>NC_081847.1:81271484-81942734 GCF_963259705.1 Myotis daubentonii | reverse complement strand
CAGGTACCTTCAGGCCATGGAGCTGAAGACATATAATATGCCTTTTGTGTTGGCCTTTGGAAACTCAGCTTTGGTGGAGGAGAGTGAAGGATGCTCCTGGCAGTGGATTTCCTTCTGTTTCTCAGCTCTGGGGTCACGTGGAGGATTAGTGTAAATTTTAATCTTTTAAGACAGAGAGAACCAAGAGAGGATAGACTATCAATAGCCTTGTATACATGTGTGTCTATTCCTCATAAGTACCTTAAATCACCAAAAAAATCAAACCTCCTTGCTTATTACTTTAGGGCTGCTGAATTTGCAAAGAATGATTTTTTATGTGGCAGTTCTAGAATAATTGTCAATACCTATAGTATGGTTGCATTTGTTAAAAATAATTCCAACCTAGGTACCTAAATATTCCTTTCTAACTTAGAGTTAATTGATTGCTAACAAGAAGGTAGAAGAAGAATAAGGAAAAAAAAATTGATGCCATAACAATTTGGGAAATGTTTTTTAATCAAGACCCTTCGTGACCTAGGAGAAAGGAAACTTAAATCAGACCCAGGTGAGGAAAGATATTTGCTAATCAGGAACATTAGCTTTTTAGTGGATATTATTGTTTTCCACCTCCCATGCAAGTGGAAAACTGAAGTTGACTTCGGAGTAATTATATGCATGCATTGGTTTGACAGTGGGAGTTTGTGTGTCTGGACAATGAAAGTTTGTGGGATTTCCGTCTGAGTGTGTAATGGGTTTGCTTGGACATTCTGTCACTGTGGCCTCCCTAATCATGGTGGTCCCTGTGACAGGTGTGAGTGCTGTGAAGAATCAAACCTTCCTAACTCTTTTCCTTTTCTATCTTGATTATGGATTCAGCTGGTATTGTTCTTGGAGGATTTCCATAAAGTCAAAATGCAAACAAAACCATAAATTTGCCATCTAAAAAAGAAATCAGGCTATGGAGCTCTGTTTGCAAAACTATTTCATCAGGCTGGGCTTCTCACCTCCACCAGGTCATGTGCACCTCCAGGATGAGGAGGGCTAATAAGGAATGTGAGGTGATGGCCCAACTTGAGGTAGCAGCCTGTTGATGAGTCCCAAGTACCATCTTTTCAATGATGCGCTGACCACTGCACAATGTGACTTGCTTTCCTGGACTCCTGTAACTTTATAAGCTATATCTACTATACCTTTTTATTTTTTATGTCTTATATATATATAAACTAGAGGCCCGGTGCACAAAAATTTGTGCACTCGGGGGAAAGGAGGGGTCCCTCAGCCTGGCCTGTGCCCTCTCGAAGTCTGGGACCCCTCGGGAGATAACGAACTGCTGGCTTACGCCTGCTCCCGGGTGGCAGAGGGCAGGCCAATCCCTAGGTGCAGCCCCTGGTTGGGCTCAGAGCAGGGCTGATTGGGGAGTTGGGGCGCCGCCCCCTGTCATGCACATAGCAGGGCAGATCGGGAGGTTGTGATGCCACACTCAGTCATGCTCAGGGTAGGGCCGATTGGGGGTTGGGGCACTGCCCCCTGTCACACTCAAGGCAGGGTTGATGGGGAGGTTGTGGCGCCACCCCCTGTCACGCACAGAGCAGGGCCAATCAGGGGGTTGGGGCGCTGCCCCCTGTCAGTCACAGAGCAGGGCCCATCAGGGGGGTTGGGGGTCTGTACCCTGTCACGCACAGAGCAGGGCCCATCAGGGGGTTGGGGAGCTCCCCCCTGTCACTCACAGAGTAGGGCCGATAGGGGAGTTGGGGCACCGCCTCTGTCACACACAGAGCAGGGCCAATGGGGAGGTTATGGCTCTACCCTGTCATACACAGAGCAGGGCCTGTGGCGGGGCTTGGGGCGTTGCGCTCTATCACCCACAGAGCAGGGCCGATCAGGGGGTTGGGGCGCCGCCACTCTCACACTCAGGGCAGGGCCAATTGGGAGGTTATGGCTCTACACCATCACACACAGAGCAGGGCCTGTAGGGGGGGCGGTTGGGGAGCCTTCCCTTTTCACACATAGAGCAGGGCTGATGAGGGGGTTGGGGCACCGCACCCTGTCACACACAGAGCCGCAGGGCAATCAGGGAGTTGGGGAGCTCCCCCTTATCAGGCACAGAGCAGGGCTGATCAGGGGGTTGGGGCGCCTTCCCCTGTCACGAACAGAGCAGGGCGGATTGGGAATTTGTGGCCCCACCCCCTGTCACACACAGAGCCACAGGGTGATCAGGGGGTTTGGGCGCTGCCCCCTGTCACGCTGATCCAGGTGCTGGGAGGCATATTACCCTTTTACTATATAGGATAGAGGCCTGGTGCATGGGTGGGGACTGACTGGTCTGCCCTGAAGGGTGTCCTGGATCAGGGTGGGGGTCCCCACTGGGGTGCCTGGCCAGCCTGGATGAGGGGATGATGGCTGTTTGCAGCTGGTCACACACCCTTCAGGGTGGGGGTCCCCACTGGGGTGCCTGGCCAGTCTGGGTGAGGGGCTGAGGGCTGTTTTCAGGCTGGGGGATGACTGAAGCTCCCAACCACTCCTTTTTTTCTTTTTTTTTTATTCTGGGCAAGCTTTAGCTCTGAGGCTTGGCTCCAGCTATGAGACCTCCGCTGCTGAAAGCAGGTATCTGGTTTGTTTGGGTTCTATAATCGAAACACTGTTTCAACTCCAGCTCTGAGATCCCGGCTGGCTGAAAGCAGGTTTCTGAGGTTTTGTTTAGCTTCTATATTTGTAACAATGTTTCAAACTGCAAGCTCAGAGGCTGGCAGCGGCAGGCGGGGAACGTTGGAGTCCTCCTTTACTGAAGCAAGCAAGCCTCATGTTCACTTTAAGCTGCCTGGCTGCCGGCCGCCATCTTGGCTGGCAGTTAATTTGCATATTGCCCTGATTAGCCAATGGGAAGGGTAGCAGATATATGGCTAATTATCATGTTTCTCTTTTATTAGATAGGATGTTATGTCTTTAACAAGTAAGCATAATGAGAGAAAATGCTTTGTCTGAAATGCTTCTACAGTACTTAGTACAACATCATGCACATGGCCTTTACCTAGAAATTATTTATTATGGTTGATGATTTGGTTGAGTTCTGTGGCATGAAAGGAGTAGTGTTCAGAACTCAAAATAGTGTAGTCAGATCTTATTTTGTCCCAAATATTTTTAGAAGTTTGTGCAATGTGTGGGGATCCAGAGGAAAGTAGATGACATGATTCCTTTTCTCGGGGAAATCTGTACAGGGGAATATATTCTGTGTATTTTACCCGTCTTTAGAGAAATACCTGTAGACTTAGGCAGGGAATGAATACATTTTTGAAATAAAGTTACCTATTATTACTGTTGGGTCAATATTTCTTTTGGTAGCCCTTGGGTTTATAGAATACAGTGAAATCAAGTCTGTTCATTTCAGCAGAGGTGAGGATAACAAGGACATCCCAAAGAAGAAAAAAAAATAAAGCACTTCATTCTGTTTGGTTTTGATATACTTAAATATTTGATATTTAATTGAGTGAGTATCCCATGCCAGGTACTAGGTTAGGTGCTGAAAATACAAAGACAATTAAGTTACAATCCCTGCCTCCATAGTTATCAAGGTATTTTAGTCGGTAGTGAATTTCCCTGCTTAGTTATGCTTTGTAGAAGTCAAAAGTAAACTCAGTTCACAGAGGCTGTCATAAAGCATGATGGGTACCATAGGATGACTTTGTTAAGTGTACTTGGGTCTCAGTTAATTCATTTATAAAATGGGACTTATAGTACCTATCTCAGCCAGCTGGATTATTGTTTGAAGGGAATGAAATAGACAGATGCCAAGGCTTTCTAAGAGGTTATCACTTTTCTCCTAAAGCATTGTTTTCAATGCTCTCTAATTTCTACTGAGCACCACCCCCATTTCAGGAACCACTCTAGAGAGGAATGGGTGGTGGCTGTTGGCCTCAGAGACACTGACATTTTGAGTTGAATGGATCCCAGGACCTACATTTGGCTTGAGTCTAATTTGTGGGCTTGGAACAAGTGAGAGGGGAGCAGTACTCTTTTAAGGCCCATGGCCTGTCTGCTTCTGAGAAGTTCCTTGGCAGAGTTCCCTGGTGGGAAGGGTAAAATCAGAGGCAGCCCCAGAGAAGACAGAATGTACATCTGTGTGTAATGTGATCTAATTCTCCAATTGACATATCTATCTGGGATGCATAAATGTTTCCGCACCGCCTAGGGGGAAGGCTCATAGGTTTTAAACAAAAATCTTAGGAGGCCTCCTCTAGAAAGCAAAGCTTTGTAAATGCATGTCCAGAATGCACCTCTTGCTCCTGCCGTCTATTACCTACTTCCTGTATACTACACATTTGACTAAAAGGGGAAGTTTCAAAGCATGGAAAGTCATTTAGCAGGTATGCCTGGTGAGTTGGTACACCTATTGCTTCAGGGACAGGGGGATATCTAATGCTGAAAAAATGGGCAATCCAGAAGTGAGATCACCAGGTATGTTTCTCCTGCTTGGATTGAGACCACGTGGTTACTACGAATCCCAGTGGAGACTGTAAAAATTCTTCTATCTCCTGTTCAGGCCCTAGACTGTCCCACACTCTCTCTGCCAGTGCAGAATAATATATGGATTGCTCAATCCAACCTATTCATCACATTCGCCTCTTCACCCTAGGGTTATGAATGTATTCTCTGAGCTGATCTTCTCTCCCTCTGAGTCTTACCTAGAAGGTGCCATCTCCATGTGTAAGGCAACCTTGTAAATCTGGGCTGCTCTGTCATCTCCCTACATCACAGATCTAGCTCTGCCCAATTTTTTGATTTTCTCTTCTTCATTTTTTAAATCTTACCTTCTTATTTATGTCTCTTAAAATGTGCCTTTGTCCTTCATTATATGAAAAAAAAAGGAAATTTCCCTTTAGAACTAATGTTTACTGATATCTTACTATTTTACTGACCCTCTTGGAAGTGCTTTATAAGTTCAAATTCATTTAATCCTAACAGTAACCCTTGAGCTATGTATATACCAGTATCTCTGTTTTAGAAATGGAGAAAATGAGGGAGAGAGAAGTCATCTCTCTGTGCCTAAGGTCGGGAAGCTGGTGTGGACAACGGTGCTGGGATTTGAATCTGTGCAATACTGGCAGAGATACTCATCTTTTATAATCACTATATGTGTATAGCTTTCCTCTACTGCTGCCTCTTCCTAGTGTTGCTTCTTTTCATACTCTCAATAAACTGTCGGCATGTTCAGCCCCAACTTTCATACCATCCCTTTATAGTACTTTATCATCCTGTACTCACTACCATCATTATTTCTTAAAGTGATCTGTGAAGTTTAAGTCATCTGTTCTTGTGGTCTTGATCCTTTAATATATATCTGTAACATCCTAGTTTTCTTTCTAGTTATTTTTTCCCATCATCAGTATAGGGATCCTCTTAGGATGGCATAAAGAGATTGATCCCCAGAACAGTATAGTAAGAACTGGCAAGGCAAATATAGTTTCAATGGACTTGCTGATGGGTCAGGAAGAGAAAAAGAAGTTAAAGGTGACTCTCAGGCTTTGGTCCTGAGTCACAAAGAAAAGTGTCATAAAGTTAGGAAAACTAGTAAAGTGGGGGGAAAAAGAGGTAATTTTGGATATGTTCAATTTTTTTATTTATAAGCTGAGGTGCTGACAGTGTACCCAGATGAAAATGTCCATTTGAACAATTGAAAATATGAAGTGAAAACTTATGAGAAAGAGTTAAGTGGCCACGGTGGCTCAGTGGTTGAGCATTGAAAGGGCAAGGGCTACGCCTTCCATCTTGCCCCAGGGTAAGGGCTACACCCTCCATCTTACCCTGGATCATCCATTTTTGGGCAGCCATGTGCTCAGCAAGGAGCTTCTTCCCAGAAGCCCAAGCCTCTGCTAGCCACACCCAGGACTTCTTTAAACTAACCAATGACAATCAAGGGAAGTGCGTGCCATAGATATGACCACATCCTGTGTAACAAGACACCGACCTGCGCCTGGCCAATTGGCAGGGCCCACAGTCCTTTCTCCTCCCCTTACTCCAACCCCCCTATAAAACCTCTCTCCACACAGAGTTCCCTCTCTCTGCCAATTGGCTTGCCGTTGCATTGGTGAGTGTGGTCGGGGAGCCGAGCTAGTTTGAATAAAGACTCTTTGCTTTTGCATCGGACTCGGCTGGCTCCCTGGTGGTCTATTGGGGATCTTGAAATCTGGGCATAACAAGCATCAACATATGAACCAAGAGGTCATGGTTTAATTCCAGGTCAGGGTCAGGGCACGTGCCCAGGTTGCAGGCTCGATCCCCAGTAGGCGGGCTTGTAGGAGGCAGCTGATCAATGATTCCCTCTCATCACTGGTGTTTCTCTCTCTCCCTCTCCCATCCTTTCTGAAATCAATAAATATATATATATATATATATATATATATATATATATATATATATATATATATATATATATATATATATTTTAAAAAGAGTTAAGTAGAGATAGAGATTATGGTATTATTTGTATGGAGATGTTTGCTGATGCCTTGAAAATAGGTAAAATTTGTGGATGAAAAGGGGCTACATGCTAACCTGAGTAACTCAGGGAAGGCCTGCAAAATCACAAACCTGAAGTAACCACAAAGGATGTCTGAAATTAAAACCTTGTAATTAAAAAGCAGTTTAAAGTGGGTAGTCACAGTCCTAGGCTGGTGTCTTCCTTGACAATGATCAAGTTGGATCTTTACTGAGCCTATTGTCTTTTTGCAACTGAGATAACATACCTGTGGAATGTTAAGGTAAGTTGTTACTTCCCTTTTCCAGACACCCCAGGGCACGACAAATGGCTCCAGGGTGCAGACTACAAATTCCCTCATGGCCATTGTTATCATGTTAATTGTTGACTGTTAACTGGCCTATGCCCAACTAAGAAAAAAGAAGCATGTGTCTATCATTTTACTTTTTATTCAATCCTAGAGGTCCCCCCACCCCCCCAACGCCCTTTGCTTTCTCCCACCTTCCTAATCTATCACCAAAGGATTTCATGTAAACCCATTATGTCTCCTCCTTTGATGGTATTTATAAAAATAGGTGAAAAACTACCATTCTCTGCAGCATTATCCCAATACATTGAGATTCTGATTCCCTAGTAATTGTCGACAGTTTGGCTCAAATAAACTCACAAAATTTCTTTATAGGTTTGAATGCTTTCTTACATTAACAAGTTGTAAAAGAAGAAATATTTAGAGCAATAAAAAAAAAGTCCTACTGGTCCATTACATAAAAAATAAGGTATAAAGGAGTCAACTTACAATTTAGACCCTTCAGAATCTGGCAGTAGACCTTTCAATTTAATTCAGCTCAACAACCAAGTACTTCTTTTGTCATCAAGAGAGAACAAGAAATTGAGACACATTCATTAGTCAAGGTCCTTGGTTGCAAATAACAGAGACAAAGCTTGGGTAAATTAGGCAGAAAAGGAATTTTATTGCAAGGATAGTGGATAATTCCACGAATAATTGGGAAGGCTCAAGAACAAACCTCAGAGATTGGGCAGAAACTGAAGAAGGCAGATCTGCCAGAATTGCATCCAAGAAGATGCCACAGAAGGAATCTGATCTCCAGTACCAAGTCTGGGCAATAGAAGTTGCCACTGACAGTGTTGACAGGAGATGTACACTGTCACTGATTATGGAAGGCTCTCCAATTTGCTTCCTGTGTCTTTGCTTTATTTGCTCCCAATTAAAATCTCAGGGAAAATATCCAATGGATTGAGTTTCAGTGAAGTGTCTGTAGTTAAGTGACAGGAGCTAGGGAGGACATGTCTATCTTTCTCCAAGGGAGTGAGTTCTAATACTGGGTCACTGGCAAGAACATGTGTCTACTTGCTACAGTTGCTCTCTTCTTAGAACTTACAGACTTAGGTAATTATATAGGCATATAGTAAAATGTGCTAAACACACCAAGGTAAAGAACATACCATTTTTCCCTAATATATCTGTTTTTTTACACTTTGACCATCTGATTACAGGTACATTCTGTTCAGTAGTTGTGAAGCCATTTCCCCTTCACTTCATCCTGTTAGAAATTAGTCTGAAATTAAAACCTTGCTTTCTCCCACCTTCCTAATCTATCACCAAAGGATTTCATGTAAACCCATTATGTCTCCTCCTTTGATGGTATTTATAAAAATAGGTGAAAAACTACCATTCTCTGGAGCATTATCCCAATACGTTGAGATTCTGATTCCCTAGTAATTGTCGACAGTTTGGCTCAAATAAACTCACAAAATTTCTTTATAGGTTTGAATGCTTTCTTACATTAACAAATTGTAAATGAAGAAATATTTAGAGCAATAAAATATTAAGTCATAACACATTGACTATGCTCTCTATGAAACTTTCCCTAAATATTTCAGTAATCTCCTCCTCTTGTGAGTTTTTGTGCCAACTTGATGATACTCATCCCAAAGAGAATAAGAACTGTGCCTCGTGTCTCTTATATACTTTGTTTGGGCTAATAGTGCATGTATAACACAACTGTTTAGTAGACATTAGTTAGGTGATTGAGGGAGGCAGTATTGTCAAATAAATTAGCAAATAAAAATCAATTAATTGGACAATTTAAAAAAAAATATTTTATTGATTTTTTACAGAGAGGAAGGAAGAGGGATAGAGAGTTAGAAACATTGATGAGAGAGAAACATCGATCAGCTGCCTCCTGCACACCCCCTACTGGGGATGTGCCCACAACCAAGGTACATGCGCTTGACCAGAATCGAACCTGGGACCCTTCAGTCCGCAGGCCGATGCTCTATCCACTGAGCAAAACTGGTTAGAGCTAATAGGACAATTTTTAGTTCTCCCCCTGTAAGATTATAAAAGAGTTGATATTTACGGGTACGTTTTTTGAAAGAGCCTGTCTTTCACTTTTGGCCAGGAAGGAAGGACTTTAAGGAGACTCCTTTAGAAAGGTTAAGGCACTGAACATATCTGCTTCCCCATCTGCAGGCTTCTTGCCTGATATGGAAGAGGAGAAGATTGTATTATAAAGCCAGTTTGGAGTTTCATTGGATTGGACATTTTAAATAGTAGATGGAGACCTGTGTTCCTAGAAGGGACTAGTAAACAGTTTATGTAACATAAGTGTGATCAGTGTGATTAGTAAAGTCCCTGTTCTGGGCCAGATTTAAAGGAACTGAGTGGCAGTTGTGGGGAAAGGGAAGTGGAGAAAATAAGGGAAATTGACTTAATTTTACTTGATAAGCCCGATTTCCTTAATGTAATGGTTACTTTTCTCATTAATAATTTAATATTCATGGTTACAGAAGTTTGTATTTGGAATTTGGGTAGAATAAAGCCCTTTTGGGATTATATACCTCATGATTCTTTTCTATTACCAACTGTATCTATTACAGCTCTCATTGTCACCATCATCTTGCTCAGAGGTGACACCATAGCTCAGCCCTTTGTCTACAAGCTATTGCATCACTTTTTTGAGGTTTGCCATATTGGACAAAGAGACTGAACTGAACCTGGGGTCCCTCATTTCATTGAGCTATAATTCTAGCTCTAGAGGTCCTCTCCACCAAAGGCAACTTCCAGGATTCTGACACAACCTTTTTGTTTTCTCCATTAATACTGATTTCCAGTTCTCGTTCTGCTACCCAGAACTTTTCTACATCCAAATTCCACTATTCAGTTCTGAGAAGTGCATTCGATTTTAGTTATTCCCTACATAAACTACTTCCCATGGCGTGTTCAGATAGACAGTCATCTAATCAATGTTTGATCAAGAACTTAGGGAGTGCTCAAAGTGGAAGAATGGTTAGAGGTCATTAGGCCACCTGCTTTGACCATACTGTTAAGACACATGAAAGAAATGTGAGGTGTGTCACAGACTTAAAGAGTTAAATACTTAAGTATATGGATTTAATATAATAAAGCATTTCAGTGTTATTTATCTAAAAACAACTCATATTTTCTTACAATTCATTGTGTGCTTTCTTGACTGGAAAAAAAAAAAAAAAGGAATGCATGGCAGCCCAACTTTCTGGAATACATATGGGTTACACCTTATCTTATCTATGCTTTCAGTATAATGATGACTTCTAATGGTGAGCTGTTAAACACCATGGTGTCATTTGTTTTGTGAAGCCTTCCCAGACCCCCATAGGCCACACTGCACCTGCCTTGTCTTCATTTCTAACTATCCCTGCTTATGTAACACACTCAACTTTCTGCATACTGACTGCTGAGTGATAACTTTTACCTTGTTAACCTAGTTTCTTTAATCTCAGTGAACATTTCATATTTTTCTATCATCTTCATTGAACTGAAAGCCTCTTAGTAGTAAGATCTATAATTTATAATATTTGTGACCCAACAACTATATAATTGATTCTTGAATAAAATTAAGGATTCACTGAGTTCTTTGGAAATATATTTTTGCCCTCTTCAATTATCTTAATAATCTACCCAGCATCAATCCTTGGAGCTAATTATAGAAGCAAATATCTAAGGAGTGATAGGAATAGAAAGTAGTCCTGTGCTCCTTGATATGCATGGCCTTCCCCAGTAGAGAAGCTAAGGGTCTCATTATGTTTTTTTTGAAATTTATCCTTCAAGAGACTAATCTGCTTGAAATAATTGAATTTATATGCATAACTTAAATCCTTCCCTTTTCTGATTCTTTACTTCAGATATATCTCTCCCTGCGTCTTCTTTTTGTCATAACAAATACACTCAAGTCCTATCTGAACATAGATGGATTGTCCAGGCAGATACTTGCTGGGTGACCTGGAACCAATTAACTGGATACATTAATAACATAATGCTTGTTCTTCCGACCTTAAGTTTTAGAAGAAAGTGGTATAGTTCCAGTAAACCAGCTAAAACTTCCATTTTCAGGTTTACAATCATGGTCAGAGAGGCCTAAATTTTTTATACTGATTTTGCTATTTAGATATATATACCAAGACATTACCAATTCTCTAAGCCTCAGATTTCTCATTTGTCAAATTATTATAACAGCGTTTATCTTATTAGATTACTATAAGGAATAAATAAGAGAGTCATGTATCAAACACTTATACACCAAAATGACAAGTGCATGGGGAGTATACTCAGTACAGGATGACTACAAATAGTGATAAAAACACATTGTAGAAAAATAAAATTAATTTTTTATCATTTTATAGCACTACCAAGTTAGCTCTGAATTCTGTTATATATTCCATTTATATATTTTAATGTGTGTTCCATTTCATCTATTCTATTTGATCACCTCCAGGAGTCATTCTAGACCAAGAGAATTAAGGCTTAAAATGATAATTGCACAGTGCAATACACAGATTAATTCTTGTAGAATTGGAGACTTGAAATGTATGTAATTTTATTACCAATGTCACCCAATAAGTTTAATAAAAATAACTGATAAAAATGTTAATTTAGGGTTCTGTTTTTTGTGACAGAGGAATAGCTTGTATTGGATTAATTCTTGAGCAGATGATGACTAGAGACTTGGGAAAAGTATTTTAAAAGCATAGTAATAATTGACTCTGATAAGAATAATCAATAATGCTAAAATAAGGTATGAAAATTTGATGAGTTAAAGAATCCTATATAAGAAAACCCTAATATGCAAACTGACCAAATAGTGGAAAGACCAGCAGAATGACTGGTCACTATGACCAGACGCTCAATGCAGGAGCTGCCCCCTGGTGGTCATTGCGCTCCCACAGGGGCAGCGCCACTCAGTCAGAAGCCAGGCTCATGGCTGGTGAGTGCAATGGTGGTGGCAGGAGCCTCTCCTGGCTCCACTGCAGGTGGGTGGTAAGGAGCGAGGGACCCTGGACTGCAAGAACCCTGGACTGTGAGAGGGATGTCTGCCTGCCGGCTTAGGCCCAATCCCCAGAGGGGTCCCAGACTGCGAGGGCACAGGCCAGGCTGAGGAACCCTCCCCACCACACAGTGCATGCATTTTGTGCACCAGGCCTCTAGTACTTATATAATCTCATATCTCCCCATAAGATACTTTTTAATTACAAAGGGAAATCTATTCACATTGGAGAAACCTGGGGCAAGGAACCTTGTCAACTAAGCAATCATCGTAGTGAGTTCCATTAGTCAGCTTTGTTCTAGATTGAAAGAGACTAAGGAGAAGCAACAACTGAACAAAATATTTGACCCAGAATTTGATTTTATTATAAAGGATATTATTGGAAAAATTAGCAATATTTGAATAATATATTATTATTAATTTCATGATGTTGGTGATAATGTTGGTTATGTATACTTAGGAAATGTACTCTGAATCAAGCATTTATTGGTAAAGGAGTATCATGTTGGAAAAATACTCTCAAAATGTTTAGAAAAATTCTATATATGTATATGTGTATTTACATATATGGGATATTTATAAATAAATACATGGTTAGGATCAAATTTAATTACAAAAGCCCAAAACATCTAAAACCTATGAGACATGCCTAAGAAGAATTAAAGAAGGCCTAAATTAATGGCAAAAATATGCCATGATCATGGATTGGAAGAGCCAATATTGTCAACATTTCCTCTAGTTGATCTATGAATTCAACAAATTCTCAATAGGTTAAAAAGAACTTACAATACTTTTGGAAATTGAGTTGATTAAAATTTATATGGGGATAGAAAGGTGTAGAATACCCCTAGGATATCTTGGGAAAGAAGAAAATGTTGAAGTATTTAAGCTACCTTATTTTACATCTTACTACAAAGCTACTATAATTAAGGAAGCAAATGTTAGTGTAAAAACAGGCATATAGATAAAGAAGAAATAAAATAGAGAATGTAGATATAGACTCACATATATAGAACTGATTTTTGGCAAAGATACCCGGGCATTTAGTAGGGAATTTAGAGTCTTTATAACAGATGGTGTCAGAACAACTGGGTAAACTTGTAAGAAAAAGATAAGTATTGACTTATATCTCACATCATATGGAAAAATTAATTTAAGATGGATTATACTAAAATATCAGATATTATGCTCATGACCTTGGGATAGACAAAAATTTTTTAGAAATGACAGCAAAAGCACTAAACATAAAAGGAAAATGTGATACATGGAACTTAATCCAAATAAAAACTTCTGCTCACTTTGAATTTTACTTCATTTCTGAGAGCATTCAAAGGGGAGGAAGCAACTTCTCTAAGACTATGAGTGTGTAAACAGCAAGACCTGGTTTGGCTTCCATTGCTTGGTTTTCTATCATTATTGGAAACTAGAGGCCCAGTGCACAAAAATTTGTGCATTCAGGGGGAAGGGGGGGTCCCTCAGCCCGGCCTGTGCCCACTCCCAGTCTGGGACTCCTTGGGAGATAACGACCTGCTGGCTTAGGCCTGCTCCCGGGTGGCAGAGGGCAGGACCAATCCCTAGGTGCAGGCCCTGGCCGGGCTCAGAGCAGGGCTGATTGGGGAGTTGGGGCGCTGCCCCTGTCATGCACAGAGCAGGGTGGATTGGGAGGTTGCAATGCCACCCTCAGTCACGCTCAGGGTAGGGCCGATTGGGGGGTTGGGGCACCGCCCCCTGTCACACTCAAGGCAGGGTCGATGGGGAGGTTGTGGCGCCACTCCTTGTCATACACAGAGCAGGGCCAATCGGGGTTGGGGCGCTACCCCCTGTCACTCACAGAGCAGGGCCCATCAGTGGGGTTGGGGCTCCGTACCCTGTCACGCACAGAGCAGGGTCGATCAGGGGGTTGGGGAGCTCCCCCCTGTCACGCACAGAGCAGGGCGGATCAGGGGGTTGGGGCACCGCACCCTGTCACACTCAGGGCAGGGCCGAGGGGGAGGTTATGGCTCTACCCTGTCACACACAGAGCAGGGCCTGTGGGGGGCGGTTGGGGCGTTGCCCTCTATCACTCACAGAGCAGGGCCGATCAGGGGGTTGGGGCGCCGCCACTCTCACACTCAGGGCAGGGCCGATGGGGAGGTTATGGCTCTACCCCATCACACACACAACAGGGCCCGTGGGGTGGGGGTGGGGAGGGGGTTGGAGCACCACACCCTGTCACACACAGAGCAGGGCTGATCAGGGGGTTGGGGCACCACAGCCTGTCACACACAGAGCCGCAGGGCAATCAGGGGCTTGGGGAGCTCCCCACTATCAGGAACAGAGCAGGGCTGATCAGGGGGTTGGGGCGCCTTCCCCTGTCACAAACAGAGCAGGGCCGATAGGGAGGTTGTGGCCCCCCTCCCTGTCACACGCAGAGCCGCAGGGCGATCAGGGGATTTGGGCGCTGCCCCCTGTCACGCTGATCCCGGTGCTGGGAGGCCTCGCGGCTCCGCTGATCCCAGTGCTTGGAGGCATATTACCCTTTTACTATATAGGATAGAGGCCTGGTGCACAGGTAGGGGCTGGCTGGTTTGCCCTGAAGGGTGTCTTGTATCAGGATGGGGGTCCCCACTGGGGTGCCTGGCCAGCCTGGATGAGGGGATGATGGCTGTTTGCAGCTGGTCACACACCCTTCAGGGTGGGGGTCCCCACTGGGGTGCCTGGCCAGTCTGGGTGAGGGGCTGAGGGCTGTTTTCAGGCTGGCGGGTGACTGAAGCTCCCAACCACTCCTTTTTTCTTTTTTTTTTTTTTAATTCTGTGTCAGCTTTAGCTCTGAGGCTCCAGCTCTGAGGCCTCCGCTGCTGAAAGCAGGTTTCTGGCCTTTGTTTACCTTCTGTATTTTAAACAATGTTGTGATCCTGCTGGCTGAAGCCCGGCGACTAAAGCAGGTTTCTGGGGTTTTGTTTAGCTTCTATATTTGTAACATAGTTGCTTAGAGTTGCAGCTCAGAGGCCGGCAGCGGCAGGCGGGGAACGTTGGAGTCCTCCGTCACTGAAGCAAGCAAGCCTCATGTTCGCTTTAAGCTGCCTGGCTGCCGGCCGCCATCTTGGCTGGCAGTTAATTTACATATCGCCCTGATCCAATGGGAAGGGTAGTGGTTGTACACTAATTACCATGTTTCTCCTTTATTAGATAGGATGGGAATTGAGATTTAGGTTAATTTCAGTTATTATGGAATAAAGTTATACTTTTACATGTGACTTTTGAATTACTTTGATTACAAACATATTATTTGAGCTGCCAGAATCTGAGAAGTAAACATTTTGAGGAAAATGTGTTCAAGGAATACTATTTTGGGGCTCAGAATGTATAGTCTGTTTTAGGAGAAAAATCTATTCTTACTCAGTATTCTGGATGTATATGATTGGTTTGCCTAAATCCTGTTCCTTTCTTAATTAATATGAATGAGTCCCAGTTTTACCATTCACCTGGCAGTGAGTATGTGTTCAGAAGGCCTGGGAAATCTATTTTGATAGCTAACATTTCCATTTCTTAGGTGTTTGGCAGAACATAGCCAATCCATCATTTTTTTAGCATAATTTTCATAGCTGTGTTTTTAAGTATTTGTGTTTTTGTAGCAGAGCAATAATCTAAATTTAAGCCATTCCCATTGAGCTCAGCTGAAGTCTTGGTCATAAGAATTATTGTTTAAAATGTTCCCTCCATTTTACAGCTGAGTACTATTCCATTGGTCAACTTTTTTATCTATCATTTATTGTTGGTCACTTGGGCTGCTTCCAAATCTTGGCTTTTGTAAATAAAGCTTCAATAAACATAGAAATGCATATATTCTTTTAAATTAGTTTTTCTGGTTTCTTTAGATATATTCCCAGACATGGAATCTTTGGTAATAAGGCAGTTCCATTGTTAATTTTTTTTAAGGTAACTCCATACCACTTCCCACTGTGACCGCACCAATCTGCATTCCCACAAGCTGTGCACAAGGGTTCCCTCTTCTCCACATCCTCGACAACACTTGTTTGTTGATTTATTGATAGCCATTCTGACAGGTATGAGGTAATATTGTGGTTTTAATTTGCATTTCTCTGATGATTAGTGATGTTGAGCATTTTTTCATTGTCAACTGGCCATCTGTATGTCCTCTTTGGAGAAGTTTCTATTCAGGGTTTTTGCCCATTTTTTAATTGGATTGTTTGTTTTTTGGGTGTTGAGTTTTATAAGTTCTTTATAAATTTTGGCTATTAACCCCTTGTTAGATATATAATTGGTGGATATGTTCTCCCATTCATTGGGTTGTCTTTTCATTTTGCTTATGGCCATCAAAAAGAAGAAAATCTTACCCTTAGCAACAGCATGGATGGACCTGGAGATTATTATGCTAAGGGAAATAAGCCAGTCAGAGAAAGACCAATACCATATGATTTCACTTATATGTGGAATCTAATGAACAAAATAAACTTACAAACAAAATGGTAACAGACTCATAGACACAGAGAACAGACTGACATGTCTCTGAGGGGAGGGGTTTGGGGGACTCGGCGAGAAAGATGAAGGGCTTTAGAAAAAAGAACTCATAGATACAACAGTATGGGGAATACCAGAGGGAAAGGGGCTTGGAGGAGAATGAAAAGGGTAAAGGGGGGATAAATGTAATGGACAGAGACTTGACTTGGTGTGGTGAACACACAATACAATATGCAGATGATGTATTATAGGATTGTACTCCTGAAATCTATATAATTTTATTAACCAATGTTGCCCCAATAAATTTGATTAACAAAAGAGAAAAAAAATCCCCTTTGTAATGTCCTTGTGACCTTAGACAAATTAAACTTGTTGAAATGTTCTTTACTCATTCATAAAATGGTATTTTTATTCCCTAGGCCCGTGGCCAGCAAACCGCAGCTCGCGAGCCATATGCGGCTCTTTGGCCCCTTCAGTGTGGCTCTTCCACAAAATACCACATGCGGGCACGCATGTACAGTGCGATTGAAACTTTGTGGCCCATGTGCAGAAGTCGGTATTTTGTGGAAGAGCCGATATTTTGTGTAAGAGCCACACTGAAGGGGCCAAAGAGCAGCATGTGGCTCGCGAGCCGCGGTTTGCAGAGCCGCAGTTTGCCGACCACTGCCCTAGGCTAACATATTATCAGGGTTGTTGCTCCATGCCCATTCTTTCAGACCCTGGTCCTTGGACCTGGTTCTTTAGATTTGGGTTCTGGCCTCATTTACCTCCTTCTGCCAGTTGATAAGGATTGAACAATTCTTAACTCTCATTACCATTATTCTGTCCAGAATTGGGTAGTGCTTATCTCATATTCATTGTCCTCCATTATTTGGTCATTTTGTGAGAGGTCATTTCTTCCTCTCAGGAATCTGAAATGCTTTCTTTTGGGTACATGAAGCTTCCTCTGAGCCTCTACTTTCGATTATACCCTTTCAGCTTATTTTTCAGATCTAAACGGTTCTTTGATGAGTATAATAACTTAGTAAAACTGAATATCATACTGGCTTGTGAGACAATTAATTGAGGCAATTATGTGAATCGTTTATCTTTATTTTACATTTTATATGATGTAAGTACAGCTCATGTGGCCACAAGCCTTGGACTGTAGAGCAAACGATTTTGCCTTTTTTAGTGGAAAAAGAAAATTTACGTGCCATTTCTGAAAGAATCTACAGCTTTCCTACATTCCTTCCTCCCCCTTATCTCCTCTCCCCTGCCAGGTATCAACATAATTTCAATAGCCTGGTGCTTCCGGAGACACAGCCTTGTGAAGGCCAGATCCTATGCTTCCATGTGCTTTCTCATTAGCTCTCCCATTAGTATTCACAGCCCTCTGTGGGGTTGTCACATCGATAGTATCATTCTTCCTATTTTCACATGAGGAAACTGAGGCTTCAAGGGATGAACTAATTTATTAAATGGAAACAAACTAGTCAGGAGAACATATGCACTTGAATCTGGATTTTTTAAAATCCTCACTCAAAGATATGTTTTCATTGATTTTGGAGAGAGAGGAAAAGTGGGGAGGAGAGAGAGAGAGAGAGAGAGAGAGAGAGAGAGAGAGAGAGAGAGAGAGAGAGAGAGAGAGAGAGAGAGATATGCATCAGTTGCCTCTCATACACACCTAAACCAAGTATGGAAACTACAACCTAGGTATGTGCCCTGAAACCATTTGGTGTACAGGACAATTCTCTAATCAACCTGATCAGGGCTAGAACCTGGATTTTTTGATTCTTGGTCTAGGACCAATTTTTTCACAATCAATGAATTTTAAGCAGATAGCAAAACAACAAATATAAGTAACTAAGAAAACCTCAAATAGCAACATCTTCTTTTGAATGCAAAGGCAAACAATAATTACAACAATAAAGTTAAGACTCCTAGAGCCCTTTTAGTAAATTGCCTGGTTATACTTGATAACTTCTTTCAGATAAATACATCTTACTTTTACCCTTTTATGTAAGTTCCTTTTTCACTTAGTCTTGCAAATAACATATTCTGTTCATACAAATAGAGTTAGAAACACTTGTGATTTTCTCCCTTCTCTCTCATGGTTCATTTTTTTTTTTTTATGATTATGGCAACATTGACAGCTATGTTCATTGCGATCTATGGCTGGCTATACCTTTAAGTACCTAGCTCTGAAATCCTTTTGTCCCTCTAGATTTGAAAAATTACACCCCCATCTCCCAATTCAAGACACTCTGTGACAGAGCTCTGCTGTCTGCAAGAATATTAGTTTTGAGAATAGGATGGCTGTTTGCACCGTACTCTCTGCTCTCTTGCCAGCAATAATCAAAGCGAGCTTGTATTTCTTTAATGACAAAGCCTCCTGGTGTGTTAATTTGGTTCTCTGTGACACTACATCTTGTCAGAGGAGTGAGAGAAATGGGAAAACATACATTAATAACACTGTCAGCCAAGTGGTACATTTTTCTGTGTAATTCATATTTGGAAGGTGAGGGCCTTTGGCTCTCTCATTCTTGGGTTCTGAGAAAGCTGTGGACTATCACTTTCCGTTGTGGCCAAGGGGAGACCTTTTCCACATGACTGCTCACTCTGGCCCCAAATAAATTGTTTCTCTGCAATGAATAATCAGTCTACCATTAAGCATCACATCTCCACAGTCCTCTAAATACGCATTCCCTATTCACAGAGGGAAGATGAAAGGATTTCCCATCAGATAGACCTGTCTCTGACTGGCTCTGTGACGGTGGGACAGTCACTCCAAACTCAGAACTCTCACTTGTCAAATAATGACCCTGATAGTTCAGTAGACTATTGGGAGGATTATGACAAATACCCAAATCGCTCTGTGATTATAAAATTCACCCCTGCTCTTCTCAGACCTGCAGCTGATTTGCGAAGCATCACAATAACAGCTTAGGGTGACCAACCATGAACTATAGTTTGGGTTGTTTCAGAATGTGGCTAAAATGAAACCTGAGCCTGAGTGTGTCATCCCATGATAGTTCCTGAAATGTCTGTCCACTCATAGCAGGTATTTCACACCTGGGGGCTCTTTCAAGTTCCAGTGACGATGGTTTTATTGACATTAAAGTCATGTGTGTTGCCAATTGATTTTAAGGCATGACCATTTCCCAGGGTTTTACAGGCACCCTCCTTTTGCCTCTTATTCTTAGGCAATTCCTCTATTCTCAAGCTTGTATTTTAGTATTGGGCTTCTTTAGGATATGGTAGTGCTTAGCCCCATGGTGGTTGGTTCTAGAAATCATGATTCCTTTGAATGAGCAACTGCCTCCCAAAGAGCCTGCTGAAGAGGAACTAGCACTTTCCTTTCCTCTTTCCTCTTTTGTTCTCATCAAGGAGGCTCTGCGCTCACAGCAACCACTGGAGCCTGTCAGCGCGCCCATCATGGCTGCAGCCCAGCCCAGCTGAGGGGAGCTCTTGCGGGAAGTTCTCAGGGCCTGGGTGTTTGGTTTGCCTCTTCCTGTTTGCCTTGTAGCTTTAAATAATGCGGTTGCTTCACAACCACTTGTTTTTTGAGTAGAGAACAGGGCATATTTTTCTAGCAGATAAAATGACTTCCCACCATTCACTCTTTGTTATTTCCCCTTTCTGAAGGGCGGGCTGATGAATGCAGGGCTATGTGTAATGCAGGCTTTCCTGTTTTCTGCTCTTTCTCCAGTGGGCTTGTCAGTCAGTCCTGGGCTTGGTTCTGGGGAGGATGTGGCATTCATGAGAAGGAGGTTGAGGAGAAGTTGTGTGCATTATCCTTCTCATAGGGCACACATTCTATTTCTGTACTGGTATCAAGCTCCAGTTCATACTACCCAAGATGCTATGTTTCCAAGTTATGCATTGAGAAGCCAGTCATTAATAAATGAAGAATAATAGAAATCCAGCTTCATGAAATGTCATATCATACACCTCTGTAGGAACTCATTGATGAATTGTGATGCAGTGTGGTGGATGAGACACTAATCAAGTGTGAAACTGACTATGGGAGAGAAAAGTGTGTTTAGGATCTAGACTGTTTTGAACATTCATCTCTCCTGGTCTCACATTCTATACCTGAAATTTCTCTCTATATCACTGCTCTCATGTTCTTTGTTGAAGGCTCAGGATTTAGCTAGCTTTCTATCTTAACTTAGCTTTATACTGTCAAATCTTTACCCCTTTCCACCTCTAGAGACCTGATAATATCTAGTGGTTTTGGGGGGACAAAGGGGAGGAATTTGATGTTGGCCATCTGTCCCATGGCCAGTGGCATTGGGTGAAAGTAATTGTTCGAGTAGCACATAGAGCCATGAATTTTTTTTTCAGTGGTGTATTTATAATGACAGGTAATCGATTCAGGCCATAGTTTATTTGTTCTGTTCTGTATGATACCATTCAGAGACACATTGCATAAAAGAAACTTTGTTTATATGGTGAGAACTTAGAAGGTCCCCTGACTCAATATGTTAAACTTAGCCTACCTAGTTTTCCATCATAGCCATCATATAATTAATTTTGAAACCTATGTGCAAATATTTTATTACAAATCAGCAGCTACAGGGTGCTCCAAAAATGTATATAAACTTTAACATCTCATAATTCAATTTTGAAAATGAAATGTACTTTAATGAACACTGCCTTTATAATTATTTGAAGTGTGTGTATACATTTTTGGACACTATATTTCCGGACACAGATGGCAATGGAACTTGATACATATTGGGGAGTGACTAGGAGAAGGACACTGACTGTAATGATGGTGTGTATTGGATGTACAGATTTTGCTTTACTACATATATTTCCCAAGGACCTGTCCCCTTGACATAATATTAGCAAGATAAATGCAAAGCCATAGTCAAATCAGGCCCTGGGCTTTAAGACCCCAGCTGGAGGATCATGAATCAGCTACTGACTGCGTCATGAGTCAAACACTGACTGTGCACCTTGCATCAGTTCTTGACTGCAGTGAAAAGCGAAAACTAAATCCCAGACCTCTTCAGAGGCAACAACTGCTTCTCCTTTTATCGCCCCTTGTGTAAAGAAGCTACAATAACCAAGTAGGATCATCTCCTCTTGCTTCCCTCTCTTCAGCTAGGAGGAAAATAGTTTGGGCCATTGGATCTGCCGCCAGTAGATCCTGGGCTTTGAGAACCAGAAGTCCACAATGTTACAGAGGAGTCACTTTTTAGAGCCTCAGGTAGTGTCAGGAGAAAAGGAGAGGTGTAGAGGAAAGAGAGTGAGAGAGGTAGCATCTCTGAGACCCAATGCTCAATAGCTTCCTAAGTCCCACTTCTTGCCTGAAGGGACAAAACTATGCATTAGGGAGAATGATCCCTACCATTTCCCACTGAGAATTTCACAAAAGCCACAGGAGGTGGTACAAGGAAGCCATATAGGAGTTTATCCACAACTGGAGGAACATGGATTTCAGAAAAGACCCTTTTTGTGAATTCAATCCTCCTCCTCATGTGACAACAGCATGGGATGTAGACTTTCACATATGGGGATGGGGTAGAACTGTGACAATATTTCAGAAAAACTCATCACCAGAGAATAAAACAACAACAATATTTGCTTACTAACCCAAATCTATCTTTTGGGCGTAGTCTGCATTGTTTTGTGGTACTGGGCCTGGGGAGAGTTGATGAGTAAATTGAAGATGCCCTTCTTCCTTCGTTACTTAGAGCCTCACTGGGGATTTGAAACCTATATAAATGAAAAAGCTCGTGGGATAGGAACGAGCAAACAATTAAAAGGAAGATTGTTAATACTTTGAATAATGTGAGAAGGCAAACATGGTTTTATTTAAAAAAAATTTTTTTTTTTTGGCATTTCCCAAAACAACCAAGAAAGCAGGAAGTAGGGAAGGAGTAAAAGAATATAAGAATGAATGAGAAGAAGGCAAAATTTAACTTACCTTTATTTCTCTCTTGAATTGAAATTTTGACCATTGAAAGGAAACTCTCTAACTTCACGGAGCCCAGTTTGCCCTTTCTTCTCTTCTGCAGTCATAAAAAAGTCGCTGATCCTATCTTTTCTAGGAAGCCTGTGTTTATCATCCCAACTCACAGAGGTGTTTTCCTTTTCTGAAGTCCTTTCTTATTTACCATTTTTTCCTATTCTGACTTTATCCTCACTTTTTTTTTTTTAATCCTCATCCAAGAATATCTTTTCCATTGATCCTTAGACTGAGTGTGGGAGAGGAGGGGAAGAGAAACATCAACTTGAGAGAGACATGTAATTGGTTGCCTCCTGCCTGCACACACCCTGACCAGGGCTGAGATGGAATATGCAGCTGAGGTACATGTCCTTGACCCGGTATCAAACCCATGACCTTCCTTTCGTGGGCCATCTCTCGAACCAATAAGCAAAACCGTCCAGGGCCTCACTTTTTTTTTAAGTGCTATTGTTTTGATGGTGTTTTTTAAAATATGTTTTTATTGATTTCAGAGAGAGAAAGGGAGAGGGAGAGATGGATACATCAATGAGAGAAACATAGAATGCTGTCTCTTACACGCCCCCTACTGGGATCCAGCTTCAACCATGGCAAGTGCCCTGACCTGGAGTCTAACCAGTGACCTCCTGGTGCATGGGACAATGCTCAACCAACTGAACTACACCAGCCAGGCTTGATCCTCACTTTTTAATTGTATATATCAAACCTCAGACAGTGGAGAAATATGAAGTGGAGAAAGAAACTCAAAGCTGTATGAGCCAATAGTAAACCCACGGGGTTTGATATTTTTATGAAAATAAGACCACAAGGGAACATAATTGTTTCATTCAAAATCAATGGGTTGTCATGTAGAAAAAAGAGGTCAGTTTCTCCTCTATTTTCTAGGAACTGGGGCTAATAAGTAGAAACTCTTAGGGAATTATTTCAGTTTGACAAGAGAAGAAAATAATTAATAGCTAGAAGATCCCAAAGTAGAATCAACCATAGAGTAGTGGTCTCCTTTCCAATAGCAATACTCAGGATAAGCACAGGTATTATCCATTATGGATACTTTTTACAGGGGACTCTTAAACTTGTCTCCAGGATGCACTAGATTAAATTATTGTAATGATTCTTTTGAAATTTAAGATTTTATTATTTTAAACCAGTAGCTAAATTATATATATAATCAGCACCTATGCTAAAATTTCAAGTACTGAGCCCGGCCAATGTAGCTCAGTGGTTGAGCATTGACCTATGAACCAGAAGGTCACAGTTTGATTCCTGGTCAAAGCACATGCCCAGGTTGAGCGCTTGATCCCCAGTAGGGGGTGTCAGAAGGCAGCCAATTAATGATTCTCTCTCATTAATGTCTCTCTCTCGCTCTCTCTCTCTCTCCCTCTCCCTTCCTCTCTGTAATCAATAAGAATATATTTAAAAAATTTTAAAAAAAGTATTGGGAAGAAAAAATAATTACTTGTATGAATCATTCAGACTTAAATACATTTACATATTTATAAATCTTTCCAGAATTTTATTTATAGATAAGTTTCTTCAAAAATTGATTCATAGTTCAGATATTATCCAGTCTGCTTTTCTACCTCCTCAGAGAATTATGAGCATCTTCCTATTTCAGACGAGATCGGGCGCGTTCAGGGTGGTATGGCCGTAGACGCATCTTCCTATTTCAAAAGATATAGATCTAAGTCATTTTAATAGTTGTATCATATATTAATCAATTTCTTATTGTTAAACAGGAACATGCTAAATGCCACGCCTGTTTTGTCTTCCTTTCCGCTTAGCCCGTGATATCCGATTTCACTGATATGCTGGCGGCTGGAGACTGATGAGGTCCAAATGGAAAGTATAGTGTCAGTCACCGGTGACTGACATGGCGCTTAACGTGTTAAGGTTATCTCCAATTTTTCACTAATGTAGACAATGGAACAATGGAAGTCCTTATACATACATCTTTTTAAGTTTATCTTTTTATTTCTTTAGAATATATATTTTTAAGTAAAGCTATTAGACCAGCTTTATGCACATTCTTAATACTTGCCCTCCTGAAAAGTAGGACAAGATCCACCTCTCAGTAGCTCTATATGACAGAGCCTGTTTACTCAAACCCTGAGCAAAACTAAATACTATCCTTCTTTCTGATCTTTGCCAATTTGACAGGTAAAATTTTTTTTTGGTTTTAATTTGTTTCCTTTATTACTCCTGAGATTGATAATTTTTATGCATTTATAAGTCATTTATAATTACTATTCTGTATATTGCCTATTTATATTCTTTGCTATTTTTTCTCTTAGAGCATTCTTATTTATAACAACTGTTTGTATGTTAATTATATTAGTCCTTTTTATTTATGTTGTTAGTATTTCCATTTTTATTTGTATTTTATTTAGATACTTTTTTTTAACTTAAAGAAGTTTTACATTTTTATTTGGTTGAATTATTTCTCAGTATTTCTTTTATAATTTCTGGTTTAACACCACGATTAGAAAGTTCTTTTTACCTGAAGTTGTGAATATTAACTTTTAAAGGCAGAATCTGTATAATTTACTTCATTGTATGCCCTGAAATTCCCCATGTAGTTCTAGTGGTTGTTCATCGATTGAGGAGAGGCATACTGATGAACATACACATATAGTTCAGGCAGATGATTAGACCCCATTCTTTGTTCTTTCTGATGAGAGTTCTCTTTATTATATATATTCTTTATGTTTATCTTCTAATCTATGACTACAGGTAGGCTTATTAAACAAATTCTCCTAAGAAATGTTGCACTGTTTGAAGAGAAGGGTTAGTGCAGAGTTGTTTTATTATTACAAGATGGATTGTTTCATATTTGTGTGTGTGTGTGTGTGCGTGTGTACCTATATAAGCACATGCACACAAATATATACACTCACCCACCCTTAAACTTATACTTTTTCCTCAATGTTAACTCGAATGTTTTTGTGTTTTTAAGAATGTTGAAAATTCATTTATGTTAATCACCTTCATTGATTCCCCTATTAAATGTAGGCTTTATGTGGATAGTCATTTGTATTATTTAATAAACATTTATAATTATCAATAACATAGTAATTTATTAAGCACCTTTACTCTGTAAGTTACTATATAGGAAGTAATAGAGATAAACTCTATATAACTGTCTGGATGCAAGGATGAAATATATTGAAGAAGGAAGGGACTAGGGTTTTGAAGCCACTGCAGTGGTCAGGGTAAGAGGCGATGAAGGCCTGGGCCATCCCATTGGCCATGCCCAAGTGAAAGTGGAGGGGAGGCAAGCAGGACCTGTGCTGCAGAGAGAAGAGTGGCAGGACCATTAGGAGATCCATTCTAAGGCAGAGGGAATCAGGCCCATATGGTAGGGAAAGAAAAATCATTCCATCAACAGGTAATAAGGGTCATAAAAAGAAAGGTGTAGTGAAAAGATGAGTTTATTTTTTGATGTGTTCAATTGAATGAAAATAATGCACATTTGCGTAAAGGGTGGTATGTGTTTGTCTTCCCAATGGTGAGTCTGGCTTTTAGCATTCAGTGTCACACAAGAGGAAGCAAATTCCCTACAGTTCTTGAACATGCATACAACATTAAAAAGGAAACCTTCATGAAAGTATTGCCTGTGAGAGTAAAAGAGGAATTTTCCGAGAGGAATAAAAGAAAAAAATCACTTTCAAATTAAAGGCATAGTGTGTGTGAAGAAAAGGATGAATGAAATAGTGTAACTACTCAGAGCTACGAGTAATTCAGTGTTTATAAAATCAAAAGTAGGACCAAGAGAGTTTTGAGAGATGCAACTTGGCAGTCATATGCTTCAGATGTCTGCACCACATGGTGGACCTTGAGTCATCAAATGGCAGAAAGCAGTAATAAACAGCTTCTCAACCCTTCAGTGAAATATAACTATTTCTTGTGTCACACTACAAAAAATGGAGTTTATTAGTTTCAACAGCTAATATTAGATAACAAGTACCCACTTCATAAAGTTCTTTTAAGTTTAAAACTGATAACACATGCTAAATATTTAGTATATTGCCTAGCACCAGCACACAATAACTGCATAGCAGTTAATGACAATTATATATTTAAATAAATTATATAGAGAGATACTTGCATATAAACCTGGCTGTCAATTATCCCTTCTTGGACAACTGAGAGATGGACAATCCAGTGCTCACTACTCACCTTCTCCCCATAGTCTGAGTTGGAAATCCTTCCTTTGCTATCACACTTCACTGGAATCTTGCTCATAACACTCACCACCCTATATTGCACCCATTTATTGACTCATATGGGATCCACTCCAAGTAGAATGGAATGCTCTATGGATGGACATTGCATTTTGTCTATCTTTATATCCTTAGGGTTCAGCGTAAAATATGGTATGAAGAGCAGGCAATAAATATGTGTCAGGTTAGTAAATGACTTATAAACATACGGTGGTCGACTTAGACGAAAGCATAAAGATCAGTAGTCAATTCAACTCCTTTTTCTTTAAGATAAAGAAACTGAGTAGAGATGTTAAATAATTTTCCCAGTGTCATCTAGCTAGTTAGTGAAAGAGCTTAGAATTGAACCCATTTTTTTTGAAATGCAGTTCCCACTATATTACACACTTCCTCCATTGAATTGGATAACAAAGGATATTTCAACAAAATAATCAGTGAGATTTTGCTCACTCTGAAGTTTTCTGTGAGGCACAGTAATAACTCTTAAAGTTCACAAATTTCCAGGAAGAGGAAGGGGCAGCTTACAGAAAACCACAGACAGGAATTGAGCAGGGAACTTATCATGAAGCTCAGCAGCCTAGTGTGTGCACCTGCAGTGGGGCATCAAAGAGACTCATAAAACCACAATAGGACTCTTTTTTCTTTTTTTTCTGAGAGTTAGTTTCTGCTGGGGGTTATGAGGAATGAAATAGCTTCCAGGAGAGACTGCTCAGGCTAATGAAACTGTAGAACCCAAGCCGAATTTGCCACAGAGGGAGGGGCTGTGACAGTTTTGTCAGTGCACAGCTGTGGCAGGAGGCTTTGAAGGGAAGAAACAAAATTAAGAAACAACAACATTCTCTCTTTACCACCAAGCCCCACTGATTTCAAATCTGCTCAATGAGAGTGCAATTTGAGAAACATCTGGCACACTGGGGAGATATGAGAACCAGAACAGAGAGAAGTGAACCTGGGAACACACCTGGTGGGGCCCACATGTGATTAGGTCATGATGCGTTATGTGTCCAAATAGACGGCCTCAAAGACAGACATACACTCTCAAGGTCTCTTAATCTCAAAGCCAGAATCCTAGAGGTAGAAGTAAGAAACCTATCTTTTCTCGCCACACACACATAACACATGTGCATGCATGCGTAAGTACACATGTACATATGCACTGGCCAACAATGCAAGGAAAAGAGAAAAAGGATAAGAAAATAAGATGGTCCTATTATGCTAAAGATAGGAAAGACCTTTTAATTGAGTGAATTATATGGCAAATAAAAGTGAATAGTGGAATTTTGAGAGAAAAGAAAATGGTGACATACATACTACTAATGCATTGTGAATTTTGTTTTTTAAGATGTCCAAGTAGAAAAACTTATAGTATGCTGTTGTGGTAGAAGTAATAAAAGGCAGGACAAACCAATGAATAAAAGCTCATGATTTAGATTCAGAGCCCACACTCTTTATCTCTGCTTCTGCTTTAAATTTAACTTAATTCCCCGAGAACGGAAACTCCCTTTGAAAGTCAGATTCCATTGAGGTATGTGCCCAAACCTATAGAAATAGATCTTTCATGTTTTCTAGACTGCCATGTTCCTTTCTTTCTCCAAAGGCTAATAATTTGTTTATGTTTTTTTACTACCACTAGTTACTACTATGTAATACTAGGGGCCTGGTGCACGAATTTGTGCACCCATGGGGTCTCTCGGCCTGACCTGTGGGATTGGGCTGAAACCTGCTCTCCAACATCCCCCAAGGGGTCCTGGATTGTGAGAGGGTGCAGTCCAAGCTGAGGGACCCCACTGGTACACGATCGGGGCCAGAGAGGGATGCCGGAGGTTGGCCAGCCAGGGAGGGACTGCTGGAGGGCTCCAGGGCATGTTTGGCCCATCTCAGTCCTGATTGGTCGGACCCCAGCAGTAAGCTAACCTACTGGTTGGAGCGTCTGTCCCCTGGTGGTCAGTGCACGTCATAGCGAGTGGTTGAGCAGCCTTAGCATATCATTAGCATATTACCCTTTGATTGGTTGAACAGATGACAGGACAACTGGACACTTAACATATTAGGCTTTTATTATATAGGATAGAGACAAACTGAAGTAGATCATGGTTCCTAACTCCTTTAAAATTAGAGAACTCTCATCTAAAATTTAGTACCACCTGCAGACTTTTGAACCTAGGAAGGCTAAAATCTGAGGCCTTCAAGGAAATAATTATTTTAGAATGTCTTCTTAACCCTGGCGCGCACGCGTGCGCGCGCGTGTGTGTGTGTGTGCGTGTGTGTGTGTGTGTGTGTGAGAGAGAGAGAGAGAGAGAGAGAGACCACAGAAATGTTTGGATTCCTTTATGATGCTTACTATGTATGTTTGAATCTACTGCTGTCTTAAAACTGAATTCATTATTTTATTCTGCTTTGTTCTTTGCTTCAGTTGTTGGCTCTGCTGACCTCCAACTCTGAGTTCTTGGTTTTGCTTAAATTTATGACATAAGCTGTTCATTGGAACCCATTGTT
This sequence comes from Myotis daubentonii, assembly GCF_963259705.1. Taxonomy (NCBI): domain Eukaryota; kingdom Metazoa; phylum Chordata; class Mammalia; order Chiroptera; family Vespertilionidae; genus Myotis; species Myotis daubentonii. Next base: position 81,913,823 of record NC_081847.1, on the reverse strand, counting down.
TTCTCTCTGGTACAGATTATTCTTAGTTGTTTTCACAAGGAGGGAAGAAATAAGTAGAAATTTAATACTAAAGATCTAATCCAAACACTCAACCTTGTCTAGTCACGTGGCATGACCACAGGAAGGTTTATGGGAGATAATGTCTAAAGCAAACAGGGGACAAATCCATGGCTTATTATTATACAGCTGTAGCCCATACTTCATCAGCTGGGTTGGGCCATGTCTGAGGCCTCAGTAGTAAGGATGAAAAACAACCATTCTGGTCCCCTTCCCTGAACCTTGATAATTTAATGCTCCAACAAAGAGAAGCAGCAGCAGACAAAGTGCAGGGAAAAGCTCCCAAGACATGTAAGTGTTTCTTCCCAAAGTATCAGCAGCTGGCCTAGCCATCCACTGCCTGCCCTTTTCACCTCAGTCCTCATCCTGATATGGTTAGATATTTTAAGTGCCAGAAGACATCACTTCTAGGAGGCATCGCAGACCAGTTTTATGTCAATCCCCAACATATTTCTAAAAAGCAGATTCCCCCCCCCCCCAAAAAAAAAGAAAAAAAGAGAAAGACTAAATGGCAGATTCCACAAAGAACACCACACCTAATAAGGCAAGAGGTTTTCTGCTTTGTTTCTTTTGTTTTTACCTTTCATGATGTCATAAGCTCTGGGGCTTGGCTGGCACCAAGGTGGAAAGATGTTGTTGGACTTAAAACTATGTTAGCATTTCTCCTTTCCAGAGCTGCGTCTGGTATGGGTCTTGAACTCCTGCTGATGAGTGGATTGCACTAGTGCTATGAACTAAGACCAGGTTCATACAACAGCGGTAGTTTGAAGATGCTATAAACTGAAGACTTTGTACCATATTACTCATGTTCTCCTTTATGGTGCTGGCCATGTATTGGGAACATATTTGAGTTTGACCCGAGAGCAAGGGGAATTTCAGATGAGGAGAAAGTGTCAAAAAAGTCAATATATAAATTAATGTTTTTGCAATCTTTAAAAAAGAAAATTCTTTTGGAAAAAGAAACCAGTAACTAAACCTCAGAATGTGCAAGTGGGTGATTCATATATTCCATAGAGTGAAAACGTTAAATTCTGAAAGCCTTTAGGCTGTGATTTTCTTGTCTCCCCCCTGTAACTTAAAATAGATGGAGGGAAAAGACAGCCGAGAGGAGGGGGATTAAATGAATCAAGAGGGGGACTGTCAGAACTGCTATAAAGTCCTCAGGAAGGCGGTAGCAGTAAGGAAGAGGAAAAAGGCTACAGTCGTAAAGATGATGGCATTTGTGAAGCAGTGGAAAGAAATGTCAGGAGAGGTGCTTTCTAAATGTGAATAATATAGGACTTAGACATTTCACATTCTAGATTACTTTATTGGTTCAACCAATCCACCTGGTACTAAATTTTGCATGTGCAAATAATTGGGTGCTTCAATGCAAAGCCCTTAAAAGCTCAGGTAACCCATTTATGCTATTATTCTCTATCCATCAAGAAGTATTATTATTATTATTTTTAGAATGGGCTAAGTATGTTTTATAACATTAGCTTCAGAGTTTATCAACATTTTATAATCCTCTAAGACAGTGGTTTCCTAGCCTAGTTGAGTATTTGGATTGCTTAGGATTTTTTAATTTTTTAATATAAGTTCCCAGGGGCTATCCAAAATCTACTGCATCTAGAATTCAGAATTTTAGAGGTGATATATCTGGGAATATATGACATGAAGATCTGATACATTTGGGAACCATAATTCTGAAGCAATGTAAATAAATTAATTTATTAATCAATAATTTTCTAATCTAAAAAGACAAAATTGTATTCAATAATTACCACTTAAATATCGAAAAATTAAAAAATAAACATGATATATATATATATATATATATATATATATATATATATATATACACATACACATTTAGTTTATTGTTTGCCTGATGGTAAGGTGCATATTATCATAAGACCAGTTTTGGTTAAAATAGGTTTCAAAATAATATCCTTTGAAAAAAGGCAATTGGGTTTGAATAAAAGAGATAAAAATAGAATCTGTAAATTGAAATGAAAAGGGAAAAGCAGAACCACTGGACTAGAAATGAGAAGAAATGTGCTCCATGTCATTATTAAACTGGGAAATTACTTTACAGCTCTTCTGTAAAATAAGTCAATTGGATTTAAAAAATCTCTAAGTCTCTTCAAATTCTGATTTTTGATAACTGCACGAATCTAGAGTTGATTGCATTTTAGAGACAGCATATAGTGGAACAATTTGATATCTGAGTATACAGTAAGTGCCTTTTTGTCTTAACTTTTATCACTAAGCATGGAGGGACCTGGAGAGTATTGTGCTAAGCAAAATAAGCCATTCAGAGAAAGATAAGTATCTCATGATCTCACTCATATGTAAAATCTAATGAACAAAATAAACTGATGAATAAAATAGGTCCAGAGACATAGAAGTATGGAAACAATCTGTTGAATCTTAGAGGGAAGGCAGGGCTAGGTGGGAAGAGATTAACCAAATAATTTATATGAATATATGCATAACCCATGTACACAGACAATAGTGTGGTAAAGGCCTAGGGCAAGGGCAAGCTAGAAGGAGACAATGGGGAGAAAAAGAGGACATATGTAATACTTTGAACAATAAAGATAAAAAAAAAGAAAGGACAAGACATTTTGCCTCAGAGCTTCTAAATCCTTAAAAAAAGAATTAACATCCCCTTTCTTTGTTATAAAAGGTGGTGATTCTTTACATTCCATTAAGCTTGGAACTAAAAGCCCATCAGGAAAGCTAATCTATTTATTAGCTAAAAGTCCTTTAAAGATTCTGTTTTCAGTCTTATGGATTTTCACATTTAATTTACATGTGCACTTTTTACTGTTAGACTACAGTAATAAATATAATGGATCACACAGTTTTTTAATATATTCTTCTTATTTTGATTTCAGAGAGAAAGGGAGAGGGAGAGAGAGATAGAAACATCAATGATGGGAGAGAATTATTAATTGGCTGCCTCATACACGCCCCTCCCCCGTCCCCTCCACCCCGTTGAGCTCACAACCTGGGCATGTGCCCTTGACTGAATTGAACCCAGGACCCTTCAGTCTGCAGGCCAATGCGCTATCAACTGAGCCAAACCAGCTAGGATGAAAACTTCTTTTTAATAAATGGGTTTAAAAGTACAGAATAGCCATAAAAATTTTGTTACGTACTTTGCACCCATATATGAAAAAATTTCAAGTAGAATCGGATAAAATATAAAAAATTAAGGCCAAAGAGGTGCAATATGAAAGGTGAATTATTTTATAATCTTTAGGTATGCAAACCTCTCTCACTTGATTCAAACCTAGAAACAATAAAAGAAAAATTCTAATAGAAAAAGTAATAAGGAATTACATGGTAAAAGCACCAGGAGCAAAGTCAAAATACAAATGACAAATGAGAAAATATTTCAAAGTTGCATTAAAGAAAATCTCCCTAAAATATAAAATGTTCTAAAAGAACAGAGATGAAGAAAACCCCAAACCCAGTAGGAAAAAAATAGAGAATGGGTATAAACATGAAGTCCAGAGGAAAAATAGAAGTGTTCTTAAACACATAAAAAATACATTTTTATTTGAATTAATAAGAGAAATGCAGAAGACTACTTGGAAATACTACTTCTATTAAATTAGCAAAACCAGCATTATTGGGTGGAATTTCACAATATAAAACAAAAATTATATGTGTACTTTTCTTTTTACTCATAAAACCCACTTCTTTAGGAATCTGTCCTGAAGATACACATCAACAAGCACGAAAGTACATATGCACAAATTTGTTCTCTGTTGAGCAGTAGGGAATGTTTAAATGAACTCAATACTGCTGCACAATAGAGTACCATGAGATCTTAGAACATGAGGAGGATTATCTCTGTGCTGATTTGCAATGATCTTCAGTATATTATTAAAGGAACAAAGCAAGGCTCAGAAGAGTGTTCATACAGTAATTCCATCATGTAAGCCATTGGTTCTCAGTTGGGATGATTTTGCCCTCCAGGGGATATTGGACAATGTCTGGAGATATTTTTGGTTGTCATAACTGGGAAGGTGCTACTGGTCTTTAGTGGGTACACATCAGGGATGTTGACAACAAATCAATACAACAAAAGAATTAAAAATGTAGCAATCAGATCTTGGTTTTGTTGCCAAAGGAATCAAGGATTTTTTTGGAAAGTGGATGATACTAGGTCTAAGATAGGACAAATATAGAGTCTGGAATTTCTTCCTGTGCTAGAAAGCAGAGGTGCACCCAGAATCTAGTAAGCATGCCAAGAGGAGCTTCCATTGACCTATATGGTAAAATGTGACCATAAAGAGTTGCATGAAAAGAATGTTTACAATTGACTGTATAACATTTAATATGTATTTTCATTTAGTATTACCGAGTCAGAGATAGAGTCGAGACAGAAATGAGGAAGGGAAAAAAGCATATTTTATCACCATTAGCAGGGATAGTTATACTAAATCCTTGTTCAGGAAAAGAAGAAGAGGAAGAAAGAGGAGGAGGAGGGGAGAAGGAGAAAATCCTTTAAAAGAAGATAAACATTTATCTAGTCATTTAAGAGAAATAGGAATTCATCCTTAGTTGATATATTACTCAGCTCAGGCTGCTATAACAAAATGCCATAGACTAGTGAGCTTAAACAGCAGAAATTTATTTTCTCCCAGTTCTGGAAGCTGGAAGGTAAAGATCAGATTTCCGACATGGACATTTTCTGGGGAGTGATTTCCCCTTAGGTTGCTGTGCATTCAAGCAGTGTGTCCTTTAACAAAAACATCTTTATAAAAAAAGGGGGGAGGGGACCTATGTAATACTTCCAACAATAAAGAATTATTTATTAAAAATGATCTTTATTCTTGAAAGTATTACAAATGTCCCCCATTTATTCCTCCATTTATCCCCTCCACCCAGATCCCTCCCCCCAGACCTTCACCACCTTATTTTTTGTGTCCATGGGTTATGCATATATGCATACAAGTTCATTGGTTAATCACTTCCCACACCCCCTACCCCCTTCTCTCTGAGATTCCTCATCTGTTCCATGGCTAGTATGGTTCAGTGGATAGAGTGTCAGCCTGCACAGCAAGGGGTCATGGGTTTGATTCCTGGTCAAGTGGGGCACATCCATGTTTCTCTCTCTCTACCCCTCACCCTCTGTCCCCTCCCTTCCACTCTCTCTAAAAATCAATGGGAAAAAATATCCTCGGGTAATGATTTAACAACAACAACAAACACCCCAAGAGCAAGCAGTGTCTCTTCTGATGAAAACACTAATCCCATCATGAGGGCCCACTCTCATGACTGAATTTAACCTTAAAACCTCTCAAAAGCCCATATCCAAAGAGCATAACATTGGTGAGCTAGGTCTTGACATATAAGTTTTGGGGACATGCATTCAATATGAAACAGTTGATAAGGGAAGGTTTTCTTTGCAGAAGAATACCATTTAATGCAGTTGAAGAAATAATAGAATGAGAAAAATCGCCTTTCAGCAAACTCCAAAGAAATAATTGATTTAGCAAGTATCATCAATGGTTGCTAAAATGATTAGGTGGAAGTTTTTGGAAAACAGGAAATTTGCAAAGGTCAAAGTTTCACCCCAATAATTATTAGGTGCAAAAAAATATATTATTAAGATAAAGACATTGGTGTTTGTGATTAAGGAAATGATCAAACTTAGTATTGCTAATAATTGGCAGTCTTATATATGCATCTTGATATGATATAATACGTTATTCACACCTAAAGTATTATTGTAAAAAATATTTAATCAAGCTTTTAGACCTAACTGCAATTTTAAAGAAATGTAGATGATATAATAATAAGTTAACAACAAAACAATGAAGTAACTCTGGAATGTGGAGCTGATTATAAGAAAATGACCTACTATCTTGGTAAGGAAAAATGATTTTATGCATTCTGGTTTAAAAAGTATTAATAATCAAATTGGGAAACTATTTGAAAACATCGAATATGGACAAAACATTAGATCACTGAGAAATATTTTTTATTCCTTTAAATGTGGTATTGCTATTGCAGTGATATAAAATGATGTACTTAATTTTAGGGAAGTGCTTAGTAAGTATTTAAGAGAGTAAGTATCACAATATCTGCAATTTCTTTCAACTGGCTTAATCTTTAGCGATGCACACATAGGTAAAGCAAATATGGTCAAATGTTAACTTTAATTTTTAAGTTATATCATCACTTTAAAATGTCTATATGTTTAAAATTTTTTGGGGAAAATACCAGAAAGAATAATACAGTGATGGTCTAGTAGGGCACACTGGGGACTTCCGATTAAGATAAGAGTGGTATACACCTGTATAATCTTCCTGTCACTTAACCACAGACACATAGGAAGTGTGTGTGTGTGTGTGTGTGTGTGTGTGTGTGTGTGTGTGTGTGTGTGTAAAATGCATAAAGATAAAATCCCTTATAACTGTCATGGGTATGGTCATAAAAGAATATGTGGCTTAGAAAGAAAGAGCTGCATCTAAAACAAACAAGTAATAACAAACAGGAATAACAAAATATGTATACAACAACAAAAGGGAAATAAAATATGCAGAAGAACACTACCATAAAATCCTCTCTAAGACCAAGGTCCATAAGTTAAGTACCTTTGTCTTCTTCTATGTAATTTATTGTTTCAGGTTTTATATTTAGGTCTTCGATCCATTTTGATTTAATTTTGCAACAACATGGATGGATCTTGAGAATATCATGCTAAGTGAAATAAGTCAGAAGGAGAAAATCAAATACCATATGATTTCATTCATATGTAATGAGATATAAAATGGAAAGCAAGAAATAAACAAACAAGACAGACAATAAAAATTCATAGACACAGACAACAGTATGGTTTCCAGTGGGAAGGGGGCGTGAGGAGAGTCAAAGAAAAAGGTAAAGAAGGTCAAATATATGGCAATGGAAGATTTGACTTTGGGTGGTAAGCACACAATACAACATACAAGTGATGTGTTATAAAATTGTACACTTGAAACCTATATAATTTTATTAACCAATATCATCCCCATAAAATTAATACAAATTTTGAAAAAGAGTTATAGAACAGCTTATGAGAGACTCAACATGCAGAACATAGTAAAGGATACATTAAACCTGTTGTAACCCAGAAAGGAGGGATTATAAAGGATAAATTTTAAAACATTTATAATCTTAGTTTTTGTATAAAAAGTACCAAAGTACTGAATTTTATTAGAGACATTTTCTGAGTTTATTTAGCTGAGCACATGGTTTTTCTCTTATATATTAAAGTGATGGATTACACTCATGAATTTTCTCATACTCTTGAAAAAAACTTATTTTGTCATTATACATCTTTTATATTTTATTTAGCATTTTTGTTTCTTTATCCTTAAAAGAAATACCTTACATTTCCCATGTTTATTTCTTTTTTTTCTGTAGCTTAAATATCAAATTGGTATAAGCATCATAAAATAATGTGGCAGCTTTTCATTTTTTCTTTCCTCTAAAGAAATCTGTAAGAAATAGAGAATATTTGTGTATTGGAGGTTTGGTAAGAACACTCTATAAAACCATCTGAGCCTACCCAATGTCTCTTTACAGAAGAGAAATATAAACTTATGAGTCACAAGCAGACTCAGGTATATATGGGAAGTAAGTTTACTAAATTTTTATGATGTATAACACATATACGGAGGGTTTATATATAATGAATGTAAATATCAATGAATCATCACACACCAGTATAACTGTCACTTGGGTCAGGAAATTTAACTTTATATTTGAAATCAGTGTCCTGCTTTGACAACAATTTTAATAATTTCTTTACTGTGTGTTTCCTGGTGATGTATTCTCTTAGAATACTTTTTGTTTGTTTGAAGTAATATTAGCTCATGTTTAAAGATATTGTTGTTGGTGAATTACAGTTTTGAAGCCATTTCCTTCCTGTATTTTAAGACTGTAACTCAATTGTCATTTTGCTTCCATTGTTTTGGGTTCAAAGTTGGCTGTAAGTTTTATTATTGGTACTTTTAAGAAGCTACTCTGGATGCTTTCAAAATCTCTTTTTGTTTTTGTGTTTCAGCCAAATGTCTATTCCTTTATGTTTATTAGTCTTGGGGTTTATAAGGCCTCTTGAATTTGTCGTATGGTGTCTTACTAATGAGTTTTGATAATTTCTCAGAGGATAGCTCTTCATGTATTGCTTACGCCCTATTCTTTTTCTCCGTTCCTTCTGGAACTCTACCCATTTATTGGGCCCTTTCACTATATGAATTTTCTCTTCATTTTCTGTCCCTTTGTCTTTCTGAACTTTATTCTTCATATATTATTTGACTCACCTTTCAGATTATGAATTTTCTTGTGAGCTTGGACTATGTGCTTTCAAACACATCTACTGAGTTCTTGGTTGTTACTGTATTTTTAGTTCTAGGATAGTAATTTTTAGTAGTTTTATTGTTTTGGCTAAAGGTCTTAATCTTGCTTTTATCCTCTTGAATATATTAAGCATATTCTTTCCTTATCCTTTTTTAAAGCTTCAATGAGGTACAGTAGATATAAAAAAACAACAACTGTGTATGTTTAAAGTATAAAATTTATGAGCTTGGACATATGCATACTCCCATAATATTATCACCAACATCAAGGTAATCTATATATTCTTCTTATGTTTCTTAGAAAGTTAATAGAGATTGTGCTTTAGCAAAATAAAGGATTGAACCAAGTGATGAAGATATTGGATGCAGGAAGTGAGAGATTCAGCACAGAAGATAAAGGAAAGTCCTAGGAAGACAACTATACCACACACACCTATGGTAACAGGATAAATAGAAGAAGTGAATTGTAGACTGACGGAGGGGTCTGTGGGACAGAAACATCTATCTGGTAGATATTCTGTTGCCTTTGGGAACTTGGAATTTATTTACTGTTCAATCAGTTATGACTTTTTCAAGATCTCTAAATATTTAGGAAAAGTCGTGTTAGTACCATACATAGAAAATGAAGCAGATAAAACCATTGGGGCAGTGGCTTTATGATTTATTAAATGGCTTTTCAATTTGATGGTCATCTGATATTTTGGTAGCTGTACCCTCAATTTCCTAATCCATTAGCTTTCTGATCACAACAGAGATAGAATCAATCTTGGGTGCTTGTTTTGAAGTGAGATTTTGAGTTTTTTTTCTGGATGCTGAGCCTGTGGTCTATTACTTCATTCCTCCTCACAATGGTGTAAGCATGTTAGTCAACTTCTTTTGGCCTAAACCATTTAGTTGCCACTGTTTACTATTGAACCCTGACTGATTCAGAAAGGAAATTCTAGCATACAGATGTCTGGAAACCTGTGGAGAGAGTCAGTTTGGCAGCACATTGTGAATAGGGGAACAGATACGTGCACACTGATCCTTGCTCTCTTAAGGATGAGAAAATGGCCTTAGAAGGGGGAATAGCTATAGCTCTGAGGATGGATATATATATACACTTGACTTTATCTACTTTTTTTCAAATTAGATGCCAAAATATTGTATTTGTTATGCAGTGCCACTAAAGCAGTGCTAAAATAATACGCTATATATTATATTGCCAAATTAAGCACTCATCACAATATTCCCAAAACACAGGAAATCAATGGTCAGAAAGTTAGAAAAATTTGAAATAGGATATCTAACTGTAGCAGAATTTCTTCACAACAATGAAAAATGAACATAAAGCTGAAACCAAAGTAAATTTTCAAGTGGCTCATCTGTTAGGTAAAGAAGGAAAAGTATGTACTGATTTAGAGCTCATTAAATCAGCCAATGAACTGTTTCCAGAGAAAACAAACTTGTTTAATAATGAGAATAGTTGTTCAAGGAGTTGAAGACATTTGGAATAACATCTATAGTCAATTAAGAAAACAAAATACAACATTTAAGTGGTTTTCCTTGGCTCTTGGAGAGTTGAGAGATGTTACTGATACTGCTCAGTTGTTTAGTTGAGAAGTCAATGCTGAGTTTGAAGTGACTGGGGAATTAGTCTCTGGAAATTCTGTTTGAAAGATTTACATGCAATAACTTAAAGAATTTGAGAAAACAAATTCAGTAAAATCTGAAGTGGAATATGCTAAGAGGTGCTACAGCTGATGGTGGCAATAATATGTATTGAGCAGGAAAAGGCATAGTTCTTTTTTAAAATATAAGATACTTAAAGCTTATGGTTATTCATTGTATTATTAATCAGCAGATATCTTTCAGGAGCTATTCAAATCTATTACATGCTCTTGAACTGGTACTGTCCATGATGAATTTCATTGTCTTTGCGTGAATTTAACCATTGTGAATTTTTGTTGGAAGCTAAATATCCTGAACTGCCCTATGTTACTAAAGTTCTATGGCTTATGAGTGGTTTTATTGCAATTCTTTAAACTCAGATTTGAGATTGATTTTTTTTTTCTGAATGAAAAGAACTATCTTCAACTATTATTGTAAAATACTACATGTCTTTGGAAATCAGCTCTGCTGAAGAATTTATAACATGTTTTAAAAATTAATCCTAAAATTACAAGACAAAACAACAATTATATGTGAAATGTATACTAGGGTAAAGTCATTTCCATAACTACTGTTGCCTGAATCATAAATAATTCCAAGCTGCTTTATAAGTTACTTATTCTATTGAAAGTTAAAATAAGCAGTGATATATGTGATCACACCCAAATTTGCATTAGATATATTTTCTGAGCTCAAACTACATTTTTAGCTTTTTCATACCTCAATGCAAGTGCAAATAAAAGTTACATATTTCTAAATACATTTAATAGTACGGTTTTGAAGTTTATACATAACCTTCCTTTAAAGTGATCAACTTATTGTGTAATGATAGGCTAAAAGGCAAATATCAAGAGAAGAATATAATAGAATTTTATAACTTTTTTCTAAATATGCTCAAGTCATGGATTGATATCAGTATTTGGCAGTACCTGTCTGGAATAAGACATTTCCAAAGTTAAAATACATAAAATCTCATTACAGATCATATTAAGAGATGAACTTTTATAATTGATTTGATTAGATGTAACACTAACTTAAAACCAAATTTAAATGCAGTGGTATCCCTCACAAAATACAATTATATTCTTATTAGTAAACCTGCATTACAAAATATATACTAAATTGTTATATTTTGAATTTTGTCAAAAATTGTGGAAACTGTTTTCTCTTATTGTATTCTGCCTGCATAATATCCTCATTTTTGCCTCTAGGTTCACAGAGCCTAAGATGTTTGATATCTTGCCCTTTACAGAAATTTTTGCTGCCTTTTGCTCTAGTGTAGAGTGCATGTGGCTTTCCTTATTCATGTGGACTGAAGTCTGTCTTGAGAGAAGTAGTCTCTCCGAATACAAATTGTGGATGTTTCTAGGAGCAGAAATTCTGTGCAGGCAAATAAAATGAACAGTACTACTCATCTCATTTTAGCTGTGCACAATGTAGTTATTTCACTTGCAAACCAGCCCTGTCTGGAAACCCTAGTTCCCCCCTCCCCCAACCCCCAACACTGAGAAGTGGCAGTATAAGAGAAGCAGATAGGAGAGTCCCTTGACATTTGAACCAGAGGAAGTCATGCTGTGCCCATTTCTCTAAATTCTAAGGTCTGTAAAGTAGATCTGATGCTTCCCTGCCATGTTCCCTCAGGTAACAAGGATAGAAAACAACTGACTTCCAACTACCTGAAGATTGGAAACCAGAGCTGGCTTTCCCCAAGTCCCAGGAAGCTTGAAGTGCCAGAGAATTAATGCTCCCCGGGAGTAACCCTCAACTGATGATCCCATCAGTGGGGTGACTTTGGGACATATAGACCCTAAATCTGTTTTTAAATATCTTTTAAATATTTCTAGTAAAGTGATCTGCAATTTATTTACACAGTTGTATTTAAATGATGGGATGATGCTTTGGTCACTGAGTATGCCATGGATTAATTTAGTTAACTAACTAGTAAAGATCCACATGAACTCATTGCTAACTGAGAATAGTGACTAGCACTCAGGACACTATTTACAAATGAGCCTGTTAAAACTCATGTAGTTGAGATTTTTAATCACTATTTTTCATGGCTTTTGGGTCAGGCTTATAAAAGCTTTTCAAGTCTAACATTAAGAAAAAAAATAATCCCTGTTTTTTTATGATTTTTTTTCTTTACATCTAAATCTTTGATTTAACTGACTTACATTATGGAAAAATAAAGTAGAGAACTGATATTGTTTTCCATAGATGGGTTCTGCAGCTTTTCAGGTGGGCCACAGATAAAATAGTGCATACATACAGAAGCCCACTCATGATTTTCAGAAGAGTGTTGGCCACAGTTCAGAGGAGCTTCAGTTGGCCTTCAGAGTCTTTTTTGTAAAATATATTTTTATTTATTTCAGAGAGGGATGGAGAGGAAGAGAGAGATAGAAACATCAATGATGAGAGAGAATCATTGATTGGCTGCCTCCTTCATGCCTCCTACTGGGGATTGAGCCCACAACCCAGGCCCGTGCCCCTACCGGGAATTGAACTGCTGGATCTGGAATACTTAGAGAGTTCCATGCTGCAGTCCTTTCAACTTGCTGATTTATAATCTTTGAAAAATTCTCTCTCTCTCTCTCTCTCTCTCTCTCTCTCTCTCTCTCTCTCTCTCTCTCTCTCTCTCTCTCTCACACACACACACACACACACACACACACACACACACACACACACACAACTAGAAATTCCCACCTAAGGAAATATAAGGAAGCATTCGGTTCCCCTGTATAAGCACCATGTCAATAGGTGTGAACTATCACCTGGGAGAGAAAAGTGAGGTCAGTGTCCAGGCGTTTCTGACGAACATCTCAGATTCTCATTCTGGAAATCCATTTCTCCTTTTTGTCTCAACAGAATATAGTGACTACAAACTTCCCCCACGGGCATTTAAATCAATTTATTAACTCTATTCAGTTTTAATTATTTTGTTTTCATGTATGTGTACCAGACTGTTTTTACTCTGGTTGCTATTTTTTGTGTTTTTTTCTCTCTCTGATAGTCTAGTTTTCTCTCGTATACCTTTTTTAAAAGATACCTTCTTCATTATGGCTACATGAATATTTCTCTTACACAAACTACATGGGTACCCTTGGCCAACACCTACTCGTGAAGAGTAGAGAGAACTTGAGGAAATCAAAGTAAGGTAATTGTACAGTGCTTGATTTCCAGTTTACAGTCTTAATAGTGAAGCTGTCTGTATTACAGCACTGCAGAGGAGGTATGACAGCATCCCAGGAGCACTGCATCTACCTGGATGACAGAGGGAACCAACTGGTGTGTCCGGAGCTCAGACCCCTTAGGTTAAGGTCTCATTGAGAAGCCAGGACAAAAATGTAGACCCAAATGTAGAAAAAGAGAAACTCTAATCCGGAAGGTTGGGTTGGGGACTTCCCTAACCAGAGCTACCCTTCCGAGGATGGGAGATCAAGACAGACACTATATTGACTAATATCTCTCTGTTTCTGCCCCAAACAGACAGTTTCCAAACAAACAAGCAAACAAAACACACACACACACACACACACACACACACACACACACACACACACAAGGAAACTCAGATGAAGAATGAGTTGTTGGTTATAGTAGATTTGTCCTAACAGAAAAGGGAAAAGTCAGCTAGCTCCCCTGAAACACACTGGCTCAGTATCAGTATCCTAGCAACTGTATCTGAGGCATCCTCCTTCCCTGCCTCCCAGAGAGCCTGTGTCTCCCATCAGGATGCCCCTCCAGCAGACGCCAAGGATGTCATGTCCCACAAAGCTGCCTTCTGCTCTGTACATGGGCTGTGTCTCCTTCACTCAGCCAGAAGTCCTCCTCCATTCATTATATGGTCTCTGTTTTTCCTACCACCACCCCAATTTTTTCTTTAAAATATACTAGTATTTCTTTAAACATATCCAACAAAATATCTTCAAAGAGGTATCCTCTGTCACTATGGCACTTGGGGCTAAGGCTTTGGGTATCTCAGTGGCTTATTCTTAAACAAGAGAAGGGTGGAAGCTTCAGCTTCTATTGAATGCCTGCATTATCCCCTAAAAGAAGGCCCTCCTTGCCCGGCTGGCATGCCTCAGTGGTTGAGCTTTGACCTATGAAGCAGGAAGTCATGGTTCAATTCCTGGTCAGGGCACATGTCCGGGTTGTGGGCTCAATCCCCAGTAGGGGGTGTGCATGAGGCAGTCGATCAATGATGTTCTCTCATCATTGATGTTTCTCTCTCTCCCTCTCCCTTCCTCCCTGAAATCAATAAAAGTATATTTTTAAATAAGAAGGAACTTCATTGTGAGGATGGATTTTCAGGAAGCTTGATTTTTGCCAGTGCTGTTATTGTTATTTCTATCTTCATGAAAGATGCCACAATGGCAGAAGTCTAGTATTAAAATCCTTTGTGGGCCATTCCATATGCAAAACAACTAATTTCTTTGGGTCTAGAAGACTATGTAACTCCTAGGATTTTTGAGATGGCCCAGTAGTAGTTCAAGGCCAAACTATATTAGAAATTAATTTCCAGAAGATATTCTGAAGGTATATGCTAGCTGCTTCCCACTCATACACCTTTTGTGACTTAATTCTGGAGACAAGAAGTCCAAAATCAAGGTGTTAGCAGGGATGTCCTTCTTCTGAAGGTTCTAGATGGAAGTCCTTTCTTCTCTTTCTAGCTTCTGGCAGCTTCAGATGCTCCTTGCCCTGTATCTCCATCACGTCAATCTCTGTTTCTGTCTTTACATGGCATTTTCCTCTTCTCCCTCATCTAACCTTTAAGAAGAAGGTGCCCATATCCTTTGGGATGGGTCTATCTGAAGTCTCTAGGGAATCAGGCAGCTGAAGTACCTCTGGAGCAGAGCAGCACCAGTGGGGACCCTGTCACATGGATGGAAGGTTTAGAATTGCTTACTACAGCAATGAGTGACCTCAAATCTTGAGTCATAGAACTCAGAAAATTTATTGCCTATTATTTGGAAAGAAGTCAGTTTGGGCTAAAAATGTGGATAAAACTGATTTATTATCAGCTCCAGTCTTTACTTCTCATTTCACATAGTCAAGATGTTTGTAGTGAAGCTGGCAATATCACATCTGCAATAAGTCATCTTCCTCCAGGATTGCAGGGCTGTTTTACATGCATGAATTTAGTCTCTCTTCTTACATTCTAGAATTGTAATTTCTGTTCCTTCTTTCAACCCATGTTTTGTCTTTTCTCTTTCTTCAACATTTACACGGTTGTTGATCAGTAAATATTTGAAGATGGGGGAATGAATAAGCCAGAAAAGCTAACTCTGGCTCCTCTTGTGAGCTCCTCTCTATCTTCTCATGGCTTCTCAGAAACACCCACCATAGACCATTGCCGTCCGTGTTCAGGACACAAAGCACTGGGGTTGGCAGATGGTGGAGATATTTCTAGGGTAGGAGATTGCCATTTCCTTAAAAGGCCGGGGCTGCCTGGGCTGATGTGCTCCTCTGCAGGGCTGGCCTGACTGTCCTGCTTTAATTGCATTTCATGCAATACAATCTCTGCTAAGCAGTCACAGTTCAAAGGCCTCTTGACAACAAATGAAATCAGAAGAAGGTAGTGATTTGTCATCCTCCCTCTAACCTGACCCTCATGAAGGCAGCTCATTAATACAAGAAACCACAAAGGAGCCAAAGTCCATGGCCAGCCCTGAGACAGACAGTCAAGGGGCATTAGTAAGTAACCCCCTGGTTCTCTTTATCTCAAAATTCCCCCACTGGCTGGGTGCTGCCTAAAATTCTGCCAGTGAAGGATTAGTAAGTCCTCTATCCCTAGATAAGTAGTTCCTTAAAAAGAAGCTGCTGGTGGGAAGTTAGTAACCACTGTCATTTACATTTTCCTCTGAATTATATTGTCAGTATTGTCAGTACAGAAGTAAACAAGGATAATGAAAGTATGCAGCTATGACCTTCTCAGTCGGGGCAAGAATGAGTCGTATGCCACACAAGTTTTGGGGACATAGGAAGGCAGTGGGGAAGGGACCCTGGGAGTAACACACAAGGCAAGAGGCAAAGAAGATATGCATTTTGGAAGGGTAAGGGGAGAAAATACAGTGAAAGAAAGACAAGGGCATGTAGAGGACACAGCACAGGAAGAGATGAGATTGGAGCAGCACGGTGAGTGCCTTCTATGTATCCCTTTTCATGTACATTTTATTTCATTTAACCTTCACAACTGCACTGTCGGGCTTCATCATCTTTCTACTATATGGATAAGAAACCTAGACTGATAGGAGATTAGCGACTTGGGAAAAGTGGGGCAGGGTAAAAGGTCAAAAAGAGCTGCTTCCATAATAGGCACAAGAGGCCCTGTTTTTAGGCTATACCTTGGGAAAAATTTAAAAACATCTTTCCTTAAAAAATAGATTATTTTGTTTTTAGATTAATATGTAAATATTCCTCTGAACGTAAATATAAATATTAATAGGTAGGGGTAACAGCTTATTATTTGGTCACTTTAGTATAAAAGACTTTGTGATACAAGAGCTGGGGATAATAAGAAAAGTGAGGTTTGATAGAGGAGGGGAAATGGTATGGTCTGGCAAAGCAAGTGTGTGGTTGAGACTGTCTCAGGAAGGGGGTGGCACAGAACTGGGAAGGGGACCACTGCAAAGTGCCTTTGTCTGCATAGTGCCATCTCCTAGATCAGGGCTTTTCAAGTTGTGAGTTGTGACTTAGAATAAATAAAAAGAAAGACTATAAAATAGACTATAAAACTAAATTACACAAAGTAAGGATAAGTCTTATTTCATGAAACCTCACTTTCACTTAAGGATACTTGTTTCGGACACATATACTGGATCATAATGCCACACACATTTCATGGTCAAATTTTAGTGCATATGATTTTGGGTGGAGTTTATTATGTCAGACTGAGCCACACTTTGGATGAATGAGGAGCTGTGGGATGCATTCCAGGAATTTGCATATATGATGAGCCCCACAAGAACCACACTTGAAGTGCTGGTTCTTGGCCCACCTTTGGAGGGAGGCATCTGCTTAAGGACCCACTGCAACTCAGACCTACAGCGTGAAAATAACTACATATATGCCTACCTGGTGGTTAGTTTTAAGAAATTTGAGTGTTAACTATTAACACATGCATTTTACTAAATACTCTCATGGACCTGAGCTTGGCAAAGCTTTTTCACAGGTGTGATGATGGGCAATTTGAGGGTCACCAGAAGATTCTCTCTTAACCAAAATTATCTTTTCTTACTTTACATGTTGCGGGCTCAAAGTACTGACCACACTTCAGATCATTAAAGTCAAGGATCAGCCTTAGCCGGTTTGGCTGAGAGGATAGAGCATTGGCCTGCGGACTGAAGGGTCCCAGGTTCAATTCTGATCAAGGGCACATGCCTGAGTGTGATCTCCATCCCCAGTAGGGGGCGTGCAGGAGACAGCCAATCAATGATTCTCTTTCATCATTGATGTTTCTATCTTGCTCTCCCTCTCCCTTCCTCTTTGAAATCAATAAAAATACATGAAGAAAAAAAGTCTAGGATCAAAGTTGGGGACCATAGGACTAAAGTCTAGTGTAAGGTCTGGATAAAACTAAGAGGTAGGGAGCTAAATAAATGCAGACATGGAGGGCGAATAATGAACAGAGGCAGGAAAGAATGGAGAGAAATGACTATGCTATCTGAAGAACCCGTTTCCTCTTCATCCATCTTCACAATTTACCTGTGTTAAGTTCATTCATTCATGTATCAATTTTGAATGCTATTAATAGTAAGGAATGTGGACTCTGGACTCATTCATCCTAGGTTGCAATCCAAATGCTGTTCCTAAGAAACTCTAGATTTAAATTAACCTTTCTCGATCTGCTAAGAAATGCAATTGGAGATAGTATTAGTACCTTCCTCATGAGGTAGTGAGAAGATGAGGTGAAATCATATGTGTAATATGCATATGGGGGAGTTAGCGTAGCATCCGGGCATATGGTTTGAGCAGACCTTCATGACCACCTTATTAGGGTTAGCATCCCAGCTCCTAAGCCTGTCATACTACTTTTCAGAGTCTAGTGACACCTCCTTTCTGGTGTCATCTCTAGCCACATAGACACTCACTTCTGCCTTTATCCTTCTACCCACCCTCTTCCTGCACCCCCTCCCCCCTCTCTCTCCATCTCTCTCTCCTCTCATTGCCACTTCTTTCATCACTGGGCTTTTTAAAAATCCAGATGAGGCTTTTGACAGCAGGAAAAGCAAGAATTGTGGTTTATGCAAGCAATTTCAACTTAATTCTGGATCCCCAGCAAGGAGGACACAGATGGTGGCTGGATCTCCCTTTGTCCACACCAGCTTGGTGGTTCCTTTACCTCCTCTGCTTTGGCTAGCCTCTGTGCCCCTTCCCCTGGGTTATATAAACCAGACTAATCTTCCTCTAACCTTCCCAAGATCTATGGGGAATTGGTGTGTGGATATCCCACCCTTTCAAGCCTCTCCAGCCTCATCTTCTCCATCCTAGCAAATAGACCGCAGTTTCTTCATGCTCCACTGGCATGAGCTTCACACTCTCAGAAACTTCCAGGAAAGAGGAAGTGCTGGTTACTCAGCTCATGGACCCCCCCTGACTTCAAGGGAAATGCCCAGCACTCAATCCCATTGAGGACTGAAATAGGTCTCTCATACTTTCCAAAACTTACCATCCTGGTTGCAAAATTTACGAAACCAATTTCTATTTCTTGGAACTTTTAAGCAAATTAAGATTTGGTATGCCCATTTCCTAAAAAACTTCCCCTGGGAGTTGGTCATGTGGAATTGGGCATCTGTTTCTCTAACTACAGGGTCCCATCATGGTGATCCATGTATCATCTGCTTAGTCCTCAGATGTGGCCAACAGAGAACGGAGGATAAGAAAAAAGGGGTATTAGTTAATATATTATGTGGAATTCCAAGTGTATATAAGACAAAAACATAGCATATTCATATTTGAATATAGCTCTAGTTTGGCCAGAATACCTGGCAAACAATGGGAAGACCATGATTATTTCTGGAAAGAAGAAATACCCTGAAAACCTTATAAGTGATTTGAGGAGAGAAACTGTCCAGACTTTAAGAGCATCTCAGTCAGCTCTAGGAACTTTGCCATCAGTGGTTGAAGCCAGAGGTTCATGCAAAAGAGCTGATCCCAGAGTTGGTGGTTTTGGAATAATAATGTCAGACTAGGAGCTGCAAGTACTGTAGCCACTGATTAATTAGGGAATTTAGGAAAATACTTCTAGTGTTTCTTGTTCTCAGTTTCCTTTGTCAAATTAACAGTGACAGAGGATAATTGTACATGTCCCTTCAACTTTAAATATTTTACGAGTATCCTGCCCCACCCCCCCTTTTTTTAACTAGTTCTCTGAATTTGAATGAGTTACTAATAACCCACAACCTCAGGAACTCAGATCAATCATGAAGAAGCTGAACTGTATGTTCAAAGCTCTAGTCCTCCATTTATTTATTCAACGACAATATTTTGTGTGTCTAGTAGAACCTTGAAAAAAAAATCTGGGTAGAGATGGTGAATTTTAAGGAATGTAATTCCAAGTTCAGCACTTATTCACCACTTGGATGGGTACAACCTTTGTGCTTTTGTTTCAAATGAGGCTTTCTGATTGAAGGAAATGTGTGTGCCACCCCTCAGTTGTTCCAGTGACCTAGAGGCCAGTGGGATTGTTTCAGAGGTCAAGCTGTTATGAGAGTCTAGGTCTAGACTCTAAATTCTGTGCCACCATCCAGTCAGAACTACTTCACTTTCTGTTGGCAGACCCTCATTCTTGGAGTCATACCAGAAACAACATAGTTGGCAAGTTAGAGAGGGGCTCTCAGAGGCATAGACGTTAGCTCAGGGCCTTCGAGGTACAGCTCCCCGGATTAATGAGTCGATGTATCCTCCAGGCACCGCGGTCTCTAGGAGCTGTTTTTCTGGAACTTCTCCTTTGGGTGTATGAGGAAGTGTGCCAACTTCTTCCAGGCACTGAGAGACACTCTCCTCATGCCACCTTCTCACAGGCATTTGTTATTAGCTCTTTTGGAGCTGGGTCCATTGGGACCTGTCTTGATCAGATACTTATTGATCTCTGTTATGTGCCAGTGATGGCATACTATGGTGACAGTGATAGAAATTAAGATTTTAAAAGGATTTATTTATTTATTTATTTATTTATTTATTTACTTACTTAATTACTTACTTTTGTTAATCTTCACTTGAGAGTATTTTCCCATTGATTTCTAGAGAGAGTGGAAGGGAGGGAGACACACAGATAGAAACATGAATGTGAGAGAGACACATCAATTGGTTGCCTCCCACATGAACCCTAACCAGAACCAGGGATCAGTTGAGCCTGTAACTGAGGTATGTGACCTTGACGAGAATTGAAACCAGAACCTTTCAGTTTGAGGGCCAACGCTCTGTCTACTGAGGCAAACTTGCTAGGGCTAAACAAGCATAATTTATTTACTTAAGAAACCCTCAACCAGACATAGGGAGACATGTGAACAAACGACTATTTACCATAGGAGAGATGCTGAAGTAGAAATCTGAACAGAGAGTTTTGGTGATGCAAAGGGCAGGCTTGACTAAAAGGTGACAGCTGTGTGCTAGGTTTTGTATAAGTAGGAGCTTTCCAGGAAGAAGAGGTTGAGTGCACATTCTGAATTAGGGGTGACGGCAGGAGCTGAGCAGCTGGGCCAGGTGATCCCGGCATATGATGATGTCAGGACCTAGACCCAGGTCTACAGTTCCCAGTCCATTACTCTTAATAGTAATAATAATGCCCCATTAATATCCCCAATCCACTACATGAATGAATTGTAGTTTTACATGCAGAATTTTATTTTTAAAATGTTTTTCCTTTTTATTGAATTTATTGGGTGACACTGATGTTTGTGTCCATGAGTTTTTTCTCTCTCTCTCTCTTTTTCCCCCTCAATTCTTCCACCATGCCCCCCCCGCCCCCAGTCCCACCTTCCCTGACAGCTGTCAGCCTGCTCTCTCTCTGTGAGTCTGTCTCTACACAAGCGGTTCTCAACCTGTGGGTCGCAACCCCTTTGGCGGTCGAACGACCCTTTCGCAGGGGTCGCCTAAGACCATCCTGCATATCAGATATTTACATTATGATTCATAACAGTAGCAACATTACAGTTATGACGTAGCAATGAAAATAATTTTATGGTTGGGTCACAACATGAGGAACTGTATTTAAAGGGCCAGAAGGTTGAGAACCCTGCTCTACACAGTCATAATTTTAATAGAAACCTGTGGCAATTGCTAATCAGGAGAGGTATCAATAGACATATTTTATTATTTTATTTATACAAAATAAGACTTGGAAAAACATACCAGATTAAAATTCTAGGTAATAATAAAAGATTACTGATAAAGGAGGCTTTAAAGACAGTCTTCCTGAATTACTTATGTTAGATAAGAGCCCTAAAAATAGGTCAAGTTACATTTAAGAAACAGGACTCACATCAAATTTTCAAGGTCACCCTGTGGACCGGGTGCATAGAATTCAGGTCACCTGATCCTAAGGTTTGAGAGATTTTTACCAAACAATCTGCCTCCTTAGGCACAGGGCTAAACTGCTTCTATTCTGAGACTGACACTTCAAGGACACATGACAGCAGGTGAACAAATTAAATGCTGCAAAGTATCTTAGCACAGGTCCTGATTTGGAAACAAGAAGAGGACGGAACACAGGGGAAGAGGGGAGTAGAGAGAGCCCACTTGGGCAGCACTTCTGCACAGCCATGCCTGTTGCTATCCCAGCTTTCAAAATCTGCTCTCTGCATCTTCCACCCTGGCCAGACAGTAAACTACTTAATTTAAATTATGTTCTCATCTTACTGAGTATGGGGCACAATTCTCTTGTATTTTCTGATAAGGCTGATAATGAAGCGATCAGTCTATAGGATTCCCGAATGGCAGTGAACCTTCATTTGCATAATGATATTATAGCGTCTGTCGAAGCCTCTAGTGATGATCCATCCATATGCGAGAAATATAGGTCAGCTAAGATGCAGCAGCAATGAGAGAGGCAGGGCTATTCACTTATTAGAGTAAGAAAGGTCTTCTCTATCCTTTAGCTCAGCACGAGAGAAATAAATGGAATGGAATGGATCAGGGGATTCTATTGGCTTTTGAACAATCAAAGGAGATGCATCAATTCTGTCTCATGGTTTAAATTCAGTTCAGAGTCTGCTTAACCTGTTCATTTCCGTTGGCAGAGTATGTCCCTGCACTTCTTCCCCTGACTCAGAAAAGGGAGTTTACTCTAATAGTATGAGAGATCAGGAGTCATAACAGCCCCATTTGGGGGCGAGGAGAGATCAGAAAATTAGCCACTGTGGTTCTCCCTTGTGTTTTCTGGTCTCAAAGATCTGTGAGATTTCCAGCCCACACATGTCATGCATGGGATTTTTATTATTCTATTATTGTCTTTATTTTTATTTTGGCACCTCATTTATTTATCATACTTTCCCTGCACTCCTCTTCCCACTGTGTCTCTAAATCTTGCATGCAAGATAATAAATCTTGCTTCCCTTATAAGAATTGTACATTTGCCAGTGGCAAATATCTTGCTTTATATTCCTCCATGGAAAGCTCTTAGCACAGCACCTACTAAGGCTGGACACAAACATGGAAGGCCTTGTAAGACTCCCCTGAATTGAACTGAAGTCCCAGTACCACCACAGAATTAATTTTAAGGAGGCAAAGGGACCTTAAGAAAACATTTAGGGTCATCTTGAGGCAAGCAGCAATGGAGCCAAAACATTTGGAGAAAATGGAAAGGCTCTTACAGTTCTACCATGATATGCACATGATCTCAACTAAAAACTAACTCTTCTAGCACTTATTTAAACCCATCCGACCATAATTTATTGTTGTTATTTAAAAACATGTGCTTCATCAGTATGCCAGGAAACTATAATTATCCTCTAATGGCTTAATGCTTACTAACAAATGGAGATTGGTTTTATATCACTGTATATATATGTAAAGAGATAGAAAGGGTAGTATATATAAGAAAAGATATATTTATTGTCTAATTCTCTATGTGGCTATTATATTAGATTGATATTAAATTACTCTGAAGGAAAATACACATGCAACATACACATGTGGAATGTACACATACACGATCATATACATACTAATATATCACTCACCCTAATTAGACTGGAGTCACCTTGATTGTGAGGACAGATTTTGGGATAACTGGAAAGGAAAACTTCTTATTGCTTAAGAGTGACTCCAATGTCATGATTTTGTAGACAGATGATTTTTGGATATGTTAATTAGCACAGGGTTGATTTCAAAGGTAAAATCTTAACCGGAAAAAAAACAAATAAAAAAAAAACAAGCAACCCTAATTCTTGGCTCAAATCAACGGGGCTGTTCAACTTTAGTTAGCTCAACTTGTGGCCAGGGAAGGAACTTGAGGTTTGAGCTGTTCCCAGGAACTCTGGAAGCTGTGTTACCCAAAATGAAAGTGTTGGACTAGGATGGAATACAAAAGTTTATTTCTCTTCTGGTCGAGACCTCAGTCATCTTGGTTCTTGATCTCTGCTCTCTGGGCTGCCTTCCATCCTTTCCAGGCTCTGCAGCTCTTGCCTGTTTGGATCTCAGCCACAGACTGGAGTCAATAAAGAAAATGCCTGAATCGAAGAACATCCAAAGCCAAAATGCAGTGTCATTGCCACCAAAGGAGAAACAAATGGTATTTTCCCTTAACTATGAGTGAAAATTTTGGGTTGCCTGCCCATCACACTGAACTATGAGATCATGCCTTGGAGTTAGGCATTTTGGCACGTCCCACAGTCATTGTTTCCAGGGTGGTAGGCAAAGCATTTCTGCTGACCTCCATTCACCCGCTGACCCAGGGTCTGGCATCACTATCTGCCGATAAGGAAGCATTTTGTGAGGCACTTGGTCAAAACCATTTTAAATGTGATGTTTTTGTTTGCAATAAGAAACATGCCATTTCTTCACTTTTCTATCCCCAGATCTTTAAAAACAATATATGTCAGATTCTCATGCACACTACAAACTGAAATGACTGTTCTCTTAATCTGATTGCCTTGTTTGAAAGAGCAAATGGGGGAGGGGGGATGGGATTTCAACACTAGTGAATGCTAGTGAAACCGTCTGTTCACTGATTGCCTGAAAGACTTAAGCCCTTACCCCAGAATCTTAGACAAAAATGAATTTTGGAACTTCCTTGTTATTATCTATTGTGTGTCTGAATTTTTGTAGCAACTGAAATGCCACTGTTTATCTTGGAACCATGTTCTACTGGCATCACTTAGTGTCTTTATTTTAACTGATTATTTTCATTTTCTCAGTTTGTATCCAACTGCTTCTGACATTGTTTCTTATCTATCTGATAAGAACTTTGTGGGAAATTATTTGGCTTATGGGACTCTTTCTTATATAATATGTTTAGTTTATTTAGAGCTAGTGGAATGTGGGAGAAAAGGATGGAAGGTTGGCCTGTTCTTACAAATCATTGCCTTGTATTTTGCAAGATTGATGGCTTTCTTTCTTCAAAGACATTGCTGGCCCACTTTCCACAAAGGCAGTTGAAGTCTTACTCAAGACTTAAAAACATCTCTGTGACCTCATGATTCATGCCACCTTCTTGATCTTTTTGCTGTTATGTTGATGTGGGTGTGACACACTAACATCAGACAAGAATGCTGTTACTGGTGTCAGTTTAATCCAAGCTAACTTCATAATTTATTTCCTCACGATGCAACATTGCCCCGCATTGGATATTTTCATTCTCCATCTTTACTTTGATTTGACATTAGATAAAATGTTTAAAATATTTTCAAAGTCAACTTCTGGATCAGAAGATGCACATTTTACATTTGATACTAACACATATTCTTTTTTTGGTGGTGATCAGGGGAGGGAGTGGGAAAAACCTATTAAATTTGAACTAACATAAGTTTGAGGACAACCTACAATAATATTTATTATAGCATTCAATTGAGTAATTTGCTTACATTTAACCAATTTCCAAACTAATTTGCATTTATAGACACTGCTGTGATTTTTTTGTGGTGTTTTTACCATGTATTTTTATGAAAAAAAAGCCTGTAACCAAGATAGTATGATGGGTAAGTTCTTATAAGGACCATCCTTTGCAAAGCAAAGAACAGTTCATCTGTGGCACTACCCTTATCCGTGCCTACAACACTCACGGAGCGGTTTAGGAATGGATATGTGGTGAGAAGGAGCAACCTGGGCTTCCAGGGAGAAAATGCATTTCCTGGGAATTGGAATGTGAGAAGGAAGACACTGCAAAGAAAACTGTTGCCTGAAGTTAGAGCTATCCATGCCCCAGACAACTGTGGCCCAGAAGTTTGGTGTGTTGACTGACCTCCAACTTTACCTTCATATGGTTTTCCTCTTTCCTCAACTTTGGAAATTCCTGCTGGTTTCTCAGGGGGAGCTTTCTTTCCAAGAAACACCTGAGCTGAAATAGCTGCAGGAAAATCTTTCTTGTTAGTGAATGTGGGAAACACCGTGATTTGTGGGAGCTCACTTAGTGCTTAATACCATTGTTGCTGAGACTATTCTGTCTTGAAACCTAACACAGTTCCCTTTACCCTCAATTTATTCAAATACATTATCTGTTAATTGCTCTCTGAATAGCACAGAGAGCTAGTTTTCAGGTGGTTTGTAAAATTCACTGAGTTTGTTTGACATATATTTTGTTAAGTTTTTTTAAAATATATTTTTATTGATTTCAGGGAGGAAAGGAGAGGGAGAGAGAGAGAGATAGAAACATCAATGAAGAGAGAGAATCATTGATTGGCTGCCTCTTACACCCCCCTGACTGGGGATCAAGCCTGCAACCTGGGCATGTGCCTTGACCAGGAATTGAACCCGAACCTCCTGTTCATAGGTAGATGATCAACCACTGAGCCACACCGGTCAGACTATTTTTTAAATTTAGCTTTATGTTGAAAGTGTTACCGATGTCCTCCTTCCCTCTTTCCCATTAAATCCTTTTACCTCGCTCCCGCTCCTGAGGCCTTCACTGCACTATTGTCTGTGTCCATGGGTTATGCATATATGCATATAAATTCTTTGGTAAATCCCCCCCTTCTCTCCCCCTATAACCCCTGCTTCCCTCTTCCCTCTGAGATTCATCAGTCTGTTCCATGCGTCCCTGTCTCTGGGTCTATTTTGCTAGTCAGTTTGACATATTTTAATTGATCATCCCACTCTCTTCCCTCCCTTTTTTAAGGGATCTGTTTGCTTCAGTTGTTTATTAATTATCCCTAATAAAGCAAAGTTGTCAAGGCAATTTCGGAGCCCCAAACAGATCATGGTGGCCATTTATTTGGAACAGGGTAGACAGTGTCTGGGAAGCAGAAATGTAAAGAACGCTAGGGGTTATTCCAAGAGGAAGCCATTATTTAATCTTGGAGTTTAATGCCAGAGAAAAATAAAATATTAGGGGAAGGGTATCAGGGAAATTAATTTTTTAGCTAAGAGAAAGTGCAGAAGTATATTAGGAAGATTTGCTAGCATACAGCTTTGATCATGGGATAGTGGCAGCAGTTAAATTTTAATCCCTAGGTTCAGGCTCCCGGATTTGCTCTTTTAGGGAGACAATATAGGAATGGATGTTAGAAGAGACCAGGTGATAGGCCTATAAAGCAAGGCTGCACTACTGAGTCACTGGGCAGAGGAGGGGGAGGTGGGTTAGCAGCACCCCACCAATGTGGGCTGAAAGACAGGCTTCACTGCTCTCTAGTACAGAATCCCTATGTGCCTCAGGTTTCTAATGTATTATCTTGTTCATGGAATCTACATATAACTTCATTATCTAGGTAAGTTTGTATACTTAATAAGATAAAAATGAAATAGGTGAGAATATTTCAATAGAGCTTCAGAGTAATTTGAAGGTATCACTTGCACCTGATATTTATGTCTTTAGTTTCTCTGAATCAGATGCCTGAACAAAGGTATGGTGCACCCTTATTCACTGTCTGACCCCTTCTATCAGCCTTGCCTCTACTCCATCTTCGCTCTTCACTGAGATCAGAGGCAATTAATGCAGGAGAAGAGTCTGCCCATCAGGATGGGTAAGGGAACAGTGGCTGAACAACATCAGTATCAAACTATGGTCTTGTGCAGAGATGTTGTCAGTTGTGATTTATGGCATCTAGCGCTTCTCTGTCATTTATTAAATGCTTTCAAACTATTTTTGGATTAACATAAAAAGAAATTGAATTTAGATACCGTGTTCATTTTTTATTTAGGAGTCAGGAATTTGGGATGAGGCAAGGCAGATTGACTTTTCTAAGCCACTGGAAGCCCAGCCAATTATAAGCAAAACTGCACATTGAGATTCTGCATTTAATTATTTCAAGTGATGTTTTTTAGAATATTTTATTTTTATGGACCCATTCTTAAGTGGTTACAAGTGACATTAATTCTAGGGAGCTACTTGCTAACTCATCAAACAGTTTTAATTATCAACCCATACAGGGTCTAATATCTTCATTATTCAGATGAGGCAACTGAGGCCAAAGAATTGAAATGACTTCTCAGACACAGTTTTGGCCACTCCAAGAGCAGAATTCAGGAACTCTGACTTCCTGGCTTATACTTTGTCCCACAGTTAGTGTGTTTGCCTTGGGCTTTAGACACAGGCAGAGGTCCCACAGCCCATGCCCTTCACCACCATCTTCTACTACAGCTTCTCTGAATCCAGCCTGTCTCGACTCCCCCAGGCTCCTGTCACCTCATTACAGATTATCATCCTTTTAGTTGTGGAGTAGACTTTCAGCTCATCTTGATAAAACCATCAACAAACAGAACACAAATGTGAATTGCCAGTAGATAGATAAATTGAATCTACCATCAGAAATAGACACAGCTTCTTTAAGATATAGGACAAAAACCCTAGATCTGCTCTGCTTTCTTGTTGGAAATTAAATTTTTGGATGGTCTAATGAGCCCTTACGCCAGTGCATGGAGAAGATTCCAAAGTGCATGACACATGTCATTAAAACAAATGACTCTGGCTCAGACACTGAACGCATTCAGTGGCTTCAATAAATCGTAACATTTCTCATCTTTCACCTGAATGGGGTACATGTCGCCCCAGTATTCATGGAAGAAAGGTGATTGACATCTCAGAATAAGACTTATTTTAAGTCGAATAGGTCTCTTCTCCTTTCACAAAGAATACAGATTAATTTTTCATTAGATACATATGGAGCTATCTTGCAATGATACTTTAGGAAGCCCCATAGACCTAGAATAATTTGCCTTCCACTCCATCATCAAATGAAAATGAAATGCTAGTTTGGGGACCAAGAAAGATAGACCAAGACAGTTGAATTATTCACTTTTGAAGGTTTCCAGTTCAAATGTTTTGCAAGCTCATTTGCAGCTGGGTTGCAGCAGGCTCCATCCACGTCTGTCTAATGAAACTCATGCTGAAAATCTCAGTTGGAAGTTCAGGGAATCAGGGTCATTCATCAAACCTCGTCATAATTATTTAATAAGCAACATTAAATGTTCAGTCAAGTCTTTAACTCATCAGTTCAGTTATCACAGTTTAGTGCATGCAAACATCATTTACAAGGTTTCCTGCTGAACAATAGAGGATACAAATAAACCCCATAAAGTAGGCCAGCCCTCAAAATAACCTTCTCATGCTAGCCTGCCCCCTGCCTCACCTTTTCTATGCTTGCAAAGAGCTCCTCAAATGGCTTCCCTCACCAGAAATGTGTGTGTATGGGCCGGGGTGGGGGGGGGGAGGAGGCAGTTGGTTAGCTGGGGTCCTTTTCAGTGCATGGGTGTACGTGTGTGTGTGCGTGTGTGTGTGTGCGCGCGCGCGCACATGCGCGCGTGAATGTGTATTGTTTGGCCAGCAAAGATTCCCATTTTCACAAGGCTTCGGGTGGCTTGCTCCTTTCAGTCTGTCTCTAGCTTGTACCCATATACCCAACTTGAAGAGAGAAAATAAGCATTTTCGTAAACACTTGGTTTTTCCTTATTTTTATAGTTATGATCAGGATCAAAAGGGGAACATAACCTAAAAGATGGAATCATCTGAAGAGGTATGGCATGAAAGGGAAGAAAACAAGGAAATTGAGGAAGAGTTTAGGGGAAGAAGAAGTGAGAAACATTCTTTAGATGTTTTAACTGTGCTCTTAGGACACACTGATGTGCTTTGTACATTATACATCGTGTCACAGGTAACTTGCTACTAATAATAGGGAACATATTTTATAATTTACTCTTAAAATATTTTAAAGTTGGTTCAAGATTATTTCTACTATAACATCATTCATTCACATAGATTCTGCTATGATTTCTTAGGCGAGAGAGAGAGAAGAGTTTTGATCATATTATTGGAGGAATTTTCATAAAACTCAATCTCTTTATCTAGACTACAACTCTTGGAATGCTGGATGTATTGATATCTTATTTCTCTCTGTGTGTGTGTGTGTGTGTGTGTGTGTGTGTGTGTATGTGTAGAGGATAATATAGAGGACTGTGTGTATAGAGGATAGTGTAGAGGACTGTATAGAGGAGTATGTGTGTGTGTGTGTGTAGGGGAGTGTGTAGATGATAGTTTAGAGGACTGTGGAGAGAGAGAGGAGAGAGGAGAGAGAGAGAGAGAGAGAGAGAGAGAGAGAGAGAGAGAGAGAGAGAAGGGGAGTGTGTAGATGATAGTTTAGAGGACTGTGTATAGAGTGTGTGTGTGTGTGTGTGTGTGTGTGTGTGTGTGTGTGTCTAGGGGAGAAGTGTTGCCTTGGGAGGCTTATAAAGAAGAAGTTAGGTGCTCAAAGCTTTGCTTGGTTTTCTGCACTCCAGTATTCCAATGGTTTCAGTAAAGTGACTGCAGCATTGCTGTTTCCTCCCCTGTTCTGAACTCTCTATTTGATCCAACACACATCTGGTCACCTTGCAGTTATGTTTCAGATCTCAGACTCATTGACCTCCCTTAACAAGTGTCATTCAATAACCCCCCTTCTGTTTTCTGCTGTTACAACACAATGTTTTCTCCTTTCTTGTACTTATCACATTAGTAAACTTAGATTTGTTTTACTACAAATATTATCTGTCCTACTGGTCTATTATAATTGCCATGAGGTCAGAGAATAAGTGCTTTTCTCACTGCTATATTCCCAAAGCCTTACTAAGTGCTTAGTACATGGTAGGATATCAGTAAGTGTGGAAATCATGGCCTGCTCTTGCTCCCCCACTGGCTCAACTGGGGTTATTCAAAGCTCCAAAACACTGCAATGATTAAGGGAATATTCATCATTCAGCTCATTCAGGAAACACACATCTATTATGTTCCCATTCTAGGTCAGACTATGAGATCTCTTTAGTGAGAGACAGATAATTGTGGGGAAATTGAGATGACTAAGATATGTCAGTTTCATGCAGGTGTAACTCCTTGGGGCCTTCCTTCCCTGGGGCTTCACTTACACTAGAATGTGCTTGCTGGACCTTGTCTGGCACTCCACTTACACTAGAATGTGCTTGCTGGACCTTGTCTGGCACTCCTCATGCACAACCTGGAAGTCCCCTTTTATCCCCTGAAGGACAATTCTGAATGCAATTCATGAGGCTCCCCTAAGGCTCCTGCAGAACTGAGAGGGAGTGGGTGGCCCTGTGTTAGCCAGTCATATTCATTTCCCTCCTTCTATGGTCAGTATCTCTCCCGCTTTCCCCATACACTACCATCATGCAATCCTTTGTCTTTGTCTCTGGTTTGAGGGTCACATAGGCCCCTTACACAATCAGGGTGTTGATTCTGTGATCTAGCAGGAGTTACTCAGTGAACCTCTTCCTGGTGGTACTAACATGACTAGATAAATTCCTGAGAACCTTTTAGACTTTCCAGTTAAACCTTTGAAAGGTGCTAAAATAATTACTGTATAGCCTTTTAACAAGACTTACATTTTTAGGGAAGTCTGAAAGGATAAAAAATAAAGGATTATTTTAATAACTGTCAGCAAGCAATGTCATTTTCTAAAATCATTTAGAGCCTGAACTGAATTACCCTCTTTCCAAGAGTTTGTTATCTTTAGTATAACTTTTCAAAATATCTAACAATTTGTATATTCATATTATTTTTCTTGAATATAATTTCCCAAGAAGTGTATATTAATGTGAAATTTTAGAAGGAAATATTCAAAATCTGGTGACAGATTTGATGAGATGGTGATGAAGTTAAAGTGGAGAACATGTGGAGAGGGAAGGAAATGAGGGGGGCAAAGGAGAAGGGGGGAAGAAGACAGAAGAGGTATGATGCCATCCTGGGTTCTGGGTCTCTTTAAGAAAAATCTCTTTATTGAAGTTTTCATTGATGTCATTAAATTACTATTATTTCCAAATACCAGATAAAAACATCTTCCCCAGTAAGTCTTCAACAGTCCACAACCAAGCTGAGAACTGGAAGGAGATATTATTAAGTTCATAGACCTCTGTTCACTCATCCATAAAATGAAGGGGTTGATTGCTACCAATTCTGACTCTCCAATTGAAGAACCCAATGCTAAAGAATAAGTCTATGAGCTCAAATATCACTGCTCTCTCTGCTGCTGGTGTTTTCAATAACAGATCTTTCTTGCATAGCCTTTGACTACTAGATCAAACTTGATTAGCCAAGTATTATGCTAAGCAAAATAAATCAGTCAGAGAAAGACAAGTATCACAGGGTCTCACTCATATATGGAGCCTAATGAACAAAATAAACTGATGAACAAAATAGATCCAGAGTCATAGAAGCATAGAACAGACTATGAAATCTCAGAGGGAAGATGAGGGAGGGTGGGTGGGTGGGAAATGATCAACCAAAAAACTTTTATGGATACATACATAACCCCATGGCCACAGACAATAGGGTGGTGAAGGCTCATGATGGGGGGTTGGGATGGAGTAGAAGGGGTCAATGAGGGAAAAAGCTGGACTATGTAGTGCTTCAACAAAAAAAATTGAAAAGAAAAATGACCAATAAAACCCCCCCAAAAAATTTGATTGCACATTCTTGTAGTTGTGAGGTTGTTCTGAAGATCACATGAAACACATAATGAACAATGACACACAGGGAACGTTTGTGAATTTTAGCTTTAAACATCCATTGTAAGATATATGCATGACTGTTGTCTGGATTATTCTTTTATAATAAAGATGGGCAATAAAGTAGAATCACCTAATTATCAGACTTATTGGCTCAATAAACAAAGATGCTGCTGCAAGTTATTTGAAAAAGTGAAGAATGTTTTAGTTGACAATAAAATCAGTAAGACTTATGAGTATGATATGAAGTGGCCATTTCATCCCAAATTTTCTCTGCATGGCACAGAATTAATGATATTAACAAAATTTTCAAGGGCCCACAATGTGTCAGGTATTGCTATAGATATACTACTATAGATACATTGCATGTAATCCCCACAACCACTTTACAAGATCACCCTTACTGTTATCCTATTCTTAAAGATAGTGAGCTGAGAAACAGAGGTTATGTAATTTGCCCAAAGCAACTCAGCAACAAAGTGTGAGAGATTGGATTTGAATCTGCCCATCTTCATTATAAAAGACATCACAGTCAGTCACCACCCTACCCCATTCTCTTAAAATATAAAACCCCAAAGAAAGTCCATTGAAGAATATATGACTTATTAGTCAGATGCCTATAGGGAATGATTTGATAGGGACTGGAAAACTCTTCAGGTCCCAAATACCTCCTCCTCCTTGAAACCTGTTGTGTTTTACACTGGAGCATGAAGGCTTTAGGGATTCTAAGAGTCTCTTCTGCCTCTGGAAATACCTCTGGGAGGGAGAGCATATTAAACTCTAATGAGCTGGGGGATTGATTTCATCTCTCTAAGGGCAAATTCCTGTGGGAAAGAACCTTGAAGTGAGGGATGTTTGCAATGGGATACAATTGGTTGATCATTTTCCCAAGATCTGGATGTCCCTGCATTGGGGTCCCCTTCTGAGGTGTCCAGTTCTTTCCCTGCCCCACCTATTTACTGTCTGCAGGCTGTACCTCATGGCCATTACCTGCAGCACTTATGCATCCACATCCATCAGGAAGCATCACTTTCCTTTCTCTCGTTTGCCCTAATTCTGTCCTTTTGGCTTGCCTTCTTTCTGCTCCATTTAGAAATGTTGACAAGGCACTGTTCGCTGCTGACTAGTTTGGTTTTTTAAGTTTAGTTATTAAGGTGCTCTTTGTTGTTACTGTTGTTTTCTGCAGCATTGGATCTTAAAGTATAACCCCCCCCCCAAAAAAAAGTCCAACTGAACTGCAAATAATGGAAAAAGCAAACAATTCGAAAAAGAAAATGCTGAGAAGTAATATTTCCTGAGTAATGACACCTGAGCTGGCCAAGCAGAAGGCATTTCAGCAACATGGATAGCAGAGGAGATAACTGTTAAAATCTCCAAGGCTGGAATTCCATTAGTGGAGATGGGGAATTAGGAGTTTATGATCTGCTATTTTTAGTGGAGCAAACTGAGGGATTGCAATGGCACTGGCTTGCTACATATTTGAAACATTCACCGGGCTCAGTAGAGAGAAGTGTTTAAGTGAAGAATGGAATTGGGGAAAAAAGGGTAGTGTATGGTTGTGTGCAGTGTGAGGGTGTTTGGGTTCTGTGGAGAAAAACACTAATAAGGATGTTTGTAAAGACGATAATGATGGTAGTACCTCGCATATTATACATGTCCCCATTAGACTGTGGTTAAAGAAAAATAGGTGAACATGAAGAATGAAAGTAGGCCTTAATCAATTTTAGAATGATGCATCTATTTAGCCGCTTTCCCCACAAGTTTGTTTTTATGATGAGAAATTTAAAACTGGGGGTGAGTTTATGAGGTATATATTTTGTATTAAGGAGGAAGGCCCATTATTTAAATGTCTGATCAGGGTAGACTAATTCAAGCTAGCAGGAAGAGGCTTTGTACACATATGCTTACTATGCTAATTGCTCTTACCTCAACTGCAGGGAGTGACCAGCTTTCTTTAGCCTGGCATGAGATTTTAGACTTTGAATTGTTCCAAGTCTGGGATTTGGTAAGCCCTGCTATGATTTTCAGGCTAGGGACAATTGGGAGGCACCCTGTAAGTGTATAAAGTTGTTGTAAGATAGTTACTCTGGGAGCCATAGCTAAAAATAGATCTGCTCCCCCAGTTTGACTTGGGAAAAAGAAAAGACACTTGGTGGTTCTGGGATTGGGTGGCTAAGCCTTAATGCTGCTTCCAGGTATCCACAGAAACAAGTCAGAGAACTACAGAACTACACTAACTCCTCCGTCTGTGAGTCTCGGGTCTGCTATAGGATGTATTTGCACAGGAACTTATGCAAATTAAACACAGTGCTGCCTTAGAACATCTGGATGCAATGGAGAACCTTGAGACAGCAGATTCTGTTAGACAGATCGTGATGGGGCTTAGCAGTGAAAAGAATAAATGTTGAGCCAGTTGCAGAGCACATTTATGTGACAGACACGATGGTAGGTGCTTTACATACATTTTGTCATTTAATTCTTACAGTTACTATATGAGATAGGCATTATGACTCCCAGTTTCAGTTTCAAGGAAACTGGTGTTCTGAGATGTTGAGCAAGAACACAGTTGCTAAGCAGTCATACCAGAACTCAAACCCAGGCCTGTCTGATACAAAAGGCCATATTACTGACCAGAAAGTTTAGTTTTTATCAAACAAAAAAATAATCTCAATGCTTATTTTAGTTATTCACCCAAGACCAACAATTTGGGAAATATTTTGCACTGTGAAATGGCATGCTGCCTTGTGTGAGTTAGTGCTGGACATTTATGCAATTTTAGCCTATTATATTCCAATTCATCCATCGTAATATTTCCTGGAGGAAAGAGGGAGGAGTTAGGGGGAAAATTTCTCATTTATCATGAATTTGTGTAGAAGAATTCAATTGGAAATATATAACAAATTGAATAAAATTGAGAAAGGTCATAAGAGTTTATCAGTTGAGGTTGTCAGGACAGCAGTAAAGAAAGTAGTTAGGAGGCTGATTTTATATTAGCCGCTAAGCTAGCCAGGTCACTCTATTAAAATTCTAAGAAAGCCCAGTGCTGCTCAATGTGACAATTAAATGCAATATGTAATTTCTTCCACTACCTATTACACTGATTGCCAAGGTGGGCACTCAAAATGAAAGCTATAGGAACGATTAATGCAGCTTGTGTGTGGTGGTGGGGGCCATGTAGCTTGTTTCATTACAACATATTAATCCCTGCTATTTTCCTCTCCTTGGTGGCCAAGTCTTAACTTTCAGCTGTGAGCTCAGTCCTAATGCATTTACCTAGTGTTGTTTATCATTAACGTGGAATTAGCAATTATGCATGGCTCCCCTGTTTCCTAACATTGATATATGCCATCCATTCATTCACATCTCAGGAGCATCATGCATAGGGTTATGTTATTTGGCAGTTGAAAGTTACATATGCATTTATTTTTTATCTTGAGCAAGCACATAAGCAGGCTCATTGAGTAGTCCACTGGATTGACTTGGAGTGAAGAATATTTTCATTCATTTTCAGCTACATGGCTCACTGGCTGTAACATGTAGAAACAGTAACACCCACCCACTCCCCTGATTTAGCTTGCTGCCTATAAGAAGGGATGTTTCCATGGCTAATCCCAAAAGTCTCTTTTATGAGCAACCAATGGTCCTTGAGTCCAATAGGTGAAGACAGTATCCATGCATGTCATTCAGTTCCAGGTAATAGGAGTATATATGGAAGCTAAACTGGTGCTTTTTAAACTAATGAACTAGCAAAAATTCGAACTTCTAAATTGGACGTGGCAATGAAAGATATCGGACTATTTAAAAGGAAACACAATTATATTCATGAACTTTTTGTTGCTAAGAGTAAACAGGAAGAAATTATTTCCTACACATTTTCTAAATGAAACATTTTTCAAGGTACACAAAGAGTATTAAAATCATTGTAAAAAGCATCACCTTAATTGAAAAGGACTCATAAATATAGTCATTAGGTGTAAAAGAAAATTTTACTTTCTTACCAAATTTTCAGCTTAAAAATAATTTTAAATGTGAAATACATTATACCTTATGCATAATAATAATTATTAGTATTCAGTAACCCCATTTATTTTAAGAGAGAAACCAGTGTATTTGAAATCCTCAGCATAACCTTTCTCTTAACTTGCTTCTTTCTTTGCCAAAATAACCAGTATTTTCATGTGAATAATTTTCTTGCTTTTGTTAATGATATATATATATGGCTTAACAATGTGTTATATAGGTTTGCCTGTGTTTAAATTTTATATTAATAGAAACATACTGTGTGTTTCTTGAGTCACTTGCTTCTTTCACTTGCTATTGTTTTCTAAACCATGTTTACCTCACGTTGTGGGTAAAGATGTACTCCTTTGTTTTTATTTCTATGTCACATTCCAGCATTAAAAACATTCCCCACTTTTATTTCTTCATTACACTATGGGAAGAGAGTATAGTTTGATTTCAGATGTTGTTATCACAAATAATGCCTCTGAAAGCATTCTCATAGTTTTTCTGGTGTACAGGAACGATAATTTTGCTCAGGTAAATATATCTAGGAGTAGAATTGTTGGGTCATAGTAAAATGATCACTTTGTATGTTGTTCAAGTTAGAACATTTTGAAAAATTCAAGGGAGTACTTTTAATGACTAAGAAAACAGGGATAAACCAACACAACTCATGTATAGCTACTCCCATTATAGTATATGAGCATGTTCAGATTTGGTGGCTAATGCCAAACAGTTTTCCTCAGTTGTACACATTTAAAGCCCTGATAGCTATGTCTGAGAGTTCCCTTGCTCTCCATTTTACCAAATATATTAAATGGGTTACTTCTCTGCTAATTAATTAAGCAGCCGGGGAGAGGTCAATGAGGAGAAAAAGAGACCTATGTAATACTTTCAACAATAAAGAATTAAAAAAAAAAAGTATCTCTGAACATCAAACAAAGTGACTTCGGAATGCTGGTATAAGAAAATAAATCACTGTCAATAAATAACCAATGAAGCATTAAAAGTTAACAAAGAAATTAATATAGAAAATAAAGACATTTAAGAAATGCAAGAATTGGTTTATTTAAAAGAATAAATTGGTGAATTTCTGTGGAGATTGACAATAAAAGAGAAAGTACAAATACTCAATATTAATTGAAATGGTAACATTGTTTAGGTCCTACATATATTTGGATGATAACAAAATATTATAAACATCTTTACATAACCTGAACATTTAGATGAACTAAGAATATTTGCTGAGGAGAGAAAAGAATAGACTATTATGCAAGAGGAAAACCCAAATCAAAACACACTTAGAAATTTTAAAGGACGTTCATCCATAAAGAAATTTGCAATATCACATGGCATCTTTAGTGAATTATTCCAAAATTAAAAAAATTCTAATGTTATATATAAATTTTCAGATAAAATAAAATGAAAAAATCTTTTAAATGAGAATAGTTTAACCCTAAAAATCATACAGTAATCAAGATAATGTGGTATTGGTAAAATATTAGGCAAATAGATCAATGGAACATAATAGAAAACCCCAAAATAGCCCTAAATAATTATAGTTAACTGATTATTAACAATGGAACAACCCAGCTGGCATGGCTCAGTGGTTGAGCATCGACCTATGAACCAGGACAGGAGGTCACAATTTGATTCCCAGTCAGGGCACATGCCTTGGTTGTGGATTCGATCCCCAGTAGGGGGCATGCAGGAGGCAGCTGATCAATGATTCTCTTTCATCATTAATGTTTCAATCTCTCTCTCCATCTTCCTTCCTCTTTGAAATATGTGTGTGTGTGTGTGTATGGATATGTGTATATGTATATATATATATATATAACAAATGCAAATACAGTTTTTTTTAGCAAATGGCACTGAAACAATTGGATATCTGCATGTAAAAAAAGTTAATCTATACACATAGAAACAGACCTTACATCTTTCACAAAAAATAACTCAAAGAGAACTATATGTTTAAATATAAGCCATGAAAAGGCACAGAGGAATTTTAAATGCAAATTACCAAGTGAAAGAAGCCAATCTGAAATAGCTATTACTGTATAATTCCAAATATATGACCTTCTGGAAAAGGCAAAGCTGTAGAGAGAGTGAAAGCATCAGTGATTGTCAGGGGTACAGGGAAAGAGGCAGGGAAGAGAATATTTTTAGGGCAGTATGATATTATAAGATATTGTAATGGTGGATAGGTACATGTCATTTGTCACAATATCAGGAGTGAATCCTAATATAAACTATTAACTTTGGATGGCAATGATGTGGCAATGTAGGTTCATTGATTGTAATGAATGAACCACTTTAGTACAGGATCTCAATAGGGAGGCTATAAATTTATGAGGGTGGAGGATATGTGGGAAGTCTTTGTACCCCTCTTTTAATTTTGCTGGGAACCTAAAACTGCTGTAAAAATTAAGTATTAAAAATTCATAGGACAAACAGAGGAGGTATAAGAATTAAGACAATGTTGAAGAAGAAAAAAATAAAGTTAATAAAATAAACTTAAGACAAACTCATTAATAGAGAGTAGAAAGACAGCTTGAGTGTGCGGTAGAGTTGGGTGGGATGGAGGAGGGATTGAGCAAAAAGAAAAAAGAGAGAACTCATGGACATGGACAACAGTGTGGTGGTTTTGGGCGGGGGAGGGGATGGATGGATGTGGAAGAGGTCATAGAGGGAATAAATGGTGATGGAAAAATAAAATAAAATAAAAAATAAAACAAAGCCCCCACCTAAATCTTATCATTTCCAAATTCCCCTTTGTAGAAAAGTCTACAGGTTATAGCCCAGTGCTACATCTCTGACAAATGTTCTCATCGTTCTTTCCCTTGTTCACTCCTCAACAGTAACACTGGCCTTCCAGCTGTCCCTCCAATGTTCCTTGTTTTTCTTTCCATTTAGAATGCACTTAACTCAGATATCCCAATGCCTGGTTCTTCCACTTTATTCATATTTCTTTTCCAATATCATCTTAATTTTTTTTTGTCTGTCCATCCAAATAAATGCTCCTGGTTTCTGATTTCATAGCCCATTTTCCTTTTCATCACAACACTTGCTGCTACATAAAATTGTATTATATATTTATTTGCTATTGTTTATAATCCCTTTCAAATGTAAACTCCATGGGGGAAGGAACTTGCTTTTGTTCATTGCTACATCGTTAGCATCCAGAATGGTTTTCAGTACATAGCAGGTACTCAGTGATTTAAATGAATGAATGAATAAATGGTTCGTTTGCAGTAAGGGCCAATGACATGCCACACAGACAAATTACGTTGTTCATTGCTGTTAATTTATTTGAACTAACAACACTAGACTCTGAACAACTTGGTGTTCACCCACCTTTGGTTTATTTGGGCAGTCTTAAAACTCCAAACCTAGACTTGACCATCCTCCTCCTCCATCCTGCTGTGCATATGCTATTGAATTGCACAGTCCCTGGCGGGGAGACATTAAACAAACAGAAACCGGGGTTGCTATGCTGTTAAAGCCAGAAGTACATCATTCATTATGTGAATAAAATACAGAGAGAATAAAATAGCCACAGAGTAATGGGAGTTTTATTCTCTATTCCATTTCACTCCCTCTCTATTTTACTTGCGTTATGAAATGATGCTCCCGCCGCTGGCTGATAAATGTTGATTAATCTGATAGAGAGTTGGATTTGTTAGCGGGCAAAAGCAATGTAAATAAATCGAGCAGGTGAACTGGAGTTCACAGTGTCATTTCTGAGATTAAAGAGCCTGTCTAGCCCTCCCAGCTCAGTTATTACGATCAGGAGGCATGCTCTTCTTGTTCAGAGGCTGAGGAGGCCCCTTCAAGCAGCTTGAAGACCTCCTTTGTGCTGTCTACGACTGTCCCTTCAGCCAGTTCCATCTCTTGGGAATGGCCTATTCTGCCAGTTTTTGTTTCTCCTCCAGGGGCCAGAATTTGGGGAAGGGAAGCTAGAAAGAATAGATAATTCAGTTTTTCATTTTTGAAATCATTTCGTCAGCCAGTCATCACTGAGAGAGAAACCTTCATTGAAAACTGTGTAGCAATGAGGGAAGTGTCCCTTTTAGTAATGAAATACCAGGGAACTTTTTAAAATTTAAACAAGGCAATACACCTACTGTTAGTTGTCCTGAGGGTAACCTTCAACAAGTGATTCAACCTCTCTGTGCCTTAGTTTCCTCATTTATAAAATGGGATTGTTGTAAGGACTAAATGAATTAAGGTTTATAGATGCTTAGAACTGCCTAAAACGGAAGCATCTTATGTTGGATGGCTGATTCAATGGCTCTCTTTCAGCTCCCACTATGCCTCAGCCACCTTTTGCTAGCAGTAGCCTGTTGACAGTTTCCCCAGTGGACCATAAAGATTCTGGAGCATGCTCTTTAAAATGGACAGGCTTGCCTGGCCAGTGTTGCTCAGTGGTTGAGTGTCAACCTATGAACCAGCAGGTCACAGTTCAATCCGATCAGGGCACATGTCCAGTTTGCTGGCTCAATCCCCAGTTTGGGGGGGGGGGGGTGTGGGCGGGAGGCGTGCAGGAGTCAGCTGATCAGTGATTCTCATCATTGAGTTTCTTTCTCTCTCTCCCTCTTCCTTCCTCTGAAATCAACAAAAAATATTTAAAAAATAAAATAAAATGGACAGGCTTGGCTGACATGCCCCTCCCTTTATCCTTCCCCTTGCTGCCCAGGATGGAGGTGTGATGCCTGGAGCTGCAGCATGTATCTTGCAGTTTAGCAGATGAAAACCACATGCTGGGGTTGGCAGATGAGAAAATGAAAGAAATCCGTGTATCAGTGTCATGACTGAGACACAGAAACATCTCTGGGAGGCCTGATCCTGGAATTCTTACTCTGTGAAACAGGTATGCTGATGCCTCATGTTTTACCCATGTTAGTGAGGTTTTCTGTTATTTGCTGCTGAATGTATTCATGACAGTTCAGCGATACTGGTAAATATTATTACTGTTATTATTTTCTATGATGAGAAGGGAAGCAATATCCTGTGTAAACAATCTCCAGAAATTGAGGGAGAAGGTGACTTGCTTTTCTGGTTACACCTATATTACGGGTGAAGAAATGGAACAGATTATATTGCCAAGATTTTAAAACTGGTAACCAAAACACACACAATCTACACCCATACACCTATCAGCGGATTTGTTGCTTTTCTACTATTGCATGCTGTTGCCAAGTTTCCATCCTATGGTTGCGCTTTGAAAATATTATCTAATCCCCTTAAATTTAAACCATTTGTTTTATGTCAGCCAGTCTGTTGAGAACCAGTTGAATCTTGTAGGTATCATGTAATATATTCAGTATATGTTATAGTTATGTAGCATCTCTATGCTTTAAATTAGTATCATTCTGATGCTTTATGCAATAATTTAAAATTATTAAACAGTACAGAGCCAAACTGATTCTTGAGACATACGATCAGATGATCACATAATTAAATTGTAATTCACATTAAGAGATTTCTGCCATTCCATACCAGATATCAACTGATTATCACTTGTTAACCACTGATATTAGAATAATAATAGGTAAGGTTTTCTTTGTATAATTCCAATGGCCAATGCACTTTTTAAAGTGTTTTGTATGTATTATTTAATTGAAATTTTCCATAAACCCTTAAAGTAGACCCAGTCATCATTTTCATCTGAGTAACAGAGGGATGAAAACAGTAGGTGTACTTCCTTAGGGAAGCAGTGGACTAGATTATAGTGTAGGGATTCCCGAATAGTTCTTAATATCTATATAGGGAGACATATAATACTGGAAGAGAGCACAAGACTACATCCTCTGATTGACTTCTTATAGAACAGTGGTTCTCAACCTTGGCTGCACATTAGAATCACCTGGGAATCTTTTTAAACTCCTGATTTCCGGGCCTCATCCTCCGGAAATTCTGTTTCTTTGTTACTAATGTTGTGGCCCCACCCCATAACAAAGAAACAGAATTTCTGGAGGATGAGGCCCGGGAATCAGGATTTTAAAAAGATTCCCAGGTGATTCTAATGTGCAGCCAAGGTTGAGAACCACTGTAATAGAAGGAAGCAATGATACTAATATGCAGTCCCTGGAGGTTGCACCAGGGGTTTCTTTTCTACATGTAGGGCATATGGTGCCAAAGTTCTGGTATGAGATATGGGGAGGCCTTAGGACAGGCATGTCCAAAACAGATCTTCTATAAAAGGAGCTTTACACAGCTTCACATATTATCAGCAGCATATGCAGGAAGCTTCTGGGGATCTGATTCACACACCCCTGCCACCACATCTGCACACTCCCTGGTCTCTGCCTTCCTTCCTATTTCTATGGATGTCATGTGCTTCTAACAGGGGCATCAATCCAGCTTCCTTTCCTTCTCCTCTCCTCTCATTCCTTCTCTCCTCTCTTCTCTTCTCTTCTCTTCTCTTCTCTTCTCTTCTCTTCTCTTCTCTTCTCTTCTCTTCTCTTCTCTTCTCTTCTTTCTCTCCTTCTTCTCCTTCTCCTTCTCCTTCTCCTTCTCCTTCTCCATCTTCTTTCTTCTTTCTTCTTTCTTCTTTCTTCTTCTTCTTCTCCCTCTCTCTTAGCAGCTTTATTGAATAATAAGTTATACCATATAAGTATCTTTTTAAA
This sequence comes from Myotis daubentonii, assembly GCF_963259705.1. Classification (NCBI taxonomy): domain Eukaryota; kingdom Metazoa; phylum Chordata; class Mammalia; order Chiroptera; family Vespertilionidae; genus Myotis; species Myotis daubentonii. The sequence goes on along the minus strand of NC_081847.1, from coordinate 81,871,051 downwards.
GTATATAATCCAGTGGCTCTTGTTATGTTTACAGATACATGCAAACATCATCACAGCCAGTTTTAGAACACCAAATCTAGAACATTGCCTCAAAAAGAAACTCCGTACCCTATGGCTATTATCTCCCAATTTTCCAGCCTCATAACCCACAGCAAACACTAATGTACTTTCTCCCTCTCTTTGCCTCTTCTGGCCACTTCATATGATACGTCTTCTTATTTTGATATCAGGGTATTACTGGCTCAGAATGATTTGGGAAGTATTCCTTCCTTTTCTACTATTTTGGAAGAATTTTTGAAAAATTGTTACTAATTGCTCTCCGGACATTATAATTTACTAGTGAAGTCATCTGGGCCTGAACTTTTCCTAGTTGGTAGTGGTTTTTTAAAAATATATTTTTATTGATTTCAGAAAGGAAAGGCGAAGAAGAGAGAGAAAGAATCATCAATGATGAGAGAGAATCATTGATCAGCTGCCTCCTGCATGCCCCCTACTAAGGATAGAGCCAGCAACCCGGGCACGTGCCCTTGACAGGAATCGAACGAGGGACCCTTTAGTCCACAGGCTGATGCTCTATCCACTGAGACAAACCAGCTAGTGCTAGTTGGTAGTGTTTTTTTGATAGTTAATTTTATGTGTCAACTTGACTGGATCATGGGATGCTCAGATATTTGGTCAAACATTATTCTGGGTTTTTCTATGAGGGAGAATATTAACATTTAAATAGGTCAACTAAGTAAAATAGATTACCCTTCCTAATGTGAGTGGGCCTCATCCAATCATATGAATGCCTGAACAGAACAAAAAAAGCTGACCCCTCTCCCCCCCCCTGTCTCCCCCCCTCCCCGCCACTTCCTCTGAGTAAGAGAGAATTCTACCTGAGAGCTATTGAACTTGAACTTTTTTATTTCTTGCCTTCAGCCTATACTGAAAAATTGACTTTTCCTAGGGCACTAGTCTGCCAGCATTTGGACTGGAACTATATCGACTGCTCACGTAGACTGAAATGAAACCATCAGCTCTTCTGATTCTACAACTTGCCAACTCACTCTTCAGATTTTGGGACCTGCCAGCCTCCATAATCATGTGAGCCAATTTCTTATTATAAATTTATTTCCATATATATTAAATGTCTTTATTTCACCATATTTAAAAGATAGTTTTGCTGGGTATAGGATTTATGTATTTGCTGTAGCTGTTGTTATAGCACTTTGAATATGTTATCCCTCTGCCTTCTAGTGTTGGTTTTGTTTTTGATGGGATGTCAGGTGCTAATCTTACTAGAGCTCCCTTGTGAGTGATGAGTCATTTTTCTCTTGATGCTTTCAAGATTTTATCCTTGCCTTTGGTTTTAACATTTTTATGATGATGTGTCTGTTTATGTATCTCCTTGTGTTTGTGCTACTTGGAGCTATTGGATTTATCAGATGAGGTAAGTGTTTTTCTTAAAATTTAAGAACACTTTAGTATTGCCTCATTGATATTTCTTTGTGCTACTTTTTCTTTTCTTCTTCTGGTAGTTCCAATAGGTATGTTGTGGTAATTGGTATTCCACATTTCTCTGAAATTGTTTATTTGCTTCATTCTTTCTCTCTCTGTTCTGTGGCTTGACTAGTCTCATTCTATCTTCAAATTGCTGAAATGGAAGGGGAGAAGAACCAAAAAGAGCGTCTTCTAACTGCACTGTTCCAATAAGAACCACCACTGATCTGTTCGTCCTCTTACAAATAAGCTTTTCCACAAAACCCGAGGGGCCATTGGGAAGTCAGGCTTAAATCACGTAATCATAATTTTTAAATTCTCTTATGCCAGTGCAAATATGTAACTAATCCACTCTTGTTTTATACTTTTCAAATCCAGGATTTCCATTTGCTTCTTTCTAATTGTTTCTATCTCTTTATTGATATTCTTGATTTGCTATGACATTGTCATCATACTTCACTTTGCTTCTTTAACCATGATTTTCTTTAGTTCTATAAACATATTTATAATGACTACTTTGAAGTCTTTTCCTATTAAAACCAACATCTGATAATTTTTACAGGCAGTTTCCATTCCCTGTTTGTTTGTTTTTTTAGTGTATGGGCCATAATTTCCTCTTTCTTTGTATATTTTGCAAATTTTTGTTGGGAAATGAAAATTTTAGGTAATATATTGTAGCAACTCTGCATACTGGACTGCCCTCCAGGGCTTGTTGCTTGCTTGCTTGTTTGTTTAATGACTGTCTGGGAAATATTTTATTTCTTTATCTTAGTTATTAATTTTTTCTCTCACTAGCATACATGCTCCCTGAGGGCAAGGATTTCTGTCTTATTTTTCTTGATTGCTGTTGACCCAGTGCTCAAAGGAATGCTTGGCATATTGTAGTTACTACATTGAGTTTGGCTGGATGACTACTAAATACTATGGAAGTTATAACATGTGACTCATAGAAAATAGATGCAATTATCATAACTGAGATTCAAACCATCATAGATTTCACTTTTTGAAGGGATTTGGACCATTTAAGTAGGTTATACCTAATTATACATCTACTGAGAATTTTCTTTTCCTTTTTGACTTTGCTTCTCCTTCCTCATCATTTTATTTTATTTCTTTATTTTTATCTGTGTTACTTGCTATTTTTAGTACATATTTTTAGAATTTTACCTAGAAAAATTTCCTACTATTTTTTGTTGAGTTTTATGTTAAAAAATTTCGAAAGGTTTCTTTTCATGATTTCTCCAGAAATTTTAAAGAAAATTTCCATCCTTTGTCAAGAACTCTAGAAAAGAAAATACAACTTTTAATATTATATATATTTATATATTATACTAGAGGCCCGGTGCACAAAAATTTGTGCACTCGGGGAGGGAGGGGGGGTCCCTCAGCCCGGCCTGTGCCCTCTCCCAGTCTGGGACCCCTCGGGAGATAACGACCTGCTGGCTTAGGCCTGCTCCCGGGTGGCAGAGGGCAGGCCCAATCCCTAGATGCAGCCCCTGGTCGGGCTCAGAGCAGGGCCATTTGGGGAGTTGGGGCACCGCCCCATGTCATGCACAGAGCAGGGAGGATCAGGAGGTTGCGATGCCACCCTCAGTCACGCTCAGGGTAGGGCTGATTGGGGGGTTGGGGCACCGCCCCCTGTCACACTCAAGGCAGGGTCGATGGGGAGGTTGCGGTAAAACCCCCTGTCACGCACAGAGCAGGGCCAATCAGGGGGTTGGGGCGCTGGCCCCTGTCACTCACAGAGCAGAGCCCATCAGAGGGGTTGGGGCGCCGCCACTCTCACACTCAGGGCAGGGCCGAAGGGGAGGTTATGGCTCTACCCGGTCACACACATTGCAGGACCCGTTGGGGGGGTGGGGGGTGAGGGGGTTGGAGCACCACACCCTGTCACACACAGAGCCGCAGAGCGATCAGGGGGTTGGGGAGCTCCCCCCTATCAGGCACAGAGCAGGGCTGATCAGGGGGTTGGGGCGCCTTCCCCTGTCCCGAACAGAGCAGGGCGGATAGGGAGGTTGTGGCCCCGCCCCCTGTCGCACACAGAGCCGCAGGGCGATCAGGGGGTTCAGGGGGTTTGGGCACTGCCCCCTGTCACACTGATGCCGGTGCCGGGAGGCCTCGTGGCTCCGCTGATCCCCGTGCACTGGGTGTGTGTTGGGGGGGAGTGTCCCTCAGCCCAGCCTGCCCCCTCTCACATACTGGGAGCCCTCAGGCGTTGACCCCCATCACCCTCCAATCGCAGCATCGGCCCCTTGCCCAGGCCTGACGCCTCTGGCCTAGGCGTTCGGCCCAGGCAGCGGGGACCCGCAGCTGCAGCGGCCCCACGATCGTGGGCTCCACTTTAGGCCCAGGCAAGGGACCCCTAGCTCCTGGGACTGCCAGCTTTGACCGTGCCCAGCTCCCATCGCTGGCTCCACCCCTACTTCCTGCTATCACTGGCCAGGGCGGAAAAGGCACCATGGCCCTGGGGCCGCCTTTGCCCTGCCCCCCAGCTCTTAGCTCCCCCCTGGGTTTCCGATCACTGTCAGTGGCAGGGGGCTTCTTCCTGCTTTCCCTTTGGCCTCCCTGCATTGTGCCTACATATGCAAATTAACCGCCATCTTGTTGGCAGTTAATTTGCATATAGCCCTGATTAGCCAATGAAAAGGGTAGCTCGTATGCCAATTACCATTTTTCTCTTTTATTAGTGTTGATTATATCATATATTATATATCATATATCTAATATTACATATATATTTCATGTTTTATCTATTTTCCTATTTTTATTTGGAAAAGTAAATGAAAACTCTATCTGGGATGGCATAATTTTAAAGATCCGTATCTAGATCTTCCAAGACCCCAGAAATTCTGCTTTCTTCTAGTGGATAGTATGATTTTCGAGAGACATCAGAAATGGGTAGGTTATGTAGATTAATGAAATGTGGCAGGCTCTTTGTCACATTTCAGTTTGACTTCTTAGAAAAAAATAATTTTCAATTAGCTAGGTTAGTAGAAAGTTACTGGCCATCATGATAATAGTTTTAGTTTGACTTATTTGAATCAGAGTGATTTCTCCCTAAAGGCTAACACAATAGGACAGGGAGAGAGAATAAGATTTATACTGATGGAAAGAAGAAAACGAAAACGGGTATATTTTGAATAGGCAGCCTCAGTTGTGTAGGATCCCTGGTGCAATCCCAGCAGTCAGGGCTTTGAGCTGGACTGGTGGTTGTTCAGATAAATGGCCCTGGGGCATCCAGGACATCAACTGTGAGAAACAAGTTGAAATGGAAGAGGAGAAAAACCAAAAAGAGCGTCTGCTAACTGCATTGTTCCAGTAAGAACCATCGCTGATCTGTTCATTCTCTTACAAACAGGCTTTTCCACAAAACCCAAGGGGCCATTGAGCAGTCAGGCTTAAATCACTTAATCATAATTTTTTATTTGTCATGCAGTTTGCACATCCACGCAGTGATTGGGTGACTGTGCCTATGACATCTTCACAAATGGCAAAGTAATAGGCAGTCAAATAATAAGCTGTAAGCGCCCTCTTTGTCACGTTGGTTGCATTGTTTATCGCATCTGTTTTTTGTGTGTGTGTTTTTTATGAACAGTGTGATGATCAATTATTCATGACAGAATGATAGCAGTTTCATAATAATCTCACTCGGAGATGAAATCACCGTGCCCACTGAGGTGCCCGTCGTCTGCGTCACTAGCGTAATAAGTCACTGTTAAGCATCTGTCTGCTCTGGGCATTTCTCTTCATCTTATTTGGCCAGACTTTTAAAAATTACTGCAGAAGAATTCTGTAATAGTCACTAAAGCAGATTATAGCTCTAGTCACTGTACCATGCTTAATAAATGAGCCTACTGCGATGTTTCAGAAAATAAATATAAAGTAATGGATTCTGGGAAGAGAGAGAAACTGAAACTGGAAACACTTAAAATTATTATTATTATTTTTAAATAGGATATATAAATGCCATTTAATTGCCCCATTTTCGATTGTTTGATCTGGGATAGGTGGTGGTAGGGGAGAGGTCAGAACTTCATTTCTGAAGAAGCAGTGACTGGCTCAAGTTTACAGTTGATGGATGTCTAATGTGCTAGTGGAAATAAAGCTGATTTAAGGGAAGACAATGAGGTCTGGTAGAGTTCAGAGTAATTCTTAAGGGATCAGGAGAATCATCCTCACTGCTAAATTAAATTGAGGTCAGAAGCAACCCTGGTGATGAGGGGTAAAGAACAACACCTTATTCTGAGGAAATAAGCTTGAGGCATTTGAAAATGTCTAGTTGGTCTTTATGTTTCCCTTAATCACTTGGTATCAAATCTGCCATCTCCAATAATCACGATAGTAATTATTTAAGCCTTTCATTCCTGACATTTTTTTTTTTTTATTGATCACAGTTGTTTTTAAGCAAGATTTTTTTTAAATCAAAGTTGGGAGGCTAAACTTCTTCTTATTTCTAACATGTTATGGCCTGATTACTGGGATTTATGGTATTTGAACTGTTCAATACATTTGGGGAGGGCTGGTTTAGGTAAAATGTAAAGTTGATTTTACAGTCAAAAATTGTTCTCCGCATGTTTGTTTCTATGCAGTGGTTCTCAACCTTCCTAATGCTGCGACCCTTTAATACAGTTCCTCATGTTGTGGTGATCCCCAACCATAACATTATTTTCGTTGCTACTTCATAACTGTAATTTTGCTACTGTTATGAATCATAATGTAAATATCTGATATGCAGGATGTATTTTCATTGTTCTCGACCCACAGGTTGAGAACCACTGAAAGTCTAGTAATATAATTACAGAATTTCAAACTATACGATAGCATAAGGTCCATCATTTCATCGAAGTCATCTATATATATAAAAGCCTAAGTGACTGGCCGACTGGCCGGTAGCTATGATGTACTCAACACAGGAGCAGAAACCACAGGCATGGAAACATGGAACAGACTGAGGGAATGGGGGAGAGGGAGATGGTGGGAAGAGATTAACCAAAGATCTTATATGCATACTAGAGGCCCATGCACCGGTGGGGTCCCTTGGCCTGGCCTGTGGGGATTGGCCCAAAACCAGCTCTCTGACATCCCCTGAGGGGTCCTGGGTTGCAGGGTTGCAGGCCAGGGTGAGGGACCCCACCAATGCATGAATCCGTGCACCCAGGCCTCTAGTAATTAATAACAACATATAGTCACTTTTCCTCCTAGCAGCATTTGTATTTGAATCCCTAAATGATAAAAAGTATCACCATGGCATTTTAAGTTTGTGAAAATGGGAGTTATTTTTTACATGGGGCCTCCAGAAGCCTTAGCAATAATGCCACAGAAAAAAAAATCACCTGCTGACAAATAGGATTGGTGAGAGTTTAGAATTATAGAACTCTTGTTTTTGAATTAAAAAAAAGAGACTGAGATCCTTTTTCTGGATTTTGTTTTTCATTAATTGAAAATCATTCCTCCAGGAATTTTTTCCCTGAGGTCTCAGAAAAATATTCATACCAGTTCCTGTCTTGCCTCATCTCATAAATCCAGTGATACACCTTGAAGAAAGCTTATTTCCAGGAATGTAAATAGGTTTTACCGGACAAAGCAATTGAAGTCCACTGGCATTGGCTGCCTTCAGTTATGTGCTGGAATACAGTGTCATGACATACAGGGCAGAAAAAGGGGTGGATGGAGACAGAGGGCAAATTATGGATCTTTTGGATTTTGGTCATAGGATGTTTTTGGTCTGAAAGAGTGGAAATGTGAACAACTTGAAGTTCAGTTTCTTATAAGATCAGAAGAATCTTGATAGCTTCTTGATTCATCACAGAAGTGTGCCATCAGTTCATAAAATAAAGAGGTTTGAATACAACAGTGGAAAATAAAGAAGTTTTAGGCAACATAGATTAAGTTTTATGGTTGATTCACATCATCTTCAGCATCTAGTTCAAGGCAAATAACATCATAATAACAATAATCTTGCTTGAATAAATAGCACAAGGTAATATGTTCTAAATTGATGGTTTGGTATTACTCTTCAGTGTGGTAAGGAAGTTAAAATAATTTGAAGTACTATTTTATTTCCAACCTTTAGCATTGGATCCTATTGTCTTTAAAAAGCTCACAGTCACAAATAATTGGCAAATGATGAAAATGTTATCACTGTGGGTTTATTAACATCTGGGTATATTAACATTATATAAATAAAATTTATATATCATCTATATCATATTGAAAATGTCTTGGTTACTTAGTGTCTGGGGACAGAAACCAAAGTTAGATTATACAGTGATCATACACGCTTAAAAATTAAATGAGGCCCTGACCGGTTTGGCTCAGTGGATAGAGCGTGGGCCTGTGGACTGAAGGGTCCCAGGTTCGATTCCGGTCAAGGGCATGTACCTGGGTTGGGGGCACATCCCCAGTAGGGGGTGTGCAGGAGGCAGCTGATCAATGTTTCTCTCTCATCAATGTTTCTAGCTCTCTATCACTCTCCTTTCCTCTTTGTAAAAAAATCAATAAAATATATTTAAAAAAAATTAAATGAGAAAGGATATTTAAAAAAATTTTAAAAATAGTTTTTATTGATTTCAGAAAAAGGGAGAGGGAAAGAGGGATAGAAACATCAATGATTAGAAACATCAATGATGAGAGAGAATTATTGATCGGCTGCCTCCTGCTTGTTCCCTACTGTGTTCAATCCCACAACCCAGGCATGTGCCCTCACCGGGAATCAAACCATGACCTCCTGGTTCATGTGTCACCACGGAGCCACACCGGCTGGGCTAAATGAGAAAGAATCTTAATTGCATTCTCATATCTTTAAAGTTGAAACTATGTGGATTTCCTTGCACAAAAATATTTTCTGACCATACTACATATTTTAATAAACTTTTAAAAAATATTATTAAATTGCAGGATGTGATAAACTCTCTTTTGTAGATTGACTTTTCAAACCATTTGCCAAGGTATCAGTGCTCATTTAGAGGTCATGTGGGACTTGGAAACCTAAATATGCAAAACAATAATTATAATGTCCAATCAGAATTCATTACAAAACTCAGTGAAATGCATAAAAACACTGGCAATTAAAATATACAATTAATTTAATCTTTTAGATCTACAGCACAATTATTAAGTCTTCTAATTAGGGAAATTAAAATATTCCATTAAAAGAGGATTGAAGGAGAATGGAGTTGCAAGGAGAGTGAGTTCTGGAAAATATAGAGTGAAATATCATAAAACAAAGGGTTGGGCTACTATGGAAGATGATGGCATCTGTATCTGTAGAGAAAGCCTTAAGAAAAATTAGATTTACAAACATTGATCTGGAGACAGATACAGATTTTTTGATAGTTCTTTCATCCTAAGTAATCATTAATCTCAGAATTTTAAGAGAGATTATTTTGGGGAAAAATGCATTTCAGAGTAATGTTATGGTCGTACATAGGAACTCAATTTATAATATACAGTAGTTCATTAAATTGAGTCTCATAATCTCATTGGGTTTCATACACAGATTAATTTGCATATTTTTACAAATAAACTTTCAGAGTTAGATTATCTTAACCATGTAAGTGGCAGAGCGAAGTAGACCCTGTATGGCAGAGATGCCCTGCCTGGCAGACATGCCAGGGAAATTACCAAAGTTGCACATTGGCCAGACACATGTTGATGTGTGCAATCCCAGCCAACGGAAGCCACAGTGACAGTCCCATGTGGGCTTCATTCAGATTTCCTGGAACTTCACTGAGTCATTCATTCCTCTACAACAGCGGTACTCAGCCTGTGGGTCGCCAACCTGTGGGTCACGACCCCTTTGGTGGTCGAACGACCCTTTCACAGGGGTCACCTAAGACCATTGGAAAACACATATATAATTACATATTGTTTTTGTGATTAATCGCTATGCTTTAATTATGTTCAATTTGTAACAATGAAAATACATCCTGCGTATCAGATATTTACATTATGATTCATCACAGTACCAACATTACAGTTATGAAGTAGCAATGAAAATAATTTTATGGTTGGGGGTCACCACAACATGAGGAAATGTATTAAAGGGTCATGGCATTAGGAAGGTTGAGAACCACTGCTCTGCAAGATGGATCAGAATCTATTTCTAACATATCTGACGTCTCCTATTAGGATATTGATGTGGAAAGCAGAACAATATTTTAGAATCCTCTGCAAGTTTTTGTTAAAACAATAAAATCAAAGCATTGGGATGATTCCTTTTGTGTCATCTTCTTGGGCCAGAAAATACCTACTTTATCCCCCAACTCTCCCTCTGTGTCTGCTAACTGGGCAGTGATGTGAAAAGACTGAACACTGCAGAGGGAGGAGGGTACCCACACACCTCATTAGGCCTTTAACACATTTGGCTGTGTCTTTCCTCAGCACAGCCCATGTTATAATTGGAAGCAGTTGAGGACTTCCTATTTTTCTTTGAAAGGTGTAATTGGGTAACCAAGGAGCTGTCACTTCCTGGACACTGCTAGCCTGGCCATCTGCCCAGGGAGCTTCAATTTACTTGCTATTTCTTTAAGAGGTTTTGACTCCTGGAATGTTCATCTTGAAAGGGCTCCGAGTCTTTTGTTTAATCTCTCTTATTTTACAGATGAAGAAGTTGAGGCCAGGAAGATGAAAAGTCTTACACATGGACACACATTATTAGCTTTTATCTAAAGTTGGAAATATTATTATTACTTTAACACTTTTTTTTCTAATAACCTATAAGCTCCTTATATTTCTCTTCTTGCACTCTGGCATCATTCTATATTATTCTGCCATATCAAACTTCTTAAAGCGGACCTTTATTTTATCACTTATTTCATTGATATCTTCAGTAATTCTCATTGCCAATGACATTAAATCTGGAGTTCAAGGCTCTCTATAACCTTTTTGTACGGACTCACCTCTCACTACTCTACTTTGTTTAATACAAGTACCTGTCAAACAAGAGCACTAATTTTGTTGTCTTTGCTCATGTTCTCCTCTCAGACTATAGATACCTCTCTCATCATTTTCATATGAACTTTTACTCATCTGTAAAAAGGGATAATCATATTAGCAAAATCACAGGGGTGTTGAAATATATCAAACTAAAAAGAAGTTACTTGGCCTCCACTGAGTGTTCTTTAGTGTCATCATCATCATTATTTTCGTCACCATCATAATTACCATCAAAATATTACATTTGAATGACATTTTCCCTTACCTAAATCATTGGTACATACTAGTATATCCTACCCCCTCCTTCCCCTACACAATGGATATCTTCTATACATATTGTAACCCACAGTGAAATTTGATCTTCTTTAATTTCCTACATTTAATTATATGTTGACTTCTTTGATTCAAGGTCTTTGTCTTATTCACATCTGTTTGTCAGAATTCACACTGGCTAATAAATATGCCCCTAGGAAGTCACAAAGCCATACTCTGTGGTCTAAATACCTACTACAAGGTGTCCACCTGTTTTCCTGTCTCCATTTATGTCATCTTCTCAGCAGTTGGAAGAATGTCTCTAACTCAGTGGAACCATTCCTTTTTGGGTTGTCAGTTTTCTGGGGTAACGTTTCTTGTTTATCACACTCTTTCATACTTTCTCACACTTGTTTATCATGCCTGCACATAGAGTTTATTTTATTTTAGAACAAAGTATGACATTATACCTTTCTCAAGCCACTTCAGCCCCATCTCAACTCCCACTGTACCCCTAGTTCCTAGCAGTGCAAACCTTTTTTTTGACTCAATACTTACCATATTACAGCTGTGAAATGGCTGTTGAGTTGAAGCAATAACAAGTATCATGACTAGTATTTATTGAAGACATATCTATCTGGCATGGTGTGATACCATGTGTTATAAATATAAAGAGCTCTCATATAAGTAAGTGGATTCTATGACTCAGAGAACTAAAACACATTGCTAAGATTATCAGGCTGGTAACAGAGTAAAATTCTCACTGTGTGCCTCCAAAATCTGTGCTCTCGATGGCTTTGCTCTCTTGCCTCTAAATCAATGGCACTTGGGAAAATTTTAAAAATATATTTTAAAATATGTGAGACCCAAATGTTTTTGACATAGTGCATGATTGCAGAGAAAACATGTTTTTATTGATGTTAAAAGAAGCCCACACTCGTATTTGTCATGAATTCTAAAATGGTTAGCTTTTTGGTACAGTCTATATCTGGGGTCTGAAGAACTTGTCAGTGTCTCTTTAATAACATCACTTGTTTTCTTCAGACTGAATCTCATTGTTTCTAATCACTGGTTTTACTTGTATGTGTAGCTTCCAGTCTTCAATTTCCCTAAATGTCATGTAGATATAAATGTAAGAGTCAATTGCTCTGCTCGAGGTTGTGTGTCTTGACCGGCAGTTAGGCGGGGGAGGCAGAAAATGCCTTGGTGTTGGATTTCGCCCTAATTTTGTGCAAATAAGAACTCAAGTATATTTTTGCTTTTGTTTGTTTCACATATAAATATCTACAGGAAACCGAAATAAAAAGCAAAACATTGAACCCCATGGTTTCAAGGCAGAGACAAATTATCCCAAGGTAAAGAGCCTGGCCAGGCCACATATAATGACTGAATTACAGCCCTCTTTGTAGATTAATATCAATGCTGCCTAGAGTAACAATAATAGAGCTCAAATTAGAAATGTATGTTGGCATTTTCTAAAAACTTGCCATGAAGCATGGCCTTACCCCTATAAGATGTAGGTGCAATTGCACCTAGAATGTGCAGTTGAGAATCACCAGGCAGACTCTGTCCAGCCCTGCTCCAACATAGCATTGAAAGTTCAATTTTAGAGACCAAAGCGCTTGGTTTAAGGAATGGGCCTACAGTGTTCTTTAATGCTGTAAAACAGGTCCTAGGGGAAGAGTAATACATGGAATTTTATGGATTCATTATTATTTTAGCAGAAATTAGTTTCTCAGCACTTCTGACAGCTAATTGAATACTGGAGATGGGAAGGAGTTGGTATTTATGTTGATATTGGGGGGAGGGAGAAGTCACAGGTGGCTTGAGCACTCTTCCTGGACATTATTAAAAGGGCAAGAACTTCTGGGGACATGGTGAGGTTGAAGTCATAGGAGTGCTTGGAAACGTATACATCTTCTAGTCTCCACTTTCAGAAAATAGCACTTTGTATTGTCATCCTCACCGCCAAGGGATGACAGTTCAGGTTGACTAACCTGCCATTCAGGGCCACTGTGCAGGTCCAAGTTTTTCTAGTTCCTACCTCCTTGATGAAGAAATGCAGTCTCAGTGGCTTAAAGGCCCAGCATTTTTGGTACCAGAGCCAGTAGCTCCACTCACTCTCTGATGTTAAGGACTAATTTATTGTTTGGAGACCACAGAAATATTCAGCAGGACAGTAGAGTCTTTAAAAGTGTTACCACTACTCTTTTTCATAATTACTGCCTGGATGATAATTATAAGTAAATTGTATTTGAAAGCATCATATCAAAATTTTCCTTATGTTATATTTTTTCAATTGATTAAGATTTGCCTATGGTATATACTTCCTATATTTGGATGTCAGTTTCCTTATTTTTAAAATAATTTGTTGAATAGATGATCTCTGCAATTCCTTTTCTAGAAGCATCAATAATTTATATTCTAAATGATAACTCTCGTCCCAGGCAACCTTGAAGAACCAAGATTTATGGGTACTTAAGGGAGCCAATATATCTTGAAACTTCCTTTAATGTTCTCTTTCAACCTGCTATTTTTTTGCACTTGTGAAGAAAAATAAAAAGCACCAATAAAAAGGAAAGTTTAGGTATACATACAAGTTTCTAATTGTTAGAATTAGCAGAAGGGATGCTGTTACTTCAGTAGCAACATGCAGCAGTGACCCAGAAGATCACAGAATGAAAAAACAAAAACAAACAAACATTAGAAAATGTTATCAGTAGTACCTGAGCAGTATAATTCAACAACCGCACAGAGTTGCTTCACAAGCCATAACAGGAAGCTGCTACATTCACAGATTATATTTCAAATTTGGGAAGAACAATAGAGATTATTTAGTCCAAAAAATTATTCTACAAAATAGGAAACCAAGCTATGGATATAGAAGATGCTTTGCCCACAGACATGACCCAGAACCCAGATGTCTCAACTTCCAGTGTTGGGGTGAGCCTGTGTATTCAGAACTTGCTTAAATAATCCTTTTGCATTATGTTAAAATTACCTCTTGGGGACATAGTAGGATTACCCTTGTCTAGAGGGGAGAAATGGGAGGAGAGTTAGAAGGTGTGAACTATGTGATATTTGGGGGCCAGCAGCAGAGGCATTGAAACCTATTTCCCCCAAGATTTAGAGATCTCTCTGCCCCAGGCTTGGCTAAAACCGTTGGCTGGGATGAGCTTTCTGAGTGATTCATTCTATTAGATTAAAACTAAGAAAAGAGTAAAGAGTCTTCATGGGCTTATAAATCTGGAATTCTTGAATATTGCCCCAGTTCTGAAATACTTTAAGTGAGTACTGGAAAGCCACCATTTCCCCTAACTCTCAGTTTCCTCATTTGTGAATTAGAGCTGATGTTCCCTTCCCTGCCTATCACCTAGGGTTGACACCAAGATAAAAAACTACAGTGGATGTGAGAGTGTATTAAATATGTTTTAAAACATAGAGAAATAAGATCAATTGTTATTTAATACCATTACTCTTCATCAACTCTTATCTAACCTGAATCGGATTGTCTCACTTTGGTCCAGTATCTGTAAAGTACACTCAGGGGACCTGCTTTCTTTCTTCGCCTGCACTGCTGCTGCCTCACTAGACTCTCAGTTCTCGGGGTTCTTTGTTCTATTGTCAGCTTTGTAAAAGATGTATTCCCTGGGGAAATCCATATCAATGTTTAGACCCTTCAAGGAATGCCTCATCTGTAGAGAGCCAATTTGTCTAAGGTTTGTATTCCTTCTGAGGGTGTCCAACATCCAGTGACTGATCAATGTAAGAGTATAAAAGTCTTGGTCACCTCAGCCAAACAGGGGACCACTCTGAAGTGCCATTACAGCTCCATCATTCTCCATGAGGTTGGCCAACACTATCCTATGGTCTTGAATTGCAAATTGATTTTTTTTCCTTCTGCCCAGTTCCATTTCCTTCCACAAGTGATAATACCAAGATATGCAAAACTCTGTTCCCAGAGCACCCAATCTAAAACATCTATGTTTCAACACATCATACATTTAAAGAAGTGTGGACTTTGGAAATATGAAAACGGAGCAGCTCTGCCCATCCAGTAGAAGGAAGCGTAGCCAGGTCCCCATTCTGCCTCCAGCCAATTCCTGGCCATACATCATTGACTCTCCCTCCTTGCCCCAATCTCAGTTTCCCAATTTTAGAAAATATTAAATCCCATGATAAAAAGTAAATACTGCACCTGGCAGAGTGCAAAAGATTATGTTTGTCCTGCAGTTTTATTGTCTGTGATAAGGCATTAGGATGCAATTAACATCTTAACGTCATGCCAATGAGAGCCATTCAGAATTACAAAATGAGCCAAGACAAAAATAAAGTCTAAATGCCTCATTTGGGTATGTTTTAGAATATAGGGGGGGAAATTATTTCTTTAGATGATGAAAATTATTGACCCATTTTCCAACTAATTATCCTCTTCCCAGAATTTCTGCCTACGTGATGATTAAAAGTTCTTTGTTACTGAGTCTCATTGTTTATACTGGAATTTGGTCTAAGGAGGTCTAATCCTGTATCTCTTTGGTATCTGCTCAGACTTTTAATAACTTCTTCCCTATTAATGAAAGAAAATATATTTAGGTGGTTTTGTTTGATGAAATACCTGTCACATCATTTTAAAATACTTTTTTGCCTTTTAAGTGATGCTTGATGCTGCTGAGCAGATGGTGGCCATGATAAAATCAGTCCCTGCCTTTGCTGAGTTTGGAGTCTAATGGAAGAGGCAGACAAATAAATAAACAATTATAACTCAGCGCATTAGAACCTGGTTACGGAAAGGTTGGCATGCCCTTGGATTGGAAATAGAATATGAAACAGTGCTTTGCACGTCAAAGGTTTAATTTACTTGGATGCTCACTAAAATGGTCACTTCATTTTTTTCCAGGTGCCAGGGAAAGGACTTCTGGGAAATTTATACACTGGGAAGTCCGCTCCCATATGATCCTGTGATCTAGAGCAGGCCAAGGCCTAGTTCAGTTTACATTGCAAAAGAAGGTGAAGTTCCCAGTGCTGTAAGGAGCCGAGAGATGAGGGTTCTGCCTAGAAGGCGCTCAGGTCCTTATCTTTGGTTCCTGGTCACCCATGTTTAATTAATTCTCTGATTCCCAGAAACAGTGAGACAAATCCTATGGCTGTTTAATGGAAGTCAGCTCTTTTTCTTCTAAATTCCAACTTTAAATAATTTTAATGATATGTTACCTCAGTTTTGAGCAATTTCAGATTTTTTTTTTTTTAATCTTCAAATACTCAGTCCCGTGCCTCACACTCTGAGGTATTCAAAATAAAGAAAAAGTATAGGCTGTACCAAATAAAAGCTTATAGTTTTGTTCAAGGAGGGATATGATATACTGAAAACAAAATCTGTCACCAAAATAGTACTTTTTAAGATACAGTTATCTTATGGACAGCATTACAAAAGTAATACTACTTGCCTAATAATAGACTGAGTGGTAGCTTGGTACAATAAAAACAGCCAGCACAGTGCCACCTACTGTCATTTGGCCTGGTATTGGATTCTCTCCTCTCTCCAATTCTTTATCTCAGTAACTCCTATTTATTTTCAGTTCAGGTGCCACCTATTCCAGGAAGCCTTCCCTGACTTCAATAGCCCCTTTTATACTCCTTTTCACACCTCTGCATAAATGCTTTTGCTCTGTTTGCCATAGTTCTAGAATCACACATGCAACTTTTAAGGTTACTTAGATGTATTCTAGTCTTTCCTATTAATCTGTGAATTCTAGGATCATTCTTTTCTGTGCTTGAATGATTTGTTAATTTATTATGTTTACAGAATTATGAAAAGATAGTAGCCTATAGAATTTGTCTTTAAATGGATATATTATTCTCTGAGTCACCCTCTCTTAAAGAGGCGGGGGGCGGGGGGCGGTTCTGGGACTGCCAAAGTTAGTGGCATGTACAGCCACATAAGGAGCAATGATGAAAAGGGCATTTCGAGGCAGGCTTTAGCACATTCTAAGCATGAAGTAACACTTGGAAAATTAAATTAGATGTGGAGATGTGAGGGGTTCTTTAAAAAATAATTGGTTATATTTAAGACATTGATGTTGAACTATGGTCCTAGTTGAAAACTATGAACTCTTTCTACTTTCATGATGGGGACAGGGATTTATAGATATGACATCTTAGATTCTTCTATACTACAATGAGCCCTCCACCAGATTTTCTTGCCTATATTACTTCTAGGTAACTTGCTAACTATATATCCACAACTAGTTCCAATTAAATCTCATTCTAAAAATTATAAAAACATTAAAATGCCAAAGTATCAATGATTTTAAGGAACTTGAGTAGCAAATCAACTCCATAAATGTAAGGGATTCTGAACAATAAACATCTTTCTAAGGGTACATTTGAATCTAGAGTTCCATATTCTGAATTGTACCTCTAGCTTCATATAAAGCTCCTTTAAAAAATATCACATAGTGAAATACTTTTGGGAACTTTGCCTATAATTCCCCCTCTTGGAATTTCATCTTGCGTGTTAGCTATTAAATATGCTGCCAAGCTCTGTAATAAAATAACCTGTTAAACTTTCTTTAACCTCACTTTTCCCAAACTAATTTGATCTTAGATTCTTTTTTTAATGTATTACCAATTATAATTCCATGGAACTGGAATTCCATGGAATACAGTTTGGAAAAGGCTGGTGTGGGCTCTTTGTTCTGGTGCTCTACAGCACAGTGCTACATCCATGTCTAGAGGCCAGTGTTTCTCCTCACTCTAGCCAAATGCTTCCTGAAACTTTTGTCCAGAATGAGATTGGCACAGTGCCCATCTTCAACTTTGGATTTTGGCTTTGAGAAAAATTTCCTGACTTCGTTTTTGTGATATACCAATTCCAGAATAACACTCGCTAGGTCAGACTCCATGAATGATAAAGAGTGGAAGAGGCAACACTTGCCTTAAAGAAATAGCTATTGTGTGTAGGCAATGAGAATAAATTAAAATTAAGTGGTAACATCAACTGATATGGACGACAGGTACTGTTGGAATTTAGAAGAGAGAGCAGCCAATTAGGATGAAAGGGATCCTCTAGGATAGTGGTTCTCAACCTTGGCTGCACATTAGAATCACCTGGGAATCTTTTAAAAATCCTGATTTCTGGGCCTCATCCTCTGGAAATTCTGTTTCTTTGTTATGGGGTCGGGCCACAACATTAGTAACAAAGAAACAGAATTTCCGGAGGATGAGGCCCAGAAATCAGGATTTTAAAAAGATTCCCAGGTGATTCTAATGTGCAGCCAAGGTTGAGATCCACTGCTCTAGGAGATAAAGTTTGAGCAGGAAATGGAGACATTTAGTTAGAGGCACGAGCTAGATGAGACCAAAGAAGTTAATGTAGGCTCCTAAATTGTCATAAATGACTAGGTTTAGGTTTTCTTTTTTATAGGTTACTATTTAGCCAGTAAATAATTACAGAAGGAAATATATTAGCAAGATGATAATCAGTGTTTATGGCTCTTTTATACTTGTTCCTCAAAGAGCTGCACTTGAACTGAAGTTAGCATTCTCAGCATCCCACAAGAGTGAAATTCTTCCAGGTTGGAAAAGCTTGGAGCACCAGGCTTCCTGCCTTTTATTTTATTAGACTCTAGTGAGGGTCCATCAGTGGGAAAAAGTCTGTTACCATGCCGGGATTTTAATCCATGTTAAGAGATTTCATGTTTCCTTTCTTGCTACATCTTTGGAATAATAGCAGTTTGTGCCATGGCCCATCACAGAGCTGGTTGAGAGTATTAGCAACAAAGAAAATGTAGTACACTTACATTTGGGTTTGACAAAGGTTTTTCTTATCTACACCAATTCCAGTCAGTCAGTAGTGGTGACTAAGAGTGCTGTGTTGACAAGGATTCTAGGGCTAAAGCCTAGCTCAGCTAAAAACACACACAAAACCACCATGTGCCATAATCGGTAAAGTCAGCCCATAAACCCAGCCAGACCTTTGTGGCTCAGTGGTTGAGCGTCAACCTATGAACCAGGAGGTCATTGTTTGATTCCAGGTCATGGCACATGCCTGGGTTATGGGCTTGATCCCCTTTGTAGGGCATGCAGGAGGCAGCCCATGAGTGATTCTCTCTCATCATTTACGTTTCTGTCTCTCTGTCTCCCTTCCTCTCTAAAATAGAGTATTGATAAAATTGAGAAACAATGAGGAGTATGTGTGAATCCAAGTCCTCCTATTTCTTTAGGTACTTCAGTTGAGAACCAAACCTATGCATGAGTGTTTGGCCCTTCACTAAAACTGAAGTGAACATTACCTCTCTGTGGAGTGGAAGGGAGAAAGGAGGAGGCAGTTTGAGCTATCCCAAAGCCTTAGACATAACAATTACTTCCCTGCTTCCATTTTCTAGCTTCTTGTGCCCACAGAAGCCTGTTGGAGAAAATAAACTGTTCCCATTAAATCCTTGTTTCATAAGAAAGAAGGGATTTGGTATATCATCAGAGGCTTCTTTACATGGTAGATGAGGTGATCCTTTTCATGTTTTATAAAGTAAAGTTAGCTAGTTTGCATTAAATATGAATCGTGTGTGCTCTGTGACTTCACGCCAGCAACTTGATGGTGGCAGTCATTTTTGCCTTGTCTCCCTGTGGTGCCACAATCCGTCCCTCCCGAACAGCACACAGCTCCCTGATCGTTCCAGGGAAAATTGGGCAGCTCGACAATCGACATGATGCATTTCCCCAAGTCTCATTTTTAAGGAGGCTTTATCAGGTTTAATTAGACAGCTGCCATCTCTCGTGGCTTGCATTGTATATTTAAGGAGAGAAACATGAGTCGTCCTCTGTGAAATGAAAACAATGTCATCAAAACTGCCTCTCCAATGCTCTGCTGGCTCTTTACCCACAGCCTAGAAATGCATTTGCGTTACTCCCAGTGCTCTGCGGAGTTTCTTGATAGAAAGGCTCAGATTGTGTTAGCTTTGATAGCAGTGTTTTCCTAGGGAAACGCCTAAAATCAAGTACAAGATTCAGGTAGAAAACATTTGGGCATGAAATAGTTTGCTCTAGAATATCAGACAAGCTTGGCCCAGGAAAGATACATTTCCAACTTTACATTCAATTCTGGCCTTGAACACTTACCCAGTATGTTTAGGTCCTTGAGGAAAATATGTGAGGAGTGCATGCAGGTAGGGGGACAAATGGTAGGAGATGGAAGGATGGAGTAAAAGAGGCTCTCAGTGTATTGAAAATTCCCAGGCAGCAAGGCCCCAGGAAAGGTATTACCTCTTCTGCTCTCCAGCTCATGCCTCAGTGGCTCCTTCTCCTTTTGAATTCCTTTGTCTTCTATAGCTGTTCTTTACATTAACTGTTTCC
Source organism: Myotis daubentonii (assembly GCF_963259705.1). Lineage (NCBI taxonomy): Eukaryota > Metazoa > Chordata > Mammalia > Chiroptera > Vespertilionidae > Myotis > Myotis daubentonii. The sequence goes on along the minus strand of NC_081847.1, from coordinate 81,851,032 downwards.
TGACTCCCTGGATAATACTGTTGAGTGGCGTGTCGCCCAGTGGGGGCCTTGCCTGTTCTCTTGTCCATCTTAGCATTGCTATCTGATAGAGGTGACCCTACCCACACCTTAGTTTTGTTTTGCCTCTTAATTTTTTTCTGCCGTAGTTCTGTGCCTTTTCCACTTGTGAAATAAACTTCAGCAAGACAAATACCTATTGGCTCATCCAGTCGATTTCTATTCTTCCAGCAATCCAGGCAAAAAAAAGAAACAGTAAAGAGAAGCTTCCAGGAATCGCTAATCTTCCCTGAAGAATGACTCGGTGATGGCTGAATCCCTCTATTGTCCCCATGAAGCTGAACAAATCTCTAGCCAATATTTTAGAAATTAGCTGCAAATTAGTTTTTCTTCCCTAGGTCTTTCATCATTTCACTCAGTCTTGGCTTCCCTCCTCACCAATTTGCCTGATATACTGTTCATCCACAGAGCCAGGAAGTGCCAATTAGGAGGTTTGTGACTATATTCCAGGCATTGATGCTACCCAAGATCCAGACACTCTGGTGCTGAAATTCATTCAGGAAGGAATGGGAGCCTAGGATGTATTTGGCTTAAGTTTGAATAGTCAAAATTAAACAAGTAGGAAATGAAAAACTGTTGAAATGTATATATGAGTAGCAATTTTGGTTGCTTATAATGTGCCAGTTGCTGTAGTAAATACTCTACATCAACATTTTATGTAATCCTCAATATTGCCTTAAAAGAACATCTTCTTAAATAAAAGGCTAATATGCAAATTGTCCCCACAAAAGTTTGACCGGGAGACCAGGAGTTTGATTGCTCACTATGACGTGTGCTGACCACTAGGGGGCAGTGCGGAACGAAGGAAGGCCCTGGCCAGGAGCTGACAGCCAGGGAAGGAAGGCCTGGCTAGCACCAGAAAGCCCTGATTGGCCTTGATCGCCGGCCAGGCCTACCGATGCACAAATTTCATGCAGGGCCTCTAGTGTTAATATAAAAACAATGTGAAAGCAGGTTCAGTATAAATGAGCACGTATTTTATTATTTCTATTTATTTTTGTCCCCATGACATCAGAAATATGAATTAACTGATCATTTTATCAAACTGTTTTGTTCCCTACACTTAGAGTAAGGAATCAGTTGTTTCTTTTAAAATTAGGAATGAAATGTGCATTTCTGGGAGCACAAAATAGATGAAAACAGAACATGGCAGTAGCAGCCTATAGGACATGTCCCATAGTTTTTAATTTTCCTCCTATCACTGATTAATTAAAAACTAGGATATTAGGATATAAATTTCTCTTGTAATCCCTACCATCTATCTGCTACTCTTTTTAAAAAATTCTTTATTGTTGAAAGTATTACAAATGCCCCCTTTGTTTGCTTGTGAGTTGTTTTTTTCCCATTGATTCCCTCCACCCTATACCCACCCCTCCCAATCCTTCACCACTCTGTTGCCTATGTCCATGGGTTATGTATATAAGTTCCCCACTTAACCACTCCCCTCCAACCTCCTAACCCTCTCATTCCCTCTGAAGTTTGTCAGTCTGTTCCATGCTTCTGTGTCTGGGTCTCTTTTGTTCACCAGTTTATTTTGTTTATTAGATTCCACATATTTGAGAGATCATGTGATACTTGCTTATTTCACTTAGCATAATACTACCCAGGTCTACAGAACCAGATATTCTCAATTTTCTATGCATATAACAATACTTGTGTGTAAACAAGGTATAGGACTTCAAATATAAGTCTTGCAACACTGCAAGCCCCTGCCATTGGGTCCAAATATGTCTCTTTGATGACTGTATTCTCAGAGATTTGGGGGGGGGGTTAAACCCTTTTACTATGGCTGAATGTTTGTGTATCCCTAAAATTCAGCTGTTGGAGTCCTAATGCCAAATGTGATGGTATTAGAAGGCAAGGCCTTTGAGGGTGATTAGTTCATCAGCACAAAACTCATGAATGGAATTAGTGCTCTTATAAAAGACATCCCACAGAGCTCTCTAGCCCTTTCTGCTATGTGTAAAGAAACAGGAAAAACCTATAACTTTAGGAAGAGGATTCTCACCTGAGCATGCTGGTGGCATCCTAATCTTAGACTTCCAGCCTCCAGAACTGTGAGAAATAAATTTCTGTTGTTTATAAGCCATCCAGCCTATGGTGTTTTCTTATAGCATGATAAATGGATTGAGACATGCGTATTAAATATAGGACTCCCAATAAGGGATTGATGGGCTGTTATGTTTATTTCCTCCATATTCAGAAAGCTTAGTTTACTTATGATCTGAATATGAATTGTGTTTAAACTGCTCCTTCAGACCTTAGAGAAACATCAACTCTTTAAAGAAAGTGGTCTGTGAGTTTCTCTTGACAGATCCAAAATACTAAGTCTTAAGACCACTGACCTTTGTTGAAATATACCCTCTCTCTGACTTATTGAAGTAGAGATAGCTATCTAAATCCTAGTTGTCCTTTTTACTAACTCCTTTAACTATTTCTAGGTACTACAGAGTTCCACATACCTAAATATTATCAAGGACTTTCACAGCCCTGGGGCTGCTATTACTGTGTATGATAGTCAGCTGTAATCATTCTAATGGTCTAAGATGTTGCAGCTAATTTACCCAAGGCCTGAGCACCAGAAGTGTGAAAATTGTTCCAGAGGTTTATTCTGCATTCAGCCATTACCATGAAGGGCAGTGTCTTGCTTCTGATTTCTTTACAGTGTCAGTACAAATTCAACCATCAAACAAAAGTTGGACCTAAAAGCTTTTAGATTACAGTGATTATTACAGATTTTACATGAGATAAAAATGTAATTGCTCCATTTCTTTCATACTTTCTCTCCCCATCCTCCCCTGCATATTTTATGCCCTCCTATTTGACTGCCAGGTCAGACCCAGCACAAAAGACATTGGTCATAAGATAGGTGAGCTGGAGTGTATCTTTTCATAAGAAACGAAATGCTTGGAATTTCTCTTCCAAATGGATCACACAATTTCCATTGTCATTTCCATTTTTAAATTCTTTTATGTCTATGTAAACTCATCCATTGCCTATAGAGGGATAATATTCCTAGCTCTTGGATAGTTACAGAGAATGAGCTAAAGGCAGGAATCCTTCATAGGCAAAGGGGTGTACATATACTTTATTCACCGTGTTTCCTTCCCCCTGTTCCATACTCATTTATCCTGTTAAATTCTTTGACTCCTAGTTTTTTCTCACTTCCTTCGTTGTTGTCTTATTTTAAGAAATCACTACAACTAGTCCAACCTTCAGCATCTACCACCCTGATCACAAGACCCACCATTGGCAAACAGATTTCAAGTCACTAAAGGCTCAGATGATGGTTAATATTTTTCAGCAATAAAGTGTTTTTAAATTGTGGTATGCAAGTTTTTTTAGACATAATGCTATTGTACACTTAATACACTATCGTATAGTGTAAATATAACTTTTACATGCATGTAGAAATTTGCACGGCTCACATTATTGCAGTATTTGCTTTATTGATTTGGTTTGGAACTGAACCCACAGTATTTCTAAGGTAGGCCTGCATACTCTTATCTCCATTACACATATTTGGAGAGGCTCCTAGAGATACGAATTTGGCATTAGGAAGTGACACCTGAGACCAGAGAACTAAAACCAGGTTTTTTGTTTTTGTTTTTTGTTTTTTTACTAAACCACAGTGCCACAACCCCTCTACACTGAGCAGTCAACTGAAGGAGTCAGCATGCCTGGGCAGAGGGCTGTCATTTGAAGAGGGGAAGTCAATTCATTCTGTATTGCTCTGGAGGCAGGACAAGGATCAGTGGGTGGAAATTACAGGGAGGCTGATTTTTGCTGCAATTTGAGGAAGAACTTTCCAACATTAGAGCTGTCTAACCAAGAAACAATCTGCCTTGTCAAATAAATGAGCAGCCTGTCGCTAAAGGCATTTAAGCTGAAAGGTGAAGATCACTTCTGAGGAATGTTGGAGGAAAGATTACTGCCTGGGTGGCATGAATGGCATTAGGTTTATCCATCTTAAAGACTCTGTGGGTGGGGCTGGATGACATTGGGGGAGATGATCCATAACCTTGGACATCATATACTGTAGTCTTCTGGGTCATATGGAGGCAACCTTGATGTGCTGTAGAACCACATGATTATAGTTCAAGCCTGGTATTTCTTGCAGAAGCTCCTTTTGAGCAGATGCTTAATTCAATTGACGTATCCAGAGTGGTTGAATATGATGGACTGGAACTCTGCCTTCTAAAATGGTTAAAATTTGTTTCCTATGGTTTATGCTACAAAAAATATTGTCACTTCTGGAATCATTAGATGTGAATATTTCTTCTACTGAAATTGCACTTCAACTTCTGCTTTTGCATTTCTTTTTTTTTTAAATAAATCTTTATTGTTCAGATTATTACATTTGTTCCTTTTTTTCACCCCATAGCTTCCCTCCACCTGGTTCCCACCCCACCCCTGCCCTTACCCTCCCCCCCCCCATTGTCCTCGTCCATAGGTGTATGACTTTTGTCCAGACTCTTCCCGCACCCCCCAAACCCACTTCTCCGGGAACTGTCAGTCCACTCCCTTTCTATGCCCCTGATTTTATTCTATTCACCAGTTTATTTTGTTGGACAGATTTTTTATTCACTTGATTTTTAGATTCACTTGTTGATAGATAGGTATTTGTTGTCACATTGTTGTTCATAATTTTTATCTTTACCTTTTTCTTCTTCTTCCTCTTTTTAAAGAATACCCTTTAGCATTTCATATAATACTGGTTTGGTGGTGATGAACTCCTTTAGCTTTTTCTTATCTGTGAAGCTCTTTATCTGACCTTCAATTCTAAATGATAGCTTTGCTGGATTGAATAATCTTGGCTGTAGGTTCTTGCTACTCATCACTTAGAATATTTCTTGCCACTCCCTTCTGGCCTGCATAGTTTCTGTTGAGAAATCAGCTGACAGTCATATGGGTACTCCCTTGTAGGTAACTAACTGTTTTTCTCTTGCTGCTTTTAAGATTCTCTTTTTGTCTTTTGCCTTTGGCATTTTAATTATGATGTGTCTTGGTGTGGTCCTTTTTGGATTCCTTTTGTTTGGGGTTCTCTGTGCTTCCTGGACTTGTAAGTCTATTTCTTTCACCAGGTAGGGGAAGTTTTCTGTCATTATTTCTTCAAATAGGTTTTCAATATCTTGCTCTCTCTCTTCTTCTGGCACCCGTATAATTTGGATGTTGGTACATTTGAAGTTGTCCCAGAGGCTCCTTGCACTATCTTCATATTTTTGTAGTCTTTTTTTCCTTTTGTTTTTCTGTTTGCATGTTTTTTTGCTTCTTCATATTTCAAATTTTTGACTTGATTCTTGGGATCCTCTAGTCTGCTGTTGGATCTCTGTATAATATTATTTATTTCTGTCAGTGTATGCTTAATTTTTAATTGGTACTTTTTCATATTCTTGAGGGTCTCACTATATTTCTTGGAGGTTTCTAGAAGATTCTTGAGTAACCTTATAACTGTGGTTTTGAACTCTATATCCAGTAGTTTGCTTTCCTCCATTTCTGTCATTTGTGACCTGTTTCTTTGTCTCCACATTTTGGCTGCTTCCCTGTGTTGATAGAGTGGCTTTGTGTGCTAGGTGTCCTATAGTACCCAGTGGCTCAGCCTCCCTAATTACCTGAGGTGGACACTCTTGGTGCACCCCTTTGTGGGCTGTGTGCACAGTCTTGTTGTAGTTAAGCCTTGATTGCTGTTGGTATCACTGGGAGGAACTGACCAGGCCAATTAGCTGTGAGGACCTGCCGGGAGCCGGTCCATCCTTGCTGTTTCAAGGGACCTGGCATATATGGCATACTGTTCTTAATATGTTTGCTCACCTTCTTGGCGCTGTGTTTTAACCAAGGTCACCTCTCTGAGAAAGGTTGAATCCCCAGGTAGGGATTTTCCCCTGAAGTTAGGGAGGGAATAAAACCCCTCAACTAAGTGCCAGGCAGGTAATTAATAACTTTAACTACGAACAATCATGCTTAAGCTACATAATCTCTACTCCCTGGAATGGAGATAAGAAACGCCCTAACCTTTGTAATAGAGATTGATAGGATTGAATCAACTGGTATAAATACAGATGTAACTAGACAGCAAGACACAGAACTTAGGAGACAGAACTCAGAACACAGAACCTACACTCAGAACCTAGGCACAGAACCTACACAGAACGTTCTCTAGAGACAGAAGAACTTCGCTGGAGAGAACATGGCAAAAGATCTTGGACAGAAACTGGCCTCAGAACCTAGAGACTGAACCTAGCGAGAGAACATGGCAAAAGATCCTGGACTGAACCTGACTACAGAAATTGGCAACAGAACCTGACTAGAACCTGGTGACTGAACCTGGCATGGAGATCTGAAGCAGAACCTCTCTGGAGATCCAGACCAGAACTTGGCTGGAGATCCGGGCTAGAGATCCTGGCTAGGCTGCTGATCAACTGAACGCTGTCTCCGTGTCATTCCTTCTTCGCCAACTCCGTCCACACCTTTGGGGACCCCTGGACCTGCTGGGGTTGGACCCTGGCAAGGACCAGTTGTGTCTACAGTGGGAGAACTTCTGTGCTGGAGACACCCTTATGGGGCAGGACTTGCTCCAGTGGGGCTTTGGTGCTTACTGAGTCTGCCTAGGTTTTTAGGCAGAGAAAGGCCAGGCCATTCATATGCAAAAGCCTCTGCACACAACTTGGGTGGGGTTGTAAATTGGGTGGGGCGGGGCCTCAGGGAATCACCAGGGTGGAGCAAACCGCAATGGCTGCCAGTCTGCTCTGCCTTGGAAAGGTCCTGGGGTCTGTGTCCCCGGCCCTGTGTAGGAACAATGACAGCTGCGAGTATCTCTGGGAGAAAGCCTCCCTCACGTTCCAGCCTGATGCCAGACAGTCCAATTTCTCTCCATATGAGTCTGTTTCCCCAAATTCTCACCCGGAACTGGAGTTCAGAGCAGCTGGGAGCTTGTATCTCCTTCCCGATTGAAAAAGACAACAGTGTACCCAGCTGCCAGCCCCTTTCGAGTGCGCCTCCGTACCTCCACCCTTCCACACCTCTGCACCTCCTACCGGACTCAATGCGCTTTTCTCTTTTCCTTCTAGTTGTAGAATTTCCACTCAGCCAGCCTTCCCGTGGTTCTGGATGATATTCGTTTTGTCTTTTAGCTGTAGTTTTAATGTGGTTCTGTGCGGCTGCAAATTCAGGTGTTTACCTTTGCTGCCATCTTGGTTGTCCTCTGCATTTCTTTTAAAGTCCTAAGAGTTGGCATGGAACACACCCAGATAGCTGATACAGAGGTGGTGGGCTGGGCAAGTGCTTTCATCTGGGGTAAAATAAAATTTGACAATTTGAGTATGAAATTCCAGATCTCCATGTGGTCACACATTCATTTCTCACTTCTTTCCTTTCGTATCACTGAGAAGCACAGGAATTCCCTTCCTCACCTTGTGCATTTCCAACAGCATATTTCTTCCCCCAGGGAGAATGTTACACCCTGAAGTAAATTGTATTCCATATGTTAAGAGTGAAACTTTAAAGCTTTCCATTGGAGACCCCATGCTGGTGTTTAAGCAACTGTAGAGTCATCTAAATCTCCATTAGATTTCATCCTAAACTTCAAAAAAGGCCAAGGTTATAAAATACTCAGACATACAAGTCAACAAACAAACTTTAGATCATTACCAGGAACTCTTTTTCTGCTTCATTTTCCCCCATTTGAGGGAAGGGGGAGTTACAGCTATATTTGACTTTTAGCTGAGCACAAAAATGATGTATAATAATAGCTAAATAACAACAGTGTTTGCATATTGTGTCTAATTCCCACAGGCATCTTTTAAAGTAGGTATGAAAATCCTCATCTTATTACTTTAAATGACTCTAAGCCAGTGATGGTGATCCTATGACATGCGTGTCAGAGGTGACACGCGAACTCATTTTTTTGGTTGATTTTTCTTTGTTAAATGGCATTTAAATATTTAAAATAAATATAAAAAATATAAGTTTTTGTTTTACTATGGTTGCAAATATCAAAAAATTTCTATATGTGACGGCACCAGAGTTAAGTTAGGTTTTTTCAAAATGCTGACACGCTGAGCTCAAAAGTTCGCCATCACTGCTCTAAGCTTTCGTTAACCACAAAATATTAGGTCTACACTTGTAATAATGAGGACCTTTCTATTTTTTTTTTAAGTGATAGGAACACTATGTGGTACAGCTGTTTAATTTTGGGACCTGCCTCTGGGGAAGGATGTAGCTGAGCATCAGTTCAGGAGCTGGGGACTTAGCTGCTCCAGTGTCTCTCATTCCCTCATCATCCTTCATCTTCTCATTTTCTATTTCTTCAGCAGTGCCACATTTGTGCTCTCACCTCTTGCTCAACAATACAACATCTTTCAAAATTTTAGGTCCAAATCTCAACCTTTCATTATGTTTCCATATATTTTAAATCAAATGGTACTTTATTATTACAGTTTTCATAGACAATATTTAAGTGGAATATTCTCAATGTAAGGGCTGTGTGTCTGCTGTTTTCATTTAGCTAGACAACTATTTATTTACATTTTTATCTATTTTATTACTACTAGTTCCAAAGTAGTTTCTGCTTGAATATTAAAATTTAGGTAGACTCTTTTTCTCTTTGATTGTTTTTAAATTATAATTTCTTTCTCTTTTAATTTATGCAGTTTTTGTTTTGCATAGATAAGTTGCTTGGGTTTCTTAATTCTTGAAATATTTTTGATACTATTGGAAATGGAAATATTTTTTATTTTCCAATAGTATGCTATTAGAGTAAAGATCTACAATTTGTGTTTGTATATTGACCTTATATATTATAATGTAGCTAAATCTACTTATTAGTTCTAGTAGATCTTGGTATGTGATTTAGGATTTTCTACATTGATAATCATGTAGGAAGACAGTTTTACTTTCACTTCTTAATCTTTAAACCTATTATTATTGCTTTATTTTTCCAAGATTTTACTGAGTTTAGTAAATTTTGTCAAATGATTTTTCTGTACCTACTGAAATTATCATATACATTTTCTTTTGTCTGTAAATATGATTAAATACATTGATTTTTCAAATTTTAAAGCAATCTTAAGTTATTGGGATAAACCCTACTTGAGATTTATTACAGAATTTGATTTGCAAGTAATTTTGGGTATATTCTCATGAAGGGTATTGATTTGTAATTCTCCATTCTTTTCATATTTGTTGTCTTCATGTGCATGGTGTGCATGTGTGTATGTGCATATTTGTGCGTGGTATTTTTTTTTTACAAGTCATTGTTCACTTCATACAATGGAAAGTACTTTCTCTTTATTTCTCTTGTAAGAATTGGATTTCTTTCTTTAAAAGTTTGATCAGTTTTGCCAATTAAATCCATGGGGCCTAGGGTTTTGTTTTAATATTTGAGAATGCATACAATTTTATTCATAAAGATAGGGCTATTGACAAAGATTTTCTTTATGTTTCCATCAATTTAGGTTAATTGAAAGAATCTGTTAATTCTACCTAAACTGAGTAATTATCGTTATAAAATGATTCATAATAACCCTCTAGGATTTGTTTGTAGGATCTTGATAGATAGATTATCTTAATTCCAGTATTGATCTGTTTTGAATCTTTGATCAAGTTTATACTAGGTTATAGAAATAGTGCCACAGTAAGATTTTTGTTTAGATTCTATTGAAAACTCCAGGGAGTTCACCAGTTTCTGTTTTAATATCTTTGGTGCCAGTTTAATATGTCAGTGATGGAATAATTTCATGATAGGGTAGAGATTTAGGCTTGAGGGTTTGCTGGTGTGTGGGATAATTTTTTTTGAAGATTTTTCTCATCTAAGTAGTTTTTCTAATCTTTTTTTCATAGAAGCGGTACTGCTTTTATAATCTCCAGTTACACAGCTTTCTTATTGACAGATCTTTACTATCCCCAGACTTGATTTTCTATTCTTTTGTGACTATTAATTTCTAGGTTGCCATTTCCTAAGTTTTGCTTTAGCTTCAATTTCTCTTTTCCTGGTACCTGAGAATGTCAATTTCTTTAAGCTAAATCATATGTTTCCATTATTTTTTGTTTACTTTCTGTATGTTTGTAGTGAAAGTGGGGTCCATATTACATTAGTCTATCATTTGCTGGGACCCAGCTTCATTTGATGTAATGCTTACATCATCCCTAGAATGTATGTATTATATAGCTCACTTTTCAGAGAAACTCCTGTTACAGGTGTTCATAGACTATATCACAGCTAGTAGAGTGTAGAGTATGAATTTATTTTCTAATGGTTAGCATAGATTGGGTAAGAAAAAAGTATATATATATGTGTGTGTGTGTGTATATATATTGTGTGTGTATATATATATATATATATATATATATATATATATCCCACATTCAAAGGCTGTTAAATCGCGTTGTGTACCCATATCTTCAGAAAAAAATCACTTCTACTGTCGTGGTAAACAACCTGCATCCCTATTTATTTTATTTATTTATTTATTTTATTTATTTTTAAATATATTTTATTGATTTTTCACAGAGAGGAAGGGAGAGAGACAGAGAGTTAGAAACATCGATGAGAGAGAAACATCGATCAGCTGCCTCCTGCACATCTCCTACTGGGGATGTGCCCGCAACCCAGGTACATGCCCTTGACCGGAATCGAACCCGGGACCCTTCAGTCCGCAGGCCGACGCTCTATCCACTGAGCCAAACCGGTTCTGGCATCCTATTTATAATGGTCTGGCCCTCTAGCAACTTCAGCACGAAATTATAGCTAATTTGCCTACAAACGTCAGGTGGTCATAATAATCTGGCCAATCAGTGTGTGTGTGTGTATATATATGCATACACACACACACACACACACACACACACACACACAAAAGGCTAATATGCTAAGTGTCCCTCCTACTGTCTGACCAGTCACTATGATGCACACTGACCACCAGGGGGAAGATGCTCAACACAGGAGCTGCTGAGCTTCAGTGACTTGGCAGCGGAGGTTCTCTGGTGATGCAACCTGAAACCAGAGAGGAGGGAGCCCGATTCCTCATGGGGCCAAGCGATTGCACCTTCGGCCTTGGGTTATGATGTTGCTGGGGCACTGTTGGCCCCGAATCTGGTTTACTGCACACTTGCATTTGCCTTCCACACCCTGTACGACACCAATTTTGCAGAGTGCCCTCTTGCACTCCGGGACCCCTTGGGGGATGTTGAAGAGCTGGTTTTGGCCAGATCCCCGCAGGCCAGGCTGAGGGACCCCACTTGCCAGAGGGACCCCGCTCACTCTGCAGATGCCAGGAGGGACCGCGGGAGATTGGCTCCAGGGCGTGTCTGGCCAGGCTCACCTAGTCCCACCCCGCTGCTGGCCACCTTCTAATTAATTTCCTTTCAATGTGCACTAGTAGATAATATTTCTTCCAGTTTGTCTTCAGCTTATTAACAAAGTGGCCATTTGAAATTTGTGTTGATTTTCCTAAAGCAGAAAGGGAAGCATTCTTCATAGTATAGTTATAGGGTCATTCATCAAAATTTCTCCCAACCAATGTATGAAGTTCCAACTGAGGGTACACTTTTCATAGAGATAAAAGCCTTATCCTCTCATTACTTGTCCACATTTTAGGTACTAAACTAATTCGAATGTGGAAAAAACTTTTGGGTGATTATGGATAGGGAGCTAATTAGTTCCTGTATCATTTCAGGCTAAACACATGGAAACAGAAAGCAAGAAACCTGCATCTAAGAGCTAGATTATATTAGGCTCCCCTCTGCTGGGGAAAGAATGAGAATGGCTAGCTGCCAGAACTATTCTCTTTCATAGTTCCCAAGAAAGATGTACACAAAGAAGAAAAGGCCAGGCAAATCCTATACTTCTTGTTACTATATGGTTTTTCTCCCCGCAACTACGTAGGCTCCTGATGTGAGGTGCTTAGCCATGTGGTACTAGCAAGGATCCTTCTAATGAGACTCAGGTACTTCCTTTCTCATGGGAGTTGTCCTTGTTTCTGATGGCAATGGCTCTCTGCATCTTCCAGAAATGCCAAGACAAAGCAAGTCAGAGCCAAGAGAGAAATTGTCCACCAGATATCCCATCCCTAGCACTGTGGACAAAACCTAATCCATTTGGTGCTCCTCCTCTATCTGCACATACTTCCAATCAGTTCCTCTCACCTTCCCTCAATCTGTTTATGACATCCCAGTCAGTGCTTTATGTTATACTAGAGGCCCGATGCATGAAATTTGTGCACTCAGGTGGGGCGGGGGGTGGTCCCTCAGCCCAGCCTGCACCCTCTAGCAGTCCGGGAACCCTCAGGCTCCCAGGGAGTGGGCCTAAGCTGGCAGTTGGACATCCTTAGCACTGCCTTGGAGGTGGGAGAGGCTGTTGCCACCACTGCTGTGCTTGCCAGCCGTGAGCCTGGCTTCTAGCTGAGCGGCGCTCCCCCAGGGGGAGCACACTGACCATCACGGGGAAGCTCCTGCATTGAGCATCTTCCCCCTGGCGGTCTGTGCATGTCATAGTGACCAGTCATTCTGCCTTTTGATCGATTAGCATATTAGCCTTTTAGTATATAGGATAGGCTCTCTTGCTTTTCATGTTCAATCACAGTTCCTCCAACATTTCTCAATCTACCTCTTCTTTTCTATTTTCACAGCAATCATGCTAGTCTGGCTTTAAATTTAATGTCTCCTAATCTCATCATTTCAAAGTTATCTCTAGAGCCTAGAACAGTGCCTTATATATAATACCTTCCCAATGAATAGTTATTACATGATTAGATAAATGGATAGCCCTCTCCCCATCCTCATCAAGGTTCTTTTACCCTGATGGTGTAGTATACTAAAAAAAGCTTTGATTCTACAAATTCAGTAATATCTTATTTCTCTTTCCTTTTCTTCTCCTTTGGTCACATTTTTTAAATGAAATCTCACTACATTTTCCCAAGCATTCTGTCTATTTCCACTATGTTGAGAAGCCCTAAATTCTGGTCTTCTACAGTTCCTCTCTACTGTCTTCTTTTACACCCATATCTTCCGGTGAAGTTTATCTTCATACATTTAAAACATGCATCTGTAGTAAACATAACTTATTCAAGGAAAATGTCATATTTTCTTCCTATTCGTATCCTTCATAACATATAGCATGGTGCCTTATACATTTATTAACCATATGTTAAATATATGTTCATTTAATTAACATTGACTTCAAAGGCCTCTCTGAAAATCTTGGCACATTCGAAGAAAACTTAAGGACTAATCAAGGCATACTTTCAGTGGTTTATAGGGGTGGACAGAAAGGAGTAACATCAGTATGCACTGAAGTTACACAGTGATTTTTCTGGGCAAGGTGGTTCTTGACATGATGGACCCTTGACATAACACTCTCCTTTTGCTAAATAATAAGTGAATTAGAAAGGTCATATCACTAATGCTATATAATAAAAGCATAGTATGCAAATCAACCGAGTGGCGGAATAACTGGTCAGCAGGGGTGGGGCCGGTGAGCAGGCTGCACCAGGCCAACCAAGGTGTGTGCCAGTGAGCAGAGGTAGGAGACGGCGATGGGGGGAGTGGCAGCAACCAGCGGTGGCGGAGGGGTGGGGCTGTCTGCTTGCTGGTTGGTGCCATCCCCTGATCAGCCCACCCAGTCACTTCCCGTGGAGGGAGGCCAGACTGCGGCTTAGTCCTGCTCCCCACGGACATCCCCTGAAGGCTCCTGTACTATGAGAGGGCACAGGCTGGACTGAGGGACCACCCCACCCCTGAGTGCATGAATTTTCGTGCACCAGGACTCTAGTGTACTTCATAAGTCAGTATGTTTTTACAGCATAGAACTGAGAAGATCCATAGGTATTTTGGAGAGTTTGGGAAGAGAATGAAGAAGGAGAGAAGTCAGTACTATAGCATGATCCAGGGAGAGAGAAGGATTCTAGGTACCTACAGAGAGGGAGTCCTAGACAGGAATTTGAGATTGTGCAACCTCCATCAAATTACACCACCACCTCAGCTTTGCTTGTCTCACTTATGCAACAAATCCATTTAACTACATTACCTCTAGGTCATTCAGCTCAAAGATAGTTGTGATTTCCTGGAGCCAATACAGGCAAATAGAAAGCTTAAGAGAAAACCATCCCAGTTTTTTTCTTCAGGGGCCAATTAGAGACAAATCATTTGAGTTGCAGAAAGGCTTTTACCCCTCCTGAAGTACTCTGAACATGTCCACACTCTTGAGACTCTTGATATATACAGTAATGGAAGTGAGTGAAGGTTTAAACCATTATTTGCTGTTAACACATACTACCGAAGAAATAAAATGATCCCTAAGTATGATTTCTGTGTATAAACTCCTTGTAGCTATTATTGAGCTTGCAATAGGTTCTCCAAACTTCTATTAAAATATCAATAGTATTTTTCAGAGCTTAAATTGAGCGGTGATTTTATTTCAGGCTGATCCTATAAACCACTTTTCTTCGAAGATTCTCTTGTTGCTAAAAATGAAAGCCATTCAAACGAGCAGTGATTGAAACAGTGAGAAAGAAGGGGAAAAAATCAATATCGCATTTTCCAGGGCACTATCTCTGCTTTTGAAAAGAGACCTTTAATAACGTGCTTATGAGAGCGGCAGCCAGTTGCTCAAAGTGCATTCAGGGGTGAGCTGAACGGATGGCTTTCTGGGAAGACTCTCCAGAGAGAGATTGCTGAGAAGTCAAAGCTCACTGGTGGAATCTGCAGCAAGCTGACTCAAGGCATTCTTAGGATCTGGAGCTAAATGGACTGCTTTGCAGAATTGGAAGTGTGCTTTCTCCTATACTTTGAGCTCGGAGACAGAATGGAATGGGGGCAGAGAGGGAGGAATAACCATTAGTTCCTAGTGATTCATGGGCTTGTTGTGTTTCTCAGTCTGGTTCATTAAATCAAGACCAAACTCATCAGTGGAGAACCCAAGTCTTTAGAGATGAGCATGGCCCTGCCCACATTAATAGCCATTTCTTTCCTGTGTCCCACCTCTGTCACAGGCTCTTTATTGGGCAGGGAAAAGAGAAAATCCTTGAGGATAAAATTCCTGTGGTTACACTGGAATCTAAGTGGTTTAGAAATAAAACATGTTTTGTAACTTCCAACTGATATCTCCCCTTAAGTGAAGGAATTTGAGAAAAGCTATTTTTCTTTAGTATTTTGGCTTATTAAGGAGGAGGAAGTGTTCCAGTACATGAAATAAGATGCCAAATAAGAATTCTAAAAAGAGGATGATTTTGAGACAGTAAAGAGGGATCAAAGCCAAGATCAAGAATAATGAAAACTCATCATAGGAAGGAGAATGAATCTGTTAATCTGCACAAATTCATAGTCATAGGAGGTATAGCACAGACGGGGGATTGAAGAGAATGCAATGTCCCACACTTTAAAGAAGAACAGAGGATTTAAAGAGGCTAGAGAATGCCAGTGCTATTTTTTTTTAAAATTAAATCTTTATTGTTCAGATTATTACATTTGTTCCTCTTTTTTCCCCCCATAACTCCCCTCCTCCCAGTTCCCGCCCCACCCTCCGCCCTCACTCCCCACCCACTGTCCTCATCCATAGGTGCACGATTTTTGTCCAGTCTCTTCCCGCATCTCCCACACTCCTTCCCCCCCCCCGCCCAAGAATAGTCAGTCCATTTCCTTTCTATGTCCCTGATTCTATTATGATCACCAGATTATTCACTTGATTCTTAGATTCACTTGTTGATAGATGCATGTTTGTTGTTCATAATTTGTATCTTTACCTTTTTCTTCTTCTTCCTCTTCTTAAAGGATACCTTTCAGCATTTCATATAATACTGGTTTGGTGGTGATGAACTCCTTTAGCTTTTCCTTATCTGTGAAACTCTTTATCTGACCTTCAGTTCTGAATGATAGCTTTGCTGGATAAAGTAATCTTGGTTGTAGGTTCTTGGTATTCATCACTTTGAATATTTCTTGCCATTCCCTTCTGGCCTGCAAAGTTTCTGTTGAGAAATCAGCTGACAGTCGTATGGGTATTCCCTTGTAGGTAACTGAGTTTCTTTCTCTTGCTGCTTTTAAGATTCTCTCTTTGTCTTTTGCTCTTGGCATTTTAATTATGATGTGTCTTGGTGTGGTCCTCTTTGGATTCCTTTTGTTTGGGGTTCTCTGCGCTTCCTGGACCTGTAAGTCTATTTCTTTCACCAGGTGGGGGAAGTTTTCTGTCATTATTTCTTCAAATAGGTTTTAAATATCTTGCTCTCTCTCATCTTCTGGCACCCCTATAATTCTGATGTTGGTACGCTTGAAGCTGCCCCAGAGGCTCCTTACACTATCTTCGTATTTTCGGATTCTTTTTTCATTTTGCTTTTCTGGTTGGGTGTTTTTTGCTTCTTCGCATTTCAAATCTTTGCCTTGATTCTTGCGCTCCTCCAGTCTGCTGTTGGGAGTCTGTATAATATTCATTATTTCAGTCTGTGTATGCTTAATTTCTAGTTGGTTCTTTATCATAACATCGAGGGTCTCATTAGTTTTCTTGAGGATCTCACTACATTTATCGGTGTCTTCTAGACAGTTCTTAAGAGACCTTAAAAGTGTGGTTCTGAACTCAATATCCTCCATTGACAGTTTTGTCCTGTTTCTTTGTCTCCGCATTTTTTATGCTTTCTTGGTACACCCCCTAGTGGTCTTTGTGCGCAGTCTTGTTGTAGTTAAGCCTTGATAGATGTCGGCAATACCGGGGGTGATTTGACCTCCAGGCTAACTGGCTATGAGAGTCCGCTGTGTCTGCAGTGGGAGAGCTTCTGTGCTGGATCTCTACGGAGGCGCTAATCTAGCGTTTGCCTGAGGCTATCCGGCAAATGGCTCTGTGCAGGGCTTGGGCGGGGGGGGGGGGGGGTCCCCGGGGCTCTACAGGGCGGGCCGGAGCTAGCAGTTATGGCTGCTCTCAGTTCCGTCCCTAGGGGCTCTGCCTCACAGAGTCCCAGCAACTGATGCAAACCTCGGAGAGAAAGCTGCCTTCGATTTCTGACCGAAGCCAGACAGTCCCGTTTCTCCCGTTTGAGTCTGGGTCCCTACAGACTTGCCTGGATCTGGAGCTCAGAGTCTGAAACTCCCTCCCGATTGAAAACAACAACTGCGCCCTCCACAGCCAGCCCGCTCACGCGCACTCCGCACCTGAGTATTTCACTTCAGCACTGCGCCTCCTCTGAGTCTGGGTATGATATTCTCTTTCCTCCTAGTTGTAGAATTTCCACTCAGCCAGCCTTCCTGTGGTTCTGGATGATGTCCGTTCCGTCTTTAGTTGTTTTTCTGAAGTGGTTGTTCGAGGCAGCAATCTCTGGCGTTAACCTATGCCGCCATCTTGGTTTCTCCGCCAGTGCTATTGTTAAACTCAGAAGGAAGAGATGTGCAGTGGGCATGTTCATTTTGTCCTGTGATTTATAAATTATTTTGACATGGATAACTGAGAGGAAAGTTCACAATCAAGCCCACTGATGCAATATATTTCAGCTGTTTCAATTGCAGGAAACTAATTATCTCCTAATTCAGCATTAAGAAATAGTCACTATTATGGGCAGGTAATTTTGTCAGCTGTTAACCTGGGATAAAGAAGTAACGTGTCCCTGAGTTCAAATCCCAGCTCAGCACTTGTTGAGTCAGTTGGATGACTGCATATCAATTTTTTGACCTTTTTAGGTATTAGATTTTAAAATATAAAAATGGTTATAATATTAGTAACCAGCTTGTCGAGTTGTTGAAGGGAGTAATTGAGATAATATTGGTTCATATGTCCAACCACCAATTAACATGTTAAAAAATGAGCTCCTGAAATCTCTACCCATGCCATCAGGAAACCAGAATCTTCTCCTTTAGTCTTGTCCATCTTAGGTAATAGGAATTCCTCTCTTCCAGTTGTTCAGGGGAGAGCACAGAACAGTAACAGCAACAAAAACAAACACAACTAAACAAAAATAGCATTGAAGTTCTACCTGAAAAACATAGCTAGAATCTGATCACTGCTGTACTTCTGGTCCAAGCCATTGTCATCTCTCCAAAATCTATATATACTAGAGGCCCAGTTCACAAATTCGTGTATGGACGGGGTCTGGCCAGCCTGGCCCCAATCAGGGCAGATCAGGGCTGGGCCTGTCAGGAGGAGGAGATGGTGGGAGGTAGGCCAGATGGCCTACCCACATTGGGGCCCACTATTCGCCATAATGTCATGACCGCTCAGGAGGAGGCTGCGCTCAGGTGGGCGGGATGGGACTACCTGCAAGGAAAGGCAAGGGAGACAAGGTCAGCTGGGGCGGCTTGAGCAGGCCCAGAGCGGAGACAGACAGGGGGCCTGCCAGCCGAGGTGCACCAGCAATCCCGCCTCTGTGCGTGAGCTGCAGAGGAAACACCTTTTCTGACCACTCATTGGCTAAGCTCCCGGTATGCCACTCACAGTGTTCTTGGTAACATGGGTAATAAGAATCCAAGAAGGTGATCTAGGGTTTTTTCACCTCACTCCTGGAGAAAAAAACGAAAGTCGGCTGCTGGAGGAGCTAAGAAATGTCATATCCTGCCCTAGCTGGTTTGGCTCAGTGGATAGTCTGCTGGGCCCTGGGAAGCACCTGCGCCCCCGGGGTCCCATGCACCCCCCTCTGCCTGAGTCATGGTGCCCGAATCACAGCACCTTAGTCCCGGCGTGGAGACACAGTGAGCATGGCGGGACGCTGCAGGCCGGGGCACAGTGTGGGCCTCTGGGCCACCCAGCAGTGCTGCACAGAAGCCAGGAGGGCAGCATGCTCTCTCCTGGCTGGCCTCACAGACCGGTTCCTGCATGAACCCACGGGGAGACTGGCCCCTGAGGTTCCTGTGGCTGCGACCCGGTTCACCCGGAAGAGGCTGCACGGGTGTGGGGCGGGCTCCTCTCGGGCGCCCGGCAACTGAGCACAGGGGCTCCCTGGTGCCTGAGCTCTAGTGTCATGCAAGGGGTGTGAGAGTGAGCTCAGCAGACACCCCGCATTCTCACTGCACCTCCATCCCCATCACTCCCGCCCCCAGGTAGCCAGCGAGAGGTCATAGTACATCCTTGATGTCCGCCATGTTCTGCACTGCCCCCTGGTGGTCAGCACATATCATAATGAGCAGTCGAACTACCGGTCAAATGACCATCCAAGGGGACAATTTGCATACTAGGCTTTTATTATGTAGGATAAATATGTTCCTTGAGATGTTACTAAATAATCAATGATATTTGGAAATGCTGGGTTAAACAAAGTTATAGTGGTTTGTTATATTTTCTTACTGAAATATATTTCTGCATTTTTATTTAGGGCATACAAATCTACAAAATGGGGCTATACAATTTATCCTTTCTCAGGCTTCTGTAACCATAGAACTCTTTCTGAGTGAAGCATCTCATGAGATTTGGAATCTACCGATATTACTCTGAAATGCCACTCTACTAATTTTGGGGTTGTACATAAGAAATGGGAGTGCAGGTGGATATTTTGTCTTTCTTTCATTTGGAGGTCACTGTTTAAAGAGTGAAGGGACTCTAAGTAGACATATAATTGGCTACATAGAAAGATTTTTGAAGCTTCATTTATAAAATCAAAAAAATAGTTATGTGGCAAGGAGAGGATGGCAATTTATGAAGACTAAATAGAATGAGTTTGTAGGAGTCAACTGTTTTTCTTTTCTTTTTTTAAATCAGACACTGAAGTTTAAATTTAAAGGGGAAAATAAAGTACAGAGATATAACTGTAAAATGGGCACAATATAGGGGAGTAAGAATGACCAGGGAAGAACAGATAGTAATAGCATAGATGGTCAGTAGTACTGAAAACAATAGAGGAGATAATTTAGACTCAACTGTTTCCATGGAGGTGGACAGAGTGTGGGTAGTAAGGTAACTGGAACTAATAACGTACATGTGTAAATCTTTGCAAAAGGAAAGAAATTCAGTCTCCTGACATTTCCTAAGTTAGGCGGTACTTGTGAGTAGGCCTATAATATTAAAAAGAAACCAATTAAACAGAAATAAAGGGGAATAATTAGGAAGATGAATATGTAAATAGAAACTCAGCAGCCCAAGCTTTTACTTAGAGGAGAGGATTTGGATAGTATGAAGAGAGAGAATATGAATGATTATGCTGTTGGGAGTAAACCCTTGGCCACTGAGACAGTGGCTCATCAGCTCTGAAATATGTATTTCTGGTGAAGGACAGATATATCCTGTGCTCAATTTACAGTTGTGCGTGAGGGTAGGTGACTCACTTATTTAGATGACTGTTGGTAGTCTCTGTTAAAAGAAAAATCTGATAAATTCTGGACATGCCTTCCTGACAGTTTCAGCTCTCAGGAGGCTAAAGAGGCAATGAGAACTACTACTTTGAAATTAATTTTGACTAACAAGGAAGAACTGATTGGTGAAGCAGAAGTAACAGGCACCTAGGGAGAAAGTGACCATGTTGCTCTGAGTTTATTATAATCTAGGAATGAAAGGCTAGGTGTAGGAGACCTAAGTCATAGATTTTAAAATATTTTAGAAAACATGGTCTCTGAGAAGAAAATAAATGACATATAAAAGTATGAAAGAGTAAATCTAGATGACAGTTTCAAGTTAGTAATTAGTATATTATTAAGCACATATACTATATATATATAAACATTATATATATATATATATTACATGTATACATTATATTATATACAATATTAGCATAAATAGTATATAATGCCTTCATTTACATGCATACTTGTTCATTAAACAATTCTGAGGTATATATTATTTTTTCCTATTTATAAATTAAGTAATTTATTCTCATAGAAATGATGGATTGAATCAAGGTCATTGAATGGCAAAGTCAAGTCTCATAACTATACTTCTTACTCTTGAAAAAGCTCTTCTATTTCTGTAAAGTAATATCACCCTCATACAATTTTATGATCACCTAGAGATATCTTAGAAATAAAAACAACATTAACAAAATCCACAAAAGGATAGCATAAAATAGCAGTAAATTGTCATCAAGACAAAAAACCAGAATGAGTTTGGGCTTATAAAAATGCCAAGGGTAATTAAAAAACAACAACACTTCTAAATTTCTAAAAAGAATAAGATAAAAAACACATAAAGAGAAAATTGTACTGCTTAAGAACAGATGGTGCCACGTTAATAAATACCAGAGTAAATGACGTCATTCAGCTTTACCTACTTCTTTACTCTCAGTCCAGGAAGTGGCTCTTATAATTGTATAAGGAAGAATAAATATGGTTAGTGATTTTAAAATCAAGGAGAGAGGATGAAGCTATTTAGTAGCTTTAGATTAATTCAAGTTTCTAGACCAAAAGAGGTGCATTTCAAAATACTAAAATAATTTTCAGTTGGCAATTATAAAAACATAATGCAAGATCCTTAAGTAATAATGGAGATTAATATTGATATTAGAAAATTGGAGCTGGGACCAAAACATCCATCTACCAAAAGTGTGAATGAGCAAGTCACTGGAATTTATAAAATATAAATTGTGAGCACAAGGAGGAAGTCCTACATAAGCTTGGACTGCTATTTCTGAACAGATTCATATAATTGGGATTATTATGAGTCTTCCTAGGTTCTCAAAAAATGTGATTATCCCAAACCTGTTTCTATTACTAGTTAAAATAGTTTCATAGAATTTTTAGATTGGTAGATCAGGAAATGCTGTTATGGTATCACTTCAAATTTATGGACATTAGATATGGTGAGAGAGATATGACAAATAAATGAAGCAAATGGACTAAACATTAAAAATTAAATTCTTTAGAATCCTATAGAAATTATTTTCCAAGGCCATCCTATTCATTGTGTACAGTGAGTTATACTTGGAGTTATTCCCAATCATACTCTCAACTTCCATTCAGCAACTTTTTGGGATACCTGAGAAGTATCTCATACAAACAACTTTTTAAGAAAATTATATTCATGAAAATATAAAGTATATTGAGGAAAGTTCCCAAAGTATCTATATATATAAAAGTCTAACTGACCGAAGGACTGAAAGGCCAGTAGACCAGTCGCTATGATGCACATTGATCACTAGGGGGCAGATGCTCAATGCAGGAGCTGCCCCCTGGTGGTCAGTGCGCTCCTACAGCCAACCTCCAATGGCTGGCCAACCTCTTGAGGTCTCTCTCCCCTGGTCAGCTGGCCCCCTTTGGCCTCTATGGGGACTCGGCGAGATGGCTACAATTGACCCTGATCACTGGCCAGTCCAAGGGACTCCACCCATGCACGAATTCGTGCACTGGGCCTCTAGTAAGTATATATTATTCAACAAACTTTCCAAAATTGAGCACAGATCTATAACCAGGAAACAGATCAAGATATATATTACAAGACCTCAGAAGCATTCTTCATACCCTTTCATAGTTATTACTCTTCCCCAGAAAAATAATATCCCGACATTTGACAGAATAATCCAGTATTGTCTGGTTTTGAACTGAATATAAGTAGACTAATACAGATATACTCTTCTGTGTCTGTTCACTTTTGTTCAATATTGTATTTGGAATATTCAGACATGTTTGTCTTATGGCAATAGCATATTTGTTCTTACTATCATATAGTATCCCTTCATATGATTAGATTTATATATAAGCCACAATTTATATATCCATTGTACTATTGATGAATATTTGAGTTGTTTCTAGTTTTGACATATTAAAATTTTCACTGCAATAAACATATTTTACAAACAACCAATGTTCACACAAGATAAAATATATAGCCTCAATAACCTGATATCTAATAAATAAATAGAATTCAAAGTTTTAAAAGAAAGAAAATAATTGTTAATGAAAAGAAAAAAGTTCACATGCTCCAATACTTTTTTCCTATGACATATTTTTTGACAATAAGGGTCTGTATCTCTTTTGGTGTGTCCTTGAGTCTACAGGGTGCCTGCTCTATACTCTGGACTGTAACACGATGCTTATGTTTGAGTGGCAGAGAAATGAATTAGAATGCTCCTCCTTTAAGGCCTGTGTTCAAACTGTGTGGATCCCTATAGTGGCACTGCTTGTGTTAGAGCCTTATGATCTTTTATGAACATAGCTACAGCTATCATCTTTCTTGCCATAAGAGCTCAAAGCCAGTTACTGAGACTGAGAAGAGGAACAGATGGCATGTGCTCCATGCCATTCTATTTATCATTCTCTTATCTCTCCTCCAAAAGAGTCCCTGCACTCAGTCCCTTGCATTTCCAGACTGGAAGGAAACGAATCTCCATTCACTTCAACTCATGCCAATATGCACCAAAGCCCTGGCCAATGTGGCTCAGTTGATTGAGCATCATTCCTTGCACCCAGAGGTCACTTGTTAGATTTCTGGTCAGGGCACATTCCTGGATTACGGGCTTGATCCCAAGTAAGGGGCAGGTAGGAGGCAACAGATTGATGTCTCTCTCTCTCCCTCCCTCTCCCCCTCCCTCCCTCCCTCCCTCTCCCTTCCCCCCTTCCCCCCTTCTCTCTCTCTCTCTCTCTCTCTCTCTCTCTCTCTCTCTCTCTCTCTCTCTATATATATATATATATATATATATATATATATATATATATATACCTCCAAGGTGTCATAAGTTCCAGAACTATCCAGAATGTTGTGTCTCTTTGGATTTAGCTAAAGCTACTTTATAAGAACATGCAGGGATAGGGGTATTTAATTATTTCATTACTTACATTATTATAGGCATGTAACCAATTGAATATTTTAAGTTAAAAAGAACCAACACTGCCGAAACCGGTTTGGCTCAGTGGATAGAGCATCGGCCTGTAGACTGAAAGGTCCCAGGTTCGATTCCGGTCAAGGGCATGTACCTGGGTTGCGGGCACATCCCCAGTGGGAGATGTGCAGGAGGCAGCTGATCAATGTTTCTCTCTCATCGATGTTTCTAACTCTCTATCTCTCTCCCTTCCTCTCTGTAAAAAATCAATAAAATATATTTTAAAAAACATAAAAATAAAAAGAACCAACACTGCAGTGTCTTGTAGCCAATAAGAACATTACAATGTTTAAGAAGATAAGATTTAGAGCAAAATCTATATGTGTTAACTTGTTGAATGGCATTTCACTTCCAAAGAGACACAAGCAAAGGTATGTTACAATAAAGCCATCATTATACAAACATCAAAGAATTTCAGGAGATGTCACAACCTGAAGTAGCACGAACAGATCAGGACTGAAGATCAGTTTGGAAAGTTAATGTTGATTTCTCAGCATGAAAACCCAAGGCTAAAACTGGGCATATCTGGAGAGATAGTTTTCAGGTCAGCATTGTTTTCAAGGAAAATCTTAGAGAAGAATTAGTTTCTGAAGACAGGGCTATCAAGGGACTCGTTTTTAAGGAAGTGTGAGAATATCCTAATAGCTCCCTTTGTGGACAACCATGCATTAACTTGTTGAGTGGCAAAAAGATTGATAGACAAATTACAAAAGTCCCTCTGGGGCTGGAAGGATTGTAAAACTGATGTAAGACATTGTTCTAAGACCTTTATATATTTATCCATTTATCCAGTGGTTGGGGAAATGGAGCCGTTGAGCAGATATACAACTGAATGAGTACCCAGAATTTGAACCCAAGTAATGATTTCTAAGACCCCTCTTCTAATTCCCCATATCCCACATTCTGTCCCACATTCTGAATAGTTCTTTATTTCTCCTTCAAAGTCATACACCAAAGGCATTTTCTATTCTGAATCAATATTGTTTAAATGAAGGCCTCAATTTTCAAATTGCTCTCTGCCTTAGTAGGCTATTGAGGAAGATTCTTTCCAGTAATAGACACTTACTTTGTATTGTAGGGTTGAGGGAATATTAAGAGAATAATGTGAAGTAAGAAATATCAAAGTATTTTGTAACTTGTAAAGTGCTAAGGACTGTTAAGATGTAATTTTGATCTAACAAGGGAGCTACCTTGGACATCTAGAAGGAGGGGTTCATTGTGAGTTTTCCAAACTTTTAGGGAAGGGCAGAGACTTTCAGACTAATAGAATCACACTTAGTTAATAACTGAATGGAATGGGAATCCATAGCATTGGAGCCGTTCCTGTCACATACTGAGAGAAACTTATTCATCTGAAAAATCTATTCTACTAAGGGAAATTACTTGGCTTCTCTTACAAAAATAAAAAAAAAATAAAAAAAACACAAGGAAAAGGATGCTGAAAATAGAGTTTGATTTTATTTCTACTGCATGTGTTTATAGAAATTAGGATTCCTTCATGAGCTAGTGAGCCTTTATAAACCCTGTATTGCCATAGCCAGTTTGGCTCAGTAGATAGAGTATTGTCCTGCAGACTGAAGGATCCCAGGTTCAATTCTGGCCAAGGGCACATGCTCAAGTTGTAGGCTTGATTCCCAGTAGGGGGTGTGCAGGAGGCAGCCGATCAATGATTCCTTCTCATCATTGATGTTTCTATTTCTCCCTCTCCCTTCTTCTCTGAAATCAATAAAAATATCTATAATAAAAGCATAATATGCTAATTAGACCAGCTATCCTTCCAGACGTCCTTCTGGATGACCTTCCGGATGAAGCCAGGGCTGCGAGGGAAGCCTGGGTCCCAGGTGCCTACTGGCGGCTGGAGCAAAGCCCAGGTCCTGGGTGCCAGAGGGAAGCCAGTGCTGGCAGCTGGGGGAGGGGAGGCCTACTCTTGCACGAATTTCATGCATCGGGCCTCTAGTATAAAAATAAAATAAAATAATCAAAAATGGGTGTTGGATTTTGTCAAATGCTTTTTCTGCATCAATTGATAAAAAACCCTTGCATTAGTATCAAGTAATTAAAATGTAAAACTACATCTAAATCATACGGGTTTAGGTGGATTGGAATCAATGTCTTTTATTTTGGCGGGGGGTGGGGGGGTTACCAGAGCTGCTCAAGAATAAACTAATGATTACACTCACTGTAGAGTGCCACTAATAGCTGATTGTAGTGATGATTTTACAATTTAACATGCAAAGGCCTGGAATCTGAATATCTATGGAGCCAATAATGTTTTAGAAGAGCTTCTGGCCTATCTTTCCAGAGTAAATTCTTTGGAGATAAAAGATTGATAGGCAAATAAATTATATATTATCACTACACCTTATTAAGCCACAAAAGGAAGGAGAAAGGTAAAAAGCCCATCATCATTGATATCACATTAGAGGGCAGAATAAAGAGAAAATATGCCTTAAGATAGCTTCAAATTGTTTTCTTCAATACCAACTTAGAAATATATTAAAATGCATAAGAGCAGCTATTTTATGATTCAACCAATCAAATGAATGGGCTTTAGTTAACTGAGAGTGTTTTTTTCTTTCCTTAGTAATAGCAAGTGCTAATTTCTAATCATAGACTCCATCCTCTTCAAGTCCATTTTCACCCTCAATTCCCATATCCATGCAATTACTGAATCTTACTAATTTACTACTGAAATAGCCCTAAAATGCATCACATTCGACCTTCTGTTACTGCCATTACTTCAGATAAAGGCCCCATCATTTTGTACCAGTCATCTCTCACCAGGCTGATCTCTCCACCACCTCTTGCCCTCCTGCCAATGTCTCCCATTATGCTACCAGTCTATGAACTCTAGAACATTCAATGACTCCCATCTCTGGTAACTTATACACCTCTCTAAGGATATAAAGTACCTTGTCTAGCCAGTGTGGTCCTTCCTGACCCCTCCATCACAACATCATTCCACTGCCCTACTCCACGCTCTGAATCCATTGCATTTCTCACTATCTCTCAGCCCTCAAATATGCAGTGACAGTAATTTTGTGTGTGTATTTTATGCCTCTGGTTCTTGGACTTGGAATCCCCTTATCCCATTAGCTAACTGTTTCAGGACTCACACTGATCAGTCTCTTGATTTCCACCTTTAACCACTCTCTCCCAACAGCCACCATGAGTCAACCACTGACTCCTAAGCAAGATATTCACATTCACTTTACCACTTGTGCAACTAGAGGTGATTTTTTCCTTCCTCTTTTCTAGTCACATCTCATATCTCCTGGTACTTGATGCATTACCATTCTCATTATATTTACATTTTGTACAAGTTTCATCTCAGTTGTAAAACCTTGAGGAGAGAAACTGTGGCCAATCACTCATCATTGCATCTATAAAGTGACCACTTGGTGTCTTTCAAATAGGAGATGTTCCATAAATATGCATTGAACTGAAATGGCTTTAAGTGAGCGTGAAAGAAAATAGGGATGCCATCCTTTTGGCATCATTTCTTACACTATAATAAGGACTCCTTCTGTTTACACATAAAACAGAAGAGTTTAATCACCCCAGAAATCTTTAACTTGGTAATGAAGGCCGTAAATTAATATTTAAATAAAATTAAAGAAGATGGAGTGAAATATAAAATAAAAACATCATCAGAATCTTCCCAGGAAGCAATATTCTTGACACCAAATCATGACATTATGGGGCTCAGTTGTTTATTTCTTTCTAGGGCAGCCCCTTGTTTTATGTCCCAAATAGCATTTCCCTAAATAAAACTGCATGAAACAAAATGCCATTATGATTTCTAACATTCATTTCCAGTGAAGTTCCTGTTAGGTTGCAGCTATAACTATGATGGAAGGGGTGTGAGTAGAGCCTACTGCAGTAATAACTGTGTCTTCATACATCAAACCAAAGGATTATAGGAGAAACATCTACATAGAACAGGAAACTAACTGGAGGGGTAACACCAGGCTGGCTGTAAAATGTGATAGGAAATGATCAGAAGGGGTTTTACTGAGTTTGAAAAGTCAACATTAAGGTAGAAACTTCCTATATGTGTGATCAGACATTCTATTTTTTTCCTTCTGTATTACTGATTTTAACAGGTCTGATAAAACCCAGGAACATGAGTTTGCTCTAAAAGCAAGCAAAGGTCTATAGGTTTTTTGGCCTCATAGAAATCTCGAACCTCCAGGACCAGGACCAGAGTTGGCAGAAGAGAAACTTCTAAGGGTCCTGAATGGAATTCCACTGTCCTTTGTCTTACACTTTAAGTAGCTAAATCCTAAAAATTCAGATTTCTAAAATGTTTAGTCCCTAATTCTTTTTCCATATTGTTATTCCTCTAACTCATTCAGTCCATTCTTGTCACTTCTTTATACAAGTGCAATCACTTTCTAAATGACCTCCTGTTCTCCAATATTGACTCCATCCAACATAAAGATGCCACTGTTATGTCATAAAATGCCCATATAACCTTATCAGGCCCTGACTTAAAAATCTGTACGTACTCTTTACTGCCTGAACAAGAGATCCAAAGTCTGTGTCAAAGCACTCAAGACCCATATAAATCAAGCCTTCCAATGCATCTTCTCTCCTCATTGTCTAGCATCCAAGAATTCCTAAGTTCTAAAATGACTGACCTACTGTGCTTTTCTAGGCACACCGTTCCCCTTCCTATTTCTCTGCTTCCTAACAAATTCTCCATTTCTACCTTTACCTCTGCCATAGTCTCAACTCTGAATGATAATAAGAAAGAGCAATTTAAATGTGAGTTACAGCATGTCCTTCCTCTGCCTACATCTTCCCATTTACCTCAGGATAGAGCCAGTGTTCTAACAGAGGTCTAAAAGGTGCTACAAGAAAGTCTCCCTGCCAACCATGCTGACCGCATCACTCTATTCACTATCCCCTGCTCACCTGTTCCTTAAAAATGACTAATAGCTTTATCTGGGTGCCTTGGCAGGGATCTGCTTGGCAGGGTTTTCCTCCTTGTATCCCAGTTGGCTCATCCCCACGGTCTCCTCACTAAAAAGTGATGGTTATTTGTTGGAAGTGATGAGGAGCTGCCTGTAAGACTGACTTAGAGGCCTTTTGAGCTCTTCTCTTAGATCACGTTGAATGTCAGATGGTTGGTGTTCTGGATTCTAACCTGCCATCAGTGTGAATGAGATCTTTAGGGATGGTTTAATTATGCTGACAGGAAAAGGTCAAAGGGGACTCTGAGGAAGAATTAAGGCTACCCCCATGTTTGGGGCTGGTGAGCTCCTCACTCTTCTACAGGACACATGAGGAATTGGCAACTTTTTTCTTCCCAATGTCTCTCATGGGGAGCATGAAGACTTAGGAAGTTCCCCCCTTTGACCCTCCTGATGTTTTTTAATGTCTTTTAGTGAGAACTTAAAGGAAAAGAAACAAATACAACCTAAACATTACAAAGTGAGCTCTCCTCATTTTTATGCTATGTTAACATCAGATGGTATCCTGTTGTGTTTTGTGTTGTTCAAACAATCCAAGGACAACAAATAAGCAATCAATCCATTCATGTGCTAAAGAACTCCATTATGAAGTTGGCCCCTGGAAACAGGGTCACCTCCCTGTTAAAGGCTTTTCTCATTTTTGAATGTGAGCACCATGTCACCAAATTGAGAATCTAGTGTTAGGATCTGGGAACCACGGGGAAAAAATTGGGCTTGAAATAACTATGATCTTCACAAAAAACCAAAACCCCACACAATTAAAGTTGTTGCCTTTTCAGAATATTGAGAGGACTTCTCCAAAATTAAAAAGAAATGTATAAAAGAATACTAAGCAGATTTTCCTTGAAAAAACCTTTGCAAATACAGAATATAGCAAAGTAACTTGTTTTAAAATATCTGGGTATTGGTTGGGTGGAGGGGGATGGAAAAAGGGGAAAGGTCTCCGAACACACCCATAAAAAACCAAATTGCTTCTAAAGTAACACCCTGTTCCATTTCATCCTTGATAAAACAAATGCTAATTTTGTTTTTAAACTGCCAGTACACAGGGAAGCGATCTGAATCCCCCATACCTTTGAGAGATTTTCACTCTTTACATATTCCAATTCAACATAAAATATTGTGCAATTGCCAAACCTCATATTTAAAATATATGCTTATCATTCAACTCAGGGTAACATTAGCACACTGAAAACTGCATTCTAATTAATAAATCAGAGCCTTAACCACTGAAACATCATTCACACATATGAGATAGTAATAGCGAGAGCCATTAAAAATAGTAGCATGCTGTCACCCTTCCAGGAAATATGGAAATATGCCTTTTGGAGGGTTATAGGCCTACATTATTTATCAATGTTTGGCTTTAATATATGGATTTACTCAACATTGAATGAATATCATATTTCTCCAAGAAGATACAGCATTAATTTGTGATCTTGAACAAACTGTCAATTGGATAACAAGCCCACTAGGGGGTCATGCAATCAATAATTTGTATCCAGTGATTTCTTCCCTTAGGTTGTTTTAGGAAAATATTGCTTTCCCACTTTCACTCTTGCTCATAAGCACAAAACAAGCAAACACACAAATTACAAAAAAACAAAAAACAAAACCAGTTTTGCTCTGGCTTTATGAGATGTCAGAAAGCAAACGACAACTTCTACCAATGTATTAGAGCCTGGAGGTCAATTCTTGTTCCAACTTAAAACAAACACCCAATAAATGACATGAAATGAAAAGAGAACCAACAAAAAGGTTGGTGCTTAGAAAAATCATTGAAAATATGAAACTACACTTGAGCCACTAGATTCCGCTGTGGAATGGGGGTGACATCCTCATGTGGGCTTCACTTACTTTGATCTTGAGTTTTGCCCCCTTCCCCCCTCATCTTTAACTCTGCTGTCTTAAGCTTTAGCCTATGCCATCATCCTTTCACCTGCATTCATGTTTCTTAGACGGCTCATGTTCTTGTTGCCATGACTGAGCTCCCAATCCCCTCATACCCAGCCTGGATTTTGAATCTCCAGTCTGGAGATTGCTCTTATCATCTTCCTGGTACTTGCTCATTCTTCCATACTTCAGTCTATGGGCTTGGACTCAAGTTACCTCTCAGCATGCTTTCCTCTAACTTTCCTCTCAATATTTGCCAGCCTCCAGTCCAATAACCTGCCCTCATCTCTCAGATGGGATTTATAGTAAGATTATTATTTTCATCTGGAACTAGAAGAAATTGAGACATTTGCACAAAAAGAAAAGGTCACAGTGATCTAGAGTCTTTGCTTATAAAACCAGATTGGGGCACCTGGTTTGTCCTCCTTTCTGCAACCCCACACTCCTAGCCTAGGCATTAGGAATCACAGGAAGGAGAGCTTAATATGTAGAACCAGACAGTTTCATGCTGCACCCCAGCCTCATATACAAACAAACAAACATGAGCAGAAGGCAACAAGTCAGGCAGGGAGATAACATGAGGTCCAAAACTTTTTAAAAATATATATAATTGTTTTTTTACAGAGAGGAAGGGAGAAAGATAGAGAGTTAGAAACATTGATGAGAGAGAAACATCGATTAGCTGCCTCCTGCACACCCCCTACTGGGGATATGCCCACAACCAAGGTACATGCCCTCGACCAGAATCGAACCCGGGACCCTTCAGTCTGCAGGCCGATGCTCTATCCACTGAGCCAAACTGGTTAGGGCAAGGTCCACAACTTTTGACAACTGGTACAACCCAACAGAAAAATACAAAACCTTAAGTATTAGCCTCAGGCTCTCATCATCCCAGCACTTTGACATTGGATTCTTCCCATGTAATGGAATGAGTGGCAGCAACAGTTTTTCCCACATACTTACCCCAGAGGATAAGAAGTATGGGGAGAAATTCCTATTTTACACGTTTAGGGCTGAATGCAGACAGAACTTAAGCATGATTTTCTCACACTCTCCAGAAAAATTTACTTGACACTCTGTCTTCTTACTACCTAGCCATAAATGTGTTTGTTACTACTGAATTACTCCCAACTTGAATTTTACTCCCACCTAGATTGGAGAAAAGAGATGTTCAAAGAGCCAGCAAGATTATAAATTTAAGAAGATTCTAAACTTAAACAGGGTTGATCCTGGCCAGTGTGGCTCAGTGGTTGAGTGTCGACCTATGAACCAGAAGGTCACAGTTCGATTCCCAGTCAGGGCACATGCCTGGGTTGTAGGCTTGATCCTTAGTGTAGGGCATGCAGGAGGCACCCTATCAATGATTCTCATCATTGATGTTTCTATCTCTCCCTCTCCTTTCCTCTCTGAAATCCTATCTAATAATAGACAAACAGGGTAATTGACCGTACCTTCGCTATGCCTCCCATTGGCTAATCAGCACGATATGCAAATTAACCGCCAACAAAGATGGTTGAGTGAAGACCGAAGGCGGCTCTGGCCTGGAGCAGCAGCGAAGAGCGAAGGCGGCTCCAGCCGGAGCGAAGGCCTGGGTCCCGGGTGCTGGAGGAAAACCAGTGCTGACAGCCAGAGGAAGGGAAAGCTTTGCATGAATCCCTTCATACAACAGGCCTCTCGTCAATAATAAAAACCAAAACAAAACACAAAAACCACAGGGTTGGGGCAAGGCTTCTAAGGCTTTCATAGCTTCCACACATAACACACATGCACATAGAGTGGGTATTTCATAAGTGATGAATAAAAAGGAATGTGGTGTCTTGACTTTTAATAAGTTTTAGTGGCAAGCAACAGAGACTTACTGAAGGTGATTCCAGTGAGAACCCATGTGAAAGAATCCCAGAAAAAGCTGCATAGCTTGACTAATGCAGAGCAGGAACCACAGTGAAGTGGAGCTACAGGAAGAGGAAGAATTATAGCAGATTCAGGCTGTAGGTCTTCACTTGAGCAAAATGGTTTTTGATGTGTGGTGCCTGGATCAGCAGGATTAGCCTTGCCACACCAATGAACTTGCCCTCCAGCTGCTCTTGATACTCTGCTTGTAAAGGTTTGGCAATCATTGCCATAGTTTGCCACCATTGTTTTGTGTGACTCTATTTTCTACATCACTTCTCTCCATTTTGAAAGAGGTTGCATTTTTATGATGACTGGGTTTTAAAAGCTCAGAGAAAAAAAATGAATCTATTTTGGTCTATCCAAACCAGAGATTGACATTTCCAAGATCATCAAGTTACAAATATTTTATGAAAATGCTTTATAGGAAGTGAAGCTTGTTGGTCTGTTTTCTCTATGTCTTCTACGTTCACACAGTGTCAATAGGACAGATGAGAGTTTCCAGTAGTGGAACACTTGTGCCTTGCAGCCTTGTAACGGAGGGTCTACTGTCTCCCACAGCAGAGGGCTGTCTCTGGGAGCAGAGCTGCCTTTGATGTATAGGGAGGACTGTCCCTAGGGGGGAAGAATATTTGATAGGCACATATTTGAGAAATGTTTTGCAGGTAAAATTTTCATCCATAAAATCATATTAACATTTCAAACATGCGACCCTCCAGAATTCAAAGACGAAGTCTCCAGAGGGATTCTCCCTCCTCCTAGAGAGCTGTACTTTTCTAGGGCAGAGAGAATGTGATTTTCTTCAAATGCTTTAACCATGCCCTCGACCTCCATTTCAATAGCAAACCTTTAACAAGCTGAGGGGGTCGAATATAGGAGGACAATAAAGGTAGGAAAAAATATGCACTCTGAATTATAACATCTGTCCAGATGACATAGAATAAAGTGCCAGCCTCACCATCTGCGTGGAATCATTCATAGAGCTTGGAAACAAACCACAATTATTATGAAGCAGAAGACCAGAGTCATAGCAAAGCGTCAGCAATACACAATCCTGCTTTGATTTCAACATTTAAAGTTGCCCAGTGTATTTCCTTTGAGTGCCCTATAAATAACAGACCTTTCCAACATAGGAATGCTTCATGGCACCTGTGAAGCAACTGCAAAGAATGTGGTTACCAATGACTAATATCCAGAGAAATCAATGGGATAAGGATGGAACGCAGGCCGCCTATGGCTGACCCAGGCTTAATGGGTGAGGCCTGGAGAACTCTGTATGCAGGACGCTGCTCTGCTGTCTCATAGGTGACTATTATATGTTTCTATGCCAACTTTCCATCATTAGATATATTGTGAATTTTTTGCTTACTTAATATTTTTATA
The DNA here is from genome assembly GCF_963259705.1 of Myotis daubentonii. Lineage (NCBI taxonomy): Eukaryota > Metazoa > Chordata > Mammalia > Chiroptera > Vespertilionidae > Myotis > Myotis daubentonii. The sequence continues at coordinate 81,817,125 of NC_081847.1, read as the reverse complement.
TCTATAATGATGACCCTATGTTTTTATTCTGAATGAATGCAGGATAAGAAAAATGAACATATTTGGAGTTAGTTAAATTAAGAAAAGGTTAAGAATGTATTATTATAATTTTATTATTACTAATAACACTATCCACTTCTGACCAAATATTCCCTTTAAGTGGCTGATGTAGTGCTATATGGTCCTAATTAAAAGTGTGGCTAACTGAGAAGGCAAAAACCATTCAGGTAGCACCTTAGTGGAAATGATCATTTTGACTATCATTCCCAGTGTGCCTACTGTGTGCCAAGTGCTACTAATAAATTTGCATATATTACTGCAAATCCTCATGACTGTGTGATATAAGCATTACTATCTCTGATAATAATACCTATTGGTCTACTGGTGTAAATGTCCTCCACTTGATTGTTTCCAGTGGTACTGATTCACTGCATAAATATTTACATTGAGCCCCTACCAGGTGGCCAAACACTGTTTGAGGCTCTGCTCTTATTCAGTTTATATTATCATAAATAATAAACAAATAATATATGCTAACAATAATGCTATGTAGAAATTTACAGTAGGGTAAATGGACAGTAAGTGAGTGGTTGCCTCAGAGTGATCAGTGAAAGACTCTGGGAAGGTCACATCTAAGCTGAGACCTAAATACCAGTAACTAGAAAGGGCAACCATGCAAAGGACAAAGTGCCTTCTAAGCAAGAATTAATTGCCCTGAAGTGGAAATACCTTTCTGGAAAAAAAATAGACACCTAAGTCTTAACATACCCAAAACTGATCCCCACCTCTGCCCCTGCCCTCATAACTCAAGAGGAGGCAGAATCAACCCTGCACATCAAATGTAATTCCTCTCTAGATGGTACAGGTGTGAAGGAGGAAACTGATTCTACTCTGAGAAATAGAGGAAGGTCTGCCACCTGATGCTTCCTTTTAAAAGAGTTAAGCTACTGCCGTCAGGCCAAAAAAGCTTGTTACTCCTAGGCACAGGTAAAGACCCATTGTTGCTGGGGGAAAGATAGGGGTCATATACAGCCATTGAATCCAGCCGACATTCCAAGAGCAAAGAATCTTTGATGAAATTTGAAGTATATCAGTGCCTGGGTATAAATAATATTTACCTTTTCTCTTGTACATACGATGTCTTACATTCAATTTAAAAATAAAATACATACAAAAAAACAAGTGAAACCAAGTCATTATTAAGAGACAATGTAACCAATAGAACCAGAATCAGAAATGACTCATGTTGGAATTTTAAGATGGGGGCTTTAAAAAAGCTAAGGACAGTATGTCATAAACAGTAGAGAAATTTTGGCCAAGAGATGGAAATTATAATAAAGAAGCAAATAGAAATTTTAGAACTAGAAAATATAATAGTGGAGATGAAGCAATCCTTTAATGAGCTCATCCATAGACAAAGCCAAGTTGAAAAAAAAATTTAGAAAATGAGCATTCTTCAATACAAATTATACAAACTGAAAGACACATTTTAAAGAAAGAGTGTCCACAGTAATGGGGCTGGCTTATCAGTGCTCAAAATCTCTCTAATATGTGTAAGTTTGGGGAATTTTTCAGCTACAACTCAGTTTCTTCTTTACTTTGATATTTGAAGTTTCACTCTATACAAGTTTAGCATAATACCAAGCAAGGCACTGTGTATATTTCTTGAGCTCTTTCTTTCTGTATCTCTCTCAAAATTCTTCCCTCCAACTTCCAACTGACACAGCCTTCCTAATCTTTGCTCTCCATCTCCTTAACTCCCGGAACCAAAAGGGCTTGCCCTCCCTCTCAGGGGAGTAGGACTCATATTGTTTGTTTCTCTTCTCTTGGGGTTTACAATTGTGCACTGCTTGCTGTTCAATCTGTAAAAGCAATTGTTTTATATATTTTGTCTGGTTTTCAATTTGTTTATGGTTGGAGGTCAAGGCCAGTCTTTGTTGTGCCAACATTTCTTGAAATAGGAGACCATACTGTACTTTTTTGTTTGGACTCTGTAATTGTATTCTTAAATTCTAGTATGATCCAATATTACACTGAGGGTAAAGAGCACTAGAAGAGAAGTGAGGAGTCCCAGGATATAGTCACAGCTTCCTACATATGCCTAACATCATGGCTTTGATAAAATATAATATCATGTCTACAACTCAGTCTCCTCATCTATGAATTGAGAGAGTTGTAGTTAATTACTCTTCCTAGAATTCACATTCTGGATCTATGGTAGAGAATCATTTGTCAAATCTTTAGATGGATACGTTGACCTTCTTTGAGTTTACCTGAAAACTGATTTCCACCAACACCCTTTAGAGGAAGACAAAAAGATGAGAGTATTTCATTGCTGTCCTGTTTGCACTAATAGAAATTACAGTCATCTCAGAGATAATGGAGCTGTCAATCTCTTTTATGAATCATGACAAGTGTCCAAGGAATAGTGGATTTCAAACTGAGCATCCAGCATTTTAGCATAGAGTCAGCACACATCATTTCTAAACCTTTTCCACTACTTCCCCTATCTCCCTCCAAAATCTAAATACCCATGAAATGCATCTACCTCTTAGAGCAGCGGTTCTCAACCTGTGGGTCACAACCCCTTTGGGGGTCGAATGACCCTTTCACAGGGGTCACCTAAGACCATCGGAAAACACAAATATAATTACATATTGTTTTTGTGATTAATCACTATGCTTTAATTATGTTCAATTTGTAACAATGAAATTGGGGGTCACCACAACATGAGGAACTGTATTAAAGTGTCGCAGCATTAGGAAGGTTGAGAACCACTGTCTTAGACACTTGTAGGCTGACATTATTGAGGTGGAGGTAAGAGTTGAATTAGAGGAGTAGTTATGCTGAAAACAAAATCCAAATGGTTGATAATCTTCCCCTTTGGTTTCAATTTCATGCTAATCAGATAATTGTAGGTTAAAGGACTCGCTCTATCCATTAGAAGTCACTGAAAAAGCATTGAAGTATTTCTGTTGATTCTCAGAGCAGGAGCCTGAGAGCAAATTTCCTCTCATGAAGGCTGTTCTCCTGAGATGGCATTTTCTGGTGTTTCTGGCAAACCAAGCATCTTAGATTCTTCTGACCTTCTGTGCCTCAGCTGATCCATGTCTGAACTTTTGCTTACTACTAAGCCATCATCCTATCTGTAAGGAATTTGTCAAGGTAATAATTTAAATAAACTATCAGTGGAAGCATTATTTCTAAAAATTATGGTAGATCACATGTTGAGGTTCCTCTGTCCTCTGATAAGTTACCTATTGGTGTCAGATTCACAGAATAATAAAAATGTAAGGGACTCTGAAGATAATCTTGTTCTACTTTATCACTTTAAAAAATATCAAAGTGAGTTGTTGGGTACTATTGTAATTCTTAAGGAAGGAAGGCATGTTCATACATTTTAAACAGATGAGTAAAAACCAAAATGCTTTCTAGTTAACCCTATGCTAAAATTCAATGAATAAGACTCTCATTCTCATGTTATTCCAACGATATTTACTTTAAGTGTGTATAAAATCATAGAACAAATCTCAGGAAAATTTTATTTATTTATTTATTTATTTATTTATTTATTTATTTATTTATTTATTTATTTATTTATTTATTTATTTAGCAAAAGATAGTAGTGTGGAAGGCATTGCAGGCTGAAATGAATTAATGGCAACACACTGATGGGCATGGAGAGGGCCTGAGAAAACCCTGATCTTGTGTAATAGAATGGGTCATTAGAAAAGTGTGTTTCTTTATGTCATTATCCCCCTATTCTTATGGCACTAGAAGTCAGGTCTGACATTTTTTTTCATAGAAAACCCTTCTATTCTTGACTGTTTTTTTGAGAACTGACGGATAAACTTGCTTTAGCTCTGAGGAAGCTGGGTTATGCTGGACACCTTTACACCTCTGAAATAAAGAGCTCCCAGAAAGAATCTTCTAGGAGAGAAGTAGATAAGATTTTACCTCTTCTACATAAGCCAAGCTTATAGTCTAGAGCAGGGGTGGGCAAACTTTTTGACTCTAGGGCCACAATGGGTTCTTAAACTGGACCGGAGGGCCGGAACAAAAGCATGGATGGAGTGTTTGTGTGAACTAATATAAATTCAAAATAAACATCATTACATAAAAGGGTACGGTCTTTTTTTCTTTTTTTTCTTTTTTTTTTTTTTTTTAGTTTTATTCATTTCAAATGGGCTGGATCCGGCCCGCAGGCCGTAGTTTGCCCACGGCTGGTCTAGGGTGATTTTTCATGTAAAAACTAATGCCAGGAGGCATTCTCTATTACTTATATGAATCTTAAATGGTAGAATTGGTTTACATATATTTGTTTGGAAATGCATCTACTATTCTTCCTTCTCCAGAAAAATGTGTTGCATCTATAATAATAAAACATAATATGCTAATTATACCAGACCTCCTTCTGGACGACCTTCTGGACAAAGCCAGGGCTATGAGGGAAGCCCTGGTCTCAGGTGTCTGCCAGTGGCCAGAGGAAAGCCTGGGTCCTGGTGCTGGGAGCCAGAGGGAAGCCTGGGTCCCAGGTGCCAGAGGGAAGCCAGTGCCGGCAGCCAGGGGAAGGAAGGCCTACTCTTGCATGAATTTTGTGCATCAGGCCTCTAGTTGTTATATATTTTATTGAAGACACTGGGGGTGGGGGTTGAGGGCATGTGCCAGGGGGTAGGGGAGGCTGGGGAAAGGTCAATTGGGGGGGAAAGTAGACATATATACTATTTGTAATACTTTAAACAATAAAATACAATTTAAAAAATGCTTTAAAGTTATCTGTCCTTAGGTAGCAAGGTATAAAAAGAATCTTGAAAGTGGGAGGTTAGAGTTTTATATAACCCTAAGTTTACTACTGTCTGAAAATGCAATATTATGAAAAACTAGGGGTCTGGTGCATGAAAATTCATGCACTCAGGGGGTGCCTCAGCCAGGCCTGCACCCTCTCACAATCCAGGACCCTCAGGTAGGGTCCCTAGGCCTGGCCTGAGATCAGGGTCTATTGGGGCTTTCCTTCCCCTGGCTACTGGCAGCTGGCCCCGCCCCCACCACTGCCACTGCTTGCCACCTGTGATCTGTGCAGCACTGCCCCTCCCTCCCCTGCCACCAGTTGCCTCCCTCTGCAGGCAACAGGCATGGGGTGCAGTCGCTTGGCTGGCCTGGGCCTCCCTCTGCGGGGTGATCACTGGCCAGCCCCGCATACCCACCACACGCTGGCTAGTGGTCTGGGCCTCCCTCTATGGGGTGATCAATGGCACAGCCCCCAGATTGATCACCCTGCACAGGGAGGCCCCGCCCACCCGCTGCAGCACCACTGGCCGGGTAGCCTGGGCCATCCTCTTTCTTTCTTTCTTTTTTAAGTAAGAGTAATGTTTACTGAGTGATACAGAACTGAGTACTATGAAGGGTTTACCAGGATGAAAATGTACCGCACCCCTGCCCCTGCCACCCCCAACACCCAGAGACTACAGTACTTAGAAGTTACACGCAACGGCCATAACTGCTGAATATCTGTTTGTAACAAACAAACCATAGCGTATTTATACTGTATCACATCAAGTGATTATAGAAATCCATTTATATATTGCTTGTATAAAATCTTTATTTTGCAAAAAATATTTTTAAAAAGTATAAAAAACATATGTAGTTGAAAGCCCTGCCAGGACAGCCAGTCTGTAAACATTCAGTGAGTATGTGCTTTGGAAGGGCACCATTGCCTCATGCCCACAGCAACTCCAGCAGGACTGGCGAGGGTGTGACCCGGCTGCCACTCCAGGCAGAACTGAGCTGGACCACAGTGGGTGGGTACAGCAGGGCCTGGCACTGTGCCCTTCTCCAGCCTTGTATCAGGATCAGGGTCAGGGTCATGGTCAGGGTCAGGGTCAGGGTCAGGGCTGGAGGCAGGCAGATTGCAGTTTCACTCTGCGTTCCATACTTAGCCTAATTTTGGTTGCAACTCATGGCTTTTTCTGGCTGCGCAGAGGTCCTTTGGGTGGGTGCCTGGCGGAGAGGCCAGAGAAGTGCCCACAGCTGCCTGGATGGGAGTCTCCCCAGCCCAGAGCTTCTGTCCTGCCTCCTGCAAGCCTGACCCCAGGCAGAACAGGCCCCCCTCAGGACTACTGTGGTCTCAGCGCTTGGTCCTGGGTTTCATCATACTGGGTTTCTTCCCCTGGTGTGGCTGATCTGAGTTTTACAAAAAAGCCTGAACGATGGTGGCTGTGCTGAGCATCATTGAAGAGTTTTTCATGCAGCATGGAAGAGCCCTCTGGGACCCCCCTACTCCTCCTCCCTCTGTTCATCACCTCTTTCTCCTCCCGGCCGCTGGTTACTTCTCCAGCTGCTCCAGCAGTGGGTTGCCTTCTGAGTCGTGGTCTTAATGCTGTCGGTCCTGACTACGCAGGTGGGGCGATGCTGGTTGAGCATCAGGATGAGCTGCTGCTGCTCCCACTTCAGGTACTCCATCTGGGGGTTCAACACCGTATTCATGAGCTCCAGCCACTCATATTCCTGCTGCAGAAACTCCTTCTGCTCCTTCTTCTTGTTCCAGCATCGGGTTGCTACCACTTTGTTCTTTTCCCGGTGCCTTTCCTCCGCTCCTCTTCCTCGTCTAGCTCACTTTTCACAGGTTGAGGCCTCTTGCCCAGTTTCACCTCCAGGAAGTGCAAAGGGGCGATCATGGCCTCGATGTTGTAGATGTCAGCATATTTCAGCTCCTCTGCAGTCAGGGCCAAGCTGGGAAGTCTGGTCAGGGGGCCAAGCCCTGGCAGCCGACAGTCATGGAAGCTGCAGGTAGAGGCTGCAAACCCGTGGCCTGGGCCAGGCTGCAGGTGCCATGCCTGCTCAGGAGCCGCTATGGCACTAGCCCCGCCCTGCAGCATCCACCACCACCAGCGCCTCTCATTGCAGCCGCAGCCTCCCAGCTGCCACCTCCCATTGCAGTGGCTGAGTGTCCCTCCCGCAGGCTATGGCAGGTGGCCTGGGTCTCCCTCTTTGAGGCAATAGATCATGGGCTCTGCCTGCCTGCCTGCCTCATCACCCCTAACCGCTTGCCTGCCTACCTGATCCTGCCTAACCGCCTCTGCCTCAGCCGCCATGGTGGCTTAGTCTGGAAGATGTCTGTTCTATCCAGTCTAATTAGCATATTACCCTTTTATTAGTATAGATAATACTAGAGATAATGACAATAAGTATTATTAAGCACTTATATGCCAAGTGCTTTACCAAGTGCTTTACATGCCTTATCTAATTAAATCCTCACACAAATCCAAGGAGATAGAAACTGCTATTATCTTGACCAAGAAGTGTGGTGATATGGCCTGGGTCAGAAACTCTTCAATGCCTGAGCAGGGATTTGAACCCAACTCTGGCAGATCAAAGAATGATTTGATGTTGATGCTTTGACAGTTGCAGTGGGAGGACAAATGGGTGTAATTTCATTCAAAGTCAGAGTAGAGCCTTGATTTCAGCACTATGATTTTAGTGAAGGTTTTACATGTATATTTATAGATACACTTCAGTGTCCATGGGTTGTGAAGCTCAGAAAATGAGGACATCCCAGAAAACAGGGCTCCAAGGTCAAGATTTGGCATTTGAAATTTCTGACTGAACTATAGAATGTTTCAAACCTTCCTGCCAGACAGCTCCCTTTTGACTGCATAGGCTCCAGAGCATAAATTAGTTCAGCAAGTGTCTGCATTAAATGACCCTATACACTTTGTCACTCCTAATTGCCTTGATTTTAATGGATTCAAGGTAGAAATTCTATGCATTTGGTGACATATCCTTAATTCTGGCCTAACAAGGTTTTTACCTGGCACTCTCTGAGTGTAGTTAATTCAACCCCACTATCCAATGTCTCAGAAAACATTGTAGCAGGGTCTTGCCCCTTTATGCAAAGTTTGTTAAAATTGTCCATGTGTGAGGAGTTTCTGTTGCCCTCTTGGAGTCACAGGTAGTTTTTTCTACGTCTGTGCTTGCTCATTTTCTTCCCTTGAATATTTATGCTCTTTTTGCCCATTGATTTTGAAAGAGGGGTATGGAAATTGATTGGCAGCATGGGCAAATAGCTGATGGGAGAACATGGGCTCTGAATGAGAATGAGTCCATAATGACAGAGCTGTGCCCAGTGTGACTAATGCATATGGAGTAAGGAAGCTCTGGGGTTTCCTCTGTGCATGCAATCTTCTCCAGTGCTGATGGCAGCAGACAGCGAGGGGTACTTTCTTCATGGTGAGGACTCAAGGATGTTCATCATTCTTAATGTTCAGTTGAATGTACTATGCCAAACCTTTAATTTCAAGATGGTGTTGTTCTATGGAACTCTCAGAAGCTTTTTTTTTCATTGGAGGATTTGTGGCCTTGTAGTTATCAACAGTCTGGATTAGAAGACTTAGAATGACTTAGTGATTATAGGGCTTTATTTTCCAGGGTGAGCAAAGGGATGATTTCCTCCACTGAAAACCCAGTTGCTTTATACCTATTTCTCCCTCACTCTCTGTCCTTTTCCATTGGTTTTGAAAACACAAAGAATAATTATTCTTACTCATTCAGTTCTGAACATGGTATCCACAGTGTGTGAAAAGTGAAAAATTCAGCCCATGTATCAGTAATGTGTTTCAGATTAGGACAAAGCAAAACAAAAAAAAAGCTTGTTTGATAGATTTCCTTCCCATAGCTTGAAACTAAACTGAAAAAAAGCATAATATTTATAGAGTATTTTTTCCACTTTCCAATCAGTTTCCCGTGGTAAGCACGTCATAAATATTTGTTGAATGATGGAATGAAAACAACACATGCATTCATTCATATTAAGTTTGGATTCTCTGAAACTCCCAGGAGACAAATTTAGGTTGGCAAAGAAAGGAGTACTTTATGTACATATGAGTGAGGAATAAAGCACAGGTAAAAATGTGCACATAAGGCCGCAGAGGAGGAAAATAACAGAGCTGGGTATCAACTCTACCATAGCACATTGTGAGTGAGGAAATGACTAGTGTATCTACTTGAAGAGTTGGGATATTTTTTAGCAGCACAATAGCTTCCTGTTGGAAGGTTGTGGGTATTACTATTAATGACATATCAAACATTTACAAGGTGGTAGTAATCATTAGCAATCATGGTCATTATCATTGTTATTTATTCTTCTGGCTTGTCCGAACTCTGTAGGCAAACCAAAACATTTCCTAGAAACCATTTGTAAAACTTCTGGGGTTTTAAATTCTGCTTTCTCCTTCTCACAGTTAGGTGTTCAGGGACTAGCCTCACTGCTAAATATTATTTACCTCTAGCAGCCCACATCCTTTGAATATGTACAGTAAGAGAATATAAGTTGATTAACAGCCTGTGATATTGTTAGTCAGGTACATGGGTTTCATTTCATGGGTCCCAAACATGTATTGAGCTACTTATAGCTGTTTTTAAATTTTATTTTAAAAATTATTTCTTACTGATTTGGTATGATCCAAATAGGTTAAAGTCAGGTTTCCAATTAAATGAGTTTATAAGCCCTTTCACATATAAATTTATTTTATCCATTTTAGATAGCCCTTACCCTCTGCCCCCATACCTTAATGAAATCTAGTTATAGATTTTCCTCGGGTCTCACTCTCTGAGTAGCTGAGTTAGGTAATTTCCTTTTGGAAGGGATTGCAATCTCCTTACTTATATGTGTTTTTCATTCATGGTCATTATCATTGTTATTTATTCTTCTGGCTTGTCCAAACTCTGTAGGCAAACCAAAACATTTCCTAGAAACCATTTGTAAAACTTCTGGGGTTTTAAATTCTTTTTCCTTCTCACAGTTAGGTGTTCAGGGACTAGCCTCACTGCTAAATATTATTTGCCTCTAGCAGCCCACATCCTTTGAATATGTACAGTTAAGAGAATATAAGTTGATTAACAGCCTGTGATATTGTTAGTCAGGTACATGGGTTTCAGTCCTCACATATGAAGAGTGCTTTCTTTCACTCTATTTAACCCTGGCTTTGGCTCTCTGACCTAATCTAAAAAACATAGTGTGAGCCCAAGAGGGTGTCAGGTGAATGACTATCCAACATTCAAGTAGAGCCACACATGGGATTTCATGTAGTATCATTATTGCTTTTGTTGTTATATAAGCACTTTATTATTATCAGCTGCCCCCTTTGGAGCACTTGCTAAGGCCTAGTCTCTCTGTTCCACATTTCAGTTATTCTCATATTTACCCTAAATTACATTTTGCTCTAAGATAAGAAATCTGAATCACAGAGAGAACATGAGGCTAATATGTCTAAGATCACACAGATAATACATGGGAAAGCTTGGATCTGAACCATGGCCTCAATATCCATGCTCTTAACCAACTCTACTATAAGATCAGAAATTATTGAGAACTTTTGAAAGTCAAAATGCAGTGATGCTCTTCACATCTTCAATATTTATTTCCCTCATCTTGTCCCCTCAGCATTATGCAACATCTCATGGTCTTAAGTTCTAGAGACAGGATGGATTGCATTGAGGAGAGAAGTGGGAGCAGAAGAGAGAGGACGAAGGAAAAGAGGGCATGTAGCACAAAGGCAGCACCAAATTTCAGGAGAAAATGAAAAAATACATATTATCCTCCAATTATCCTTCTCTGCCATTCTCTCTTTTTTGAGTTTTCCTCTTTTTTTTGCCTGAAACTTATTCTGTATCCTTTAATTCTTAAAGATTCTTAATTTCAATTTTCATAAACCAACTACCCACAATGAGTTAGTTTAACTGATAATAGCTTAAAAGTTTCTCTCTCCCCCAAGGGACATTTTCCTTTTAATAGAAGACATTTTGTAGACTAAAATACTTTAGGATCAAAAGCAATGAATATTTTATGGTGGGGTTCTGGCACCAGGATAATTAGTGAGGAAGATATCTTTGGACTGATGGCCAGGATTCACAGACCTTTTTCTTAGTGTGTTCTGGGCCATATGGTTTGGAGCTCAGACCTTAAGGGAAGGAATCCTATTTGAAGAAAAAGGAAGAGACTGAAAAGGAAGGGAAACGTCTGACAAGATTTAGATGGAGTGGTCTGGCTTCCTTTCCTGGAAATTCTTTAATATCCATAGCTAAGTTACTTTATTTTTGTTGGCAAGGTGGGCCATGCACAAATATCTCAAACCAATCATACTCTTAAATAATCTAGAGTCCTGAACTGGCCTGGAGCAATGTGTTTCAGAATCACAGATGACATGCTGCTGGTTCTATGCCCTATATCCTAAAAGCAAATTTGGATCCTAGTTGGACCACTTACTAGTTAAGTGGACTTGAATAAGCCATTAGTTCTTCTTAGCCTCACATTTCTGATTACTGTAATGTGGACTAGAATCTATGTAGTGTAGGGGTATTGAGAAAATGAAGAACAACTATGATAGGGATTAAGATTACTAACCCTGCCCTGGCTGGTTTGGCTCAGTGGATAAATTGTTGGCCTGCAGACTGAAGGGTCCCAGGTTTGATTCCTGTCAAGGGCACATACCTCGGTTGCCGGCTGGATCCCCAGCTCTGGTTGTGGGGGTTGGGGGTGGTGTGGGAGGCAACTAATTGATGTGTCTCTCCCATTGATGTTTCTCTCCTCTGTCTCTCTCCTTCCCTTCCACTCTCTAAAAATCAATAGAAAACATATTCTCTGGTGAGGTTTAACAACAATAACAATAAAAGATTACTAACTCTGTGTACTAGACGTAGTGCCAACCATTGTATAAACAGCAGCAACTTTGGAGATGAGGAAGTATGGGTGCAAACATATTGAAAAGCTTTCTCACAGGTCACACAGCTTGGAGAGGGCTTTCCTGTGATGTACCCAAACATGTCTATACAGCTCCACAACCTATGCTCTTAGACCAGGCTCTGGAACATGTTACAGACTTGGCCAATGGCAGTTATTCTTCACTACTCAGGCACTAGCCTATTCTCTTAATCAGGTTTGCCCAGGTGGAGCTGTCTGGCCTTAGGCAACATTCATGTGCTATCCATGGTGGAGCTCTCTGCTTCTGATCGTCTGCCCTTTCAGACCTCTGCCTGCTACCTATGCCAGACAATGCACATTTGTGATTCTCCACCTGCCTATTCAGGCTTCTCCTTGCCACTAATGGTTTTGGATTTCTGTACCTCCTAACTGGTGTGACTCATCATCGGTTTAGATGATCCTGCTTATGATTATGCCTCATCCTAAGCACAGAGTAGCTTGCATTCAGCCAGCAGCTCCCACACAACCTATATCGACGAACACAGAGTCATGCTTTGTGTACAGCACTCAGTTGGGAATTGAAGATGTGCAAGTACTCATCAGAGCAGAGTCTCTTGCCATTAAATCAAAATAATCTAGTCAAGTAGGCCTGAAAACAAGTCTCAATGGGAACGCAAATGATCACAGAAAATATCTCAGAGGAGGTAAAAAATTATTTTGATTTTGAAGACTACGTCTTAGGCAAGTATAGATGAAGTCATTGACTATAAAACTCATTTCTTGCCCTGGGTTTGGTGGGAAGGTTTAGCAACCATGTGAGAAAAACATTGCTGCCCAGCAAGGAATGCTGTTGTCCTAATAGATTTGTTTATAAAGGGGAAAGACAATGAATCAGTCAAACTCCAAAATCCAAGTTTGGAGACAAATACATAGACTTGGAAACAGGACAGTATTCCAGAGTTCCAAGAAGTTTTCACAAAAATAAAACTATTTTCTTTTAAACATAACACAATCAACTATTTCTTCAATGTATACAATTCTATCCCAGGCCCCGTAAATACTCTTGCATAAATAAATAAAGTGAACTAAACTGGTACTTAGACAAACAATATGTTTTAATAAAAGCCTTCAAAGTACAATTAAGCCAATGCACAGTTTCTTTGAACGAGCGTGTATTAACCGAAGCCAACACGTATTTGCCTTTGCAGAAACTGATACTGGAGCAGATACAGTTATAATCAAAGCCAGAGCTCTCACTTGATTTTTTTTTCCCCATTCCAACCCATGCATCCTAATTAAAGCCATATGATTGAACTTCAGCTATTAATTTTACATAACCTGATATACATGCACTGCTGAATAAATCTTGGGTCCTTCAACCAAATTAGAGAAGTTAACTAGAACGGATATGTTTGTTGGCTGGTGCCTAACATATAATTTACTTAAACCAATATTAGAATAGAAACCAATGTATCTGTATTTCAACCACATACACTTTCCCAGCATATGTGATTGTTACATAAATAGATGCATATTCCTCTAGACCACTTCATATTCATGAAACCAATGAATTAACTGCATTCAGAAGATGTGACAGCATAATCACTCTGCCTTCCATTTTCCCCTTTTTCTCCTTTTCATGTAAACTTTAAAAAAAATTACTTCTGTGAATCAGGTCAGCTAGGGAACCAGAAGAGAGTATATTATGAGGCAAAATTAACGAAGGCACTGCTGTCTGTTGGGAGGAATGCAGGGCTGGGAGTTAGTGGTTACAGATTTGGTTCCAATTTTGCAACTAACTTGTGTGTTTTTGGATAAATCACTTAACTCATCTGGGCCTGATTTTTCTCATTTGTAATAATGGAGATAATACTTCTCTAATCACACCGGGCTGTTATAAGAATGAAAAGGAGATAAAAATGTAAACTTACTTTGAAGTGGTCTTTTAATCATTACACAGCTAATAGGCATTATTGTTACTGATAATTCCCATGTCCTTAGATTCAAGAAATGGTTGTCAGTGGCCAAATAAAGTCATAATTTAGGAATAGTCAGACCAGATTCCACTGAGTATTTTCCTTTCTCTGTGGCAGTCTCAGACTACAAGTATATTCTGAATGGCCAACCCAGCACGTGGGCATTTTTTTCTTTATATTCAGCCTCATTACATTTCTCCTTGACCTCTTCAATGGGCAAGAGTCTCATGGCCAAGGAAACAGAACAACTAAGGCTTGGTATCTATTATCAGCCACTCTTTATGGTATCCAAATGGGGAAAGAAAATGTAGCAGGATTTTTCCCCCTAAGCAACATCTCAGCAAGTCTTGAATAAATGCTAAGTATGTTCTTCAAGGTAGAGATAATGAGAAATGCCTCATCTGTGATGGACAGTGTGTGATAACAAGGACATAGATGGTGATTCTGTGTGTATAGGCGTCTAGCACTAGACAAAAATCTCATGGGAGTTGAATTGAAGATCCAGTTCCTCACAGGTGATGAGCATCTACAGATTTCAACCCCACTTTGCTAGAGGAACCAGTCACCTATGCATTCCCATGACTTTTATTTGAAAAGAGAGGAAAACAACTAATCAACACAACCTATGGAACTTATAACATATTTTTCTGTAGTGTTGCTCTTCTCCTTTCCAGGTCTCTTTTTCTCTGAGATAACTTCCCAGTAGCAGTTGCCATAGGCAACATTCCCATTATCTAGCTCAGTAACTTTAAAGTTGTGTGTTTTTTTTCAACAAATTATGTTAAAATGTATTTTGCATTTTAACAGTATACAAGTACATATGTATACATCTATGCAATAGAAAAAATATTTCTAGAAAAATTCTCATTACTATGTGATACCCTATGAATTTTTGTATTTGATTATCATTGTGTAATATTTTAGTAAATATTTTTGGTTATTACCCAATTGATGACATGACTCATTAATGAGAAGACATCCACAGTTTAAAGAACATTGACCTAGACAAGAATTTTCTACTAAAAACACCTCACAAGTCTCCTGAAGGATGAGAGGTTGATGTATTTCTATGAGCATATTGATTGATTCTTGCTGTATTTCCAGGAATATTTGCTTTCAAACTTATATTCTGAAAGAGTTGAAAAATTATGCTCTTCGGGGCCAGATTTAACCAGGTTTAAAACCTATCTTTTTGAGAAATTATTCATAATGTTTTTGAGTTTCAGCTTCTTCATCTGAAAACAAGGAAAAATCATGCCTATGCCATTGGCTTTTGTGAGAATTAATGTGATACTGAGTTTGTGAATGTGCATGATATACTATAGGTATTCATTAAATACTGGTTTCTTTATTTCTTTTTAACACTTTCCCTCCCCTCTCCTCCCCTTCCCTTCCCTCCCCTTCCCTTCCCTCCCCTCCCCTCCCCTTCCCTTCCCTCCCCTTCCCTTCCCTCCCCTCCCCTTCCCTTCCCTTCCCTCCCCTTCCCTTCCCTCCCCTCCCCTCCCCTCCCCTCCCCTCCCCTCCCCTCCCCTCCCCTTCCTTTTCCTTCTTTCTTCCTTTAGAAAGCAGTATTGTAGTTAACCTCATGAACTGAACCTGGTATGGTTAGGACGGAAGGTATAATGCTCACAGTATGTGTTGATTTCATTTGCCAAGAAGTAAGGCCAACTCTTCATGAAGAATGCTGTCAACTAGAAACTGAAAGAAACAAAGAAAAATATTCTCAGCCACTGACCCAAGAATAATCTTACTAGCAAATCTGGCAGAGAAAAGAGCAAATGATACTTGTGGCTTTGGACAGCTACAATGCTGAGAAGTTATAGGTTCTCCTGTTTGCTTTGTATTTTATACTTGCTAGTCTTTCTAGAACAGTGGGACCTCAAATTGGGAGCAATTATCTTTAAACCATACTAATCCAAGCAGTATGATTCCCAGAGATTTAAGCATGGGTTAGCCCTAGGAAAACATGAGATATTTGTTATTCTACAACTCTTTTTTATTTTTTTTGTCTCTCCCTTTTGTTTTTGTCCCTTCCAAGACTCAAGTGTTCTCTTGCTGCCTAGAATGTTTAATCAAACATCTTTCACTCTTTGTAACAGGGTCCAGATTCATCTCTCCTTCACATCTCCCATCAAAATGACAATTTTTTCAAAATTCTTTTTAAGTATAAAAGCAAGTATATGTTAGTTTACTCAAAGTAGCATATATGAAAATGATGAGAAATAGTTTAGTAGTGTGTCTTTTCTTGATTATGGGGAGAATATAAAATAAGCTCACCTCTGACCAGTGTAGTCCAGTGGGTTGTGCATCGTCCCGTGCACTGAAAGGTTGCCAGTCCAATCTCAGGTCAGGTTACATACCTGGGTTGCAGACTCAATTCCTGGAAGGGGACATGCAGGAGGCAGCCCATCAGTGTTACTCTCTCTCCTCTCCTCTCCTCTCCTCTCCTCTCCTCTCCTCTCCTCTCCTCTCCTCTCCTCTCCTCTCCTCTCCTCTCCTCTCCTCTCCTCTCCTCTCCTCTCCTCTCCTCTCTCTCTCTCCCCCCTTCTTCTCTCTCTAACAATCAGTAAACTGTTACCAAAAAAACCTACAAATCTTAACAATTCTCAAAATTTTGCTTGCTTCTAAATCAACTACAGAGCTTGTGATTCTAGACTTTACTTCTGAAAGTTTTGATTCATTAAATTGGGAAAGAGGGCTGTGGTATGCCTTTTTACATATTTTTACAAGCTCTTTCAGGTTATTTTAATTTTGCCTTTGACCAATACTTTGGGAATTTCTGCCTTATTCAAAGGGGTGCTCTACAAATTAAAAAAGTAGATGGAGAAATACTTAGGTATAAGGGCTTCCTTTCTTAAAATAGTACTAAAGAAAGAATTGCTCTCAAAATTTGTACCCAAACTTCACTCTACACTTAAACTACCACCATTCCACTATGGATAACTAAATCAGGTCTGCACATAGTATGTGTTTTAAAAGAATCACCAGTAGGCATTTTGCTGTGAGACCATGTGTTATACAGAATGGTTCAATATTGTGCTCTTCACAATGCCTGTAGAATAGGGAATAATCCTTGAATTTGATTCTCTAATAACATCAACTAATAATATCATTAGAAGCATTTTGAGGCAGATCTATCCTTGAATTTTTCTGAGTAAGAAAACTAAAGCCTTTGAAGTTACACAAAGCAGTTTCATATTTAATTTCTCATGTGTTTGTTACACACCATCAAGGTAGAAAGAATGCAACATGAGACCTGTCGACAGGTATATGAAACTCAGAGAATGTACTTAATGTTTTTGCAGTATTATCCCTAGTCAATGGCAGAGTTAGGAATTAAATCAGATCACTTGATACTAATTCAGGGCTCTGTTGACTTTATGTTTTATATAGTAGTGTAAAGTATGAACTTTTTAAGAGAGAGTTTTGGGGAGAGCAGCAAAGTTGGTGTATCAGATATCTATTGTGTACTGGCTTTCAACATTGATTTAGCATATGATTTTGTGAGTCAGCAATTTATTTTGGGCTCCGTTGGGCTGTTTTCCAGTTATAGCTTGGCTGACTTGTGTTGTAATCTGATGCTGGTCATCTGGTGGCTCTGCTTCTGGGTATAGGATGACTGTTAGTCAGCCACAAGGTCGCAAATAGGCCACCTGTCTTTTATCAAACAGACTGGCCCAGGACTATTTATATAGAAGACAGTTCCCAGCCAGGAGGGCAGCAGTTACAGTACCTCTTGTGGCACATGTGCAGAACTGGTGCAACATTCCTTTGGTCACATAAAGTAACAAGACAAGACTTGTGATTATGAGTAGAGAAATAGACAATGGATGAAGAAATAGATGCTACCCCTTGATGGAAGGAATAAGTTATATTGCAAAAGACTGAAGAAGAAAGACTTGGGGGTATTTGTGCAACCCAGCACAGTTGGTTTTAAAAGGTTAGACAAATTAACAAAGGACACAGACACAGTTAAAATTGTTTAGGGACTTACTGTTTTATATATTCTTTATTTATGCTTATATTTTTTATATTTTTGCACTAGAAAATCCCAAAAATGCATTTAGAAATAAAAACCATATAATATTTGAGGATAATTTAATTAATGATAATCAATAAAGTCCAAGA
The DNA here is from genome assembly GCF_963259705.1 of Myotis daubentonii. Classification (NCBI taxonomy): domain Eukaryota; kingdom Metazoa; phylum Chordata; class Mammalia; order Chiroptera; family Vespertilionidae; genus Myotis; species Myotis daubentonii. The sequence goes on along the minus strand of NC_081847.1, from coordinate 81,799,326 downwards.
AAACCCTGGGGTGTGGCTAGAACATCTTTCCAATTATGCAGATGCTCATTATTCTTCATTGTAGCCATATAATGAACTGACACTAAATAGACTTTTGTGCACCAGTGTTAGTGTGGATATTCTGAATTTGAGAGTTGTGAAATACCCCACTAGATTATGTGTGGAGTAGGTGGGTGAGGACCACTGGGCCTCTAGTTTTGATTAATTAGAGGTATTCAAAGGAGTCTAAAATAGAAAGACTTGATACTTCTGCCAATTACAAGTTGGGTTATTTGTATCAACTACTACATATATGTTAGCCTTTACAGCTGAAAAATTAAAGCTCTCTTTATCAGGTTGTTGTTGGATGAAATTAGATTATATACAAAATGATTTTATGATCATTGTTATAAACTAAGGTGTCAACTTCATCTGACATTATTCCAACAATATCAAAAAGCAGTATTTTTCTAGAGATCTTTGAGATTATCGTAGAAGGGCAGCTTTTAAAATTATTTTGCTTGATGACAAAATCAGATTATACACTTGTTGAAGATGGGTGTTTCATTTACTTCAAACTCATTTTTGAACCTCATGTCCCAACCTAGCAGCTCTTTGTTATACCTCTTTAATAAAGATCTGTCTACATAAATTAATAGTGATCTCTAAGCATGGCTCTAAAACATTTCCCTTTGTGGGGACTTTTCTCAAATGCTAGATCCATAAGGAAAGCTTAGAGGAATTGAGTGGAGATGAGTCTCAGCAAGGTCTTTGGATCAGAATTCCCCTTAATTTTATTTTCCTTACAAAGTCAAAGCTTATGATCATTCTGTGCAACCACAATTAAGTAGATAAGACACTCTCTATGTAAGGATTCAAGGACAGAATTCTATCATGCTGGCTTCTACTCTGTATGAAGGAATGTTTAAGGAATAGGAGACTAATTTAAGTATTTTTTTGAATTGAATTACATATTTCCCTAAAAGTGAATTTGGTGACTGGTAGATTAGTGGTAAGCTTGAGAAGAGACTGATCAATACCAACAGCCTAGTATTACATCGAGTTCTCATTTACTGTTTCACCATCCAGATTTCCCAGTACCTTCCCTTCATTCTTAATTCTCAATGAGCACTACAATGGGGCAGAGCCCCGGCCTCCTCCTTTGGTTTCTGCTTCTCCCTGGGGTTCTCTCATTATGATTTCTGCTTCAACCTTATACTAGAACACTCTTCAGAGAAACACTGCCCCTGCTCCTGCTTTAAAATTCCAGGCTAAGCAAGGACATATACCACTTTCTGTGTTTTCTATGATTACAGTGAACTGAGCTCTAATATTAGAAAAGGGAAACAAATATAAGTATAAGCTTGACCAAAGAATAACAGAAAAAAGATAATTACCCACAGGAAGTCAAACTTGCAAGTGCAGGTTTCTAATCCTGAGGTAACTGAACCCTTAGCCTAAGTGTTGGTACATGTCTTGGCATCTCTGGTTTCTTGTTTGCTAGCCTTTCTTCTGACTTCCTGCCTTCCTGTCCTGGGTGCCATCTTATATTTCTCTACCAAACTAAAGATCTCTTTAGATTCAAAACTCGCAGGCCCCTGTTATACTTTATTTAGTTGTGGTGTCTTGTCCAAAGGTCATATACTTTCATCATCATTTACCAGAACCATATTTACTGATGCAAAAAATGCTCCCATATATTTTTTAATTCATGGTAATCTCTTCTTGCCCCATGCAAAGAAGAAACAATGACAATGGAAGACCCGATGAATCTATACCTTCCAAAACTTAACACATAGGATGTATACAGAAATAAAATGAATATTTAACAGAGTTTTTATTGAGAAATCCAGAGTCTAATAGGACACCATTGCTCAACCAGCTCTGGATACATAACATTGTAAGTTTCTTAATGTGGTTGTAGATATGAGAAATTTAAAGAAAGTATGTTAAAATAAGCATCAGGAATATAATATGGATGTCTCCTCTAGAAATATGTCAAAGGTCATGTATTGGGTCCAGTATTTTGATAGGTGGGAACAGGAAGATGGAAAGCAAAAAAAGTCTCGTTTTCAAAGAGCTTGTTAGCCAGAGAGGGCAATAAAATAAGTTAATGGAATAATTCAAACAAATAAAGTAGAAAATATGGCTTAATGGGTGAGATGGTAAGAGTCTGAGGAAAGAGTAATTAGCAGATAAAAGATACAGAGAAAGATAAAGAAACAAAGAAAGAGACATATCAAAAGAACATTAAATGTTTCATTAAATGTTTTTGAAAGAAACTTGAGGGAGGAAGAATCCCTACCTCTCCATCTATTCCATCTCTTCTGGGAGTTATGTCATATCAGTTTGAGATACCTGAGATTATTTCCATGATTGAAGCATTTAGCACAGTGCCCATTCTAGATGTTTAATACGTATTAAATATTAAATGAATTGGAAAAAAATATCTGTTGATCCATTCTTCCAGACAAGCTTCCTCAGTTGGTTGTGGGTATATGGGTATAGGCAATAAGTCAGTATCAGACATCTTCTAGTGCTGTATATGCTGAAGTATGAAAAAAAATGAACAAGGGCTTCAGCTTCTGTTTTCAATGGCTGGTTGAGAAGTCTATTCACAGGTTGTATTTAGAAAAACATGCAATTTAGTTTAGACATGGCAGATGCATACACTTAATAAATGTAAAATATGATTCAAATGTCAGAATTACTAATGCCAAAATGGGGTGGTAAAAACTGTGAGTGACACAGCAAGTCTGAAAGAGGAAGTTCCTCGTGGTAGGTCAGTGGCTAAAAAGATTCACAAGGACCTCACCATTTGTTACCAGGAGATAAGCAACAGCTTCATTCTCATAATGTGGCATATACTAGGAGCTCAACTCATGTTTGATAAACTTGAAGTTGCCTGATACCTGTGAGGGGGACTTTTTGAAAGACTAAATACTTGTTTTTAGCCAACCTTAAAGGATGAACAGCATTCAGAGACGTAGGGAGTTGGGGGCAGGACAATGTGGGAAAAAACAGAGCAGGGCGTGTGAATTGCTTGGGAAAGAGAGTTTGTCCTGGGTAGCAATAGGAACATTCATTAAACATTTATGGAACTATTCATTATATTAACTTAGGATGTTTATAAAGAAATAAGATATTAAATGGCAAAGTGCTTACAGATTAGTTGTCTACTGTCCCTGGCCCGGTTTGTGAAATGTTTGCTTTTTGATGATCTGCACCTACTCTTGTCTCCATTTTTGCTTTCAGCAAGCCACTCTGGGAAAGGGTCATGCCTGCCGGTGGGCTTGTCCCACACTGAGATTCCTCCAGGCTCCTTTCCAAGGACCCTGTCATTCCCTCCAGCCAGTTTCTCTTTTGATCTTAAAGTTCCTGATTTTCCTTCTCAGGACCTCCCACATCTTAGCTGAAAGGTTCTGGCAACTTGATTTGGATTCAGCCTTGAATTCCTCCCCTCTTTCCTCATAGCAAGTTTTCTGCCAGAGACATTTTGGGCGTGAGCCAAGTCCTCTTGTACTGGAGCATTGCCCTGCTGCCAAAGAACCCTGCTCCAAGCCATCTCCTCCTGCAGGCAGCTGGCCCTCCCCGGGAACGGTGTATGTTCCATTCATGCTCTTGGCTGTATCCAGCTGTCACACATCCAGCCACTTCCATTCAGACAGGTACATTTTTCTAAGGAAACCTTGAGTGGATGAGAACAGGAGGCCTAGTAAGTGAGTCATTTGTTCTGAGTGTCTCTCCCAGGCACACAGTTGCCGCTCTGCATAGCTTGGACCATAAGAACGTATTCATCATTTTAGAGGTAAGTGGGTAGGATTTGTTTACCTACAGATTCGAACTGCATTTATTCCTAAATAGTGCCCCTCACAAGGTGCCCTGGGTCTGGACTTGTTTGTCATTATGTCTTCTTTTCTACTTGTCTAATACTGAAGGAACCATTTCACCTCAATATGACTTAGTTTCTCAATGTAGATAAGAAAATTTGCACTGTTTCCTTAATAGGGTTGTTAGAGCATAAAATGTGTTAACTGAGGCTAAAGTGTTCTATAAACTATGAAAAGCTATACACGGGTAGCTTTTCCATGCAAATTCTCCCTAGGTAGAATAGGTGAGGTTGTCACCTGTGGAGTTAGTATGTCATATACACACTGCATCAGTTATTTGACCTCACAAACTTCAATGGCACAATAACATTAGACAGTAAGATCTCCACTTTTTTTCTTCTAGCACTATTTATAAGAGAATTTTGAGGTTTTTCTTCCACTGGGAGAGCATATTTATATTTAACTGGAGGCCTGGTGCACAAATTTGTGGACTTGGGGGGTTCCTCAGCCTGGCCTGCGCCCTCTTGCAGTTCGGGAGTCTTCGGGGGATGTCCAACTGATGGCTTAGGCCCACAGGGAGCAGGCCTAAGCCATCAGTCGGATATCCTTAATGCTGCTGCAGAGGCAGGAGAGGCTCCTGCTAACGCTGCTGCGCTTGTCAGCCATGAGCCCGGCTCAGGGCTTCTGGCTGAGCAGCACTCCCCCTGTGAGAGTGCACTGACCACTAGGGGGCAGCTCTTGCATTGAGTGTCTGCTCCCTGGTGGTCAGTGCATGTCATAGTGACCGGTCATTCCGCAGTTTGGTTGATTTGCATATTAGCCTTTTATTTTATAGGATTTATGACACTCAGACTTTTTCCTAATTAGTCTGCTTCTCTACCTCAACTTTACTGACTCAGAAAAAAAATTATATTTGTTGAGTACCTACTCCTTGAAGCACTGTGTTCATGCCTATGAGTATAGCAGTGAATAAGACACACCCAGCCCCTTCAATCAAATGTGAATCTGATTGTTTGGGGAATCCTGTTGTAAATAGGATGTACTTTCTTTAACCTGTATTACCTCCAGCACCTAGTGGAGTTCTAGATACAAAGCACATGAAACTAATGGGTGAATCAGTTGCAAATTCTGACATCTCTTCACAAATACCAGACTCTATAGCAGGCTAGACTCAGACATATCAAACCAGGGACAAGATGGGTAGAGGTGAATACAGATTGTATGTAGATTGAGTAGTGGCCTCCTTGTGTTATGGTAAATTTCAATGCAGAGCTAATTAGTTTGTATGGCTGTAGAATATAAAAACTACATTATAACTGCACACTTCTTTTTATGGAATCAGTTAGCAGCCAAGGAATCCCATTGAAATGAATAGAAACTAATTGAATATAATAGGGAATTACCTGAACATATATTGCCAGTAAATTAAATTAATTGAAGATAATTGATAGTGACTGGAATTAATAAAAGTAATGGAAACAAATTGTACTTAATTAAAATTTATTGAAATTGAATTAAACTCAATAACTCAAAGTCTATTAAATTTAATAGATGCTAATTGATATTAATTATAGACAATGCTTAATAATAACAGACCATTCTGAAAGGTTTCCGACTGCATTGGCATCATAGTATTGTCTTGAACGTGTAAAAATAAATTCTAAGAAGAAAAAAAGGCATTCACAGGAATAAAATACTACTTTGGAATTTTCTATTCCTCCGAAGAGTGGTAGAGTTAGAAGAATTGGATTCTGATAACAGAGCTTCCCTGGAAGACTTGGGAAAAAGAAATGGTTGCACTTCTTTCGGGGAGGAGACTTTTATTAGCGTTTAAGGACAATATTTCACCCCTTAAGACATTAGCTTTGATTTGATGAATACTCTTACAGTGGATGTTATATTCAGCATCTGCCATCTTTACAGCTGTGTTGTCAGGTTTCTTTATGGGTGTTTTGGGTTTTTTTTCCCTTTCTTTTTCTCTTCCTCAGTCACAGAGGACCCAAACCCCGTAGGGTTTTTCACAGGCATCTTAGAGGATATAAGGACTTGTACTTTAAGCTCCTTCTTCTCAACTTTGGGCATTGGTGGGGCGGGGGGAGGGATCCTGAGCTGGATTTCCTGATGTGGAATTATATTGGCTAGGCCCTTCCCCTCAGTGGCAGTGGTAGTACACACTTGCATTTGGTGACGTTCAAATCCAACATGCTTTTGTCAACCTTGTGGCTTTCTGAGTAGCATTGTTTTGTTTTTGTTTTTGTTTTTTTTGTGGGGTTTTTTGTGAGTTTTTTTAAACGTAATTTTTCTCTCAAAAGAACTGCATCAAATCTATTTTACATGAAATAATTTATTAAATAGTTAGATGAACTTCACTGTGTGGAGTGGGAATAAATGCCAAATTATTCAGCTTACATCAGGTGAAGCTCAGGACTCATCAATCAGCGATTCCCTAGCTGCGTATCAGAAGCATCTCAGTGACATGTTGAAAATACTCCGGTCAGGGAGGTATTCATGTTTTTGCTTTTAACCTTCAGGTAATTAGGAAGCATAGACAGAGAGACCCACTAAGATAGCTTTTGCCTTCTTCTCCTTCAGCCCATCTTTGCTTTTGCTCAACCCTGAGCCCTGGGGCCAATTTTGCATTTTTCTTTATTTAAAAAATTGCTTGTAGACATTTGAATCATGTAAAGTATACAAAGCTCATAAAGATCTCGAATAAGATTACTCCCACAGGAAATTGAACACAGATCTAAGTATGATGAGAGTTTTAGGCATGAATATATAGAATGGGATCAAAGCTCCAGGACCCTGGAAACCTTTGATAGAGTCCTGGGCAGACATATAATGACTTCACTGTATGTAGGATTCCCTTTTACCCACATTTCATTGCAAGCCAGGCTGAGGAGGTCCTGCTGGCTCCTCAGTAAGATGTGTAATTCCATCAGGCTTCCTCTTCTCTTAGGGGAACACCAACAACTCTTTTAGCAATATATGTGTAAGATTTAATCAGTATCTCTGGGGTTTCTCAACATCATAAATATTCAAAATCAGTAGCTGTTTCTTTGTGTGTTTGTTTTTTTTTTGTGTGTGTGTGTGTTTTACCAATGTTTACATATTTTATTGGAACCTTGGGTACAAAGGTATAATAGGATTTGTATCCGGGCACATGTTTAAATTAAACTTGAAGCATCCAGTCGGAAGATGTTGTCTAATCTTAGTGCAATTACAATAACATTAGCGCTCCTTTCCCAGCATTTAATTTTGCACATATATATTTAAGAAGGCGAAAGACTAGACCCCTAAATTAAAAGGAATTTAATCAATAAATGAAGTTAAGTGTGAATAAATGTTGTAAAAAATATTTAAATATTCATAAAGCAACCTGGCAAGTGTGGCTCAGTGGTTGAGCATCAACCTTTGAACCAGGAGGTCATGATTCCATTCCCAGTCATGGCACATGCCCAGGTTGTAGATTGAATCCCAGTGTGAGGCATGCAGGAGGCAGCCAATGAATGATTCTCATCATTGATGTTTCTCTCTCTCTCTCTCTCCCTCTCCCTTCCTCTCTGAAATCAATAAAAAAAATATTCAAAAAGCATATGAATGGAGCTGGTGATCTTCCTTGTTGTTTATATCATAGTAAGATTCCTCTGCTTTTTTCTCTGTCCCATCGTTTCTCCCTTGAAATTCAGAAAATTCTTTTCTGGCTCTTGGTTCTTAAGAAGTAGTATCTTAAAGGTGACTAGTTTTGGGACTGCATTTTTAGGGGACTCTGCCTTATGGAAGTGTGGAATTTCCTAGTGCTCCTCCATGTAGGGAAAAAGACTGAACAGCTGGAGGTTGCAGTGGTGGTGGTGGGGAGCCTGACACATTGACTGATATTTGTTTTATTTCTGTATTTAATTCTCATTGTTCATCAGAATTAAGAGAGTAAGAACTTTAGTATATTTTAATGTATATTATACTTTTGGCCATTTTTAATCCAGCAATTTATATGATGCTAGAGGCCTGGTGCACGAAAATCGTGCACTGGCGGTGTGTGTGTGTGTGTGTGTGTGTGTGTTTCCCAGAACATGTCTTCAGAATGAAATCATCAGTCAACAGCTACCTGTTTCTGTCTCTCCAGATATTTTGTATTATTCGATTGAAAACCTGTATAATTAATAAAATTACCCATTTTTATCTGAATATTTTTTTTGACAAAAGGTTCTATCTTTAGCTGATTGAAAAGGAAACATATGTACTACTCTGTGTAATACTTTAAGCAATAAAATAAAAAAATAAAAATAAAGATTTAAAAGTCAATTCCAATAATTCATCATAGGCCTTGTTTTTCTATCTCAGATCTCTGAAGAATATTCTTTAAAAAAATCACCTTAGTATGTGTTTGCAGAAATTTTTATTTTTAATTCTCCATAAAAATCAGAAAATTCTTGAATTGGTTTAGTTATGAAAGACTCAGATAAGTTCTCCTAGAGAATTCAAGATGTCAATGTGGCCCCAGGCTGGTTGACATTTGTTTTACTCATTCTTTACTTTTATTTCAGCCTGGAAATTTTTTAAAAATATGTTTTATTGATTTCAGAGAGAGGAAGGGAGAGAGATAGAAACATCAAAGATGAGTAACATCAATCGGCTGCCTCCTGCACGACCTCTACTGGGTAGCAAGCCCACAACCTGAGCATGTGCCCTGACCAGGAATAGAACTGTAACCTCCTGGTTCATGGATAGATGCTCAACCACTGAGCCACACTGGCCAGGCTCAGCCTGGAAATTTACTTTAACCACAACTAAAACATTTTGTCCTCAGATTTGGTGGGAGAATTTAAAAATACATCTTTGTTTTCCATTTTGGTACCACCAGGCAGCCAATATTGATAGCAGCCTGACTGATGAGTCTCAACCTTACCCACTAGCCAGAAAATGGAAAGCCTAATGCATGGGGCTGACTAGCAATGAGTAGCTCAATCAGACCACTTCCTCAACACTTAAACCATTATAAAATTCTAATGCATTTCTGAGTCCAATCTTGTTTTACAAAATTACTTAGAGTGGCCTACTTGCTTTCTGAAGAGACAGGTTAACTTCCTTGAATAGCTCAGCTCATTTGAAACTGCTGTTCAAATATTCTAAACTGCCACATCACATCCTCATATGAAATACACTTTTGCCCTTTCCTATAAATTTTGTAGAGCAGAATACAACATTATTCATTGGATTTTTCTCTTTTTCTCTCTCTCCTTGAGATAATCACATCCTTAGGGCATTATAAGGGAAGACATGTATCCAAGCTCCTATAATCCCCAGGAGTGTGATTGCCTTGTGGTAATTATACCCTCCTTCCAAGATGTCTTATACTATTATTTTGGTGCCTTATTGCTCAAATATGACAGAGATATCTGATAATGTAATTACTTCACCTTATCACACTTTAATAAATAATGTAGGAAGGATGGCTTCTGCAGTGAGCTTGTCTAAAGAGGCCATGCATCCACAGGGAAAGGGTGTGTGATACTAATATTAATTTGAAGAGCTGAAGGTGAGCAACAGAAACATTAACATAAGATATTTTACTATGAATGATTAAACAAAACACACAAAGCAGGGTATATCAAAGCACAGCTCCCCTCTGGCCATTTGGAGAACAGATTGTCCATCCAAGTGTGAACATTTGATACTTATGTGTCTTCTGAGGCATGAAGAGAAGCCTGAGATTTGTTGTTTCTTTATTCCTGGACTTGCCCCTTCCCCTGCATCTAGGGTAATTGTTATAAAGGTGAATCAATATGTATTTGGAACATTTGCTATTAAACAAGGAATGTGCTTTCTGTGGTCATCGATTTAATAACATCTAATGATATTTTCGCTCACTTTCTTTGAAGATTCTCTGTTTCTTTCTTTAGCTCTTTATGCTTCTAAGGACTTATTGATTAGTGCTTGGCAGACAATTCTAATTATAATTAAAAACCATCATTGTACACATGCAGAGCTTCTTCTTTTACCCATATAGTGACATGTTTATTACCTAATTAAGTATTCAAAGTGTTAGGCAAGGTATATAACTATTAGGGCAGGAGAAGGGGAAAGAGATGGAGGGAAGGGGAGTTTATCTCATCTATTAAACAAAGAAGTCACCAATCTTGGGACTTTCCAAGATAAAATCACCAGATGTTCTCATAAATTCTGGGAAAAGCCACAACAATGTAAAAGGAGGACCTTGAAATCTAGTCTGTTGCCTAAGATAACTTGCAGGGGAATCTTGAAACCTATGGGAGGGGAGTATAAAACTCTTGAACCCCCACCTGGAGGGACACTCAGACTAGATGAATTGCCTGCTTGTGCTTTCTGTCAACTGTATTCTTTTTTTTATTATTAGTTAAGGTATTATAAATGTGTCCTCATCCCCCCCCCCATTAACCACCAATCTCCCCCCCACACACAAACTTATGCTCCCATCCCCCTGTTGTCCATGTCCATTGGTTTGGCTTATATACATGTATACAAGTCCTTCGGTTGATCTCTTCCCCTTACCCCCGCCCTCCCCTACTTTCCTTCTGGGGACTGATAGCCTGATCGCTGTTTCTCAGTCTTTGGGTCTGTCCCTTTTCATCAGTCTATGTTGTTCTCTATAATCCACAAATGAGTGTGATCATGTGGTATTTATCTTTCTCTGACTGGCTTATTTCACTTAGCATAATGCTCTCCAGTTCCATCCATGCTCTGTCAACTGTATTCTTAAATTCACTTGCTTTGCTTCAACATTGCTTTGTCACTGGTCTGAATTCTTTTTCATGAGCATGACAAGGGCTGAGGAGGAGAGAGCCCCCTTCAACTAGAGTGGCTCTCTGGTAACAAAATGATGTGGAATAAATGGGTGCATTAATAAGGGATCCAAATCAGTTGCAAAACTTTGAGGAAATGAAACACTAAGTTATTGTGAAAAGATTAAATTAATTAATTCACTGAAGAACCCTGACATAGTAAATGTTTAAAAATTGTAGATGGCATGATTAGTAGATTATTATTTCATTTCTTAGTCTGTTATATTGTGATTGACTAAAAGAATATACAGATAAAATCTACAATTATTGCAAAATGGACTTGTAAGGGGGAGAGAAAAGAAGGCGGGGGGAGCTAGAGTCAAATACCACATAACAAAGAATAACCATAACCAACATTGGCAACCTAGATCTTGAAGATGAAAATATTGAGCTTTCCATTCTCCTGTATAGCCAAAGGCAGAAAAGAGTCATTGATCATTGATTATCTACTATGTAACAAGCATAGTGATAGACCTTGTGATTTATACAAAAAAATCATCTCCAACTATTTTCAGCCCAGTGGTAATATGGTAATATTGTATCTACACATACACACACACACACACACACACACACACACACACACACACACACAACAGAGGAATTTGAATGATAACTTCTAAATAAGCAGCAGTACATTCCTTTTATAATGCAAGCTGAAAAAAAAAGCCAACAAGATAATGTTGTATCTGTCAGGGTTCAACCAGAGAGGATACATATTAAGAAACTTACTGAAAAGATTTGGCTGAGGAAATCTAAAATTCATAGAGCACGCCTTTAAGAATGGAAAGTTGGAGCACTTGGATGAGAACTGAAACTACTGTCCACAGTCTTAATTTCTTCTTCTTCAGGGACGCTTCAGCTCTTCTCTCAGACATTTCAACTGATTGGATCAGGCACATTAGACTGTCTAGTTTAATCTCCCTTACTTAAAGTCAATCTATAGTGCATGTTAATCACATATACAAACTATATTTACTCCAACACCTGTGTTGGTGTTTGACTGAATAACTGGGGATTGTAGCCTAACCAAGTTTATACATAAAACATCAAAGTTTATGTCACCCATGCACATCTCCTTAAACCATACTTAATCTACAAATAAAGACAATAACAAATTTATCTTTCTACCTAAAATAATACAACTATTCTGCATACAATCAAGCCATGCTAAATCTTTCCCTGAAAGAGAATGCAAAATGATTGGGTGATGTTCACTCTTGTTCTTAATATCCTATAACTTTAACACAGTTAAAAAGTTATAAAGTTAACTCTTATTAAAACATGTTACCTAGTAGAGGTATAATAGAAGCAAGAATACAACTATATTTTGTCTATATGTATATTACATATAAAATATAGTTATAACAAAGTAAGGAAAACATACTCATTACAGTTCTCATTTCTGCAACTGGTCATGTTTTTTTAACTGGTATTTTTAACTATTCTCTTCCGCTACCCATTCTATATTCCCCTGTACTCATTAGGCACCTCAGCTGGTGGTTGTTCTTTGTAACCCAAAGTTTTATTCCTGAAAGTTATGGTCCATTAGCAGTCTTTCCTGAATTGGGTTGTTGTAGTTTTCTGTTGACTTTAAAAATACATATTTTTATTGATTTCAGAGAGAAAGGGAGAGGGAGAGAGAGATAGAAATATCAATGATGAGACAGAATCATTGATCTGCTGTCTCCTGCACCCACACTGGGGATTGAGCCCATAACCCAGGCATGTGCCCCGACCCAGAATCAAACTGTTTCCTCCTGGTTCATAGGTCGATGCTCAACCACTGAGCTATGCTGACTGGGCTCTGTTGATGTTTAATCACAGAACATAGTCATACTAACAGCTGCTTTAAGGAATTTGCTGCATTCCAGACATACTCTTTCTTAGGGCCATATTATAATAGGAAACAAATTTCCCCTTGGTAATTGGGATCAGTCACCTAGCCAGTAAAGTAATTCCCTTCTTTGCTTGTCAATTCAGAGTCACAGGGTGTCCAAAGGGGTTGGGTGGCAAAGCTGTTCGTTTCCATATTGCCTATAATTGAATTTGTGCACCCACTGCAGAGGTGAATAGTAAAGGTAGAGGCTGGTCTGCAAAGCTCAAACTCTTTGTTATATGGGTCTTCATATACAATGTTTGCTAGTAGACAATAGTGTAAAAATCAGTTTTGCTCTATTGAGTTAAAAAGACTTTAAATTTGGAATCCTAGTCCCAGCCAAGATATCATTCACCTATTAAATAAAAAAAAGTTGTGAATATTAAAAAAAATGAAAGAATATATTAATCAAGTGCCCATAAGAAGAAATGACCTGAGGAAGAACATTAAACAACATATGAATTGAAACTGAAATCTCAATGTAGGGGAAGAAAAAATATGAGCAGGAAATCACAGATATGAAGCTTTGCAATAAATACAGTTATATCTAAATTGATTATGAGATATTGTAGAATATAATTAGTAAATGTGGATTTGTGAAATAGGAAAGACACACTGCAAGGAAAAATATAGTAATAATATAGTTATATAAAAGTACTAAGATATTTCAGCAAAATCCAGGAATTGTAAAATATTGTAGGTGGGAAGCAGGAAATACAAACATTCTAAACTTTCCTGTAAGAGAGATTTGATAGGGAAAAATAAAAGCATTTGTTATAGGTAATAATAGATAAATGGTATGCTGTGTAATGCAGAGAAAGCAAAGAAAGCAACTACTGGAATGTAAGGTCAATAAATCAGTCAAATTTCTGACTTAGGGGAAAGAGTAGAATAAATAGAATCAAAATCAAATAAGTTAAAATGAGGAAATAGCAAAGTAAATTAAATGATAAACATTAAGTAGAGTGATAATTTCCTACTACCTTCAAGTAGATAGAACTCTTAGACTGATTAAAATGTAAATATTTGGCTATATGTTGCTTGCAAGAAAACTTCAAATGAAATAATAAAAAATTAAAAACAGAGATGGAAAAATGCAAACAATACAAAGCAAAAGTATTAGACTTCATACTAGAGAAAGTGACATTTAAGGTTAAAAGTACTGAAGAGAATACTGAAGGACATTATACAAAGATAAAAGGAGCAATTTATGAAGAAGATATAAAAGTCATAAAGTTGCATTCACCAGGAAGATAGCCAGTAAATATATAAAGCAAAACATTAGAAATGCACATTGACCTTGATAAAAATGCAATTATGGGAGAATCTTTTATTACTCCACATTCAAGAATTGCACAGATATAATAGACAAGAAATAAGTGAGGGCACAGAGGCATAGAATAATACAGTCAATAAACTAGATTTTATGTGGGGAAATACACAGACGTACAATATGTACAGCATAGCATCCTGAAGGAAAATACATTTTTCCTTATATTCAAGGTCTATTTACATTAATTCACATCCTGTCTATATATAAACTTAAAGCATTTTCAAAAAGAGAAATTTTATAGTCTACAATCTTGATCGTAATCCAATGTAACTTTAATACAAAATATCTTTCAAATATTAATTTCTTAGAAATTAAGAATTTTCTGTGTGAAAAATTCTTGGGGCAAAGAAAAGTCAAGACTTAAAGACTGCATAGAAAATAAAGCAAAGGAAAATGAGCATTTCTACGTTGGTAGGATTACTTGGACAAGTATTTGAGGGCCAAGGAGGTCATGGTTTGATTCCCAGTCAGGGCACATACTTGGATTGTGGTCTGAATCCCCAGTATGGAGCGTGAAAGAGGCAGCCAAACAGTGATTCTCTCTCATCATTGATATTTCTGTCTTTCTCACCCTCTCTCTTCTTCTCTGAAACAATAAAACATATTTTTAAAAAATTATATGTGGATTTTTGATTCTGAGATTGTTTGCATCACTGATCCCCTGCATTGCTCAAGGGTCAACTGTATTATCAAAATACATGTAAGTAGAAAACATAGGTAACAGGTCAGTATAAAATCAAGTGCCTAAATGTTGCTTCAGTGAGATCTCTTTTGAAGGCCTACTCTCCCTCCCATATATCGCTATTTGTATACTTATAAAGGTTTTAAAGAAGTGGTAAAACATTTTTCTGCTACTTGTCTGCAAGAAACTTACCATCTAATCATGGAGATTTGAATCTATCAAATGACAACTTGAAAGAATATACAGGCAGATGACCAATGGAGAATGATCACTATTTCCCTTTCATAGAAAAATGCTAAATCATATTCAGAGGGCCTTAAGTGAAGTTGGAAATGATCTGAATGCATTTTGTAAATGTGATGGGATATAACAAGATCTGAAAAAAAGCAGAATATATCAATCAAAGGCTGGCTGGATGGCATGAAGGATATTTAGAGACAAGAAAAGCTGGTCATTAGCTGTGTCTGATAACTAATCTTTCTGCTCTCTCATCTCCTCTGCTCTCTTGTCTTCTGTCATGTAACTCTGCCTCCTTTCTATAAAGAGAGTACCGTATTAGAAGTCAGAATACTTTCATTCTAATCAACTCTCCATCTCTTATTAACCGTATTTTGGGGAAAATAGCAATCTCTTTACAGCTCAGTTTCCAAGGTGGGAAATACGTGCATGTGGTAACACCTGCCCTACTCATTTTATAGGTCTGCTGTGAATATGAAGTGAGATCATGAATATAGAAGTGCTTTGAAAATTGCCAACTGCTTTACAAGAGGAAAGGATTATTCTTTGCTTTCATAGAAGTAAAAGTTTTACTTCTAAATGCACTTAGAACAATTAGAATATTTACATAATAGTGAAGAATGCACTTTGGCAGTGAGGAACCAGAAAACATTGATTTCCACTTCTACATTTCTTTATATCACCCACAGCAGCTCCCTTGCTGTCCTGCACAAAGTGAGAAGTAGTAATTTTTTTATTACATAGTTTTGAGTCCACATTTGATTACTAAATGCATTACTTAGGAAACACTTTTCCAAAATTATCTTACAATGTTAAAATTCTCTTCATGAGAATATGTTAACTCTAAATTTGGTGGGAAACTCTTCAAGAATATAGGAACTAGGCTATGTATACATTAAAAACACTAGGAGTCTCGCACAAATTGTATCAAATAGCAGACCTTTGATAAATTAATCTTGCAGGATTAGTAAACGAGTTTTCTAGTACCTACTAGATAAGACTAACTAGGGAATCATGTGTTAGCTTAGCTTTCTGAAAGCCCTAACATTTAAATTCAAATAGATAGTAAAAATAGACTCTTGCATTTTCATAGTTATTAAAAAGAGCAATACCTATAACCCTCTGAAAGATTAATTCCTACATTTCCCCCATAGTTCTTTGCAAACAAAAACTTCAGTTACTAAGAGTGACTTTTCATTCCCATAATAAATTTTAAAAATGTGTATTTTGCCTTTATAAAGAAGGCACATATTTAGAAAACACATCACAAGTAGATACAATTTTAAAAGATAAAACAGGACATGCTACACCTTCTGATGTACAGGTTCCATTTTTCTGTTTTCTTCATAACCCACAGGCTGAGTTATGCTTTCCCAGTTGCATGTAGAGTTTGACAAGTTACAGTATATCCCAGAGTTGACATTGCAGGACTTAAGACAAGGTGTAAGCAGAAGCTCAAATTCCTGCCTGCTCCATCCCAGCTGTGAGTGGAAGATGGTGTCTGTAATGGAATCTAGGGCATTTGACTTTCATTTCTCAGCACTAACAATTTCATGACCCTTATTCATCACACTACTCAAAATGAGACATTTAATTAAGTGTGCTCACATTTTAATACTCCACTCGATTGCCTATAAACCCAGGAATGCGTGCAGATCGTATGGTACTCTTCCACGTTCGCGTTCGCACCATACATTACTTTTCATGGGAAGCCATAACTGGATGCTCCATTATGAGCTTTTCTGCTGGAAACTCAGGCTTTCTCATTCCACTTCCACAGCAGGATGCTTGCTACAATCAGGCGGGCAGACGAGACTGCTGACGTTCCCTTTAACGTTGCTCATGCAGTTTGTAGTCCTGGAACTTCCCAACAATACCAACGTTAAACTCCAGAGCTGTATGTCCTTATGAGAGTCTATTATTTTATCTAAAACACTTTCATCTTCTAAAATTCCCTTCCTAAATGCTCCATTTACTTGGAGTTAGAGTAATTTTCATTCTTTTGGAAAGACCACTACTGTCCTACTCTACCTGACGACACAGGACATTTCCGATCATCTATAGCAGCGGTTCTCAACCTGTGGGTCGTGACCCCATTGGGGGTTGAACGACCCTTTCACAGGGGTTACCTAAGACCATCAGAAAACACATATATAATTACATATTGTTTACAGTAGCAAAATTACAGTTATGAAGTAGCAACGAAAATAATTTTATGGTTGGGGGTCACCACAACATGAGGAACTGTATTAAAGGGTCGCGGCATTAGGAAGGTTGAGAACCACTGATCTATAGTATACTGTAATGTGGAGGGACCATCAGTCAGCCCCTATAGGAGATAGTGTTTGTCATTGTGGTGGTGGGAGTATTCTCCTTTCAACATATGTTTCAATTGGATTTGTTTATGTTTGTAAATGCCAGTTTTTACCTACTCATGTATACACCCAGTTTAGAGTATTTTTTCCCTAATAGGGACTATGACAAACTGAACAGAACAATAGCTTTGGAGTCAGAGAGTTGTACCTTTGAAATCTAGCTCTGGGTCTTTCTACCTGTGTGATCTCAACAAACTGTATTATGCTTTTAGGAATTCAGTTTTGTCATCTGTAAATAGGGAGTAATAATACCGATGTCAAAGAACTTTCATAAAGAGTATACCTATATTATTTACACATTATATGCATAAATATTATTTCATTATTATGCCTTTCCTCATCAACCCAGTTCAAAGCAATTATTTCTCCCTCTCACTTTCTATAGAAATTCCACTGAGCTTAGTCTTGTGGTTATTTACATGTCATTTAACCATCAGCAGTGCTGTTTTTTGGATATCCAAGCACATTAAGAACTATTAGAAAGAGATGACATATGGCTCTCAACCAATTAACTCATGCTTGATGACATATGGCTCACAACCTGAGATTAACCTAAAACTCAGTATGAGGTGGAATGATATCTATATAATAGAAAAACACAATAATAGAAATTATACAATATATTTCCCTTCCCCTCCAGCCCTCAGGTCTTATTAAGTTATTGAGTCAATGGTCCATTTTGCTCTTATAAACGTAGCTTACTTGATGAAAACAAAAGTATTAAATCTTCTGGGGGAAAAAAATTTGCTATATCCTGGTTTCAAGGGCACAGTAGCCTAAAACGAATGAGGACAACATGTCTCAGTGGGGACAGGCTTCGGGAAAGCGATTAGTTTTGTGTGTTTTCCCCCTCCCACGTTGCTTGAGTTCCAGTGTCTGCTTTTGTGTCACCATGAAGCAGAAGCAGAGAGGCAGCACTTCCCTCAGGGCTGGCCAGGGCTGGTGAGTGTAGTGTTGCAGAGAAGTAGCCTCTTCTGAGACTATAAGCAGACAGCATGTGCAAAAAGACCCCTGATTCTATCTACCTCCACCCACATATTTCCAAGCAATGGATACTATAAAGAAAAGCAACTACAGTGGGGCCTTGACTTACGAGTTTAATTCATTCCAAGACCGAGCTCGTTAACTCAAATTACTCTATCAACTCAATGCAAAAAATCAGCCGAGAGACAGCTGGTATCTCAAAAAACTCGTTAGTCGGGACACTTGTAAGTCAAGGTCACTGTATTAGAAAACCTTGGTTCCTGAAGCAGAGAGTAACAGGAGTTCTCTGAAGAGCAGTCACCTGAGGAGTAACGTGCACAAATGATTTCAGTTGAGCTCAGAGTGTAACACTAGGGGATCTTCACCGCGAGGCACATTTCCCTCTATTCCTACATTTCCTAAGTCCCAAGGTACACCCTGGGACTTCAAACCTTTCTTCATACATATTAACAAAGTCCCAGATATTCCAGAAGGATATGAACTAACATAAAACCAACAAACCAACCGAACAGATAGACAATTGGTAAAGTAGCATTCCAGTTATTAAAAAAAGCAAATAACAGCAACAACAAAAACCCTCTGTGGAATAAAACTACAGAATCCAATGGAATTCAAGTTGATTTTAAACAAGTGAACATAATTTCATATCTCTCTATATAAAAGGCTAATATGCTAAGTGTCCAACCGTCAGACTGGTTGCTATGATGCACAGTGACCACCAGGGGGCAGACGCTCAACGCAGGAGCTTCTGTGACATGCACTGGCCATTTACAGAGAAATGGCACTGTGGACCTGGTGCCCACAAAGCAACATTTGGCTTCCCGCAAGTGGGACACAGGCCCTGCCAATAGCCTGGAGCGACAGCCCACCAAATCGCAGCCAATGCTGCTGAGACCCCATGGCGCAAAATGCGGCCCACAGCCAGCACAGCCCAAAATGGTCGCTGTGGGCACCGGGTACTGATGTCGCATAGCAACGCCCAGCTTCCTCTCCTTAGGGACTAGCCTCCTGGGAGTTTCTTCAGCCCAGGAACAAGACTTGCTTTATAACCAGGTGGAAACATTTTACACTTTAACCAAATGTTTGTGATGCGTTTTCCCATGCCTCATCTCATTTGATCCTCACAGAAGTCCTGGAGTAGGTAGATAGGAGACTCGGTGGAATCCTATTTTCTTTTCATTAGCCAGAAAACAGAGATTTAGAAAGCTTAGAAACTTGACCCGAATGAAAAGAAGTAAGAAATGGTGGACCTTAAAAATGACTTCAGGTTTTCTCACTGTGCAGACTATAGTCATCACTGCTGCAGTTAAATATTTTACCCTTTGTTCTCCCTGCATAATCTATAATAATAATCTGCTTTGTGTTGATATTTACTGCTGTGTTTCTGACAATTACCTGAAAGAGAAGTTGGGGTGCTTCACTGGGCTGAAAAAAGTTTAGCTAAATCAGAAAGCAGGTCTAATTAAGCAAGTTTATTCTCTCTCTCTCTACACACACACACACACACACACACACACACACACACACACACATAGCTAGTTGACTCACGCATTCATGATACATATGAAGATCTTTCTGGTGCCAATCACACACATGTGTTTCGATCTGTCATTGTCGATCATGAATTTGACAGATTGTTAATTATTATAGAGCAGGGGTGGGCAACCCCTGGCACATGTGCCAAACATGGCATGCCAGTAACTTTTGCTGGCACATGAAACCCTCTCTTATAATCTCCCATTTACAATTTTTTCTTAATACCGACTTTTTTATTTCAGATAAATTCAGGGTAGGTGCATCTAGATAAATAAATAATTTTACATAACAAGTTATCTTAAAGACCATAGACATGGATTGACGAGAGGGGAAGAGCAATTTCTATGCCTCTGCCGTAACTCTCCCTGCCTCCCTAGATCTGACCAGTGTTTTGGTTTCATCCACATACACTTGTGAATCTTTGTTCTCAGTGATGAATTTTGTTAAGTCTCGTAATAGGAGTAGCCTGATCAATGAAAGTAGCAGCTCGTGCATATCTCTGAAGGTCACGAAATATAAACCTGATGTAAAAGCTCTGTCATCAGTGATGCAGCAGCAAAAGTCCCACTGATAATATCAAACGGAGTCATAAAGTTTTCTGTCGGACTATCAGTGTACATTATATATTAAAAAATAAATGTATTCGCCGAAACCGGTTTGGCTCAGTGGATAGAGCGTCGGCCTGCGGACTGACAGGTCCCAGGTTCGATTCCGGTCAAGGGCATGTACCTGGGTTGCAGGCACATCCCCAGTAGGAGATGTGCAGGAGGTGGCTGATCGATGTTTCTCTCTTATCGATGTTTCTAACTCTCTATCTCTCTCTCCCTTCGTCTCTGTAAAAAATCAATAAAATATATTTTAAAAAAATAAATGTATTTTTCATCATCATATACTGTGTTTTTGTCGCTCGAATAAATTTTATTATTTCTTCAAGGTTCTTCACATACATACACCTTAAGAGATATCAAGTAGGCGTAACATGTTCTCTAAAAATTAGGGTTGGCACGCAGAAGAATTTTGAGGCTGATATTTTGCTGGTTTTGCCACGCACTCACAAATAGGTTGCCCACCGCTATTATAGAGAAAGGGCGAATAGTGATATTAAAATATTTCTTCTAATTAATTTCCTCTCAATGTGCACAAATCCGTGCACCAGGCCACTAGTTCTAAATAAAGTATACCCTTTGAAGGCATCATATTTGGAGATTTACATATAGGCCTGTGGTGCTTGCCTTCAAAGCAAGTTCAGAGGCAATAAATAATTGCAACAACAGTACTCATAAAAGTAATCTGGTGAATTATCTCCATCCTTATTTCTGGACCTCAATTTACATCACCTATCGTGCCCCTTCACCTAATTCTGGATTAATTGTTTTTATTATTTCCCAAATCAACTTAACTATCAATAAACAGAACACTTCATCATTGGGGATACCAAAAAAGTTTACACAGTGACCTTGAGAAAATCGTGAAGGTGCTGGTGTAAAAAGCCACACCAGGTTTTACCATGTCTGAGTCATATTCATTCATAGCTCTTAGGCTTCTCAGCTCTGAAATTTAAAATTATTCCTCCTTCTATCCCTAGCCTGTTTACTCTGGCTTTCCTTTTCAATGTCTAGTCTTCTGTTCCTGCCACATGGCATATTCATAACACACTTATTCACATCAAGTTATAGATGACAGCAGTTGGCAGTGCTCTATGTACCTTATTAGAACAATAATCATTAATATTAGGAAATTTAAATCTTATTGTGACAGGCCTGGTAGTTTGTTTACTTCTGTAGCCAGGGGGAGGGAAGGACAATGGTATTTAAATAGAGAAATAGAGAGCTTCTTGCTCTATAATCTCTTCACACTCAGTTGAATTAAAGGCTGGCTCAGGATTCATTTGCTTCTCCTTTCACAAACAAAATTACTATGGCCTGCGAGAAGCTGCTTTTTTGTCCATCTGTGATCAATCTTTATAGCTCAAGGGGATGAAAATCTAACCCATGATTATGCAATCAGACTTGACACATAAGCAAGAGAGTCAGACACTCATTTACCAAAATGGATTGAGCAGAAAATCCCAGAGCTTTTAATGCTAATGTAGGGATACATTTTCAAGAATCCAGGCCATTCTAAGCAATGGAGAATAACCAGTTCCTAATCTCTTCAATAGCACAGGTCCCCCAAATAGGGACTGCTGTAATTCATCAAATACTCACCTCCCAAATATCACATCCTGTTGTTAAGACAGTGTTGAATTTATTACTTACCAAGGTAAGAGTGACTACTACCTCAAAAAGAGAAAAAATAGCAGTCACTATATTTATTGAGACCTTGAAGTCTGGTTACAGTGAAGAGAATTTATTAGGATTGGGTGAGAAGATCATGATATAATAGTTAAGAATTGGAGGACTTTTGAGGCAAGGGGTTAAAAGAATCTTGGGCTGTAAATTATCAGCTGAAGTGTTCTATTGAAAAGTTGGGTCCTTTTAAAGATTCAGGAATAAGTCATAAACTTATTTGGAACTTTTATCTTTCTGGAAAGGCGTCTCCTAGAATAGTAAAGTTATGCTAATGAAAACAAGATGATAATCAAGTCAAGTTTATGTAGACAGTAAACTATTTGGCATACATCTTTTATTCAGGAATCTTCCCAATTTTCTGTAATCCACAAATGCCTCATATACTAGAATAATTTTCATATTTCCTGAATCTTGTAAAGTTTCTGGTATATGGAAACATTCAGTAATTGATGAGTAAATATAATAAATCAATCAAATTAAATCTAGGTTGTAGATGACTGAGAAAATCATCTTTTTAAAAATAGGTTTTGCCACTAGAACCAGTAGAAATACTTATGGGTTAGTAAAATTTGGGAGATGAACCACAAAGAATAAGAGAAATAGCACTGAAGTGAGGGGAGAAGAAAACACAATATTTATATTTGTTTAATGTCATCAATTTTTCAAGAAGTCTTTGGCTAAGACCATCATTGCACAATAAAGGCCAGTAGAAATCAGTAATGACACTAGCTTTTAGATGTCTTAGAATTTAGTTCTGCTATTTTTATGAGTTAAAGATATTGCTATGAGAAGGGAGGATGAAGAGCTGCTCTATGTTCTCTGTGGACCTGCCAGTGGAGAGACTTTCAAGCCCAGGAATTTGGATTTTTCCTCTGTTCTTGTGTTTCCTCTAAGGTATACATCCTTTTGATAATTCTGGAGGTCCTACATATCTGAGTTTGAAATTTTTAAAAATAATCAGTTTATTTGGATTATCCAACCTAGAAAAAATATCAATAGAAGCCTAGAAGAAATCAGAAATATGATTTACTGCAATCCAGGTAGTGAGCCCAGAAAATAGAATCCTCTTCATATATGTTTTAAACAATAAGTAATAAATGGGTTAGGAAATAAATGCATCATCTGCTTTCATCTTTCTTTTTTGAATGTCTTTATGGAAATAAGGTTGAGGGTCAGGGTGGGGAAAGACTTTGCATATGCTTAAAATAGATACTCTTGTTCACTAGGCCTTGTATTTAAGCAAATACGGCCAAAATTGTGAAGGAATTTCACATTCCAAGGTCCTTCAAAATTGTGAAGGACCTTGGAATGTGAGCCAGGTCCGAGGAAAGACCAGAGTATCTTAATTCTAGTTCACCCTGAGGTATGTAGACTGTTCAGTCATAAGTTGTGGTACTCAAGTAGTTAAAGAAGATCAAAAGTCACCCTCCTCCAATACCTTTTCTTTGTGGTTGATTGTCAGCTGGAGTTCAATAAAAGGGGATAGTCAGTTTTCTTCATGTTCAAGATAGGACAGCCTTTGGCATACCTAGAGAGGCAGGAAAAGTCACTCTAGCTCTGTATGTAGAATCTGGGCTTTTCCACAGGAGAAAAAAGTATATTATTTGCCTTAACTGTTCAGGTAAAGTAAAAGTCCACCCCTATACCTGAGAAATCTGGGCCCTTTTCCTAAACCGCATTAGAGAGCCAGCCCTAGCCTTTGCCATAAAGCGATTTGTATCAAAATTGAGGATTCATGGGTCCAGGAAGAATATGCATCAGGAGCCCACATATGTCACTTTGGGACCTTTGAATTTCCTGCCCAAAGACCTCTAGACTTGATTAGGGCCCATGTTCCAATCTTCTCTGTCTCTTTCCTCCCAATGCCATGTTTTGGCTCTAGTGTCTACATTCCTAGGCTCAATGAGTTGCCACAAGGCCACCTCTTGTAAGATGTATACACAGGTTGGACATGCATGGTGGAGTATCCATGATCATGGGCATAAGCTTTCTGACAGTTTAGTACTACGTCAGGAGAGGGAAACGGGGGATATGGGAGGAAGAAAGAGGCGATAGCTGTGTGTCAAGGATCCAGAAGCCCTGCCTCCTTTTGTTATCATTCTCCTATAAAACTCCAAGGAACTGAAGAACCCTCAATTCAGACTTGGTCTTCCTGATCATTATGAAAACATATTTGCCAAGATGAAGCATGCATCATGGTTATTTAATATTTTATTAATTTGATTTAAAACTTCTAAATATTTATATATTAAGCATGAAGACCTTTAGTTCTGCTCTTTTCTTATACCCTGAATGTTAGAGGTTTGCCTGCATGTGTAAGTGTATGTGTTAAGTGATACGGATGATGCTGGTTTGGGCAATTTAGATAGGAGGTCTCTATCTGTGGGATAAATGTAACTCAAGTTGGGGAAAGTATTGCTAGTGAAACTCTTGCCTTCCTCCCAAAACATTAAAGGTTTTTCTTTGCTGTTAGAAAACAAACACAGGAACCTGAATTAAACAAAGTGTGACAAAGTATTAGTCTAGAAGACTAATGGATGGTGGCAAGAATGATACCTAAGTGCTGGAATTAGATCCCAGAGAGACAGAGAACTCTTTGCCAAAGGAAGTTGATTTTTATCAGACATAGTTCATGTGTGGCTCTTACTATGGACAGTGCTAGTGTCTTAAAAGAGCTTTCAAGATTTGGATAGCCCAAGGCTTCTCTAACTGAATTATTTCTACTGAAATCATAGTCCATCCATCATTGGGTTTATATAAATACATTTATTAATTTTCAATTTCATGTAGAATATTATATATCCACTTATCTGCATAGGGAAAATTTTTAATTTTACTAAGAAATGGCATTTCCCTAAGGCTGACATGTAAGCTTGCCTCTGCTATTGACTGGTGACCCTATAGTGTAGGCGACAAGGCATACATTGGTGCTCTGAAGTGTGGACCAGTTCTACCTGGACCATAAGAAACCAAAGACCACAACTCCTGGAGGAAATGGTCTGAGGCTCAACTGCAAACACACTGACTGCCCCGCCCCAAGTCCCTGGCAACCCAGTGTCATGCTAATACAAACTTGACATGTTTTAAGTCAACTCCGAATTCTACATTCCCTAGGTATCTGAGTTCTGTATGCACTGTATACAAAGCCACCTTATAACAAGTAGAGGGAAAGCAAAATAAAACAAAATAAACAAAATATCCCAATATAAACAAACAAACAAACAAACAAAACAGAACTGTTTTCTCCTCCAAAGTATGCATTGGTAGGGAGCAAAGGAGCTACAGTAGTCCATGAGAAATGGCAGACATTTTATAAATAGTGTTTTATTAAAAATGTAAGAAGCTATCAATGATTCTGAGAAACTGGGGCAATTTGAAAACACTTGTTAATATAATTACCTATGCAGAGGCAGTGGTTGAAATATAACCTGTGATTGCTTTAGATTGCTTAGTTGGCAGGGTTAACCTTGTGGAATTAATTTTCCCCTGCACATCTAAACCTTTGGTTTCTATATAGACTGGAAATTCCTATAATAAGAAAAAATGTTTTAATTGTTGGAGCCTAGCATGTACACTATTTAAAATATCTTCTAATAGTAAGTCGCCACTGATTCCTTTGTTTAATGGTTTATCCCTTAGCTCCATTGACTCCTACACCCTTAAAGAAATTACATCCAAGGGAGACTTGACTATTTGTCATTAATCCTCCCTAATTACTTGCTTTACCAAATGTTTTCAAGTAGGCTCAGAGAACTCCCTGTTTAGTTGAATACACCACTGTTAACTAAAATGGAAAAGGATGTTGGCCACTGTTTTCCATCAGTTACATGGAGTATCACGTATGTGATGGGCTCTGCAGGGGGAAAACAAGAAACACAAAAGGGATTCCCTACCTCTGTGAATATTGGAGTGTGGCTGGGTCCTAGATAAGAGCATTAAAAATGGAGAATTCTATTCCTGTAAAATAAGGAACACTCATTATCTCTCTCATCCCAGTGTCTACAAGAGCCCAGTTCCCTCACGTTCTCTTCCTACTTCCTTCTGTTTGAACTGTCCTCAGATATTTCAGTAACACAGGGAAAATGTACTAATAAGTAAGACTTTTTTTCAAAAGACTACTTTAAAAAATATAGGTTTTTAATTGTACATTCAATATATTCACAAAACAAAGGGCTGACTTCTCTTTTCCTTTCATTCCTGTTCTCTGCCTTGGAGGGCAACATTATTTCCAGCTTATTTATTTATTGAGCTACTTATTCATTTATTGAGTGTCTCTACTAATTCAGTACCCAACCCATGTCAGTCACTCTGACCCATCCTGGGCACCCAGAGTGCAGGTTATAGATAAGGAAGATTAAATGGGCTCCCAGGATGCAAAGTGAGGGGCATTTGTAGGTCAGTGGAAACTGATCTGGTATCACAGTCGAGAAAGTAATATTAATTAAGATTTGGGTCAGTAAGAACATGTCGAACCTGTGTGTTGAGTAGAGCAGAGGGTCAAGGAGTTGAAAGAAAAGGCACCTATACTGACTCTAGAGGGCCAAATTAAAAATATTAGCTGGTGTTCTCCACTCTTCCTCCAGGGAGCTTGACTGTTCATGTGGAATTGAAATGCATCACTCCCAGTCTGTGGGCCATTCTGATCTGACAAAGCAGGGCTACCCACTGTGCTAAATGCCTACCATTATTTCTCTGCCCTCGTTCTCGGATACAACTGCTTTCCAATTAATATCTTGGGTGCATTATAAGTTAGCACTAGATGCCAGTCATTCAGTAAAAAGACAGGCTTAAACTGGACTCAGCAGTGAACAATTTTTTTGGATAACTTTATAGATTCCTCTTTTTTTTTTTAAGTTAGCCAAGACTTACTTTTGTTTTATAGATTTTCCTGCCTCCCAAGACCTCCAATCAGAGTTTACAACTCTGTTTTCACTTATGTTATGTGATGGGTTTGCTGTCAAGTTTCTGTTTGCTCTTCCAGATCTACTCTCCATGCTTTTCTCGCTGCTCTGTACCCTCAGAGGCTGAATTATCTGAACTCTACACATAGAACCCTTAACTTTCTGGCACCCGCTTAGATCTGCCCCCTGGGAAGCACAAGGAGGAAACCAGTGGTTATTCCCCTAGTTTCTTCACTGTTACTAAATGCTGAATAAACGCTCACTGCTCCAGATGGTGGAAGAGGAGGGAGAGGTGAGAAGGTAGAAGGGAGAATACTTTCCATACAGCCACTGTCTCCAGGTCTCAGTAATTATTTCTTTACTTTGAACCCTCATATTTACTAAAGGAGTAACTAACTTCAGGGTATTTCATTATCCCTTCTCCTATTACTTAAATGCCTTATAAACTATTCATGTATTAAAATCCCCTAAATTAATCCAATTGGAATATATTTCTGTCCTTGTTGTGATTCTGACACAAAGGGAAACCAAGTTAGAGATGGTTGGCCAGAAATTTCTTAGAGGTGATGTGGTAGAGGCAACTGCATTGTCATGGAAAAAGATCATGACTCACACTTGCTGTGTAACCTTGGTTGATGTACCTAATCATTCTGTACTTGAGCTTCTTTCTCTGTAAAATGAATGAATTACTTTTCAGGTTTCCTGTGAAAATATAATTTAAGAAAAGTGGTAAGCACAGTACCTGGGCAGATGAAAGTTCTTATCCTGATAGCTAGCGATCAATCCAGCCATTCAGGTGTTAATGAAGCCAATAATCCAGTTTCTACCATTATTGAAGCAGGCTTCTCTCAATGGCTTGGCCACTCAGTGATTTCTTGCATTCTTAACCTGAGGTAGATAGGAATTCATTGATTCAACTAATATTTATTGATTGACTATTATCCAAATGACATCAGGTAAAGAACTGTGGAGAATTAAAATAAGATATAAGTCTTATTTCTCAAGAAGCTTGCATTCTATTAGGAAGAGGGAGACAAAGAAAACTATCACCAAGTGAAGTCATCTTAGCTTCTCTCAGGATTTTAGATATTCAGGTAGGAAGCTAAATACCACAGAAAAATAGGATTACAGGAAATGCCAAAGGGGCAGGCAGGTTGTCAACAAACTAGAATGCAAAATAGTTAAAGGAAGAAATTTCTTTAAGTCCAAAAGAGATTATCTTTATTTCTTTATTTGGAAGATTTTATCTTTAAATGCAAGCCATAGGTGATCCTTAAGCTCATTTTCAGAACACCTACTCTTGTTGTAATGTAGCCCGCGAATCACAGAAGGACGCCTCAAGAAGTCGAATTAAAGAGTCACATTTATTGCAATCCGGGACTATGAGGGGGCATTCCCAAATCTCATATCAGCCATTTGGTCACAGTTCCAGGATTATATAGGCAAAAAATCACAAAGGTATTGATTACATCTTAGGGTTTGGAATGAGGCACCTGGCTCCCAAAAAAGCAGATTACAGAAGCAGAATTAAGCACGTTAATTACAGTTTCGGGTCTCCGGGTCACTGAATTGACAGAAACACCTTATCTAGAGCCCTCGGGTCTTGAGACCACTGGGTTGCCAGGAACTCATTAGAGCCATCGAGGCAATTTAGAGTAATTGCACTGTCCTGGTCTTAGGGCCACTGAGTCAACTGGAACGCACCATCTGTGGCCACTAAAACAATTTAGGATAATTGTGCTGTCCTGTTTCCCAGGTACAGAAGAATGTGCTTCGATAACCAGTAAGATCACAATCAATGGGATAGTCATTCAATCGAATGGGATGATTTATACAATTCAGAAAATAAAAGTAACTTTTCTATTGTTAAGTCAAACAGCAGGGTTAGAGTGAAACTACAGTTTCTACCTGATGGTTGCTACCATACTTCACTCTAAGATAGCAGGTGTAACTTCTAGTCCATGACTGACTGCCCATCCACTCAGCAAGCCAACCTACTTTTAATTAATGTGTTACTTAAATGATAGAAAGAGTGCACCCAGTATTTAATCCTATTTTAGATATGAAGGATTCTCTGATTTACCTTCAACTGCAAATTTTAAATATTTACTCCATTATCCTTTTTTTAAATTTAATTTAATTTAATTTAATTTAATTTTATTTTATTGCATTGCATTGCATTGCTTACAGACTTACAAAGGGTATTACATATGTGTCCCCTTTTTCCCCCCGCCCTTGACAATCCCCTGGCCTCCCCTATCCCCCAGTGTCTTATGTCCATTGGTAATGCTTATATGCATGCATACAAGTCCTTTGGTTGATCTCTTATCCCAGTCCCTCCTGCCCCCCAACCCTCCCCGGGCCTTCCTGCTGCAGTTTGACAATCTGTTTGAGGCTGCTCTGCCTCTGTATCTATTATTGTACAAAAGTTTATAATGGTCTCTATTATCCATGAATGAGTGAGATCATGTGGTATTTTTCCTTCATTGACTGGCTTATTTCACTTAGCATAATGCTCTCCAGTTCCATCCATGCTGTTGCAAATGGTAAGAGTTCCTTCTTTTTTATAGCAGCATAGTATTCCATCGTGTAGATGTACCACAGTTTTCTAATCCATTCATCTACTGACGGGCACGTAGGCTATTTCCAGATTCTAGCTATGGTGAATTGTGCTGCTATGAACATATGGGTGCATATATCCTTTCTGATTGTTGCTTCTGGTTTCTTGGGATATATTCCTAGAAGTGGGATCACCGGGTAAAATGGGAGTTCCACTTGTAGTTTTTTGAGGAAACTCCATACTGTCTTCCATAGTGGCTGCACCAGTCTGCATTCCCACCAGCAGTGCACGAGTGTTCCTTTTTCTCCACATCCTCTCCAGCACTTGTCGTTTGTTGATTTGTTGATGATAGCCAGTCTGACAGGTGTGAGATGGTACCTCATTGTTGTTTTGATTTGCATCTCTCGGGTGATTAGTGACTTTGAGCATATTTTCATATGTCTCTTGGCTTTCTGAATGTCCTCTTTTGAAAGGTGTCTACTTAGGTCCTTTGCACATTTTTTGATTGGATTGTTTATCTTCTTTTTGTTAAGTTGTATGAGTTCCCAATAAATTTTGCAGATTAGGCCCTTATCAGATATGACATTGGCAAATATGTTTTCCCACACAGTGGGTTTTCTCGTTGTTTTGTTGATGGTTTCTTTTGCTGTGCAAAAGCTTTTTATTTTGATGTAGTCCCATTTGTTCATTTTCTCTTTAGTTTCAAGTGCCCTAGGAGCTGTATCAGTGAAGAAATTGCTTCGGCATATGTCTGAGATTTTGTTGCCTTTGGCTTCTTCTAGAATTTTTATGGTTTCCTGTCGTAAATTTAAGTCCTTTATCCATTTTTGAGTTTATTTTTGTGTATGGTGTAAGTTGGTGGTCTAGTTTCATTTTCTTGCATATATCTGTCCAATTTTCCCAACACCATTTATTTAAGAGACTATCTTGGCTCCATTGTATGTTCTTGCCTACTTTGTCAAATATTAATTGAGCATATTGGTTCGGGCCGATTTCTGGGCTCTCTATTCTATTCCATTGATCTATATGCCTGTTCTTGTGCCAGTACCAGGCAGTTTTGAGAACAGTGGCTTTGTAATACATCTTGATATCTGGTATTGAGATCCCACCTACTTTGTTCTTTCTCAGGATTGCTGCAGCTATTCGGGGTCTTTTTTTATTCCAGATGAATTTTTTGGAGAGTTCGTTCTAGATCTGTGAAGTATGCCGTTGGTATTTTAATGAGAAGTGCGTTGAATTTATAGATTGCTTTGCGTAGTATGGACATTTTAATGATGTTGATTCTACCAATCCATGAACACGGTATGTTCTTCCATCTGTTTATGTCTTCCTCTATCTCTTTTTTCAACGTCGTGTAGTTTTCTGAGTAGAGGTCTTTTACCTCTTTAGTTAAGTTTATTCCTAGGTAGCTTAATTTTTTTGGTGCGATGGTGAATGGGATTGTTTTTATAATCTCTCTTTCTGAAAGTTCACTATTGGTTTATAGAAATGCCTCAGATTTCTTGGGGTAAATTTTGTATCCTGCTACATTGCCAAATTCATGTGTTAAGTCTAGTAGCTTTTTGATGGAGTCTCTAGGGTTTTGACATGTATAATATCATGTCATCTGCAAATAAGGACAGTTTTACTTCCTCTTTTCCAATTTGGATGCCTTTTATTTCTTCTTCTTGCCTAATTGCAATGGCTAATACTTCCAGACTAT
Organism: Myotis daubentonii; assembly: GCF_963259705.1. Lineage (NCBI taxonomy): Eukaryota > Metazoa > Chordata > Mammalia > Chiroptera > Vespertilionidae > Myotis > Myotis daubentonii. Next base: position 81,768,219 of record NC_081847.1, on the reverse strand, counting down.
GTTGAACAGGAGTGGTGAGAGTGGGTATCCCTGTCTTGTTCCTGTTCTTAGGGGAAATGGTGTTAGTTTTTGTCCATTGAGTATGATGTTGGCTGTGGGCCTGTCATATATGGCTTTTATTATGTTGAGGTATGATCCTTCTACTCTCGCCTTGCTGAGAGTTTTTATCAAAAATGGGTGTTGGATTTTGTCAAATGCTTTTTCTGCATCAATTGATATGACCATGTGTTTTTTTTCTTTCAATTTGTTTATGTCATGTATCACGTTTATTGATTTGCGGATATTGTACCATCCTTGCATCCCTGGGATAAATCTTAATTGGTCATGGTGTATGATCTTTCTGATGTACTGCTGGATCCGATTTGCTAAGATTTTGTTGAGGATTTTGGCATATATGTTCATGAGGGATATTGGCCTATAATTCTCTTTCATTGTGTTGTCTTTACCTGGTTTTGGTATTAGGGTGATGCTGGCTTCATAGAATGAGCTTGGAAGTGTTCCTTCCTCTTGAATTTTTTGTAGTAGTCTGAGGAGGATAGGTTTTAGTTCTTCCTTGAATGTTTGGTAAAACTCCCCTGTGAAGCCATCTGGTCCTGGGCTTTTGTTTGCTGGAAGCTTTCTGATGACTGCTTCAATTTCTTCCATAGTTATTGGCCTATTGAGATTTTTGGATTCTTCCTGATTGAGTTTTGGAATGTTGTATTTTTCTAGGACTTTGTCCATTTCCTCCAGGTTGTCTAGTTTGTTGGAGTAGAGTTGTCCATAGTATTTTTTAACAATCATTTGTATTTCTGTGGGGTTTGTTGTTATTTCGCCTCTATCTTTTCTGATTTTGTTTATTTGGGTCCTCTCTCTTTGCTTCTTGGTGAGTCTGGCTAGAGGTTTGTCAATCTTGTTTATCCTTTCAAAGAACCAGCTCTTGGTTTCATTGATTTTCTGTATTGTTTTTTTGGTCTCTATGTCATTTATTTCTGCTCTAATCTTTATTATCTCCTTCCTTCTGCTCACTCTGGGGTTTTCTTGTTGCTGTCTTTCTAATTCTTTGAGTTGTAGAGTTAGATGATTTACTACCATTTTTTCTTGTTTTTTGAGGCAGGCCTGTAGAGCTCTAAACTTCCCTCTCAGGACTGCTTTCATTGTGTCCCATAGGTTTTGGATTGTTGTGTTTTCATTGTCATTAGTTTCCAGGATGTTTTTGATTTCTTCTTTGATCTCATTGTTAACCCAATCAATATTTAATAACATGCTATTCAGCTTCCAAGTGTTTGAGTATTTGGGGTTGTTTTTATTGTAGTTTATTTCTAATATTATGCCATCGTGGTCTGAGAAGATGCTTTTTATGATTTCAATCTTCTTGAATTTGGGGAGACTGTGCTTGTTACCCAGTATGTGGTCTATTTTTGAATATGTCCCATGAGCATCAGAGTGGAATGTATATTCCGTGGCTTTGGGGTGAAGTGTTCTGAAGATGTCTGTTAAGTCCATCTGATCTAGTGAGTCATTTAGGAATGCTGTTTCTTTGCTGATTGTTTGTCTAGAGGAATTATCCAGTGATGTCAGAGGTGTATTAAAGACCCCTACTATGATTGTATTGTTGTCAATATCTCCTTTGATATCTTCCAGGAGTTTTTTTAAGAATTTGGGTGCTCCTGCATTGGGTGCATATATGTTTACCAGGGTTATATCTTCTTGTTGTATTGATCCCTTTAGTATTATGAAGTGGCCTTCCTTATCTCTTGTTATGGCCTTCACTTTGAGGTCTATTTTGTCCGATATAAGTATTGCTACCCCTGCTTTCTTTTCCTTTCCATTTGCCTGAAAGATATTTTTCCATCCCTTCACCTTCAGTCTGTGTGAGTCCCTTCTAATGAGGTGGGTCTCTTGTAGACAGCAGATGTATGGGTCATGTTTTTTTATCCATTCAGCCACTCGATGTCTTTTGGTTGGAGCATTTAGTCCGTTTACGTTTAAAGTTATTATTGAAAGGTACTTGTTTGTAGCCATTTCTTTTTGTGTGTGGCTGTTTTCTTTCTGAGCTTTTTATTTCTTCTTTTTACACCAGTCCCTTTAGCATTTCTTGCATTGCTGGCTTGGTGGTGATCAACTCCCTTAGCCTTTTTTGTCTGTGAAGCTTCTTATTTCCCCTTCAATTTTGAATGATAGCCTTGCTGGATAGAGTATTCTTGGATTCAGTCCTTTGCTTTGCATCACTTTGTAAATTTCCGTCCATTCTTTTCTGGCCTGATGTGTTTCTGTTGAAAAATCATTTGATAATCTAATGGGAGATCCCTTGTATGTGACTTTCCATCTCTCTTTTGCAGCCTGTAAGATTCTCTCTTTGCCCTGAACATTTGCCATGGTAGTTATGATGTGTCTTGGTGTGGGTCTTTTCGGGTTCACCTTGTTTGGGACTCTCTGGGCTTGTGTGACTTTTTTCTTCCCCACCTCAGGGAAGTTTTCTGATATTATTTCTTCGAGTAGGTTTTCTAATCCGTGTTCATCTTTCTGTTGTTCTGGCACACCTATTATTCATATGTTGTTTCATTTCATGTTGTCCCAAAGCTCCCTTAGGCTCTCTTCCTGTCTTTTAATTTTTTTCTCCAATTGCAGTACAGTTTGGGTGTGTTTTGCTTCCTTGTCTTCTAATCCACTAATTCGGTCCTCCGCTTCTCCTAGTCTAATATTGATACTTTCAATGGTGTTTTTTATTGCAGCTATATCACTCTTCATTTCTTCTTGGGTCTTACTTAAGTTGTTGATTTTTTCATCTGTTTCTTCTAGCTTCTTCCATATGTTATTGATTTTTTTCATCTGTTTCTTCTTGCTTCTTGCATAGGTAGTTGACTTTTTCATCTGTTTCTTCTAGCTTCTTGCATAAGTTGTTGACTTTTTCCTCTGTCTGGTTTATGCACTCTAGGACCCTTATTCTGAATTCTTTTTCTGTCATGTTGCATGCCTCTGTATCATTTAGCTGCTTTTCTGGTGAGTCCTCTTTTTCTTTCCTTTGGGGGTTTCTTTGTCTACCCATGTTTGATCTCACTGACATATCTAAATGCCGAGTCATTCAGTGGCTGCTCTCTGGGTGGCAGTGACTCCTTGGGCTGTGGTTGCTCTTCGGGCGGTTGCGGTAGCAGCTGCTCCTCAGTTGGCAGCAGCTCCTCTGGTGGGTGCTGTTCACAGCTGTGGTGGCTCTTCTGGCTGGTGGGGGGAGGTTTCACGTACAGCTGCTGTTCCTCAGACAGAGGGTGTGGTGCTCAGGATGCTGCTGTTGCTTGGATCTGCTGCGTTGATTTAAAGGCACAAAATACAACACAACAAGGCACCACGTACCAGGCACTAAACACAAATATATTCACGATATTAATAACTCCAAATAAAGGTGACCACCCAAATTAAGAGAATTAGGGGATAAGGAAGAAAGAAGAGAAAAAGATAAAAGAGAAAAAAGAAAAGAAAAGTATGGAACAAAAAAAAGGAGTGCAAAATGAAATTGGGAAAAAGAGGGGGGGAAATAAAAGAGAGAAAATAAAAGAAAAAAAAAGAGTGAAAAGAGAGAATGAAGGGGAAGAGGGGAAGAGACTATTTATATGAGGAGAAAATTCCTATAGAACTGCCACTAATCCCAACAAATTCCAGCAACAGCTCCCTGGAGATGAATGCAAACTAGAAACAAGCAATAATATCAAGAGAGGCAAGGGAAAACAGAAGCACAAAAATAACCGGGGGGGGGGGGGATGGGTGGAGGGAGGGGAAAAACCAGCAGAAAAAAAGAAAAAGAAAAAGGAAAACAGCCTCACAACCAGTCCTAAAGCACACACACACACAGAGACACACACAAAAAAACAAGCAACAACAACAACAAAACAATATACTCAACAATCAAGCAAACAGCAACAAAACAATAGAAAGATAAAAGAAGAAAAAAAGAAAAAAAATTTTGGATAGTGAAGAAAGATAAGGGGTATGTGTATAAAGATTTAGAGCAGTGGATTGGAAACAGGATATATAAGTAGGGTGAAATTTTGAAAGGAGGTAAACAGAAGGAATAGGGAAAATCTAAAGCAGGAATAGGATAAGAGAAACAGGACAACAAAAGGGGAAAAGTGATGGAGAGGGTTTTAGCATAGAGGTAAAATTGAGGTAGGGAAAATTGTTGCTAAAGGAACGATGAAAATTGAATGGAGAACACTAATCCCAAAATAAAATAAAGAGAAAATAAAATGGCACTTTAAAAAATGGTAAAATGGTAGCAGTAATAATACTGGTTAAAAATAAGAATGTAGCAATTAAAAGGGTAAAATCAGGTGATGGAAAAAGAAGAAAAAAAATTGTTTTCTTAGTTAAAAGGTGAAAAAAGAAAAAAAAAATTGCAGTAGTGAAGGTCCTTCGGTTCTTCTACTCGTCAGTCTGGCTCGCCTTAGTCCTGCCAGGTATTCAGGAGAGTGTTGAATTTCCCTGCGATACCCTGTTCCTCTGTGTTGTAAACCACAGTCCTTATTTTAAAGCAGGCCGTATTTGTTTCCCAGACTGCCTTATTTTGTGTTTAGCAAAGAATCAGTTTGTGGCTCAGCCTCTGGGTGGCAGTGTTCTGGGGTTGGCATCTGAGGCTATAGGGCTTCATTATCGCACTTAAAACTGGTTTGGGGAGGTCAACTATCCAGAGCTGTTTCTTTAATCGTTACCCTGCTCTGTGTTGTTGCTGGGATTGAAAAAAACCATTATCCTTGTTTTGGTTGGTCACCGGTAGATGATTTTCTAAAAACAACAGTTCACAGTTATAAGGGTCCATGCTGCACTCCTGGCAAGAGAGCATTTGATTAATTTATTTGGAATCTCAATATTTCCTTCAGCTAAATGGGAAAATGTTGATTTTTTCACAAATAATTCCTACTTTCATCCAACTTTAATACTAAGCCATTAAAGATACATTAATATCCGTAAAGCCTATTCATCCTTGTGAGAAACATGGGGAATGCAATTTCTTCAGAGAAAAAATTGTTTCTAATATCATGTCAAATAAAAAGAACCCAGTTTCTGCCTGATACGAGCAGTTTGACCAGAATATACATAATTGCTAGTCTCTTCAGAATTTTCTGAATTTCCTACGAATCCTTGTATATAAAGGAACAAAAGTAAAGGCCTTTGTTTCATATATATGTATATAATTGATTTTGGAGAGGAAGGGAGAGAAAGAGAGAGAGAAACATCAATGATCAGAGAGAATCATTGATTGACTGCCTCCTGCATGCCCTACACTGGGGATCGAGCCCACAACCCGGGCATGTACCCTGTCCAGGAATTGTACCACGACCTCCTGGTTCACAGTTCGATGCTCAACCACTGAGACAAGCCACCAAGGCAAGCCCTTTGGACTAGTCAGTTGATACTGAAGAAATCTGGTCATGTGAATTGGGATGGGACAATTGTTTCACATGGCCTCCCGCTTGCCCTAGTGGTTGGAGTGAATTTCATGGGTCCAGCTTACTTCCCTCTGAAATGCTTGTGAGTGTGCTCAGATGTGTGAGTTTGAACATTAAAGGCACTCATAAGTAATTTCGCAAGTCAGGAACTGTAGGCTCCAGTGCTTTCCTGGGAATACAATTCCCCATGTATTACATATCCATTATTATTAAAGACCAGCAATACAATTCCTACATCTTCTACAGATAGTCTATATGGGAATATAAACAGACACAGTACACATTCACAAACACAGCCATATACAGACATAGATGCACAGGAATGCACACATACATATGACAAGTGCACACACACAGACACAAACAAACAAACACAAGTGCTATTTTCCATTTTCCCAGAATGATATGTTTTGAGTGATGTAAATCATATGACAGGGTGATACTAGACATCAGAGATGAAAAGCCAGTTGGTTGTAAGATTTTATCATATATTCCAAGCCAGTAGGAGCTTTGGCTCTCAAACAGTATGACTGAGGCAGGACTTATAAATCAACCAATGGAAGTTGTGAGAGTTTACTGTTGCTTCAGCCATTTCCCCACAAGAAAACCTTACTGGCACATAGCTCACATTGCCGACTACAATGCCCTAAACCCTAACACAGCCCACATTCAAGAGCCAGTCATATCTGAATAAATGCCTTGAAAGACTGTCTCCATTCATGACTGATGAGGCTGAGTCCCTGAATTTGTGTGTCCTCATATGTTTCTGTGCTACTGAGGAACTTTATTAGGACAAAGGGTCTTAGAACTTTATAAGGGGAATGAATCTTAGATATCAATCAAATAGATAAGTGCTCTCCTTTTCAAGGTAATACAGCCAAAGCCCTAGCAGGTAAAGTGCCTTAGGAACAGCATCACCTCTGTAGCTTGGTTCCTTTGGAATTCCAGGATCCCTCCCCACCTTGAGACCCATTCAAAGGTGTGAACACCATGCTAGCGCCTTTCACAATATATGACATAATTTACTTAATTATCACAGCAATCTCATGAGGTGGATATAATCCTATTTTACAGCTTGGAAATGACCTAACTGGTAAATAGAGGGGTGCAGACTGGAACCTAGGTCTCCACATTACCTTTCCAGTGAGAGATTCCTGCCAAAACTGACTCTCTGGAGTCATCAATTAAAATGCAAATACACCCGGGAATTATAGTCTTAGAAGGCAATATCCCAGCTACTAATCCTGCTTTAGGGAGGATTAGGTGACAACTCCGTGAGGGTAAAAATTGGACTCTGTAGCTGTGCTTAAAGGCAGATTTTGATAGCAAAATGGCAAAGTATAAACCACTTATTTCATAGCTTTGCTTTGAGCTATTCCTACTCTGTGTACCCATCAACGGTGTAGCAGCCTGGTAGAAGAGCAGATGAGAAATCCATTGCCAGATAAGAGATAGGTCTTTCATTGTTGGAGAAAATGAGCCCACCCCTAATCCATACCATCGCACCAGAGCCCCATTTAGAAACGGGTTTGTCCTGAAATCTTCAGAGAAAGCCCATTTTCTGGTGAATAGGACAAGGCCCCTCCAGGCAGTCTCATCACTTTGTGGCCTCTATGATGATAATATATTTGTGCCTAATCCATAATTAACTGGGAAGAGCATGATATTAATTATTTTTCTCAATGGTTAATCAGTGGGGTGTTTCCCCCCTGCATCCTGCTCCTTGTGCACTAACCTGTCAGCCTCCAGTAATTGTTGCATGAGCAGGTTTGGGTGAAAGTCTCCAAGGAGGACCCAGTCTCCTGTTCCATTAGTGGGAACATATATAGATCATTTTCAGCTCTAATCTAGGGCTAAAATCAATTATGTCTCTTGTATTTAAAAATTAAATTGACTCGCCATGGGAGTAGGATGAAGGAAAAATACATTCCTCCTATTATGTGTAATTACAATTGTAAAACATTTCCTTCAGAACGTAATTGCTGCCTACAGAGGCTTGGAGTGCTTAGTGGAAACGCTGGGCTTTCTTTCAGGCTTTTCTTCAGGCTTTTGTTTCCCGCCCCTCCCCTCCCAAGAACTCTTTCTTCCTCTTCATTTTAATGCTATTATAACACTGTGAGGTCCTGGAAGGTTTCTCAACTTACAAAGAATCTCAAATGTCCTTTAGGGCAAAGGGAGCAAAAGCCAGGGTAGAAAAACGAGAGCACTAATTATGCCTGTAATCTATATGATGCAAATTTCACTCTTACTCCTGTTTACTTAGTGTTTACTGTGTGGCCAGGCCCAAGTTAGGTGCTGTGGGAAACACACACAAATGACACGATCTCTATTAGCAAGGCCTTTGGTTTTGATGAATGACCCAAGTGTAACTTATATGAAGATAAGCAGCTTTTTTTTTTTATAATTAGAGATATGATTACTTAACCAGTGATAGACATGCCAGTGTTTTAGGAGGTCAGTAAATTAGGAGGTCACAGGATTGATTTTGAGTCTCTCTTAAAACTCAGTTCTCAGACTTGACTTACTTCCTCTGCCAGAAATGTCATCATTTCTCATAACTGCAACACTCCCACTTCAGGAGTATTTTGGTTGCAAAACAGTAACCAACTCTAAACGGAACCAGAATTATCATAGGAAAGGGTCATGTTTGGGTTTTAAAGACCTAAAACTAGAAGTCTGTCAGAGTCACCCTCCAGGAATTGCACTTTATTGATTCATTTTATTAAGAAAGGTGCTGAATAAAAACAAATCTGATTCCTTCGAGTTTCAAAAATTATATATTCCTTCACTGTTGATTTTGACTGTGTTTAGCAGACCCAGGCAATGAGTTTTCAAGGCACATTGACTGGCCATCAGTCAATGAAAAGAAGAGGCAAGGTTAGTTTGAAAAATACATAGTTTGACTCTCATGGAAATACACTATCACAAGAAAAACCCAAGATTACTTAAGAGAAAGGTAAACAAACTGCTTGAGTTAAAAAAACAAATATCCTAACATACACCAATAGTGAAACCTCATTTGGCAATGCAATTAGGTCAACTGTATGTACGTTCATTGTCCTTGACAAAGTAGTGACAATGCTGTACATCTCTAACTCCTTTTAAGTTCCTAGGAAGACATAGTAATTGGAGTAGAAATAATAACGGTGGTATAAGTAGCAGTAATAGTTGTCACCAGATAATCAGATTTCTCCTTTGCTAGTGGGGAGTGGGTGGCTTTTGGGGTGCTGCTGAAATAAGAATTTTCAGAAGCTTCCACTGGAGAATGAGATGTGGAGAAAGACTTTATTTGCATGGAGTTACATTTCTTGGGCTGCAAAATCCCAGGTCCCTTAAACCAGTCCTGAGCGAGGGGCAGCTGGGATTCCAGTGGAGCCAAAAGCAAGGCCAGTGTCCATGGAGTCCGTTCCATGTTGCACTGAGTCTAGTTCAGCATCAGTTAATTAAAGTCCATCAGTCCATCTTATGGATTCCACATGGTGGTGACCCATGTGGGTGCAAGGGAGCACATCCCCCTGCAACAGGGGTCCCAGGAGCCTGGTGCTCCAGAGAATAAAAAACAAGAGAGCATGTGCTCCTTTGTTCAGAAGTTTAAATATTCAGGTTTCATACTCTTGCAGTTGCCATGCCTATTCTGGCCACTGATTCCCTTCCAGATGTGAGTGACAGGTAAGCATCTTCCCATGTTACTCAGACCTTACTGGGCATGCCTCTGAACTGCCTTTGTCCAGTCCTTTCCCCCACTGATTAGTGGAGAACAAACTTGGAGAGTGTTAGCAAAGCTGTATAAGTGACATGCCTATATTATGTAGTTCCCTTTACTCCTTTCCTGTTAAATAATAGGTAACTATAACAGTTTCAATAGTGATGATTATAATAGTTTAGTATTAATTAGTATTAATGAAAAATTACTAAAACAATCTGTAGGTACCAATTGGTATAAGATTATAGATGATATAACCATTTCACTCACCCTTATTATAATTTAGGAGGTATTGAGCCATTCCAAGATGCTAGTTCTGGTTCACCTAAGCTAAAATCTAGGGAGTTTCATCACTACTATGGCTGTGACAGTGAAAGCCTGTGCCAATCAGTGCAAGACATTCCTCTGGCCACTGAGACAGTCAGCAAGTTTCAAAAGTAGACAGGCAGTATGGCACTGAGAAACACATTTGATCATTATAAAACTTGGCCTTCTTTCCCCAAACTCACTGAAACTTGTGACAAAGGAGGAGGGTCAATTTGGTATTTCCAGTTACTTTGTGTCCAGGTTGAAGATGAAGCTGGTATTCAGAAGATGGCAAAGGCAGTGAGAAAAAAAAATAAACTAATGGAGCCAAAACTTTGGTAGAATTGAGCCTGAAGGGATCTATAAATAAATCCTACGCTTTCTACCATGTGAGCAAACAGCGACTCCTTTTGTTTAAAATAGTTTGACAAGGGTTTATTATTTATTACCTACAATGACAAACGTCTTAATTGGCATATATAAGTACATCACTTTGTATTACAAGCTGCTTATCTATACTCTTTATTTATCTTGATTTTATATAGCAATCTTTGAGTTAAATGTGCAGATATGCTTATTTTATAGACGAGAATTTAGAGGCTCAAAGTGATTAGACCACTTCGGTAAAACAAGTGCATCTAGGGTTTTAGCTTATGAGTTTGGAATTTCATCACAATGTTCTTTCTGCAGAAGTTACTAAATTGATTAGTGGAGGCATCACTAAGTTCATAGAAAGCACAGGGCAACCTTTTGTTTGTAAATTTATTGAACCAGTGAGTTGGTTAGGTCCTTCTTAGCAAAATCGAGAAGTGTGAGACTGAAATGTAGGATAGGGAAGGGAAATGATTGATCCCATCCAGCATTCTCTGGGATGTGATTTCTCTAGAGTAAATCCTTTGTATAGTTTTGTCCCTAATCTGTGCCTTTTGTCACTATTTTTAGTAACACATGTATGTCTCATACTTTCCCAAAATGATCAAAAGGCCTTTCAGTTAGTCCTGTACCTTCCTGTCAAGAAGAAAGTGTTAGATAAACTCATTAACTCTGAAGCATTAGAGGCTTAATTAAAATGCAAATCCTATCCAGAGAGATTTGCATTTCAATGAAGAAGAATGAAGAGGAGGATACTTACCTTAAAAGAATAAAGCAGTACTTGAGGTATTTCAAGCATCAGGAAAAAGATTATTTTGGGGCAAGGATGTTTTATCATCACTTTACAAACTACATTATTAAATAAGTGACTACTTAACTCAATATATAGTCCATCTAAAAGGAGGGCATTAATTATCATAGTTGAAGGCTTTAATGTCTTCAATGAACAAATATAAAGACATGCTTAGAGCCATGGATATAAATGTGGATAGAGGTAGAGTTTAAAGTATGAGCCATATACACAATTCCATGTTATCAGATAATTGGAAAAATTACTGGGTTTAGATCAGTGGTCAGCAAACTCATTAGTCAACAGAGCCAAATATCAACAGTACAACGACTGAAATTTCTTTTGAGAGCCAAATTTTTTAAACTTAAGCTATATAGGTAGGTACATTGTTATTAACTTAATTAGGGTACTCCTAAGCTGGCCTTTGCTAAAAACGTTCTCAATCTGATTGAGGTACGTTCGCTGAGGTCGACCCCTTCAAATTCTCCCATCCACACTGGTCTTGCATACTTGTTTAGGCTATCTCCTTTCGTTCATCCTCTCTATATGTCCAAACCATCTCAACATACCTTTCTCAATCCTCGACACTACATCTTCTTTCACTCCACAACGTTCCCTAAAATTAACTTAATAAACTTTACTTAAAGTTTTAAGTCAACTTCGTACTGTACGTGCGCGCCCACACGTGGTATTTTGTGGAAGAGCCACACTCAAGGGGCCAAAGAGCCGCATGTGGCTCGCGAGCCGAGGTTTGCCAACCACTGCTATAGGGGCTGAAATTGGTACTGGTGCCCTATTCTACTCTTTCAGTCAGGGGACTTGGGAGGTCATAGTTACTCCAAATAAATTATTTTATGCCTTGTGAGCCTGCATTTCCACCTCCCATCTTCAGCATTGTTTTTTTTTTGTTTTTAGTGTTAATGTAAGCAGATATGTGTGTCATGTGTGTATCTTTCCCTTAGGTGATACATTGGTCCTTTCTAACTATGAGCATCTATCCGATCTGTTGTTGCTGCTTTTGGGAGAGAGACGGAAACATTAAGATATGAAATGAATGGCACAATTTGCCGAGCAGGAAGAGGAAATAAGGCATTCAGTTATTCAATGACCAGTACCTTTACATTATATGCTTGTGTTTGTGTGTTTGGTTGGTTGGTTGGGGTTTTTTTGTTTGTTTTGTGCACTTCAAGACATTTCCTATTGTTTAATTTCTGTAATTAAATTTTGACCCTAGTACTTCAAACTTATTTGATGTTGGAAAAATTGCTTAATCTTTCTGCCTCAGTATTTTCTGTGTAGTATGGAAATAATTTTGCATAATGGTTCCCCCTTGGATTAAATAGTATGATAACAGTAAAGTACCTAGAAGTGTATGACACATTGTGTACTTAACTAAATTTTGATACTTGTCTATGTCTTTTAAAGAAATCTGCTCCTATACATACAAGGGCAGCCAAAATTTATATAAATGTGGAGAAAAAAGATAAGTCAAAACTTTATGATAAGCAGCTGTGACTTCCATCTCTTAGTAGGTGCCACTGAGGCACCTATATTGTACCCTAGGCTGAATGACATAATGTTGAAGTCCTGAGGACATTATGAGATTTAGTCGCTTGATTCAATCTGGAATTAGTTATACTGGACTTATGACCTCCTTTCCTGCTTTGCACCCCTTTTCTAGTGGAGGTAGAGATCCATGTTATAAATTATATTTCACTTGGCCAAGGACCTGCCACCTTGCATTCTCTTTCTATTTTACCTGAGGAGAGATCTTGTCACCAGTGACCCACATTCCCAGGCACATCTTGAGGCATTACTAAGTATGGATTCACCACGGAGGACTCTATTTCTGGCCTCTAAGCCCTGCGTATTATTTTCAGCAATTTGAAATAAGCAAACACATTAGTCATCATTAGGTTTGACAACAGCTTCACAAATACCTCAGGGACTACCTTACCTAGGAATCTTTATACTGAATTACAGGGCTACTGCTGTATTACAGACCCAGCATAAGGACATGTCTCTTCTGTCCCTAGCAGGTACTACCTCCTTCTGTTTTACACCATTCTCTGATAGTTAAGCTCTGACATGTCTTATAGCTAAGAGCTTTGGATATCTGACTTGTGGTGGAATGACATCTTGCTGCAGGAGTTTCTTAGTTTGGCTGCCTTTCTTGGCCTTTCTAAGAACTCTCAAAACTTAAGTTTACCATAAGTAGCCACTGATTATTTAGCTGTTTACTTCATTCAAGTAAGAAGTCAGAGGAGATTTTAAATTTGCTTTCCTGAGAGACATCTCTCACAGTAGCTCAACTTTTCTGTTAGTTTTGCTGACTCTCTAAACAGTGCCTTGAATTTGGATTGGATTGAACTTGTGTGATTTCCCCAAGGGAGTCAGGTACATGTGGATTACGGGGGTCAGGACTTAGGTTTCTCTGCTGGTAAACCAGAGGGAAACAGAGTATCCTCAGAGACCCTTGAGGACACAGGGCGGGGCAGGGAGGGGGAGGTGGAATCAAGTTAAATGCTGATAAGAACAGAACTAACAAGTCTTATAAGGTCAGAGGCTATAATCTGGGTCTACATGATGATATATAAGGTTTCTTTATTTCAAGTGTTGAGAATTATAGAAAAACCATGCTGAAAACAGCTGGAGAGGAAGAAAAGAGAGGTGGAAGTGGGGGTAGAGAGTTGAGTTTTGCTGTCATTGTTCTGCTGGCCTGGCCCATTATACTAAGGGCAAACTAGACACATCTAAACAATTATCTACAGATGAGCTAACTTAAAATTGAGCAGATTTTCACAAATAACAATGTCATGGAGTGTACAAGTTCACATAGGGGATGTTCTTTTAGAGGAAAGTAGGAAAGGTTCTGCATTTTCTGCTGTCCTGGAGACTTTAGGACAATGGTTACTTACCTTGTTTGCCTAGTAGAATCACTTGTGGAATTTCTCAAAAATATGATTCCTGGGTCCCACCTCAAAAGAAAGATTCTAGTTAAATTGATCTTTTGTATGCACAGGGCATCCTATTGTTTAAAAGCCTCCCAGATGATTCTTATAAAAAGCTACGGTTATGAGCTCTGATCTAGAAGGAAGGCAGACTTAGATGAATTCTAGTTCTATTTTTACATGAGAACAAACCTCTGCAGGGAAAAAAAATCATATTCTCTTTGGTGGAGATATACATTTCACAGATCAAATTTTATCATGTTTCTCACATAGCCAAATATCCTTCAGGCTTTCAATCAGTTTTAATCTAACAGATATATTTCAGGCAATATTAAGTAGATCAATAGTCTATCCTGATTCAACTAACTGGATAATTATTCAGTTGTTCAATTCACTAGACAGAATCTTAAGCCATATAGAATAGAGGCTATATTTTTAAAAGATTGGTAATGCACAATAATGAAAAAGAAATTACTGGGAGCCTATTATTTTAATTGATTAATATGACAAAATGATGAAACCCAGGCTTTTAAAAATACTCATAGCTCATTCCTATAATGTAGAAATATTCTGACCTAGAAAAGATCGTGGGTTTCAATTGCTCAATAATGAAAGACAATGAAGTGAAGACAACATCACATAGCTCATTTCCCCTTCTCATCATGTCTTGGAAGACTGAAATCATCAGAAATGACAATTCCACAGCCCTTCCTGGCTTTTATATGTGAATCTCATTTTCACTGAATTTCTTCTTGAATAGCCAGTGATGGTGTTCAGGGTCTCTTCACCAAATAAATGAGTCTTGTGTGGATGTATTTCTAGTACAATAAAACCTCATTAATTTAGCAGATGGCATGACAGAATTAGTCTAGAATATGGAGAACTGAATTCTGGTAAGAGGATAACTTTAATATCATTGAAGTGACTTTGGCTGGGTTCCATAATCTATCAGAGTCTCATTTTCTAACTTATATTTGGGGTAAATAAGGCTTGTCCTGCCTATCTTGCAAATTCCTGCTAACACCAAACTACAGAGGTCCAGCCACTGAAGATTGATTTGGGCTCAGATGGTTCCATCCACTGTTCACCTCCCCTGTGCTAGGCATTATGCTTTCATCTGGGGATTTTCCTCTGATCCAACACTTCTCATATATAGATCCTTGCTGTAGTGTTTTGGCCTCGACAGTTCTCAGGCCAAAGATGAACCACCAGGCCACTTGCAGGGATGGGTCCCAGACAGCCAAGGCCCTGGACCCAAACAGTAACTTGTATTCCTGTTTTTCATCTTTTCAGAATTCTCCTCTTTCCAGCCAAGTCTTTTTCTCCTCTTTCTACCACATTCTAAGCTTCAAATCCACTAGAAGTTCCCATCACCCACCATGCTTCAAAAATGAAATAAAATAAAAAGTATTTGTTCTTTCTCAGTTCTAATTATGCTTATTAGAAACTTAAAGATCAGCATTTCCTTTTAAATGTGGAGGCTGGTGCTTTAATTTCCTCCAGGTTACTTTTTTAAATACAACAGAAGGTGTTTTTATTTGTTTTGTTTTCTCAAATGAGTAACAAAACAGAATATTTTCAAGCCTTACCTCCTAGTTTATTCCCCAATCTGCGTAAATCCCAGCATGTCTTATAGTATATGCTGGCTCTGACCTGCCGCTAAACATGGATTTGAAGATTCAATGGAATAATATATATGAACTATGAAATACATATAGATGAAATAGTTTTGAAATTGCAAAGTGTGATGAAAATGAATCTACATGGACATTTTTTATTATCCACCTCATACTTGAGTAAAGCTGACAAGATAGTTGAACTCTAGACTGCTTAGAAATGGGAACACTCACGTATGCATATGTGCACATACCACAGACACACAGACACAGATAACAGTTAGTGCAGATGCTTCATTTCCCAGATGCCAAAATTGATTGAGTTAGGTCCAGAAATCTGTTCTATAGCTTCATTCACTTTTGTACGCTTTGTGGTAAAAAGATTTCTTAGGCATAATTGTGAGCAAACACAAGAGGGCAGACACAGAATTGCACTTAGGTGTCATTTCTTTGCCAAAGCTAACAGTAGTACATTGCAAGACTGTAGGAAGAACATAATATCTGACCGTCTCTCTCTTGCTGATGTTGTAAAATGTTACCAATCAATGAGTACATCCAGTAATTCACTGGGGTTGCAAAAGAGTGACATTTAATAATATTTTATTTTTCTTTATGAATTACTAGAGGCCCAGTGCACAAAAATTTGTGTACTCAGGTGGGCCCCTCAATCTGGCCTGTGCCCTCTCGCAGTCTTGGGCCCCTCAGGGGCCCTTTCCCCTGGCTGCTGGCACCAGTTTTCCTCCTGTGCCTGGAACCCAGGCCTTCACTCTGGAGATGGGGTGTGGTGGAAGCTGGTGTGCGGGCTCCAGGGGCATGACAGAGGCCGGCACGGCAGCCTTCCCTCTTTGCTCTTCGCTCGCCATGCCAGCCTTCGCTCGCTGCTCCTGCCCGGGGCCAGCCGGCTTCGCTCCATTGCTTGGCGCCTACATATGCAAATTAACCGCCATCTTTGTTGGCGGTTAACGCCATCTTTCTTGGCAGTTAATTTGCATATCACCCTGATTAGCTAATGGGAAGCATAGCGAAGGTATGGTCAATTACCCTTTTTGTCTTTTATCAGATTAGATAATAACTTTATAAAGGAGAGTTATTATACTATTATAATACTATAATTATTATACTGTTTCATAACCTGGTGGAACAATGCATGTAGAAAAGTTAGAATGAAAGTTTGGTAGGTTTTTAAAATTTAACAACTTCCTTATCTTTCTCATAATGTAAGTTTTAAAACATCATTAGGAATTCTTAAATTTAAAAATATTTGCAAATTGTTAATACACTGCAATGCTTATTATTTAAGTGAAATTATTTTGGAAACTGAAATGAGAATTTTTCCCAAAAGCTTTCCTTCCTTCCTTCCTTCCTTCCTTCCTTCCTTCCTTCCTTCCTTCCTTCCTTCCTTCCTTCCTTCCTTCCTTCCTTCCTTCCTTCTTTTCTTCCTTCCGTTTTATCTTCTATTTATTTTCAAGCCCTTAGGAAGGATGTTCATTGCTACTGGTTGGTTATTTTTACTAGGCCATTGAGTGGATAGGGTCAGACTCTATATGCATATTTTGAGTTCAGATTGATATTTTCAAGTTCAGGACCACAGAATTATATAGATATAGATATAGATATAGATATAGATATAGATATAGATATAGATATAGATATAGATATAGATATAGATAGATATAGATATATAGATATAGATATAGATGGTATAGATATAGATTTTTAGAGAGAGAAGAATGGAGGAGAGTAAGAAACATCAATGGGACAGTGAAACATCAATTTGCTGCCTCCTGCCTGCCCCTACTGGAGATCTAGCCCATAACTCAGGCATATGCCCTGACCAGGAATCTAATCAACCTTTTGGTGCATGGGATGATGCCCAAATGACTAAGCCACACCAGCCAGGGAGGAGCTACAGGATTTTTAACTTAACTAACTTAAATACTAATTTAAATGTTCTTTATTCTACACAGAGAAAAATGGGTTCTCAAGAAAAATGGGGGTGATAGAATTAGAACATCCAATAATTATACATTAACTTTATTTCCCTTTTCATACATAAGGGTATCTGAACAATAATTATAACCCAAACAACATTAATAATGATTCTTAAAACACTTTAAAATTTCATTTATTATCACCATTATTAGTAGTAGTATTATTTTTTGCTCATATGTTTGCCATTCTCTTCTTGTTATGCTGAGTTAATATTTTCAAGTACATTGTATACTATTTCTATGTGTGGTTTCACTTTTTATTGTGGAAAGATTTTTCTTGATTTATTGTTTTAGTATTTCTTATGGCTTTTGTGTTGTTGTTGTTTTGCTGTGGTTTGATTTTCTTTTTTAAGGACTCCAATTAGTTGTATGTTGAATTTTCATTGACTATCTTTGATATTTGTCACATTCTCTCAAGTATATTTACCCACTTATTTTTTATTTAAACCACTTTCTTATTTTTACCTTCTATTTATTTCATGTATTATTTGATGTACTTATTCATTATTTTGGGTTTCCCTTCCCCCCAGTTAATCTTTGTTTCTAAAGTGATTTTTTAATTTTCGTTCTAATTCTTCTCTGAATTCTGTTAACTCATGTCTGTTTTTCTAATGATGATTTATATTATTAACTTCATATCATTTGAAAGCTAATTTTGAAAAACTATATTTAAGTTTTAATTCTATATTTTAATAGTATATTGCATCACATTAAACTTACACAATGTTTTCTGTCAAATATAAATCAATTAAAAAAAACCAGTGCATTGATATATATCTTTTTGGCATGTTTTATTTTTTATAGGAATATTTTCTGTTCCTCATTCTCTTTATTCTTACCTAAAATTTGCATGGAATTTGAACTTAATATTTTCTTGATACCTTATTCATATTTTTAAATCAGTTTACTTTAAACTAAAAAGAAGCAAGGTTCAAAATTGGCTTTCTAGCTATTGAATTTAAGCATCATTAGAAATAAAGGCTTTTCGTTTTTGAGGGTTTTGAGGGGCTCTGTTTCATAATCAGACTTTTATTTGGATCTTCACTTTTCTTACCATCTCATGTCCTTGCCTACTCAATTTCTCCTTAATGTGATGTTAAGACCCAGGGTTGGGGGAACCTGCGACAGAGTTTTAAGAGTACATGGAGCTAGACTGTCATCTCTGTCTTGACCCATTATTGGTATGTACAAAAATCCCACTATTTTCAACTGTTGTTCTCAGTTGGCTTGCCATGTTGGCTATTTTTTGTTATTATGATTTACTGCTTCTAAGACATCCCACTGCTTCTTGCTTTCTTCTGTTCAGGTGTTCAGAGAATGCAAATTTTCACATTTGGTAGTGTGTTTCCCTTGGCATCTTTTAAAATATATTTTTATTGATTTCAGAGAGGAAGGGAGAGGGAGAGAGAAATAGAAACATCAATGATGAGAGAGAATCATTGATCAGCTGTCTCCTGCATGTCCCCCACTGGGAATCCAGCCCACAACCCAGGCATGTGACCTCCTGGTTCCTAGGTTGACACATGACCACTGAGCCATGCTGGCCGGGCTCCCCTGGTTATTTTGAGTTCATAGGGATATTCTGTTTCTTAGTTTTGTCATAAATATTGTTCATTTAATGTTGTTATTGTTTTGTTATCTTATTGCTCCTTCTATTTTTATATTGAGTTTCAAAAATTACTCCGCTACTGCTATCTCTATTTTCCTGGAACTTTTTTGAATTAAAAATATTATTGCTTATCCAGCAAAGTAAGCTCAGTCTGACCATTACTAGATCAAAATCTATTATTTATATTATTAAAATGTATATTTGGTGAAATTCTACAACCCTAATGGATATTTGTAGTCTTTTCAAATTATTATGCATGTATCATGAAAGTAGATATATTTGTGTACCTACAAATTTATTCTAGACAATTTGAAATTCATCTAGAACAAATACCATCTTGAGTAATTTCAAATAATGCAGAATTCCTCTATATTTTCTGGTAACTTGCATAGGTGAAGTTTGACCTCATTTATATCATTATTTTAGAAAGGTTGATATAACATCCATATTCTCTTTCCTAGGTTGAAAAAAATATAAACTCTTAAGCCACTCCATAAACTTAATTGCCAAATTTTGGGGGAATATGTATTTGAAAAAAGTTCACACATTATTCAAATGCACAACATAGCTGAATGCCATGTTCTTGCAGAACTTTTAATCTGCAATAGATCAAGACCCTACATGGACCCAAACTCAGAGGACAGTGCATCAGCATTTGGGCTGAAAATTAAGACAGAGAGAGAGAGGAGTGAGAGGGACAAATCTCAAAGAATAACTACTGTGGAGCTAGCAAGTCAGTGTGAAAGTTTAAGGAGCTGGTCGTACTTAATCAGGGAAGGCAGTTATATGGTATTATGGCTCTGCCTTCCAGGGTTTCTCATAAAATTCAGGAAAGGCATGGCATATATATGGCGTGAGTGCCAAAATATAACCCTCTGAAGCGCATGACATACTTTGCTAATCAGTCATGAAACTCTTTTCTGGTGAGATGGGACACTGCCTCATAATTCTTATTAAAAAATAAAAAAAGCCTTGTTCAGTCATTTCTAGTAAGTTGTAGTTGGCCTGTCAGTCAAGACGTATTTGCCACTCTTTTTTAGTATCTGAGAATTTAATACATACACAAACAGAAATCTTCAAATGAATCTCCAAGAGGCAACAACTGTCTATATTTTGGGTCTCTTAAGATATAACAAAGGGATGCCAGGTGAATAAAGACTCATGGGACATGATTAATATCAACTGGAAAAATATCAGATTTACCGAAAGCTTGAGTTGCTTGGTAGATTAAGTTGGCTGCCTCTTTGTAATATAGGCAGGTATATCATAGTGTGGTAGCATAAATCACTCAGAATCAAAGGGAAATGAGCTGAGTCTGGAAGGCCAACATGGGAAGTAAATCCATTTCATTGAAAGTCCAAAGGAGGTTTGTTGTGGAATAAAAGTTTTTAGAAAAATTACTATTAGCTGTGTGAGCATTTGTAAGTAATAAAATGAAAGATTCTATTAGACCTGCCTTTTCAAATTGTGTCCCAAGAATTACTGCAACTATCATTGGTCTCTTAGGGCAATTTTAAGCAGTTAGCCGAGAGGTTACCTACCCCTTACCCCTGCAAAACAAACAAACAAATAAAAAAACCAAACCAGAAGCATCTCAGTGTTTTTGTTTAATTTATTAAAGAATCTACACTAATAAAAGAGAAACATGGTAATTGGCGTACGACCGCTACCCTTTTCATTGGCTAATCAGCGAGATATGCAAATTAACTGTCAGCCAAGATGGCAGCCGGCAGCCAGGCAGCTTGAAACTAACATGAGGCTTGCTTGCCTCAGTGATGGAGGAAACCAACGTTCCCCGCCTACAGCTAAAGGCCTCTGAGCCTGCAGTTTCAAACATTGTAACAAATACCGCGGGACTTCAGCCAGCAGATTCGCAACATTGTATGCAAAGGCCAGAAACCTACTTTCAGGAGCGGAGGCCTAAGAGCTGGAGCAAAGCCTCAAGCTAAAGCTGGCCCAGAATAAAAAAAAAAAAAAAAAGGAAAAAAGGAGCGTTTGGGAGTTCAGTCACCCCCAGCCTGAAAACAGCCCTCAGCCCCTCACCCAGACTGGCCAGGCACCCCAGTGGGGACCCCTACCCTGAAGGGTGTGTGACCAGCTGCAATCAGCCATCATCCCCTCACCCAGGCTGGCCAGGCACCCCAGTGGGGACCCCCACCCTGATCCAGGACACCCTTCAGGGCAAATGAGCTGGCACCCACCCATGCACCTGGCCTCTACCCTATATAGTAAAAGGGTAATATGCCTCCCAGAACCAGGATCAACGGAGCCGAGAGGCCTCCTGGCACCGGGATCAGCATGACAGGGGGCAGCGCCCAAACACCCTGATCGGCCCTGCTCTGTGTGTGATGGGGTAGAGCCATAACCTCCCCATCAGCCCTGCCCTGAGTGTGACAGTGGTGGCACCCCAACCCCCTGATCGGCCTTGCTCTGTGGGTGATAGAGGGTGGCACCCCAACCCCCCCAGGCCCCCCACGGGCCCTGCTCTGTGTGTGACGGGGTAGAGCCATAACCTCCCATCAGCCCTGCCCTGAGTGTGACAGTGGTGGCACCCCAACCCCCTGATCGGCCTTGCTCTGTGGGTGATAGAGGGTGGCGCCCCAACCCCCCCAGGCCCCCCACGGGCCCTGCTCTGTGTGTGACGGGGTAGAGCCATAACCTCCCCATCAGCCCTGCCCTGAGTGTGACAGTGGCGGCGCCCCAATCCCCTGATTGGCCCTGCTCTGTGTGTGACAGGGGACGGTGCCCCAACTCCCCTATCGGACCCACTCTGTGAGTGACAGGAGGGAGCTCCCCAACCCCCTGATGGGCCCTGCTCTGTGCATGACAGGGGGCAGCGCCCCAACCCCCTGATTGGCCCTGCTCTGTGTGTGACAGGGGGTCACGCCGCAACCTCCCCAACGACCCTGCCTTGAGTGTGACAGAGGGTGGTGCCCTAACCCCCCAATAGGCCCTGCTCTGAGCCCGACCAGGGGCTGCACCTAGGGATTGGGCCTGCCCTCTGCCACCCGGGAGCAGGCCTAAGCCAGCAGGTCATTATCTCCCGAGGGGTCCCAGACTGCTAGAGGCCACAGGCCGGGCTGAGGGACCCACCCTTCCCCCCGAGTGCACAAATTTTTGTGTACCGGGCCTCTAGTTCTTCAATCAAATTGATTCAGTCCTATGTTTCCATATATTTCTTACATGTTATACTTCATTCACTTAAAGCACTAAGGTGAGCAGTTGGAATTTTAAAGTAGTTACCCAGGAGAATAAAAAGTTATTAGATATAGAATCAGAAATACATTTCGTTGATGGCTCACAGACATAAGGGAAGCATATACTATCCTGACTCATCTGAAATTGGGAAAGCTGAAGAATGTTATCTGAAAAAATACAGGACGTCCTGACCTCTTATCCTTTAAGGTTGTCAGTAAAAACAATTCTGCATATTAGTCATTATTTCTACTTATCTAAAAGGCATTTGTCATGATAAAATAGCATGTACATAAATTTATATGCATAATTTAACAGAAACAAGAGACTAGAATCCTTTCTCATTCATGCCCTGGAAATGAAAACTACCTTTTGATTTATTTGCAGAGATCTATGGAATATAGCAGGAAATACATTCTTCTCCTTTGTTTAAGACGAAGACAGCATATGAGATTTTTCCTCTCTCTCTCTCTCTTTTTTTTTTTTTTTAACTCATGGACATAGACAACAGTGTGGTGATTGCTGGGGGGAATCACCACACTGTTGTCTGTGTCCATGAGATTGGTGGGGGGTGGAGGAGGGCACAGGGAGGACAAATGGTGACAGAAGGAGACAATAAAAGACTAAGACAATACAGAGAGAATCCTTAAGTAAAGGTCATCTGGCTGAATGCAGTTACTTTAAAGAGGCATTTATAAAATTTTAATTTCTGAGTATATTTTTGCTATTACATAGAAAACAATTGATTTTTTAAATACCTTTCTTGTATCTTTCAACATTGAAAACTCCTATTAGTTTTAATATTTTTTGCAGATTTCATCAAAATTTTAATATGACAATAATGTCATGTGCAAATAAACAGTTTTATTATTTTTTTTCAACTGGATGTCAATGAATTCTTTTCCTTGTCTTATTACACTGGCTGGAACTTCCTGTACAATGTGGAATAGAAACGCTAGGAGTGGGAATCTTTGCCTTGTTTCTCATTTTGAGGGAAATATTCCATCTTCTATTACTAAATCTGATGCTGACTGTGAGTTTCACAGAGATGCTATTATCAAGCTGAAAAAGCTTCCTTTTAGTCTTTAGTTTGCTGAGAGTTTTTATCAGAAATAAATGTTGGATTTTGTCAGATGCATAATATTTTATTTTTATTGATTTCCAAGAGGAAGGGAGAGGGAGAGAGATATAAAAACAGTGATGAGAGGGAATCATTGATCAGCTTGCCTCCTGCACACCCCACACTGGGGATCGAGCCCACAACCCGGGTATGTGCCCTGACCAGGAATCGAACAGTGACCTCCTGGTTCGTAGGTAAGTGCTCAGTCACTGAGCCATGCTGGCTGGGCGCAAATGCATATTCTTTACCTATTAAGATAATCATATTGGTTTTTAATTATTTCATTAATATGGTGTATGGAATAATTTCTAAATCTTAAAGTAAGCTTGTATCCCTAGGAGAAGTCCTACTTGTGTCATGATATATTATCTTGTGCAGCTCCATATTTCTATCTAGCATCATTTTTCTTTCATGTAGTGCAACTCTGCTGTCAGATTCTTTAAGTTGTTTTGTTTTTGAAAAAAACTTCATTTTGTTTTCATTTTTGAAAGTTTATTTCTATGCTTAGAGAATTTTAGGTTGAGGGTTTTGTCTTTCACTGCTTGAAAGATGTTGATCCACTGTCATCTCTCTTGAATTGTTTTTTTTTGATAGGGACTCTGCTATATTCTTACTTATTTGTTGGCATTGTTTCTGCTTTTTTTCTGAGGGCTTTTAAGATTTTTAAAAATTATTTCTATAATAATTTGTCATGATTGATAGATTATGATGTGTCTTATAGTTTTCTTAATATTTCTAATACTTGAGCATCTTGGATTTGAATTATTTCCATCAATTTTGGAAAAATTTTTGGTCATTATTTGTTAAATTTTTTATGCCTTATCCTTCTTTCCAATAATTCCAATCACATGTATATTAGCTACATTTCCTGATGCTATATTCTTTTTTTTTTTTTTAGATACTTTCTGTATTTCATTTTAATTGTTTCCTTTGCTATTCTTCAATTTACTAATCTCTCTTTGGCAATATCTAATCTGGATCAATCCCACTCAGTGTATTTTTTATATCATGAAAAATAACTATTACATTGTCCTCAGAAAATGTGGTTTTCATGTCTTAAGTTTTACTTTGGATCTTTTTCATATATCTTTATTTAAAGGTTTAATCTTCTAGCTTATTGAATATATGGGATATAGTAATAATGTTTAATGTCTCTGTCTGCTAATTTTTACACCTAGATCAGCTTTGACTTTTTCTCTTCACTGTAGGTAGTATTTGTCCATTTCTTTATATGCCTAATGATATTTGAGTAGATGCCAGATATTATGAATTTTACTTTGCTGGGTGTTGGATATTTTTTGTTATCCTACAAATACTACCAAACTTTGTCTTGAGATGCAATTAATTTACTTGGAAACATTTAGAAACTTTTAAATTTTGCTCTTCAGCTTTATCAGGGAAGATTAGAACATCATGTTGTCTAGGGCCAATTATTCTTTGCTATGGAGCCAAGAGCCTTATAAGTTTCCTGCCCAATGCCCTTTGAATTATGAATTATTCCTGGCTGGCTTGAGAACAGCAACTATATTCGGCCATGAGTGAGCTATAGGTACTATTTCTTCTAATACTTTATAGTGCTCTTCACATCTACTCTCCCAACCAGATCATTTCTTTATAAGCCTGTTCCTGTCACCAGTCTCCTCAATACTTAGAAGGACCTTCTGCCATTTCTAGAGTTCTCTCCACATCCAGTTCTGTATATGAGTTTTCCTATATACTTTCTGGATATTGATTGTCTTTGATTAAATATCTTAAACATTCTCCAATAAATTATTTGAAATATCCCTTTTCTGAGAGGATGTTTGTACACTGTAAAGGTATTTTAGAAGCATATCTTCTCGTTTTAGAAGCGTACCTTCTCATCATTTTTTAAATATAAAAATAATAAAAACCATAGATAATACCAGTAACCATTCCATGTCTTGAGATTATTTTTTTCTTCTTTAACAATAGGGTACATTATTAAAGAAGTGAAAATGAGTAAGAGTGTCTTGTTGACTGAAAGACTAAGAAGAAAATCTATGGCCAATAATTTTATATTCAATAGCTTGTGAATGGTGAAATAATTACTTGAGGTTTTGGAAAGAGACTTTTAGCAATTGAGGAATGTTTATTAAGCAGAATTTTGATTTTAAAAAAAGATTAAAAAACAACTCAGCACCTAGGAGATGCTGTAACATACAAATTCTGAGTGAACAAGAAAATTAATATTTAGGTACTTTTGACATTTGATAATAGTTTTTAAAGACAGAATTCCTCCTCCTGTTTAAGTTTTGTGAGAAGTTTAGCATCATAGGAGAGAGTGTGAATTCTGGTTCTAGATGATCTGGATTCTAATCTTGAATCAGCAGATAACTTCTCTGTGCTTGGCTTGTCACAGCTGTAAAATGAGAATTACAATAATGCTCATCTTACATGGTTGTTATGAGGATTAAATGCATTATTACACACAAAGCCCTCGGAAGAGTGACTGGTAGATTGAGGAGCCAGATAAATGTTAGCTATTAGCTATTAGCCTTGAGTTTTCCATTAACTATCTGTCTTGATAAGTAACTTGAGAATGTGCTTTCAGGTCTTTCAGTCTCTGATTTCTCATCTGTAAAATAATGTGGTTTTATGTTTGCTAGTAGATTTTATCTTAAATGCCAACTCTGATTAGCATTAGGTACTTGGATCATAGTATTTATAAGGATTGTATCTGGGCTGGAAAGAATAATAACTCAGTATCAATTAACTCTCTCTGCAATGAGCTCTGTAGTCAGAATAGTAGAGTGAGTGTACACACATATGTACATACATTTGCACACTCATTTAACAGCTCATGCATATTTTATATATCTATATCTGATAGACATACATAATATATATGTGCCTACATGTATATACCAGGTATATGCATATATGTGTGAGTATATAAATACATATTACCATTACCTGGTATCACAGTTGTTTCTTTCATCTTCAACATGATGTAATTACATGAGTTAATTATTATTATTTTTTTAAATATATTTCATTGATTTTTTACAGAGAGGAAGGGAGAGAAATAGAGAGTTAGAAACATCGATGAGAGAGAAACATCGAGCAGCTGCCTCCTGCACACCCTCCACCGGGGACGTGCCTGCAACCAAGGTACATGCCCTTGGCCAGAATCGAACCTAGGACCATTCAGTCTGAAGGCTGATGCTCTATCCACTGAGCCAAACCGGTTAGGGCGAGTTAATTATTTTTAAAAGAATTATACTCTTAGTAAAATTAGAATTGTGATGGCATTTGCATACTATTGGGCTTCAAACAGGTAAACTCTATTCCTGTGTTTGGGAAGTTCCCAACTTGAACAGCAGAGCCTGCATCCCATTGAGGAGGCTCAGTATGCCTGATTCTTACTATTCCATCCTCCTTTGTCGCTAGAGCATAAATATATGCCCTGCATCCACTTATGTGACATACTCTCCTAAGATTTGGATGCTAGGCTATCCAAAGGAGAAAATAGACTGAGTCCATTTTGGTGAAGTTAGAAATAAGCTACAGGTCTGTGACTTTGGTGACTTCTCTAGACTGACTGTGACATGACTTCAGATTTATTCTGACTGAGTAGATGCCAAGCCATTTGTTCAAGCTCCTAAAGATTATGTGAGCTGTCTTCTACCATGTGACTTTGTCCCCTAAATTCCTAAGTTAGCCTTACTGATTTTGCAGCCAAAGCGTGGGTGTCACCTGGAATTACATAGTCTATCTCTTTTAGTGATTGTCTGTTCTGTTTCCTGTTAGGCTTTGTATGACCCCATTGGACTATGCCTCTTCCATCAAATGTTGGCCTACAAATCACTCCAAGTTCCAAGATAAAACACCAGAAGGAAAAACATCTAATAGGCAAAAGAGCAGAGATAAAAATTTTCTTTACTACATGTGTGACTAACCAGAGATCACATGTAATCTGGCCTTTACAATGCAGCAAATATGTCCTTTTTATGAAAATATATTTGGCTTTCTCACTTTTTAATGTTATTCCTTCCTTTGATATATACTTTAGAATAGAATGATCTGGTTAACCATATAGTCTTCTATACTTTATCTAAAGTTATGGGAAAAAATCACAGACCTTACTTTATGAAGTTTTTGTAAAGTTTGTGAATAGTACACATTTTATTTTTTGTTTGTTGAACCGACCCCTCAAGATCTATTCATCCATAGAATCTTGTCCAATCCATGACTTTTTCGAAGAACCAGTTTTTGGTTTGGGTTGATTTTCTTTATTGTTTTCTAGTTCATTGATTTATGCTCAAAGTGTATTAGTTTTTTTCTTCCACTTATTGTAGGCTTAAGTTACTCCTTTTATTCTATAGTTTTATAAAATGGGAGCTTACATTATATTGGTTTCAGAGCTTTCTATTTTTCTGATACATGTATTTAATGCTGTAATTTTTCCTGTAAGCACTGTTTTGGATGTAATCCACAAATATTGATAAGTTATATTTCCTCTTTTATTTAGCTCAAAAAATCCTATATAATAAAATACTAATATGCAAATCGATTGAATGGCAGAACGACCAGTGAAACAACCGGTTGCTATCATGTGCACTGACCACCAGGGGAAGATGCTCAATGCAGGAGCTGTCCCCAGCCCACAGGCCCCAGGCCAGCCAAGGCGGGTGCCAGCAGGGGCCCCCTGATCGCCCTACTGGTCGCCCTGCAGAGGCGGTGGTGGCGGCAGGGGGGCGGGGCCGGTGCCAGGCTGGCCAAGGTGGTGCCAGGGGGGGCGCTTCAGTCGTCCCACTGGTTGTCCCACAGATCGGCCCTGATCACCGGCCAGGCCTAGGGACCCTACCTGTGCACGAATTT
Organism: Myotis daubentonii; assembly: GCF_963259705.1. Lineage (NCBI taxonomy): Eukaryota > Metazoa > Chordata > Mammalia > Chiroptera > Vespertilionidae > Myotis > Myotis daubentonii. The sequence continues at coordinate 81,740,304 of NC_081847.1, read as the reverse complement.
CGTGCACTAGGGCTCTAGTATATTTATATTTATCTTGAGACTTCTTTGATCTATGTGCTATTTAGAGATGTTTTTAATTTCCGAATATTTAGGAATTTTCTAGGTATCTCTCTATTATGAATTTCTAGTTTTATTCCATTGTAGTCTAAGAACATCTTTTGTATGACTTTTATTATTTTAAATTTGTTAAGGTGTGTTTAATGGCCCAAATCTGGTCCATCTTGTGAATGTTTCGGGGAAACTTGAGAAGAATGTGTATTCTGCTGTTGTTGGATGAAGTATTCTATAAAAGTCAATTTGACCAATTTAATTGATGTTGCTGTTTAGATCATCTATATCTTTACTGATTTTTCTGTCTACATAATCTATCAGTTATTGGCAGAAGGATATTGAAGCCTCTGGCTATAATAGTGAATTTGGTTATTTTTCCTTTTAGTTCTTTCAATTTTTGCTTCATGTGTCACAATATTCTCTTTTTCGGTTCATACTAAGTTATTCTTTCTTCTTTGGGAAGTGACCCCTTTATTATTATGTAGTATTTTTCTTTATCTCTGCTAGCCTTCCTTATTCTGAAGTATACTTTGCCTCAAAGTAGTAGAGCTACTCAAGCTTTCTTTTTATTAGTGTTAGCTTGGTGTGTCTTTCTCCATTCCTTTGCTTTTAACGTAAGTTTCTATATAGAGCAGGGGTGGGCAAACTTTTTGACTCGAGGGCCACAATGGGTTCTTAAACTGGACCGGAGGGCCGGAACAAAAGCATGGATGGAGTGTTTGTGTGAACTAATATAAATTCAAAGTAAACATCATTACATAAAAGGGTACGGTCTTTTTTTTTCAATAGTTTTATTCATTTCAAACGGGCCGGATGCGGCCCGCGGGCCGTAGTTTGCCCACGGCTGATATAGAGAGTAGGTTTCCTGCAGACAACATGTAATTTGATTTTTTAATCCACTCTGACACTGTCTTTGATGGTGGTAACATGTGAAGCAGAACAAGTGTTTAGTAATGTTCTGATTAAATTTTAGTCTTATGTCGATTTTTTTTCCTGCTTACATTATCCATCTGTTCTGACTTTCACCAGAGTTTCTCCAGAGGTATAGTTTCCCCCACCCTGCCACCTACTTTATTCCCTGACTACTGGGTTCCAAATCTATACCCTTGAAACCCTGGACCCTGCTGACTACATATACTTTCCCCACGTGAGTAAAAGAAGAAGCCTAGATTGCGCTGGAATGAGAATGGGGGAATGCCCTTCTCCCATCTGGGATAAGGCTCTAATAAAGTCTATGCCCCTGGAGGGGAAAATCATTTTATTAACTTTTTTTTTTTTAATCCTCACCCGAGGATATTTTTCCATTGATTTTGAGAGATAGTGGAAGAGAGAGGAAAAGATAGAGAAATATCCATGTGAGATAACACATCGATTGCATGCGCCCTGATCAGCAGGGCCTGGGCCAGGAAGGAGCCTGCAACCCAATCTAGGTATGTGCCCTTGACTGGAATCAAACCCAGGACCACTGGGTTCACAGGCCATCGCTCTTTCCACTGAGCCAAACCAGCTAGGGCTATTAACTTCTTTTTTTTCTTAATGTAGAAACTCTGCATGTGTTTCACAATGATTATTCTTTTCTATTTCCTGCAAAAGTCATGAGGGACTCTTTCCTGGATCTTCACCATGGAAACCTGTAAGGAACTTGGTGGTAAAACTTATGATATTGTGGAGCCCTTAGACTAGCACCTTATGGATTTCTCCCTCACCCTAGGCCAGGGGTGGGCAAACTTTTTGACTCGAGGGCCACAATGGGTTCTTAAACTGGACCGGAGGGCCGGAACAAAAGCATGGATGGAGTGTTTGTGTGAACTAATATAAATTCAAAGTAAACATCATTACATAAAAGGGTACAGTCTTTTTTTTTTTAGTTTTATTCATTTCAAATGGGGCCGGGCTGTAGTTTGCCCACAGCTGCCCTAGGCCCAAATTAGCCTCCAGCAATTTGTCAAAGCCATCATCAAGTGTTCCCACCAGTTTATGACTCTAGCAAGATCTCCAGCTTTGATTACGAGGGTGCCCCTGTCTCTCCAGATTTCCCGATGGCAGTTTGCTCTATGAACTTCATTTGCTGATGGGCCTAAAATAATTAAATTTCAATGTTTCTAGCTTTTCCTTGTTTGAAGGACAGAAGCGAAAACTTCCAAGCTCTTTACATGTTGAAACTAATACCTGAAATTCCAAATGTTTTCATGTGGATGTTTCACATTGTGATAAAGAGAAATGTAACAACCTCACAGGAAGAGGCTGCACACATTTCAAGGTCTACATGGCCTCAGCAGGGAGTTCAATGGAAAGTTGACCAGAGACTTCTGACAACTACAATTAGAAGACTTTAATGACCACCAAATGTCAAACCTGGAGTTCTTTTTGTTTTTCAATCCATTGGATCAAGGTTCAGAGCCAAAGTCTTTCTGGTCGGTTTGTTTTCGTTGATATTATGACCGTCCAGAAGGTGTGGTCTGAAACAGTATTACCAATTCCGTGCTACATCAGTGAGGACCAAGGGATGTACTATCATGTTTGAGTTAAAGGGTAATGAGGCCTCTGGGACTTTCTTGGGCAACTCTATTACTTTGCAGATGGGGAGACACCAGTGCTGGGAAGGTTAGAGATTTCTCCAAAGTCATATAACTAGACAGCAGCCAAAACAGAGCTAGAGACCTCTGATTCTCCTAATCACCTTCCTCAAAAGTATAGTTTCCCAATGTTAATAGACTCGCCGTCAATAAAAATGATCCCATCTCAAATGTAGCAAATTATATCTCCCTTTTGGTGAGTCAGGAAACATATTCTCAGAGTATAGGCCCTGAGAAGCTGACATTCAATTGACCTCAGAGTCAGTTTCTGATGATTCTGATTTGTTTTGTTTTTGTCATAATACCTTTTAGCATCAAAGAAACTGTTGTTTTACAGAACATGTTTTGAGAAACATGTTCTTTCTCCTTTTCTCTCTATTTTTCCCTATTTCTTGTGTTTGCCTTCTGAGTTATAAACTTATTGCTGAAATTCACAGCACCTATTCTTTTCTTCCTTTTGCATTCTCTACCCTATTTTCCACACTTTCCCTTTGCCTAGATTAGAACCTGCAGAGCACAAAGCACTCAGCAAACATTTCAGTGTCATTGACTGACATTTAGATCAAGTGTAATATTGTCTCAGAATTCTGGGGTTTCTGCCAAGGGATTTGTATCACTGAGGCTTTCTCTCCTTTTCTTTTTCCATTTTGTTATTTTAAAAATTTTAAAAAGTAATCTGGTCATTGCTTTAGTTTAGATGTATAGTGTAGCTCATGTCTGTCTTTTCTGAAAGGTGAGAGTACATGGGTTTTTGGTCTCATTTCTGAAAATTGGGAACTAACAAGGAAGCAATTCCTGACAGCAGCATGAAGCTCTGTCATTTTTCCTGATGCCTTTACCCACACTTGAGTGTCCTTTAGCAAAATGACTGGAATAAGTGGTGCATTTTCCGGGACACTTTCTTCTATCTTGTGCATGAGTAGAAAATCACAGCAGTGGTCTCGGTGGACAATGGTAAAAACAAGACAGAAACTGCTATTATAAATGGGAAAAGTCAATTTGAATGTCAGCAGCTAAGGCAGGGGAGGCGAGCTAAAAGGAGCTGTAGTTTGAGAAAATGAAGGCACTATACTGTATCTAGCTCATGCTTAAAGCCTTTTGCTCAAGCCACATTTAAGCATAGTAGAGTAAGTGATTTTCATTGTACTGGGCCCCAGGATTTCTTAGTTTCCCTTAGGGACCACATACTGTGGTTAGGAGTATGCACTGCCCTGAGAAACCAAGTTCATCGCAGAGTTATAGAAACCAGCCTGGGAAGTGTAATTTGCCCTTGGAGATTGTTTGCCCTTGAGTTTAAAGACATGAGCCTGATATGCATGGAAACCTTGAGAGTCTTTGATTTTGAGCAAATTTGATATTTCAGATCTCTCTTCCTTGATAGCTATTCTTCAACAATCAGCATGGTTTTTCTAAAGGGCTTTACAGAAATATTCAATTATGGGTAGATTAATAAAGTTTATTTGAATAAACAATGCAGTATTTGAATAACTTGGGGGTTCTCAGAATTTCAATATGCTAATGGACATTGTAAATTCCCAAGTGGGTAAGATAGTGTGTGTGTGTGTGTGTGTGTGTGTGTACACACACATACAGATTAAAGGGTATTTCCTATTTTAAATTATATTTTCTTTAAAAAGGGATATATAATTATTGTAAAAATTCAAGCAATATGACATTATATGTAGTAAAAAGTTAAATTCTTTCTAAAGTGTTCAATCTCCTGTATTCTAACTCTTCTTCTCAGAAGTAACCACAGTGAAAATTTTGGTGAGTTTCCTTCCATTTTTTTTTTCCCTTTTCTAAATGCTGCCAAGTTGCCCTCAATAGAGGTTTTTGCCAATTATCCTCCCACTAGTAGTATAAGAAGGTATTTGTTTGCTTCTTTCCATGTCATCCCAGATATCATCAATTATGTTTATTGGCAATCTTAATGATGAAATATTTATCTCAAATGGTAATGTGTAAAAATTGTTTTATTATTGTGTTACAGTGCAACATTATGGAGATCCTAAATATCTGTCAATAAAGGAATGGTTAATTAAATTACAGATGCACCTGTGCTTTGTAATTCTAGAAAAAACATAAATATTTTATAGGTACTGACATAAAAAACTGCCCCCGTGCAAAGGCATCTATGACCTGGAGGGGACAAAACAAAGCCTTTCCTCTTAAAAACATAAGAACAGCCAGTATCGCCACAAATCCATGTATCTGAGTGATATGCACGTGTGCTCATATATATTTTTTCAGATAAAAGTTCAAAGGAATAAATTTAATACTTGAAAAAGTAGTTAACTTTGGGGAAGAGCTCTGGAGTGTAATATTCTGGATGAGCAGCTATTTCTTCTGCAAATAAGATCATACAAAACCAACATTATATTTAGCTGCTGTTCTAATTTTTATTTCTCGGCTCTCAATGAAGTTGTTTCTTTCTAATACTGACCTTAGCATTTCTTGGCCTATAAACTGCCTTTATATGCGTTGCCATTTTTATTGGGCTGTTTTTCCTTTTTAAACTTTTTTCTTTATCTTAGTAATTTTCAGATATTTGTTTTCTATCATGAATTTTAAACAGTTTTTTACCTGTTCTCTCACCTTTCCACCTGTTTGTGCTTGTTTCATGGTACCTCACTGCCTATCTGTTTGCAAAAAATGTAGTTCCTATTTGTGTCGATTGGTTTTGTGATGCCTTTGTCTAAACAATTCAAATTATATATATATATCTCACATATATTTATTCATGCACAAGTCATTCACAGCTATACCTGGTGAACTCACCTTCCTGGGAGTGAGTTGTACAGCACCTTCCCTGTTCCCTAAATAGTCACTGGGATGACTGGTAGTTAAAAGTGCAGATGAGTCTTGTCTACACAGCAAGTCTCCTGTCCCTCTGCCTTTCTAGGAACCCGCTATGCTCTGGCTACACTGTTCTTTCCAGAATGACATACTTTTTATGCCTTTGCTACTTTTGCATATTTTTTGCAAAAAATGTATATATGTTATATATGTACACATATATATGTTTATACTTTATATGTACACACACACATATATGTAAAAAATAGAGGAATATGCAAATTAGCCAGGATGCCGTAACATCACTACCGAACAGCAGGGACCTGAGGCTGAGGCTGCATGGTGCCTGATAGGGGCGAGGGTCCTCAGGCTGCACCCCCCACCCCGCGGGGCTTGACAGGGGACCTCAGCCACAGCCCCCACCCAGTGGAGCTTGACGGGGGACCTCATGCCACACCCCCCACCTGGCGGGGCTTGACGGGGGACCTCAGGCCATACCCCGCCACCCCAGTTTCAGGCCGGGGGACCTCAGGCCGTGCCCCCCACCCGGAGGGGCTTGACGGGGGTGGGGCCTGCCAGGTCTGGGTCTCACCCAGTGGGGTTGGGGCTGGCCGGGTCTGGGTCTCCTGCATTTTTGAAGCCTGAGCGGGTGGTGGGTGGGTACTTGACTCTAGGTCCTGTGGCATGCTCCAGACTGACAGGAGGGAGATTTTCATGTACATTTTACTAATTTTCTTTCATCTCTGAGAAAGGGCAAATAGCAATATTAAAATATTTCCTCTAATTAATTCCCTTTTAATGTGCACGAATTTCGTGTACCAGTCCATTACTAGTATATATATATATATATATATATATATATATATATATATATATATATATATACTCAACCACAAGTTCTACCAAATTGCTTATGTGAATTTATGTTCGAACAACTTTTTGGCAACTGTGAAATTTTCTGTTCCAGTATATACACAATTTGATTTATTTGAGTACAGTTAGAGAAAAAGAAAACTGCTGGTTATTAATACAAAAGGGAGTTAAAACAAATGTCAAAAAATTGACTTTTTACCAAAAGCCTTGGAAAGGGGAAAAGAAGATGAGGGGAATCTATTTAGGTCATACAAGAGCTCTCTTTGACTAGTTGTTTGTGAGGAGAGATAGAGTTAACCAACCAACGCCCAGGATGTAGCAGAAGAAACCAGAGAGGCTGCAGCGAGGGCCACAGTGAAACTGGAGGGACAGGCGTGGGCCACTCTCCAATATTAAAAGATATTGAGAATGAGGAATACAAACACACCTCATGTCCTTATGTCTTGTTATTTGCAGTAAATTAAAACAATTATGTGGACCTCTTTGAAATTGTAGGGTAATCAGGAAAAGCTTCTAATGAACCCAGAGATATTTATAGTACTTTCTATAATTCTTTTAAAATATATAAACAACATTGGCATTGCCCCCATTTTTAATATTTTCACTGTGTTGTCTTATTGTTTTGCTTTTGGGACGATAGATGTATTTGTAATGACTTCCCTTAGGTAACGATGCATAGTGCTTTCTTCATCCTGTTTCCCCAGAAGATTTCAAATTCTTTAATGGCAAATTGTCCCGCCATGGTGGCTGTCAGAAATGACCCCTAGAGTTGGGGAGAACCTCTTTCAAATCCAGTTCCCAGTGGTATCTTATGAGGGAATAGAGAAAAAAATACAACTGGAAAAATAGCCTGAGCAAGCCTATGTGCCATTTGCATGTTCTTACCCTTTAACATATAATTAGACCTGGCAGGCAGATGGCAAATGCTGTTTCAGTGTACTCTCTGCACACAATGCTCAAAACCATTTCCAAATGGTGATTTCTGGTCCCTCCTTTTTGGCCCACCAGCGGTCTGTGTTCTGTGAGTGTGCTGTGTAATTCTGACCCCTAGTGGCTGAGGAGGCTACATCTAGACACACTTCAATTAACTTTCCATAAGGTGCCATTTGTCAAACAGCTAACCTTTTTTGTTTGTTTGTTTGCAATTAAATCAGATTTGAAGTCAGCTTCCCTCCCCCACCCCTTGTCATGATGCAGTTTGTCTCTTACTCCATCTATCATGCAATAGACAACCATGAAATCAAAAGCTGCTTCTATTCCTGGTGCATAGGGAATGAGATGTAAGATTTAATACAAGGGAGAATGTTTAGGGTTTTCTACTCAACCAGGAAGTCATCTCTGTGGACAGTAAAACTACTTTATAGCACCAAAAAGGAGGTGGACAATAAACTACTTTATAGCACCAAAAAGTCCAACTTGTGTCAAATATATTGCACAGAATTCTCCAATTTGAGTTCAGAGACAACTATTGTTTTCACTAGATTCACTCCTGATCATTACATTTTGTAACTTGAGGCATTCTATCAAAAGCCAAATATTTTATCTGGATTGTGTTAATATCTATATCCTTTATCAATTAAGTACCAACACACACTAGTAGCACCTTTAGCTAGTTGATAGGTTGGATACGAATAATTAAGTCAGAGGCTGAAAAATAACATGGAATTGAGTCATTTTGGGCAAAGAATATTCACAAAGTATAATAGAATGCCTAACATTCAGACATCATCATGCATGTCAAGCATATTTCATAAACACAAAAATGTTTACTGCATTCAATCTTTAACAAGTTTCAAGGTAAGCAGGGATTTACACCCCATTTTGTAGTTATATAAACTAAGGCACAGAGTGGCTACTGGTTTTACCTAAAGTTATAGAGCTAACTTATAGCTGAGCTAAAAATCAAGTGCATGTGTTTATTATAAACCCAACAACTTCTTTACACTTCCGTGAGGTCATGTGGCAGCCACCTTAATTTCAGGAGGTTATAGAGCAGTTGGGAGGGTAAAAAGGTAGGAAATTGAAATGTGGAATAAGGAAACATGAAATGAACTAAATTGTCATCATTTTTTAATAGTCGGAGAGCCAAGAACTCACACAGAACTCACAAGCAAATGCGGAATTTACTAGGCAGTCGGGACTGTGTTTTTCTAGTTAATGCAGTGGGGATGAAGAAGTGGACTTTTATTCTCTGTTGAGGTATTATCATCATCAATAAGTCTTTAAGTCCTTTCTTATTTTAGACACTGTGTTAGATAAAATCATGATGAATTAGTAAAACTCTTTTATTGAAAGCTCAGTATATGCTTTAAATAAGTTAGGCCATGTAATTTTATGACCAAACCATGAGGTAAATATTATTATTCCCTTTCCTTAAATGAAAAGCCTAAGGCTTAACAATGTCAAGCACATTGTTTAAGGTCTTAAGTTTATAAACAGCACAGGTCACTCTAGCCCTCATATTCCATGCTCTTAATTGTAAAAACAAATATATAAACAGATGGGGGTTCCCTGTCTCCTTCTAGGGTCTATTAGGGAATTCATATGACATACAAAGTAGTCTAAATACCATTGCAAGATATTCAGAAATATAGTAGATGCAAGGTGAAAATAAAGAAGATCAAAGCACAGTATAGTAAACTTGAATTCCAATGCATAATAAAATTGGACCATTAAAAACCAGATTATATAAACAGAACCATTTCATCATGTCCTGTTGAGCAATGAGATACATTATTTTGGGTTAACTTTTTTAAAGGAGCTGGTTGGTGTAAAGAGAATATTTAGGGTTATTTACAATTGATATGAGATACTTGGAGGATTTCCTCACTGCGATTTCGCCAGACAGGGGTGTCTGGAACAGAAAAGTCATCAGGACTAAAAGTGTGCGTTTATGATCACTCTGAGGGGGTGGGGCATGGAAAGAGATAGTCGGAATGATCCTTCTGAGAGGAAGTAGGAGGAGGAATTGATGAAGAGAGTAAAGAAAAAAGAGGGAAAGACTACGTTGATCACTTTTCATTACTTTACGGAACTAGGTGTGGGGACAATTAAACATACAAAAAACAGAATGCAATGTAATCAGCCATCTCTCAATCACGCTGATTGAATATTAAATCTTTACTTGGAATTCTGCTGAATCTTAAGGATTTGGGAGTGAAGTCAGCAGAAATTTCTGTCCTTGAGCAGGTCAGCAGTCTAGGTGACAGGCTATTCTTGAAGAAAGTTCCTGGTTTCTTTACGTATTTGGATTTGGCCATACTAACTGTTCTCTGAATTAAAAGTATCTACCTCTAATAAGATTAGAGCATTAGGAAACTCTTAAATGTCATTTACAGATATTTAATCATGTATCCCCTCAACAGAGTGGTTCCCAAGCAGCTCTGAAACTCAGAGATGTAATCAAAATTTGATATTTAAATTAATTTAACATCTTGAACTTCATATTCATGATTTATGTTGAATATGTTGCTTGATTACTTGGAGACTTCATCCCCTCATTTGTTAACTGGAACGAATGACTTCGTGAAGAATGAATGAAATAAACATGTGAAAAAAATCCTAGTGCTCAAATACTAGCTGACTCTTATTTACTGGTAGTATGTATGTCCCTTTTAATCTCTAAGCTATGCAGTACTGTTTATACCACACTGAAAACTACTCAATGATATAGGTATTTGTGTTCGTCTGTTTGTTGTTATTGCATGTGTACTTCTAATCATTTTTGACATCCCCACTACTATCAGTTTTCCATTTCCCACCTTTTTTATTTTTCTGTGTGCCTGTTCAGGCTCCCCTTTGTGTTGAATTGGCCTTCCCTAATCTTCTGCAAGTCTAGGAAACAAATTGTATACTTGTTATACTTGTTGGGACTACCTGTGAAACAGTGAGCACTTATACTTGAAAAGCATGCTCAAGTGCTTTTGTAGATTTCAGTGGATGCTGAGGCCAATCTATTTTGGCCACTAACAATCATTTCAGCTAATCTTTATTAAAATTCTCCCTTGTGCCATAACTGTGATAGACACATATTACCTCAAGGAAAGTTTTATGTTATTTTTTAAAATTTTTTTCTTGCATATTTCCAGAAGGCAGGAGCTGTCTTACAAATCTTTGTCTTCCTATACCAAGTAAAGTTGTTACATACAAGGCATTTCAAAGACATTCTTCAAATACACAAAGAATGAAAGTTTGAACTGCTCTGCCACTGGTTGGGCATCTTTTCCAAAATGATATCATTGATCATCCCAACTGTGAGTAGCTTGGTTGTGCTTCCCGATGACCCACAGTTGTGCCTGCTCTAACTCAGCAATAAAAAAATAAAGTAAAAAGCAGTGTGAAAGCTACTTACATAGTGTACCGATCTTTCTCTTTGTTTGCCTCTTGCTGATACTCTGACATTACCCATCCAGCCTTTTGTACTACCAGCATAACTCATTAGGAGGAATTTCTTTGTGAAACCAATAATAAGCAATATTAACGGAAATTAAGTCAGAAGCTATGAAGACAAATGACACACTAATTCTTCAACCTGAAACAAATAGAGCTCTTACGATGCTGTTATAATCCTAGTAACTCCATGCCTGCAACTTCCCTTATGATAGGAATAAATACCAGGTTAGGGGAAATTCCAGATGAAGGTCAATGAAGAGAAATCTTTTTCTCTTAATTTTATGATGAGGATCAGAAATGTGTCTTTGCAAATGTTTGCAATTTTCATCCACTGTATTCTGAAAGTGATGAATAATCATTGTTGACATAACACTTTCCAGGGGCAAACTTTGAACATAGGGAAATTTACCTTTAGTATGATTATATCTGAATAGAGGCCTGGTGCACGACTTGGGAGTCGGGGTGTTTCTCAGCCTGGCCTCTGCAGTCTGAGAGACCTTGGGGGGATGTCCGACTACCGGCTTAGGCCCGCTCCCTGCCCAACCCAAAGTCAAAATTGTTCATAATGGTCAGCTCTTGCAGGAAAGAAATCCCTTTGTACATTTAGATTTCATCAAGTGGACAGATGTGGTTGTTCCTAGCTGTGATTGATAGAGGCAAGAAAATAGTAGGTGAAGAGAGAAGTCATAGACAAACATAGCCCTTTTATAAAAGATCCCATGCTGGCTGTGTTCAATCTCCAGGGCAGCCATGCAGATCTCAGTGGCTGTAGGCAAACATGGTCAGGAGAAATATGACCCTAAAAACAAAAACTCGTATGGTTCTAGATTATACAGAACCTTAAGGGATGATTAGAATCAGAGACTTATAGAGATCTGATCTTCTCAACCATGAGAGCTGGTAAAGCAGCATTTGGCTCAACTGTTTTTTCTACTTTTGCATCTTAACCTGAGTCTGAACTCACAAAGCAGGCAGCAAGGAAGAAAAAATGAACATGACTCAAGGGTATCTTGTATCTGTGCCTCTATCTTATTAGACCCATGTTGACTTCTCCTCATTTCCAAGTCTCCAACTTCACTCCTTGGACCTGCAGAAACAGCCAGCCCCTCCTGGAGGAGCTACCCTCACACCTGACCCAGAATGGAGAGAACCTGGAGTAAGAGCTCCTGTGGGAGTTAAGAAGGCATGTTCCCCATTTCTGCCCTCACCAGCAAGGTGATCCAAGAGAGCTGCACAACCTGTGAGAGCAGTAACAGGGCCTGACCCACACCCACGTCCAAAGAACAGACACGGCGTCTGTTCATACCTGCTCGTCTGGTGTAACTCTCTAGTGGCCATCCCTAATCAGAGGCATGCAGGGAAGTGAATTCAGGAGAACATTGTCCAATCTAAGCACGGTGAAACATTATAAAGGAGATGTTGGTATACTGTAACAACATTTTTCAGGTCTATGGCTTGATTTTCACTGAAAATCAAAGTCAGATCTCCCTTGCCTGCAGATTCCAGGCCCCCTTGCCTTGACCAGCCTCATCTGAATGAAGCCCTGCTGAATTGTGGAGGAGTCTAGGAAACAAGGAGCTTTGTAGTGTCTGACTTCTAAGAGAACTATACAAAGATGATTTTTATAGCTTAATAGGCAGGAATGCCAATTATTGAAAATCATTGGCCATTTTTGTTCATTTACAAATATCAACGTAAATAAGTATTTACCAAATTAGCCTGTTTTATGCCATTACTTAGTTCTGTTGACTCTACTTTGTTCTTTTATAATATGTTGTTGAACATTTAAAGAGGTGACCAGGGAGACACTTACCTGTGTAATTAGTACATTATCTAAATAATGGATGTTGGGAGGCACTAGGAAATGACTCTCATTTAGTATTTTTCTGGTGCCTGAAATGCCACTGCTGCCTTGTTTTTATTTGTTAGTTTATGTTTTTGTTTTATAAGCATGCTCCACTATCTGTAACTTTCTATCAAAATAGGAATGGTATGATCCAATAAGTCGGTGAAATTTTCTCAATAATTAGTTCATTGTATGGAATTTTTTCAACTAAGGATAAATAAATCGGGGTAAAAATTACTAGCCTGTCTGAGAGAAGAGACATAAGAATCCTATATAATAAAAGGTTAATATGCAAATTAACCAAACAGCAGAGCGACCAGTCTCTATAATGCGCACTGACCACCACGGGCAGATGCTCAATGCTGGAGCTGCCCCCTGGTTGTCAGTGCGCTCCCACAGGGGGAGCACCACTCAGCCAGAAGCCCTGAGCCAGGTTCACAGCTGGCGAGCACAGTGGAGGTGGTGGGAGACTCTCCTGCCTCCCCAGCAGCACTAAGGATGTCTGACTGCCGGCTTAGGCCCGCTCCCTGGGTCTGGTAAAATAGAGGCACCGATTCACGTTACCCTTGAGTCATGTTCATTTTTTCTTCCTTGCTGCCTGCTCTGTGAGTTCAGACTCAGGTTAAGATGAAAAAGTAGAAAAACAGTTGAGCCAAATGCTGCTTTACCAGCTCTCATGGTTGAGAAGGACAAATCTCTATAATAAGTCTCTGATTCTAATCATCCCTTATGGTTCTGTATAATCTAGAACCATATAATCTGGAACCTGAGCCTCCTTGTTCCTAGTCCTAACTCTTCCTGCTGAGTTTCTGTTTTTAGAGTCATATTTCTCCTGACCACATCTGCCTACACCACCCAAGATCTGCATGACTGCCCTGGAGATTGAACACAGCCAGCATGGGATATTTTATAAAAGGGCTCTGTTTGTCTACGACTTCTCTCTTCACCTACTATTTTCTTGCCTCTATCAGTCACAGCTAGGAGCAACCACATCTGTCCACTTGATGAAATCTAAACGTACAAAGGGATTTCTTTCCTGCAAGAGCTGACCATTATGAACAATTTTGACTTTGGGTTGGGCAGAAGATAACACTGGGCTGTGAGGAATTTAATCTCTTTTCAAATCTTCAAGTGAGGTCAGAGTCTCAGAGATAGAAAAGAAGACAGAAAATATTTTCTTAATATATGATTTCAAGGCTGCAGAGAAAGCCCTTTACCCCACAAAGGCTCCTCATCACTTGCATATAATCTTTCTATCGGGACAAGACCCTTTCTTTTACAAGAGCGAAGAATGACATTCTAAGTCTTCCTAGGGAGAGTAACATCCTGGCAAGTGCAGCGTTGCAATAATAAAAGCTAAGACCTCTAGATGGCTTATTACAGCCGTGGGCAAACTACGGCCTGAGGGCCGGATCCGGCCAGTTTGAAATGAATAAAACTATTGGAAAAAAAAGACCGTACCCTTTTATGTAATGATGTTTACTTTGAATTTATATTAGTTCACACAAATACTCCATCCATGCTTTTGTTCCGGCCCTCCAGTCTAGTTTAAGAACCCATTGTGGCCCTCGAGTCAAAAAGTTTGCCCACCCCTGGCTTATTATATGTCATTCACTCTTTGAATCACTTTTCATTTCTTATTTCTCCTCCTAGAGATTAGATTTTATTATTATCCCCATATTGCAGATGAGGAAACAAGCAGAGAGAAGTTAAATGACTTGTCAAGCATCATGTAGTTAATAAGTGTTCAAGCAAGGCTTCAACTCTAAGCAATGTGCTCCCAAGTCCTTCTGCATAAACATTATACCACACTGCCTCTATACAATGGGATGAGAGAAAGAGAAGCATGGTGCTTGTCCTCAGGGGGGAAAAAAGGGGGGGGGGCGGCTCTGGAAGGAGAAAACAGGCATTTGTAACAGCATTTAATAGTTTTCGTGGGGGTAAATCACAGGCTTCCTTGCAAGAAATTTCAGATGATTCAGAGGATCAGCTGGGAATCAGACCTTGAGAGGAGATGGTAGATTTAATGAGAGACCGTCATAGCCGAGGTAGACAGAGTGACTTTTATGGATTCACTTACTGAGGGACATCTTGGTTGCTTCTAAATTTTGAATAAAGCTTCAACAATCATCCATGTTTAGTATTTTATGTGGAAATAGATTTTTAACCTAGCTGGGTAAATACCAAGGAACATCTAGATTATTTGTTAAGGAACATAAGAATATATTTAATTTTTATAAGAAACTGTTATACTATCTTCCAACGTGGCTATACTATCTTGCATTCCCACCAGCAAAAAATGAGAATTCCTATTGCTTCATATCCTTGCCAGTATTTGGTATTATCAATATTATAGATTTCGGAGACTCTAATTTGTGTGTAGTGGTATCTCATTGTTTTAATTTGCATTTCCCTGATGGCATCATATTCATCTTGCTCAATAAGATGATGTGGAGCATCTTATATACTTATCTTGTTAAATTTATACCTAGTATTTCAGTTCAGTGGTTTTAATGTAAATAGTATTGTGCTTTAAATTTTATAATTAAAATAATTTTATTAAGTTTATTGCAGTGACATGTAGTTTAAGTACCTCATAATAACAAAAAATTCCTAATGCTTTTCTCCTGTCCTTTGTATCATCGATGGCATTCATTTTACATATACATAAGTGTTTATTTGTGTGTGTGTGTGTGTGTGTGTGTGTTAGCATACATAATCAAATAACTGTTGCTATTATTATTTTGAACAAGCTGTTAGCTCTTAAATCAATTAAGAATAAAAAATTAAAATTGAAATTTATTTTAACTTATTCCTTCTCTACTGCTATACTTCCTTATGTAGATCTGAATTTCTGGCCCATATAATTTTCTTCTTTCTGAAGACCTCCTTTTAACATTTTTTGCAAGGCAGGTCAACTGACAATAAATTCTCTCAATTTTCATCTGATAACCTTTTGTTTACTGTTCACGTCACAAAAAAATTAATTAATGGTATACACAATTCTAGGTTGTTGGTTTTTTCACATGCAATATTTTAAATATCTCCACTGTTTTCTTGCTTGAATTATTTCTCAGGAAATATTTGATGTGATTCTTATAATAGCTCCTCTACAAATAACCTTTCTTTAAAAAGGTTAGTTGTAACTCCCCTGCCCTTTTTTTCTTGCTTGGTATTCTCTTCCAGGATTGGTGGACTGATATCTGACATTAATGTGGGGAAATTCCCAGTCATTATTGTTTCAAATGTTTTTCCATTCTTTTTTCTATTACTTCTGCTTCTGGTATTCCCATTATGTATATGTTAGATCTTTTATAGCTGTCCACATTTCTTGGATATTCTGTTTTATTTTTTCAGTCATTTTTTGTTTGATTTTTCAATTTTGGAAATTTCCACAGACATAGCCTCAACCTCAGAGATCCTTTCCTGAGTCATGCCCAGTCTACTAGTAAGCACATCAAGGCACTCTTATTTACATTACAGTGTTTTTGGCCTCTAGCACTTAATTTTTATTCTTTCTTAGAAATTCTTTCTCTGCTTATAATTTCCATCTCTTTTTGCATAGCTTCTGCTTTTTGTTATTGTTGGTAGAGCCCTTAGCCTGTTAATCATAGTAATTTTTAAGTCCTCATCTGATAATTCCAACATCCCTGCTATACCCCAGTCTGCTTCTGATGTCTGCACTGTATCGTCAACTGTGTTTCTGCCTTTTAATATGCCTTGTAATTCATTGTCAGAAGCCAGACATGGTAACTGTGTAAAAGGAACTGCAGTACATAGGCCCTTAGTAACGGAGTGGTAAGATGTGGGAGGAGGAGAACCTTCTCCAGTTCTGTGATTAGGTCTCGGGCTCTTAGTGAGGCTGTGCTGTGGGTGGTGAATCTCACATGTACTTTTCAGTTTTCCTCATCTGAAGTTAGACAGGATGGCTAGAAGGGGCTGAGTTGGGTATTGCCCTTCCTCCACTGGAGGGCTAGGAGGGGCTGGAATTGGGTATTTCTGTATTTCCATTTCTCCGTGGGGAAAGCTAGGGCAGGCTGCAGTTGGGTAATTCTCTTCCCCAACTCAGGCTCTTATAAATCCCCAATAGTTTCGTTGTCTCTGGTAAAATAGTTTCTCTTAAGGGCAGACCTTATCAAGAAGAACAGAATGCTCTTGCGTATTTCAGAGTGATAATATTTTCTTTCCCCCTGCTGGAAGCCCAGGAGGGTTTTTCTCTGATATTCACAGTGAGAACCTGGTAGAACTCTTGGAGGTAAAACTCACAAAAATGTTGGGGTGCTCCCCTTAGGTTGGGTCCTCCTGGAGCTCACAACTCTCGTCCACATTGAGGCTCTAGCAATTAGTCAATTGCAGTTCAGGTTTTCCTCCTTCAGTACTGGTTCCTGCAGGAGCTTCTGCTATGGGCTTCCACTCCGGCAAGTTGTGAATTACATTACCTGCCCATCTCTCCTTTTTATTAAAAAAAAAAATGGATTTTAGAGAGGAAGGGAGAGGGTGGGCAAGAGAGAAAAACATCAAAGAAGAGAGAGAAATATCGATGATTGGGTGGCCTCCTGCGTGACCCTTACTGGGAATCCAGCCTGCAATCCAGGCATGTGCTCTGACCAGAAATTGAACCGTGACCTCCTGGTTCATAGGTCAATGCGCAAATCACTGAGCAACACCCGCTGAACTAACTGTCCAGTTTTGGGGTCAGCAGCTCTGCCTGTGACCTAAGCTCTCTGAAGGATCTGAGAAGAGTTTTTTTCCCTGTCAGTTTATTCAGCTATTGTTATTAACTCCTTATGGTCCAAACTAAGTTCATGTTTATTATAAATGTGCCAACTATAGATCAGACACCTTTCTACTATACTTTTTTTTTTTTACCCTTGAATGGGCTAAATAATTTCACTACTTTGTATTAAAATAACTGGGAACATTCTGGCCCCTACGTCCACTACATATAACTCAGAAGCAGCTCAACTAAAATAGTGCGATATTGTTGGTATCGAGGGCAGTTTCATTCTGAAACATGAAGGCAAACAAGTGGGGTTCTTTTTGATGGATCACTAAGTCTCTCCGCATTGAATCATATAAATCATGATGAAAAATGGACTGCAAGGCCCACTTCATAAATCCTGGCCCAGTTTCCAAAGGTAGCATCTTGCAATCTCAAAGTCACTGCTCAGCATTTCAGATGCAAAACTGCAGCCCGACTCCTGCAGGAGTTAATGTGTTAGCATTTTAACAAATTGAACCACTTCAGTGACCTATTTATCAGTTCAAGCTATTTGGAAATGTTGCGACCATATGTCGTCCATTGAAATGAACACTAAACACTGCATTTATAAATGGTAATTTATGACTCATAAATGTCTTTGCTATTAGAGCCATTCTGCCACTGTGAATGGAATTGATAGCAGGTTCTGAGCTCTGTGGTATGTGTATGTTTTTTTCCCTTTTTAGGAAATTCATAGATATTAAAGCTTTAGTTCCTCATGGAAATGTTATTTTTAAAAAGCTGTGCATATCAAAAAAGATTGTGTTTTTATGCTAGATTTTCATATTCATAAATTTGACAGGCAGGGTAAATATATGTGTGCATGTGCATATAGCGAGGATCTTTTACGTTTGTATAGGTGAAGATTATAGAATTGTAATTCTTTTTTTATATATATATTTTATTGATTTTTTTACAGAGAGGAAGGAAGAGGGATAGAGAGTTAGAAACATCGATTAGTAAGAAACATTGATCAGCTGCCTCTTGCACACTCCCCACTGGGGATGTGCCCACAACCAAGGTACATGCCCTTGACTGGAATCGAACCTGGAACCCTTCAGTCTGCAGGCCGATGCTCTATCCACTGAGCCAAACCGGTCAGGGAGAATTGTAATTCTTAAGATATGAAAGTTAGACCTTACTCTCTGCCCAGGCCTTGGATTTACTCATGGAGTTGCAACTGGTCATCAACTGAACTAAGATGTCCTCACTCCATCTTCCTTAGAGATAGATGTCCAACTTTGAGCTGGATATGTGGCCCCCTAAGACTGTATTACTCACTTCCCTTACAAATTGGTGGATGGCAAAAGATGGGCCAGTGTAAGCAGAAAGATTATGTGGAAGCTTCTTGGAAACCACATTAAAATATAGGTGGATTACTTTGCAGATTTTTAAAAAAAGTAATGTTTTCTTTTTCTTTTTAAAATTTGTTTTTATTGATTTTAAAAGAGCGATGAGAGGAGAAGGATAGAGAGATAGAAACATCAATGATGAGAGAGAATCATTGATTGTCTGCCTCCTGCATGCCCCCAATCTAGCCATGTGCCCTGACTGGGAATCAAACCGTGACCTCTTGGGTCCTAGGTCAATGTTCAGCTGCTGAGCCACACCAGCCAGGCTATTTTGCATACTTTTATTGACCTTTCCATTGTCTTGTTACCTGGAATATTATGGCTGGAACGTAAGCAACCATTTGGATACTGAGTACTATGGACTATCTTAGACCCAGAAGAAGCCTGAGTCCCCAGCAAACTCATAAAACCATATAGTACTCCTGGAAATCCTAGTTTCAGACTTCTTTTATTGGGGGAGGGGGGCAGGAAAAGAGAAGGGGGAGCAGAAAAAACTTGTTTACACAATCATTTTTTTCCTTTTTATTTTTTAAAATACATTTTTATTGATTTCAGAGTGGAAAGGAGAGGGAGAGAAAGATAGAAACATCAATGATGAAAGAATTATCCATCAGCTGCCTCCTGCATGCCCTCCATTGGGGATCGAGCCTGCAACCCGTGTATGTGTCCTGACCAGGAATCGAGCCAGGATCTCCTGGTTCATAAGTTGACGCTCAGCCACTGAGCCACACTGGCGGGCCACAATCATTATTTTTTGAAGCACACATCCATAACATAATTGATATAGTTAGGAAATATGCGTTATCTTAATTTAAAGAATGGATCGTATAAAGTCCAGATAATTTATTTCATCATGGTCACAGAATTCAATGAGGCTGAGGAAATCTCTAGAACTCATGTTTTTGAGCCCTGTTTCATTATTCTTGGTATGTATATGAAGCATGCAGCATTTAATGACACCTGTATCGGTGATACCATGGTTTTGTGTAGTTTGAGGGATTTGCAGTTAGGCTAACCTGGCCATCTGGCAGGTGGGAGTACCTCCTGGTGAATTTGCTGGTAGTGAGGAGATAAATTTATATTAGAGAGAAGGAGTTCCAACAGCTCACACATTATGTAATTTATTCTACATACATGAAAGTCCAGTTTTACTTGTTACTATCACATAGCTATCTCTGGTTCTTAAAAAATAAATATAATTAAATATCTGTAGGTATAAATATATATTTATATATATTTAGCACAGTTTCCACAGTGAGAGTTTCAGGGTGCTGTTTTGAAATACTGAAGTTTTGGGAAAGTTTTAATTGCTGTTATTAATATGCATGGTTAATATCATGACATTTATTTCTAAGGAGAATTGAGTATTTGAGATTCTATTAAAGTGGTGAAATAATATGAGAATCAAAAGGTTACACCTGGTGAACCTCCAGAACAGGAAAAGGAATTTCTAATTGTGAAAGGGTAATAGAAGTTCTAATCCTGGAAATGCTGGAAATGCATGATTCTAAGCATCAGAATATGTCTGTTTTTATGCTGGTAATTTACATTCCAAGAACATCAAAATCCAAGAGGAATTTATGAAACAGTAAAAACAGTTAATTTCTCATAAAGTTGAATCTTCTTATTCTTATTCTGAGATACTCATTATCTGTCCCAATTCTATAAGCTCTGGTATTTTGGGTATACAAGATTCAGTTCTAATTGAGCACATATACTGTGTGGTAACTCCACTCAGAATTTTGGCTTTTACAAAGATGTCCAACATATTGTATCTGTTCTCAAGGGCATTAAGTATAATGGAGACGGCAAATGTAAAAAAAAAAAAAAGAAAAGAAAAGAAAAGAAAAAAAGATCTTTGATCTAGCACATAGCTGACATGGATCCGTCCTTTGCAACATACTTACATGCATCACACACTTAAAAGCATAGTAATTTTAGAAAAATTTGATATTTGAGGCATGAAGGATACATAATTATGTAGGTATTTTGATTATGATCTCTGTCACTGCTATTTGAAGAAGAATATCTAATGGCTTGCAGTGATTTTTTTCCAGTGGTAGAATTACAAGCAATGCTTCCCCCAAATTTTCTGTAATAGTTTTATAACTCTTACAATGGTACAGTGCTTAATTATTTATTTATTCTCTTCAGGGCATCAAGAATTAATACTGTTAATGTGTTTAATACTACTGACTCTAGAAATAAATGTTTGGATCTTAATTTAATTTGTGCTAATAGGGTAAAAATCCACATTCATTGTTTTTTAAAGGAACATCTTCACAGAGATATGTATCAAAGTAAAATAAGAGTAAAATTTACCATTCTCTTTCCAGTCTTCTATCCCCAACCCAAATCAATACATTTGCACCTTTAACAAAGTAAAATCTGAATGTATTATAAACCTAAATGTGAAAAAAGTAGCTGCAAAGCTTTAGAAAACACACACAGGTCACTTCTTATCAGGAAATGCAGACTTTGTGGCACCATAGGTATACTATGCAGAAATGGCTGTATATATGAACAAAGAAATGTGTGCTAAATGTTTATGCAATGCTTGTGATAGAATAATAGAGCAAACAAAAACAATAAAATCCTTAATGTCCAGTGATAGTACAGTGGATAGATGTGATTGGATTTAAAGGTATATTTAAAATTAATGATCCATTCTACCATGTAAACCTATATATCAATCGATATAAATGATTAAACATAATGTTTACTAAAAAAAGCCAGTTGTAAAGCACTATGTACATCACTCCTTTATATAAAAGAATTAAACATAGACATAAATATTATATATTTAAGTGCTTATATATAACTAGGGGCCCGGTGCACGAAATTCATGCACTGGGTGTGTGTGTGGGGGAGTGTCCCTCAGCCCAGCCTGCCCCCTCTCACATACTGGGAGCCCTCAGGCGTTGACCCCCATCACCCTCCAATCGCAGGATCGGCCCCTTGACCAGGCCTGACGCCTCTGACCTAGGCGTCCGCCTCGGGCAGCGGGGACCCGCAGCTGCAGCAGCCCCACGATCGTGGGCTTCGCTTTAGGCCCAGGCAAGGGACCCCTAGCTCCTGGGACTGCCAGCTTCGACCATGTCCAGCTCCCATCGCTGGCTCCACCCCTACTTCTTGCTATCACTGGCCAGGGCGGAAAAGGCCCCTGATTCTCCGATCATGGCTCTTAGCTCCCCCCTGGGTTTCCGATCACTGTCAATGGCAGGGGGCTTCTTCCTGCTTTCCCTTTCGCCTCCCTGCATTGTGCCTACATATGCAAATTAACCGCCATCTTGTTGTCAGTTAACTGCCAATCTTAGTTGGCAGTTAATTTGCATATAACCCTGATTAGCCAATGAAAAGGGTAGCTCGTATGCCAATTACCATTTTTCTCTTTTATTAGTGTTGATGTACATATGTATATATGCATATCTATACACACATATTTATCTGTATTTATTATGCATATATAAATACACATACAAACACATAGGCATTCAAAATGTAGAACAAATAGTCTACTGCTTCTAGGTAGAATTATTTATAGCAGTGGATTTCTCTGGGAAATCAGTAGGGTGTTGTCAGGTGTATAATTTTTTTACCTAAGAAATATATCTGAAACAAATATGACAAATGTTACTATTCGTTGAAGCATCAGTGTCTATCATATTTTCCCCTCTACTTTTGAAAATGCCATAATTTTAAGAAACAACAACAAAAGTCAGAAGGTGAAAAATATGTGCTATGGAATCATAGAAGAAAGCACTAACTTTTGGCTCACAGAGGGGGTTTATAGACTGGGTGACACTTTAGATCTTGAATGATGCATGGAATTTCAGCAGCCAGAGGAGAGGAAGGTCATATCAAGCAGAGGCAATGTTTGATTTGGGGTCGAGGAAGAATGTATGCACAGGTATTTAAAGGGTACAGGAGATCCACTAGAAGCATATTCAGGAAAGTGCTGTTTAAGAGAAATTTTATGAAACTTGGGAATAAGGAATTGGGCCAAAGTCAAATGTTGGTGAAGTTGAACACTGAATGGTGGCTGAGAACTATCCATGGGATTTGAACTCAAAGGGACTCTGTGTAGTGTAATTTGAATGGAAAGTGGGATCGGACAGGGAATTGGCAGCAGTCAGCCTAGGCCTGCTTTAGTTGTGGTTATTGGAGGAGAAAATATATATAAAGTAACTTAACCCCGCTGGTTAGATGAGAGTTTTTGTTGTTGTATCTTTTGTGTTTAAGCATATAGGATACTTCGGCATATTTGTAGTCTGAGGAAAAATATTCAGAAGAAACAAGTATGAGGCCCAATCCTGGAGGACCTGGAAGAGATGGGTAAATTTATCCTATAATGGTAAAAACAGAAAAGAAGGACAGGTGGTGATATAGAGAGATGATCTGGTGAAGAGAAGGGAATTGAAAGCCTTGTTATGGAGGAGCTAGATCTTTGCAGAAAAGCAAGGGGGCAGGGCAGGGAGAGCATAGAGTGCTGCCAACTTGGAGAGGGTAGAACAGTTTGGAAAGTAGTATAAAGGGAGTGAAATTAGGCATTGATGTACCTTTATCCCTGTGGCTGAGCCCAGAGTTCATTCCCTGCTGGGCTGAAGTTCCTCACAGGTTTGTGGTAACCCATATTGCATTGTATTGTGCCTCTTCGTATATCTATGTTTCTTTCTGGAATGTTCACCTCTATGTGCCAGGAGCATAGTATGTACATAATAAATGTTTCTCAAATGGATAAGCAAGCATTGCATTAGTCAGTTCTAAAAAATATGATAGAATTCTCTCTCTCTGACCTACACTCTGGCACCAGGGAAAAGCTCTTGGAATTTAAATAGACACTTTGTGAGAACATTATTGGAAATGGATAAGAACCTGAGCATATGTACTGGTTGCATTTCCTTTTCTCCGAGGGCGGCCACGTGACATTGTATCTCAGAGTTTAATCCTGAAAGATATACTATGTCACCACCCAACAACAGAGAGACCTTGGGCAGATGTCTTTCTTCTCTTTAAGAAGGGACAGGTTTGTCATGAGGGCAGTTAGTTTCTCATAGTCATGTTCATAAACTCTTAGCTATTTGACTATTATTTGAAATAATTTTATTCCCTTAGGCTCCATCCAAGGGATGTAGTGTGAAATCATTGAGGACTCCCAATGCTCACGGTAGAATTTGAGGCCTACTTTGGTTGCATAAAGGTAGTAAGTGTTATTTTTTATCATGGGGTAGCTATTTGGAAAACTACTTTAAAATAAATTTATATGTATATTCTGCTAGTAACATGGATTAGGACAGTGGTTCTCAACCTTCCTAATGCCGCGACCCTTTAATACAGTTCCTCATGTTGTGGTGACCCCCAACCATAAAATTATTTTCGTTGCTACATCATAACTGTAATGTTGCTACTGTTAGGAATCGTCATGTAAATATCTGATATGCAGGATGTATTTTCATTGTTACAAATTGAACAGAATTAAAGCATAGTGACTAATCACAAAAACAATATGTAATTATATATGTGTTTTCCGATGGTCTTAGGCGACCCCTGTGAAAGGGTCGTTCGACCCCCAAAAGGGTTGGAACCACAGCTTGAGAACCGCTGGATTAGGACAAAATCTCGTCACCTTCTCAACAAGCTTTGTCGTGCTGCTTTTGAAAGCACTGATATGATCTACAGGATACCCTTTTATGAAAGCTTAAGTGCAATTTAGGCAAAAGAATGAGACATTAAAAGCAAACAATAATGGTTAACTAAAAACACCCTAGGGAACTAAATTAAATATATACTAGATGGATGTGCCAGGTTTAGCAAAATTAAATTTTAAAACTGTGCCTGTAACAAATCTATGAAAGAAAATAAGAAGTTGAGCTTAGAAGGAAACAAGGAGACTTGCCTTGGGGGTGGTGAACACGCAATACAATGTACAGATGATGTATTATAGAATTGTTCAACTGAAACCTATATAATTTTATTAACCAATATCACCCCCAATAAATTCAATTAAAAAGAAAAAAAAAAACCTGGGGGAATGATGCATCATGACAGAGGGTCTCAATTTACATTCCCAAATATGTATGTCCTTTTCTAAAAGATCTTAGAGCAGGCAACTTGGATTCTCTGTGACTTCTATCACTGAGTTAATAAGAGGCTACTGGTGTAGTCTCCTGTATGATTTCACTTGCAAAAATCTTTGTTTGCTTTAGAAGGGCACGGTGCTCTTTTACTCTCTTGAACTAACTCCAGTACGTAATCTTATTTTTTCTCTGTCCTCCATCCTCCAAGAAAGAGTTCTCTCCATAAGTAAATGCTAACTTTGGGTGTCAGTTCACTCAGATACCTATGTCAACAAGAACACTATTTTGTAATGATAAGACAAGGCAAGAAGGATTTAAAAAAGAGATTGAAATATGAAATGAGATGGAAACATTCAAATGGTTTCACCTGTTTACAGGTGAAAATATTCTTTATATTCAGTTCTCTCTCACACAAAGGGAAACATTAGATCTTGAAGAAAATGCAATGAAAGTTTAACAGATGTAGAACAATACTTGGAGCATAAGTGCAGAAAAGGAGGCACTCAGAAGTGATCCTCCCTCCAAGTCAGCCCTAGGGAACAAAATGGAAATCAGCAAGAAGGCAGGGCCCCTTCCTCACAGCAGAGGCACCAGCCCAATAGCCCTCTTTCCTTCGCGAGTTGCCAGTGAGTGAGATCAAGGCACAGACCATGTCTCATTCGAAAAGTGGGTCAAGTCATACCTGACACACTTACCTAATAAGAGTGTAGGACACAGATGATAAGTAATCCTTGGAAAAGTATAAAACATTAATGAACTGTATGAGGAGTATTTATTTGCGTGGTCAGATTGCAGCAGCAATGATAACAAAGCTAACTGTAGTATTTACACAGCAGCAAACAGGCAGATGTAAAGGGAAACATTCACTGTTCAATCAACCGGTTGAAGGAGTCGCATAATGCTAAACAGCTGGGTATGTGGAAACATCCAGACATTTGATAGCACAGTTCCTTTAAAAAAATGATTTTCTCTTCAGAGCCAGAACATATTCTATACAAGGAAGCTGGTTTCTGTCAACACCTTTTTTTTTCTTTGTAAACCATGGTGGGATTATCTTGCATTCCTACCCTCTTTATTTTAAATACCTATTTTGAAGGAACTTTCAACCGTTTCTTTAAAAAATTGAACACATCTTCAAAGAGCAAAGATTTACCATTCTTTAGGATATTTAGTGAAATAACATGTCAAAAGTTTGAGCATAATTATTAAAGGTGTTCAGTAATGGCCCAATAATAAAATACTTAGACATCAGCTTCCAAGGACAAATTAAGACAAATTCATTTGGATATGTAAAATCTTTGATTAAAAACACATTTGTGAGTATGAGTTGTCTCCTCAACTGAAATATAAGTTCTAGGTTTTTATAGAGGGACAATTTTGATTATTATTTTTAGTCACCACTGTGACTCCTGTATACACATAGGATTAACTTTATAGGATAACATGCTTTATACTTTATAGATTGAATGGTGAACTTAATCTGTTTTTAAAATGCACTAGAATGAAACTTGTACTGGAACATCTTTCATCTGTAGAGGGGAAAAAAACCAACATTTTAATTCCAAAGCATGTTGTTATTGGAACTGAAGGTCCTTAATTGCATCTTTAGAAAAGGCAAGGGCATCTATTTATTAGGCATTTAAATTCAGTGCACTGCAATGTCCCTTCTCCTTGCACTTCCCTCAGTAATTGGGTGTTGACTGCATGCCTTCAGGCTAATTCAGTGCTTATGTTGTTAAGATATAGACTGGCTGCCCCTGTGTGAACACTTCCTGGCTTTAGTCCTTTCCCACATTCCAATAATGAATAGAGTCCTTCATTCACTGAAAGAATGTCCTTGAACTTGTTCATGTTCCGTGATGCTCACACACTGCACTATTTCCTTGGCCTTCAACTTAGCAGCTTGCAGTGGTCCAGGAGCCTAGTTTCCCTTACAGGCAGCCCTGGGCTGTGGTTTTATAGGGCAGAGCGCCCTTTCTACCACAACCTAATTCTAGTCTCTACACATGTCCTTGCAACTGCATGTAACTGAAAACACTGCTTTAACATGATACTGTTCGAAAAGCATCTGTGGGTCCTACTTTCATGAGGCATCATAATATAAATCTTCTGCGTGGTTCTCCAGGATTTCTATAAACAAAACATGCCAGCCCTACATTCCTTTATTTTTTAGAGTATTACTGCCACCGACTTCTGTTGAATCCAGAAATTCTTCCTCATTTTCTTGGGTCTCTGTAATATTTATTGCCATTCTCATGAAAATACATGCATCATCCTTTCCATTCGTTTTTTTTTTAATTGCGGTATACTTTACAAAAGTAAAATGCATAAGCCTTAGTTGTAAAATTCAATGCATTTTGGTAAATGCATACACCTATGTAATTCACGCTACCAGGATGATACCAAAGATTTCCTTCATTTCAGAAAGTCCCTTTATTTCCTTCCTAGTATCCCTAACAATCACTGCTCTGAAATCTATTACCGTAAATTAGTTTTGCCTCTCACAAGTTTCATGCAAATGAGTTATTAGGGTATGCTTTCTTTCATGTCCAGCCACTTCCATTCATGGTGTTTGATTTATCAATAGGCTATTTATTTTTATTGCTGAGTACTATTCCCTTGTACGAATATGCTGTAATTTATTGATCCATTCCCCTATTGATGGCCATTTGAGTATTTTTTTTTTTAGTTTTGGACTGTTATAAATGAAGCTGCTGTGAACATTGATGGGTAAATATTTGTGTAAACATACATTTTCAATCCTCATGGGAAAATACATGAAAACAGAATTACTAGATCATAGGGTAGGTATAACATTTTAAGAAACTAGCGAACTCTTTACCAAAGTGGTGTTGACACTGACAGAGACCCAATCCTACCTCTGGTAGAGTCCCAATTTCTTCTTGTCTTCAGTAAATTTGGGTTTTGGTTTCTTCATAATTTTAGCGATCCTAGTAGAAATGTAATTCATTGTGATTCTAATTTACATATATTGGATAACAAATAATATTGAGCACATTTATATGTGTTTAATGACCGTTCATAGTTTTCCTGCTCCCTTTCATATGGGTAAAGTGTGCAGTTTTCTGCTCCTTAGAATAATATATGCTAAAGGAGTTTTAGATGCCATTTACCAGATTGAGTTAGTTTCCTAGTTTACTGATGGTTTTAATCAGTCACAAATGTGTGTTGAATTTTGTCAGCTGATTTTTCTAGATATTTTGAGTTTTTTTTGTCATTTATTGTGTTAATGTAGTGAATTACACTTATTGATTTCAAAGGTTGAATAAATCTTGCATTTCTGGGGTATACAACACTGGCCATGAAGTATTCTTTTTATATGCTGCTGGATTCAACTGGCTAATACTGCTTAGAGGATTTTGGGTCAATATTCATAACAGATACTGGTTTGTAATATTCTTTTGCTGCAATGCCTTTGTCAGGTTATGATATCAGGGTTATGAGCACCTCATAAAACGAGTTGGAAAGGGTCCTCCTCTGTCTTTTCTGAAAGAGTTTGTTAAAGGCTTTTATTACTTCTTTCATAAATATTTGATAGAATTTGCTGGCATCCGGCTCTTTTGTCTTGCATCTAACGCTCTTCCTGGCTTTCTACCAATCTACCTTTACTTTATAATTACCATCATGCATACTCCTAGGTATCTTACAGTTTCCATCCAACTCAAAAGTGTTTTCCTCTATTAAACTTTCCATAATGCCATAAGCTGGGAGCAATCTATCATTGCTGCCAGACCCAGACTTTCATAACCCTTGCCCTCGTTGATTGGATGCTGCTTCTTTTCTGCCCCTTTATTACAATTATTAACCTCTATGTTCTATATTCTCTAGAAGGGAGTTACCTTCTCACATTTACCTTAAAAGTGTTGTGAATCTGCAGCACATGATGCAGAATTTTGTATCTAGTTGGTAACTCAACTTTGTATCTAGTTGGTAATTCAATTCCATTTTTTTTTTGTTTTCTCACTTTTTAATTAAATTTATTGGAGTGACATTGGTTTATAAAATTATATAGGTTTCAAGTATATGATTCTACAATACACCATCTGTATATTGATTGCATTGTGTGCCCACCACCCAAAGCCAACTCTTCTTCCATCTCCATATATTTGATCCCCTTAACCCTTTACTGTACCTAATCTCATCCCCTCTGGTAACCACCATACTGTTGTTTAGAAGTAATGGAAGGCAGATAGTTCATTGCTTCTGACCAACTGAAAGTAACATAACAGAGATTGTGTTTATCCTATCACCAGAAAAAGCTGTACTTCCACCACTCCCACAAAGGGCTCTGCACATTAGCAGTAAAGGGCAGTGACCCCTGTGAAATGGAAAACAAAAATGAGGTAAACCCTATGACTACCCCAGCTCACTGCCTTGAGAGGTTCTGGGCCACAGCCCGAGGAGGTGGAACCCAGGCCAAGCCCCGTGGATTCCCTAAGTTGAGGAGACAGTGCTGAGTATCCAAGGAGACCAAGGAGGCTAAAGTTCACAGCACAGCAGTGAAAAGAGGATGTCAGAGAGAGAAAACTTTGGAAGTCTGCAGTGGGCTCCCCTCAAGTATAATGCAGAGAGATAATTAGTGAATCATGTGGGGAAACTACTGAAGACCAGGTAGGTAAGAGTGACTAGTGCTGAAAAAATTAATGTTCATTTCCACAAGTCATAGTGGAAAACTTCATGTTTCACAGGGCATTGGGTGGAAAACCCATAAGGATCTTGCTTCACTAGTGGGAAATACAATTAGCCCTAGACTAAATGCTGCTCTGATCACACCTAACAAATTATTGTATAATTATACTATGGTAAAGCTGTTTTAAAACGAAAAATTATATCAAGCTGTATTACAATGCCACTGTTCTCAAAACTGCCTGGTACTGGCACAAGAACAGACATAGAAATCGAAGGAATAGAATAGAGAACCCAGAAATCGACCCGAACAAATATGCTCAATTACTATTTGACAAAGGAGGCAGAACATACAATGGAGTCAAGACAGTCTCTTCAATAAATGGTGTTGGGAAAATTGGACAGATACATGCAAAAAAATGAAAATAGACCACCAACTTACACCATACACAAAAATAAACTCAAAATGGATCAAGGACTTAAATGTAAGACGGGAAACCATAAAAATACTAGAGGAATCCAAAGGCAACAAAATCTCAAACATATGCCGAAGCAATTTCTTCACCAACACAGCTCGTAGGGCATTGGAAACTAAAGAGAAAATAAACAAATGCGACTACATCAAAATAAAAAGCTTCTGCACAGCAAAAGAAACCATCAACAAAACAACAAGAAAGCCCACTGCATGGGAAAACATATTTGCCAATGTTATCACCGATAAGCGTTTAATCTCCAACATTTATAGGGAACTCATACAACTTAACAAAAGGAAGATAAACAATCCAATAAAAAAAAATGGGCAAAGGACCTAAATAGACACTTTACAAAAGAGGACATTCAGAAGGCCAAGAGACATATGAAAACATGCTCAAAGTCACTAATCATCTGAGAGATACAAATCAAAACAACAATGAGGTACCATCTCACACCTGTCAGAATGGCTATCATCAACAAATCAACAAACGACAAGTGCTGGAGAGGATGCAGAGAAAAAGGAACACTCGTGCACTACTGGTGGGAATGCAGACTGGTGCAGCCACTATGGAAGGCAGTATGGAGTTTCCTCAAAAAACTACAAATGGAACTCCCATTTGACCCTGTGATCCCACTTCTAGGAATATATCCCAAGAAACCAGAAACACCAATCAGAAAGGATTTATGCATCCCTATGTTCATAGCAGCACAATTTACCATAGCTCAGATTTAGAAACAGCCTAAGTGCCCATCAGCAGATGAATGGATTAGAAAACTGTGGTACATCTACACAATGGAATACTATGCTGCTGCAAAAAGAAGGAATTCTTATCATTTGCAACGGCATGGATGGAACTGGAGAGCATTATGCTAAGTGAAATAAGCCAGTCAATGAAAGAAAAATACCACATGATCACACTCATTTATGGATAATAAAGACCATTATAAACTGATGAACAAAAATAGATACAGAGGCAGAGCAGCATCGAACAGACTGTCAATCTACAGTGGGAAGGCCGGGGAGGGTTGGGGGGCGGTAAGAGATCAACCAAAGGACTTGTATGCATGCATATAAGCATAACCAATGGACACAAGACACTGGGGAGTAGGGGAGGCCAGGGGAAGGTCAAGGGGGGGAGGAGACATATGTAATACTCTTTGTAATACTTTAAGCAATAAAACAACATTTAAAGAAATGAAAAATGAGTAAGCAGAAATATATTTTACTGTCTTATTTTAAATATTTTTGAAAATTTTCTCTTGTAATGTCATCTTTGACCCATTCAGTACCTAGGAGTGTTTTGGACTTTCCCGAATTTTGGGTGATTTTATTTTATTTTTTTCAAGTAAGCATTTCTTATTAATTTAATATTTAATTCTGCTTTGTTAAGAAAACTATTCTGTATAATGCTAATCCTTAGGATTTTATAGACACTACAGTATCAACTCAACTCTGATATAATTCACTGTCATTTCTTGTCTGAGGATTCTAAGCTCTTCGCTTTGTCTCCCTCTACTTCCAGCCCTCACCAGTGTCCTACCCAGAGTCTGATTTTAATTGTAGTTGAGTTCTGCTAGCCATGTTCAAGTCAACTGATTCCCCTAACCCAGTGGTTCTCAACCTTCTGGCCCTTTAAATACAGTTCCTCATGTTGTGACCCAACCATAAAATTATTTTCGTTGCTACTTCATAACTGTAATGTTGCTACTGTTATGAATCATCATGTAAATATCTGATCTGCAGGATGGTCTTAGGCGACCCCTGTGAAAGGGTTGTTCTACCGCCAAAGGGGTCACGACCCACAGGTTGAGAACCACTGCACAGCTAAGTGATGCAAATGATCTGTATGCCTAATCCCTCACACCATTGGACAATAAACAATAGAAGCATCACAGTCCAATGGAGCATTTTGGGGCTTACTTGGCTGAAGTATAATTGGAATCATGCAGGATGTTTCAACTGCATTCAAGCTCACATCCAGCGCCTCTATTACGTCAAATGTGTTGAGGAAGTTTAATTCCTTTGTGGAAGCTGCAGCTGTTAGAGCAACATCATGTTACTTGTATGTCTCCTCTCTTCCTCCTTTCCTTATTCACCATAGTTTTATGACGTCTTTTATGCACATTTTTATGTGGCAGGTCACAGAATAAAATGAGTAGTAGATTCTTTATTAAGATCAGTAAAAAAATGTATGCCATTAACAACAATCTTCATTTTAATTAAGTTCTCTCAAATTCATTTGGTTTATAAGTAGCTGGGAGGAAAAAAAAAGAAAGATCATATGTTTCTAGTCCCATATCTACATATCTCTTGTCTTCCAGAGCTACAATGCTAGTCCAATTTCTATGGAACCACTGTTTTCATCAAGCACAGAATATTTACTTAAGTGGTCATATGATGTCTTTCTGAAACAAAGTCTTCAATAGAGGTTTGAAATACCAACTTGGTTATCAGTAGTTACATTGTTTCTCTTCCCATTTTAATCTAGCTAGCAGTTTTATCTGGAACAAGTTACATGGTTTGTGTTTTTTTTAGCAATGAAATAAAAATTGGAGCAAATGTTCTTTAATATTTCTTCTAGTTTTGATAATCTGTGATTTTATGACTCTATGATTTTACATTTTCTACTGTATCAGGAAGAAATTATTTAAGACCAAAAATAATTGTTTGCCTCCTTCCCCTTGCTGAGTTTCTTATTATACGTGAAGGAAGGCTAAATAGCCTTTAGATGACAAATTTACCACCTGTTGTTCAAAGTTTGTGTACAGTTTTGATTTCTGAGCTTTTTGCCTTGTAATATCTAGAACTACCTGGTACAATCATTAAACTAAATGACTTGAGGGGAGGATGGTTGGGGAAGTGGGTGAAGGTGGTGAGAAGGTCCAGACACCCACTTAGAAGATAAATAGTGTTGGGGATGCAATATGCAGTGTGGTGACTATTGTTGTAATATTGTATTGTATATTTGAAAGTTGCTAAGAGAGAAGATCTCAAAATTTCCCATCACAAGAAAATAATAATTTGTAAAGATGTGAGGTTATGGATGGTAACTAAACTGATTGTGCTAATCATTTTACAAAGATTAGTTCTTTAGGTTGTAAACCCTAAACTAGTACATTATTATATGTGGATTATATCTCTATAAGATTGGAATGAAACAAACAGCCAAAGCAATCTAAATCAATTAGAGGCTTCTTCCTTCCTTCCTAACCCCAGTTCATTTCAACCAGGAAAGTCCTGGCATGAAGTGGTAATAATGGTTAAACAATACATATTCTGTATTTAAATGCTCACTAGATTGCTGAAGAGTCCAAATGACAGCTGCACTCAGCCACTTGTATAGAAAATATATTTTCTTTCCCTATGATTTCTGAATCTTTCTCTCACCGAAGGCAGTGTTCCAGCAGGCAGCAGAGAAGAGAGAAAGCAAATTAAAAGTATCTGCTATTTCCCGGAGCCTCAATTATACTCCAAACTTGAATTAAGGAAAGCCCGGGTGGTGAAGTATGGCTGGTTTGATCTGGTTCACCTTGTTGTAAAAACTTAAAGTCTTGATGGGGCTGCCCCCATGCTGCTGATCAAAGAGAAAGAGTTACTTGGGCTGGCAGAAAAGTGTATAGTCTGCAGTTTGTTTAGCCCCAAGCATCTAGCACGCCTCTGAGACGGGTCATCAAAGCCTCTGTGCAAATGACCACATGGAGTCAGATGCCACAGGAGGAGAGAGGGGAGATGTGCAGACACCAGGACACTCACTTTTTATATTCTTACACAACGGCGGGTCCCTAAAATCCCTCTTTAAGTTCAGCTTCCCACTGAATGGCAAATCCTAAACTTGCCTGCAATTCTGCTGAGAGTCACTTCATTCTCCTAACATAGTGCCCCCCACCCCCAAATTGGTAACTGGGGAACTACTTATCTTCCAGTTTCTTGTGTGATGGTTAAATATACAAAATCCCTACTGCCAGACCTGCTGAATTGACTGTGGAGGTGTGACACAGGATCTATATATTCTTTCCATACTTAATTTTCCAATAGTAGCAAGAACCTGCTCCCTGAAAAACTGCAAATCTGCCTCAAACAAATGAAAATGCACTTACCATCTCCTACAAATGGAATGGACCAAGTCTCATCTATTATTTTTCCTAGGAATTAAAATTAATGTCAATCCTATCTTTATAGACAGTAAATTTTGTATGAAGTTATAATTAATCACAATCAATATGCCCTATAAAAATAAGAAAAATAAAGCATATACATATACAGGTAGATATTTTATATAATACTAGAGGCCTGGTGCATGAAATTCATGCATGGGGGTGGGTGGGTCCCTCAGTCCGGCCTGCACCCTCTCCAATCTGGGACTGCTCAGGGGATGTCTGACTGTCTCTTACAATCTGGGACTAACCCCACTGCCTGCCTGCCTACCTGATCACCCCTAACCACTTCTGCCTGCCTGCCTGATCACCCCTAACTGCTCCCCTGCAGGCCTGATCGTCCATAACTGCCTCTGCCTTGCCCTGCACCCGGGACCCAGGATTCCCTCCTCTGGTTGGTTGTAGGCACCTGCGACCCAGGCTTCCCTCCCTCTGGCTGGCCACAGGCACCCAGGACCCAGGCTGACTTCACCTGGGCCGGCTGCAGCCACCGGGGACCATGGGTGGGCGGCTTCGCTTGGGCCGCAGCCACAGGTGCCCGGGACCATGGGGCAGGCAGCTTGACCCTCTCCCAGGCCACAGCTGCAAGTGCTGGCACCCAGGACTGTGGTTTGTCCCTGTCCCGGGCCACTGGCCCAGGTGCAGCTGCTGGCGCCTGGGATTGCAGGGCAGGTGGCTTGTCCCTCTCCCCGACCACAACCTGGCTGGTCCCCAGTCCTCTCTCGTAAACTCATTTGTGACTGGCTGGTCCCTATTGCTCTCTCACAAGCTCATTTGTGCCTGGTTGGTTCCCATTCCTCTCTCCCCAGTGTTGAGTGTCTGAGCCTTTATGCCATGACGGCATGAGGGCATGACAACCATTTGCATATTAGCTCTTTATTATATAGGATTATATAATAGTATCTGGACCTGTTTATATAGCAATATATCTAAATTTATATATATATATATATATATATATATATATATATATATATATATATATATATATATATATAACCTAGATATATATATATATAGATACGTATGCATCTCATGCTCTATATACACTGAGTGGCCAGATTATTATGACCACCTGTCGTTTATAGGCAAACTAGCTTAATTTCGCGCTGAAGTTGCTAGAGGGCCAGATCATTATAAACGTCTGAATAGCACAACATAACTAAGTATCATTGCTCACCAAGTTCATCCTATCATATTGATGGTGTATCCCAATGGAGATGGCTTCTTCCAACAAGACAATGCACCATGCCATGGTGCTCATATTGTGCAGGAGTGGTTTCAAGGACATGAGGGAGACTTTACCTTGCTTAGGTGGCCCCCACAATCACTAGATCTCAATCCAATTGAGCATTTGTGGGATAAAGTTAAAAGAGCCATCAGGCAGCTGGTTCCACAACCATAAAATCTCACACAACTGGACAGTGCTATTCATCAGGCATGGTGTCAGATCCCTCGCACCACCTTTTAACATCTCGTGGAGTCAATGCCAAAA
The DNA here is from genome assembly GCF_963259705.1 of Myotis daubentonii. Classification (NCBI taxonomy): domain Eukaryota; kingdom Metazoa; phylum Chordata; class Mammalia; order Chiroptera; family Vespertilionidae; genus Myotis; species Myotis daubentonii. The sequence continues at coordinate 81,704,808 of NC_081847.1, read as the reverse complement.
AGAATCGCTGCAGTATTAAAGGCAAAAGGTGGCCCAACGAAGTACTGATGGGGTGGTCATAATAATCTGGCTGGTCATAATAATCTGGCCACTCAGTGCGTAGATACTAGAGGCCCAGTACAAAAAATTCGTGCATGGGGGGGTGTCCCTCAGCCTGGCCTGTACCCTCTCCAATCTGGGACATCCCTCTCACAATCCGGGACCACTGACTCCTAACCGCTCACCTGCCTGCCTGCCTGATTGCCCCTAACCACTCTGCCTGCTTGCCCCCAACTGCATCCCCCTACTGGCCTGATTGCCCCCAACTGCCCCCTCCCCTCGGCCTGCTCATCCCCAACTTCCCCCCCCGTCGGCATTCTTGCCCCAAACTGCCCCTCCCGTTGGCCTGATCATGCCCAACTGCCCCTCACTGCCAACCTGCTGACCCCCAACTGATACCCCCCTGCTGGCTTGCTCACCCCCAACTGCCCCCCCGCTGGCTTGATTGCCCCCAACTGCCCCTCCTGCCAGCCTGCTCACCTCCTACTGCCCCCACCCCGCCAGCCTGCTTTCCCCCAATTGGCCCCCCCTGCCAGCCTGCTTGCCCCCAACTTCTCCCACCACTGGCCTGATCACCCCCAACTGCCCTCCCTTCCTGGCCTAATTGCCCCTATCCCCATTCCTGGGTCACTGGGGTGACCCAGGATGCCAACCCATCCCCCCCTTCTCTGGCTGGTTCTGTGAATCCGGCTGGCACCATCTTTGTCCTGTCAATTTGCATATTCCCTCTTTATTGGCTGTGGGTGCCTCCATCTTTATCATGAAGTGGCAATTAATTTGCGTATCACTCTTTTATTAGATAAGATAGGTGGAGATACATATCAAGAGATATCTATATTGATTAGATGGATAGATAGATAGATAGATAGATAGACAGACAGATAGATAGATAACAGAGGACAAGGCAGGAAAATGGGTAGGTTCTAGAGCTGTCATTTCTGCAGCTGGCCACAAAGCCCGGTTGGTATATTTAACATATGTTCTCTACTGCCCATTCAATATTCCTCTTAACCAGTACCTAATTTGTGAGGAGTCATTTACTGGAGGGGCAAATCTATATCATAAATCCTGAGGCATATATATAGTCACTCTTTTTTAAAAAAAGGGCATTTCACTGTATATCAGTCCACTTTTTCAGAGTTATGGTGAAGCAAGTGAATTGTTTTAGCATAAGCTCATTGCTCCACTATTTGTGAGCCAAGTAAATTTTTTTATCAAAAGCAATGGAGTCTGAGATACTATGGTGGTGAAGAAGTCATTCAGGTAGTCCATAGATAGTACTGCTGGCAGATGTGTGTGGGGAAGTCAATGCAAATCCACATCCAATATAAGTGCATTCCAAATGAAGACAAATCACTGCCCAATCTGTAATCCATGATGGATGGTTTCCAATAAAACTGCTCTGGCAGCAGAGGACTGGCTGGTCTCCCTGGATAGGCTGATAGATTGAGCACTCAGTAGTGATGTCCAGATTGGCCTTGTTGGGGAGCATCCATGGTTTTGTTTTGTTTTTTAATCATAAATAAATTATCTCATTTTCATTTTGGTGTCCATTTCAGGCATCAAATGAACCAGAACAGAGGTTTCTAAGTGTGAAATAATAAGACAGATGTAGATATAGATATAGCTATAATCTCCCCAAACAGGGCTCCTGAAACCCTTATAACAAAGATGCTAGGAAAATAGTTACAACATTTAGTTTTTGGCCAGTTCCCTGCACAAAGCTAAAGACGAAAAAAACTGGTAATTTCCTAAGTAATAAAGCACTAGGAGCACCTTTTGTTCTAACACTTGGCCTTTGAGCTGGGTTCCCGACACAGAGCTCCTAAATCCCTTGTAACTTCCTGGGTGATAGGAATGTATTTTATTCTAATAAGATGACTCTGAGTGGGCTGGTCATCAGAAAGATCAGGACTTGGCTAAAGCTTGGAATTTTTAGTCCCCCTGCCCCATTCTCCAGAACTGGGACAGGGGCTGGAAATGGAGATAATGATCTATCATGCCTACCTGATGAAGCCCCCATAAAAATCCCAATACTGTGTGATTTGGGGAACTTACAGGTTGGTGAATACTTCCACGCACCAGGAGGTGGGTGTACCCTAATTGCACGGTGACAGAATCTTCTGCACTCACAGATCTTGCCCTGTGTATCTCTTCATCTGGCTATTCATGTGTATCCTTTATCCTATCTTTTATTATGTAATAAACTATTATGTAAGTAATCAATTCCCTGAATTCTGGGAGCTGTTCTAGCAAATAACTGAATGTAACAGGAGTGAAGTCATGGGAATCTCTTATTTGTAGCCACATTGGACAGGATTTGTGGGTAACCTGGAGACATTCTACTTGTGATTGGCTTCTGAAGTGGGGGGCATTCTTGTGGAACTAAGACCTTAACCTGCATGGTCTACATGAACTGTTGTTATGTTGGAATTGATTTGAATTGTAGGATACCCACCTGATGTAACAGAATTGGTTGTTGTAGGGAAAAAGCAAATCCCACAGAGCTGGTGTCTGCAGCGTTGTGAGTGTGTTTTTTCCTATGTATACTGAGGAAAAAAGAGGAAAGAGTATCTAGTCTACAAGATTTTTGAGAAACCAGTGAACCTTTCATAAAAATATATCATTTATGTTACTATAGGATGGGTTTATTATTGTTATTTTAAATTATTAAATTTTCACCTTTGTCCTCAATTTTACTTTCTAATGCAGTATCAAAATATGCATCCACATTAGCAAAAGCTCTTTGAGCTTTTCAATAAATTTTAAGAATGGAAAGGTGCCTGAGACCAAAAAGCTTGAGAACAGCTTCCCTAAAGACTCCCAGTTATCCACTGAGAACAGCATAGCTTTGCTCTAAACCTCCGGCAGCCACACCATGACCCTTACCAGGGCTTTTCTGAGCCTGCACACAACATTCTCATCTGCCATGGTGTCATAATTCAAACGGCCAGCTGCTTGAATTGCATACTGGACCAGATGAAAGGTTTATTTTTCTCTGGATCGTACTCAAATTTGCCAGTTTGGGGACTTCTCAATAAATAGCTAGAAGCAAAACAACCAAATATATTATATGTGGCCTCTAAAATCCTAAGATCCCTACCAAAAAAATGTAAAAAGGAAAAACTTTTTAGTAGTTGTGGCTACAAGTTGCTAAAGATTTTGTGTGTGTGTGTGTGTGTGTGTGTGTGTGTATTTTATTTTAAGGGAAATACCCCAACAGGCCACAGATGAATTATTTCAAAAGTTTCACAAAGGTGGCAGATCCCTGAATTTTTATGGAATGAATCTCCTGACCTTTGAGTGTAACAAATGCAAATTACCAAGGCATGAAATGTCTTGCTACATCCTGCTTGCCAGGTCCTATGAGCATGAGAAAATTAATGAAGTACTCCCTGTCCCCACACATATATAGCCCCCCGCATTATCAACATCCCAAACCAGAGTGGTATCTTTCTTACAACTGATGAACCTTCACGGACCCAAAGTCGGTAGTTTACATTAGGGTTCACTATTGGTGTTGTACATTCTATCTATTTGTACATATGGATAATGGCATGTACCCACCATTACAGTATCATACAGAGTTTCACTGTCACAAAATTTCTGTGTTCCATCTAGTCATCCTTCCCTGGACTCCCTAGCTCAGTGGTTCTCAACCTTCTGGCCCTTTAAATACAGTTCCTCATGTTGTGACCCCCAACCATAAAACTATTTTTGTTGCTACTTAATAACTGTAATTTTGCTACTGCTATGAATTGTAATGTAAATATCTGATATGTAGGATGGTCTTAGGCGACCCCTGTGAAAGGGTCATTCAACCCCAAAGGGGTCGCGACACACAGGTTGAGAACCACTGCCCTAGCTGCTGGCAACCACTGATATTTCAACTGTGCCCATAATTTTGCCTTTTCCAGAATGTCATAATAGTAGTTGAAATGATGCAGCATGTTGTCTATTCAGATTGGCTTTTTTCACTTAGTAATATGCATCTAAGCTTTCTCACTGTCTTTTCATGAATCGATAACCCATGTATTTTTATCCTTAAATAATATTCCACTGTCTAGATGTACCACAGCTTATTATCCCATTAACCCAATCAAGGACTTCTTGATTGCTTCCAAATTTTGGCAATTATGAATCAAGCTGCTGTAAATATCCATGTGTTTACAAATGTGTGGTATAAACATCCATGTAACTTTTGTGTGGACATAACTTTTCTCAAACCTTTGTGTTCATACCAAGGAGTATGATCGCTGGATCATATGGGAAGAGTATTGTTTAGTTTTGTACGAAACTGCTACTGTCTTGCAAAGAGGCTGTACCATTTTGCATTTCAAACAGCAACCAATGAGAGTTCCTATTGCTCCACATCTTCACCAGCCTTTGACGTTGTCAGTGTTTTTGATTTTGGCCATTCTAATAGGTGTGTAGTGGTAGCTCATTTTTTTAAAATTTGCATTTCCACAATGCCATCAGATGTGAGCATCTTGTCTATGCTAATATGCTATCTGTTTATCTCTGTGGTGAGATATTTGTTAAGGTCTTTGACCATTTTTAATCAGATTGTCTGTTTTCTTATTGTTGAGTTCTAAGATTACTTTGGGTGTTTGGATACTTGTGATCCAAATGTAAAAAAGGTATCTGGTTAAGAAAGCTGCCATCAAATATACCCTTTACGACTTTCTCCTAGTCTGTGGCTTGACTTTGAATTCTCTTGACAGTGTCTTTCATGGGGCAGGAACTTTAATTTTAATGAAATTTAGCTTATCAACCCTTTATTTTCTGGAATGTGTGTTTGGTGTAGTCTAGGCCATTTTTTGACTGAAATAGGTAAGCAAATGAAGGGGTTGGGGCATAATTTATCTTTATTTTTGCTGAAGTAATATGCTATATGCCAGTGGTATGACTGTTTCTATAATTTAGCAAGGTCAATATTAGTACTAAATATGAAATTCTTGTGTCAATGTATATAAGCAATAGACATTTTTGTTAAGAGTATTATTGTTAGAGTACTTCATAAATTAAAAATCTAGGCTAAATATATTTCTTCAGAATATTCAAGGGAGAAAGCATAGCACATTTTACTGTGTACTCTCAGGTCGATTTCACTTCAGGGAACCTCTTTGCAAGTCCCTTTAAAGTGCTGAGTTAAAGGAGGGAAGAGAGCCTGTTAGGAGCCTAAAGCTGGCTAAATTTAGATATGTAGATGAGTTTGCATGGCTTGCTTATACTCCATAGGCAGTCTGTGCAGTTTCTCTTTGTCTTTTTCTTCTTTCCTACTCCACCCCTAATTAATAGAGTACAGTTACTGAGTCAAATTCCCCTCGTTGACCTAGCTATGTAGCTGCTTTGAGAAGGGACTGAAGTCTCTACAACATGGAGAAGTGGCAATTAGTTCTCTCTTAATTAAAGAGTGAATGGTGCTAGCAAACGGAGGGGGCATTTCCATTCTGCTGCATGGGAAAACATGGGCTGAATTAAGGAGAATTTTGTTAGCATAGTATCTCCTGGAAATGGCGTGCTGTACTGGGATGAGGCCCTAATTGATCTACTTTTTATAAAGGGCTCAGTGTGTGATCTCTGAGTTGATCTCTCCATATCATGAACAGAAGGAGGAGGGAGTGTTTATCTTATAAATAAATCCATGCAAGTGTGACATTATGCATTTAGGATATCTCAAAGCCTGTGTGATGTCACCTGATGGAAGTCACTCATTTTCCCATTTCCTGACAGGTGAGTGCAGCAGTTTCTTCCTCACAGCTGTCTGACCACCCTAATTCTAGCCAGGTGCTCTGCTCCTCTGACCTGACCATAAAGGGTTCATGGCCTGGGTAATCAAACTGGCATCAGTAAAACACTATTGCAGACATCAGATGTACTTGAATTCTGCTCTTCTAAGGAATATTCTCTTCCAAATTTTAGTATTTCTCATATGTGTTTATGTTACTATTGCTGCCTTCTTCTCAAACATCAAACTACAGTGTCAGGAAAAGCCCTGGGACATTTCTCTGACCTTTCAAATTGAATGGAAGTCACTCTATTATTCCTGGTGGAGGAAGGGCCCATTTTGGGCACACTCCTAATGGTGAAAAGAGTTTAGTTATAGTCTTTATTTGCCTACCCAAAGAGGTGTTTTAAAGAGGCCTCAGTTTCCAAGTGCTTTGGAAATTTCTCCCTTAGGGAACCTCTCATTCTGCCTATGTATCAGCCTGACTCTGTTACTATAATTAGTCAAAGAAACTAAGGTAAAATAGTGCATGGCACCTTGATTGTGTGGCCGTATAAATAAATTTGAAATATAGAATACATATGAGTTGAATGAATATAAATAAAGTGACATCTTACAGCAGGAATACTAACAATACTCATAAGACTCTTGTCCTGAGCGTATGTTAACTGAGTTTGGGAGATAATTATGTAAGTTTGAAAATTTGTTTTTAGCTTTCAGGAGAATATACTAAATGACAACATACTTAATAGGGGCATCTATATACACACAGAGAAGTTTGTATTCACAAAGGCAGACATAACCAGAAATCAGTAGTTTTTTTAACATTTGTCTGGAAAGGGGACTGAATGGACTTTTTAAAATATCATCATAAATATTTCAGTTTTGTTCTTTTAGCTTTGCATAATGAACAGATTTTGACCAAAGCTACAGGGAATATCTTTCCTATTTGTTACACAGTGTTTGCAGAATTTTCTGGAAATATGAAAATAAATAAATATGCAATGAAATAAAGAAGCAAGCACTTTTAAAACTAAGAAAAAGCTTTCAAGCATCAAAATTTTGCCAGTAAACCAGTTAACTCGATGAGGGCAGGGACTTGGTTAGTTGCTTTTTTGTTGGTCTGTTTTATTTTATCGCTGTATCCCAAATGCCTTGGTCAGTTTCTAGTAAGACAAATATACTAAATATTTTGTGAAGGAATAGATCTCTCATGATGAACCCTTCATGATGTTTTCTTCACCAAATTCAAGATCAAGAAAACCCTACATGGTTGGAGGCATCTATATCACTGTCCCCTACTAGAAAATATGTTTCCCAGACCAGAGTCTGAACAGAACTGGGAGTCACTGAACCAGAACACTGACTGACAACTCAGACAAAACAACTGGCCAGTTTGGGTCATGTTATGAAAATCATGGATATTTTCAACCAAGATGATCCATCTAATTATGGGAAGAAAACTGTCCTGTGAAGACTTTTAGAATTTAGAGGAAGTAAAAACTTATGTTTTTTATTTAGAGAAAGTCTAAATATAAAACCATCAGCCAAAGGACAGTCAGCAACAGGATTATAGTTTAGTGGTTGTGGTAAAAGTAACAAAAGAAAGAGAAAATTCTAATATGGGAAACCAGCATTGAGAATTGGACAGGGAGTCTCTCATGTCACTCTTACAGGTTGTCAGATCAATTGGTTCCCAAAGGAGTTGAGGACCTGAATTATTGAAGCACAACTCGATAGAAAGTGTTGATTCCAGCACCTAGGACAGTACCTACCATGTAGGAAAAACTCAATATTTGTTGAATGTAGAAATGATGAATTCTTTTATTCTCAGTTTATTGGCTTTCAGGAATCCTAAGAAAAAGTAAAATGATTATGGCAACCAAATTATGACAAAAAATAAAATAATAGTACCCCAGTTCCTCTCATCAACACATCATCAACTGGCATTTTTCTTGTTTGAATATTGGCTTGTCCATTTATTGGTTTTCTCTCTATTAGAATAAAAGTGTCATGGTGGATGGACTTCATCTGATTGTATTCCTATTGAATTCTCAGTGCCTTGGATAGTGCCTGGCTCATACACATGCTGAATGAATTTTTGTTAATATTTGTTAATAATAAAAATTATAATTAATAATTAATTAGGAATATCAGAGATCATAAATAAATATAATGGTCTCTAGGACTACCTGTCTGGAAATCAGCCCTTGTTGTTATGACATAATGCACCTGAAATAGTTCTTTCAGCACTTTCCAACTTGATAGAGTATGAAAATGATTCCTTTATATTAAGCACTGTCCTTCCCCTTGAAATCTCATTTAAAATGAAAATATCTATTAGAGGAATAATAGAATAAGTTCTTATCACTTTAATTTTAAACTGTGTAGATATTTTCATTTACTCTTAGGGCACCCAGCTCCCAAGTAGTCTGAGTTCCTAATGTTTCCCCTTGGGCCAATGTCCCCAAATTCTTTGTGTCGACCAGGAAAGTTATAGAAAAGGGATTTTTATTTTTTCACAAATCACATTTGAAAAATGGCATTGAATATTCCATGCCAGCGATCGAGCCTCATTAGGGTAGGATAAGGAGACAGCTGTTTCAAACAAGCTGCAGAAAACAATTAAGTGAGAGACAGTAGGAGAAAAACTCCTTTTTAATCTTTAACTTTGGCATATCCAGCATTCTAATATGCTAAGTAGTCTTGTCAACTAATCAACTTTAAAAATCCCACTACCATGGCCACTTAAAAGAGAGCTTTCCATTAAACTCTATTCTAAGAAATTCTAGGGCATCATGTCACAGCTGTCTTCTTTCTCACATCATGCCTGCCTTCTCTCTAAGTCTAAGATCAGAGTCTTCTTTTCCTAGTAATCTTCCCTCTTAAATCTTGAAATTGACTGAGCAATTTAATAAACTCTTTTCTTATCAACAGAGATTGGTGAAACCATTTTTTGGACTTCAGTTCCCTCTCTCCTGAGTATTTCTTTAAGTCTGTCCCAAGACTATATCTGGCATACCTGTCAAGGTAACCATGACATGGCATCATTTTGAAAGCATGAATCGGATAATGCAAGATAAATTGTAAAGTTGGTGAGTGTGTTTTTATCATCATTCTAGCTTATCTTTAATCACCTTTTTCATATATTCTGGAGCCTTAAGCTCTGCATGCACATAGCATGAGACTGGCCATCAGTGGTACAGTTTATAAACTACTTTTTTGGTGAAATCATCTTGGCCAACTCAGTTTTGTCCAATAATCTTTGAGGGTGTCTAGAACATGAGAAAACTAAGAAAGTCTTGGGTAAACCAGTATGGTTGGTCTCCTTAATTCCTGGAGAAACTTCTTGCCTAGAACACTGTTCTGCAATATTATTTTTGTTGTTGTTAATCCTCATATGAGGATATTTTTCCATTGATTTTTAGAGAGAGTGGAAGGGAAAGGGAGAGACAGAGAGGAACATTTGTGTGAGAGAAACACATCGATTGATTGCCTCTCCCACTCACCCCGACCAGGGCCAGGAAACCTGCAACCAAGGTGCCCTTAACTAGAATCAAACCTGGAACCTTCAGTCCACGGGCCTCCACTCTATCCACTGAGCCAAACCTAGGTCTCCTAGGTCTCTTTATAATGAAGTCATCATATCTTAATGTCTTCTCAGTCTACATTATCAGCAATGTCTGATTTCCAAAACTCTGAATCTATAGGTATGGAGCCATACTTAGAAATGTCTATATTTCATAAGCTTCCCTAGAACTTCTAATGTACAGCTAGTTTTGTTAAAATCTAATGCTTATTACACAGATATGCTGGAGCTACAAGCTATTAAAAACAAAAAGGCATACAGTAGTCCTTGTCTTATAGGAGCTCACATTCCAGATACATGAATTTGGGAAATTTTCACAAGAGAGAATATATTTAAGTTCTGGTTTGCTAGATATAATTGGTGTGGGAATGGCCTTTCCAGTTGATCCTAAGGTTCAGTCTAGCATGAGAATGACCCTAGAGTAAATGAAGGCTATGTTGAGTTTGAGATATTAATAGAAGTTGGTCGGGTGTGGAAATGTGTGTGTGTTCCTGTTGAGAGGAATGTGATTAGGTAGCATGGTAATAAGAAAGGGAAATCTAGACAAAGTTTTTCAGTTGGGGAAAGTTCTAATGACCTTTTGCAATGGACAAATAAGTGCCTATGATTGAAGTTAGTTGGAGAAAATGTTTTATAAAATGGAAGGCATGGATTTTGGAAAAACAAACTTTAGTTAAATTTGATTAAACTAAATTTTAGATCCTTGGTATCACTCTTAAACTGAAGAACTTAAACTATTAAAGATAGTTGAGAGATAAACTGTTCACATATAACACATCCTTTATGGTAGTCTCTGGTTTTCTTACTTTATTCTGGAAACAGATCTACTTCCAGATCCCAATTACTTTTAATCCTATTTGGCTGCAGAAACTTTTCTTAGATGTGTGGCTCTATGTTCTTGCCTCATTAATTCCTATCTGGTGAATATCACTAAATCTTTTTTGAATAAATGAATAAGTTTGTAATCCCTTAGGGATATCAATTAACAGTGTGTAAGAAATTCTAGTTATTGTGTGCTGACCCCGGGACATACCCTGGAAGTGGCTTTTTGAGAGAAATTGCTAACGTCAGCTCACTTTACTGTAATCTGCTACTTTCTCCTTCAAGAAAAATACTGAGGAATGGGGGATTTGAGAGCTTGAGTTCAGTTGTGTTCCAGTTCATTGATGTTGTATTCTAGTTCATTGCTATTTCCTTGCACCTGGTAAGTGAAGGTGAATTGCAGAGCTCTTCGTAGAACAACTCTTCGTATTGAATGGCCTGTCCCATAGGGACAAGAAGAGAGTGAGGTGTGAAACATCTCTGCTCTCATCCCCTCTGCCTGATGAATAAACATCAAGCATCAGCACCGATTCATGTGCTGTGCAGTGTCTGCTCAGTATTGTGATGGGTCATTCACACCAAGGAGAGTGTAACAACCTCAGAAGAATACAGGATGGGGAATGAGAACACTTGGGATTTATACCTGGCTTAACCACTGACCAGGGTTGGAGGCAAATGGTAAGACATCTCAGAGACTCTCCTCATCTTTCAATCTGGGAATATCTCCCTGATTTAATTTCAAAAGTGAGGTAAATGAGATTTCCAAACATGAACAAATCTAGTTAGAGGGAAGGGCCCTGGAGAATGTAAAATAGCTCCTTCTGAGTTCCAAGGGTTCAAACATCTCTCTCCCTTTGTGTGCCCCGTGGTAATGAGAAGCTGTTCTAACTCCTCAAGTTTTAACTCCCCAGTCTCTGTGCTTTGCCTTTTTGTTCTTTGTGAATAGATCTCTTCTGGGTTTTGCAGGGTGCTTTCTATGGTGTTCTTCCAAACCCTTCCTGTTTCCCAGTGTAGAAGGCATCCTCTAATGCAGGGGTGGGCAAACTTTTTGACTCGAGGGCCACAATGGGTTCTTAAACTGGACCGGAGGGCCGGAACAAAAGCATGGATGGAGTGTTTGTGTGAACTAATATAAATTCAAAGTAAACATCATTACATAAAAGGGTACGGTCTTTTTTTTTTTTTAGTTTTACTCATTTCAAACGGGCCGGATCTGGCCCGCGGGCTGTAGTTTGCCCACGGCTGCTCTAACATGTCCCTATGGATCCCTGAAGCTGGTATTTATTATTTTGTGCAGCCCCCACCTTAGATATAGCTGGACCTCTGCTTCCATTCTAAGAAATAGAACCCAGAAGAAAATATGGAAGCCATTGCAGAAAGTAGGTTGCATAAAAACTGGCTTCTTCTTTGAGCCATTGCTCTTGGAGAAGCAAGGGGCCATGTTGTCAGTAGCATAGCAGAGAGGCCCATGTAGTAGCTAAGTAGCTAGGAACTGACTTCTCTGGCTGACAGGGGTCCTGAAGTCTCTTCACAATCTAAGTGACTGAGCTTGGGTGTGTTTCCCGTCCAGCTTTGCCTGAGATAATTGCAGTCTGGGCTGTTACCTTGATCACAGCCTGTAAGAAATCCTCAGTAAGAAGCTCACAGCTTGGATTCCCAATTCACAGAAACGGTGAGATGATAAATGTCTGTGGTTCTAAGCATAAAATTATGAGTTAAATTGTTGTCCTGAAATAGATCCTTAAACACTCAGTGTCTCCAATTCTAACAGGACAGCATCACTGCCCCTTCTCATTACAGCCCTACAATAGCACTACCCTGAACACAGACCCCAGGACATTCTTGTTCTGTCTCTCAGCCCTACCCAACCCCATGCTCCTAACATCCTGAATCTGAGCCCCAGGGCCCCTCAGCTCACCCAGGAGGGATGTTTGATTTTTTTTCGACAGTCATATAAATGACTCCAGTTGATTCTCTCAAGAATGTTGCGAGATACATGTTATTATATCCATTTTACAGACAAGAGCATTGTGATCCTGAAAAAAATAAGCAATGTGCATAATTAAGAATTACAGGATTGTTCACACCAGGTTCAATATTATACTGAAGATTTTTTCCCCCCCTCTTAAATATAATAGGTAGGAAAGCTGTTACAAGTTACTTGACAAAAAGTTACTTGAAAAATATCAGATCATCTGTGCTGAGTGCCAAGTGAGTAAATGTACTTGTTTTTAATTATAATAAAGTGTTATTTTAATGCAAGGCATTGTTATTAGCACACACATATGGATATATATGCATATATATATATATATATATATATATATACAGACATGTCTGTGTATATTCATACTTATTTTTCTGTTTGAAGCTTATAGAAATCCACACAGTTAGTTGCAATTAAAATTTTCTTTAAATCTTAAGAAATAGCTCTTGGTGTACATTTGGATAATTCTATCTAATATGTATGATAGGACATAGTGTGTTTTCCTTCTTGTGTGTACATTTGTGTAATTAAATCTGACCTTATCTATACAATCAGGTTCAGTGTGTTCTTCCTCTGGATTTTTATTGTTGAAGTTGTGATCAATTTTAATTTTAATTTTACTTGATAAAGATTAAACAAGAAGGGAATATCAATGTCATAACAAATACAGTTCATAATGAATTCTTTTTCTCTGCTACATGGGCTGAGGCACAGGGGAAAGAGAGATTTTTAGCATAAACCATTCCAGATCTTTAAATTTGTATGTAAAACTGGCACTAGTTCATCACTGCTTTTGCTGAGAAAAAAAATCAAAGTTGTCCACGAGGATTTCCCCCCCTTTTCTTTAATAATGGATACTTTCAGAGACCTCCTAAGGTCCCATTCCCCCTGTCATGTTTAAAGGGTTTATTGTTTCCAGAAAGGCTTTTGCTGTTCCCTCTGGAGACGGAGCTGATCCAAGGTAATATTAATTCTGTGCCGCTCTCTTGTCGGAATTCAACTTCAAATGGAATATATGAGATGAAAGCTGAAAGAGAGGTTATGTGGGCTGTCATCCGCCATTGTGTCTGAGGCATCAACTGTGCTCAGAACAAATTAGGTGTCAGTCTGGTAAATCTCAGTCAGGAAGGCAAATCAGTTTATAGAAGACTTATTTGGTCTCCTGGAAGGCTCCACCATTCAGAGGACAGTTAATCTTTCTTTTCTTTGCGGTCATATAAAAAAAAAGGACCCCGAGATTTAGCTGGTCATTTCTATTGTCTCCTTATCCCCTCCCCAACTTACTCCTTGTTTCCCCCATAGAGATGAAGAGCTATTGCTCTAAGTGACTAGGCTAGTGGCATTTACTGGATTATTCACATGGAATGTTTCATTATTTTAGTCTAATTTTCTAAATGACTACAGACCCAAAGAAAGGATGGGGAGAAACTGGGCATGGGAGAGATGTGCCTTGGCTGCTGGCCTTGGGCGTGGAACGTTTGCAGGTCAGGGAGAGAATGCTCAGGGAGACACAGGTGAATCTTGCTCTCCTGGGGTTTGTTTCAGTGTTTCAAATCCCTTTTTATCCCATTAGCCTTTCATTAAGAAGTTTGGATGGCAAAAGCAAGGGAATAGCTTTTCACCTTGGAATGTAGAATTTTGAAGCTGTCACATCATTAATCTGAGAAAAGAAGACAAGAAAAAAGAAAATGAAAGAATTGTATTTATCATAGTAGACTATTCAATCATTTTGCTTTAATCTCAATTTAGAAAAAAACAAACAAACACAAAACTTCATGGAAATTTGTAAAGAAATAGGGCACCAAAAAATAATAACTAATTAAAAAGCCCTAGATCAGGACTTACCAGCATTATAGTTTGACACTGCCAATTATTTAAAGATCTTGGGATAATTACCTTAATATGCTAGTTCACCCTCTTCTTATCTGCAAGTAGCAGTTATTTCTTCCTTTCCTTTTGCTAACATTGTTATTGTGTGGGTCAGTTAAAGGAAGTCATAGTTAAACACAATGTGTATAAATCAAAAGTGATATTATTATAAAGGTCCAGCACTTGGTCATATCTCTGCCAGTCTTCAAAAGCACAGAGGTATTTGTTTCTAAAGTTTATCCATTTTAATCCAAATTCCCCATTTTGCCTGTATTTGTCTCCATGACCAGCTCCCCTTAACTTACTTCGGGTGAATTTGACATGCTTCTAGAGAATTATAAAAAACTCTGTGATTTCAATTTTAAATGATTTCCTGGCATTTGACCAACTGTGGTGCTACAGAGGAAAAAGTTGTTGGATACCTTAAATAATTGCTTCTTTCTGAATAACTCATTTGCTTGATAGGTATCAGTATTTTCAACTTGCTTGTTCCAGTCTGGTTCTAGACTTGTCTGCCTCTCCCTTTTGCCAGATCATCCTGATTCCTAATCCCCTGTCTGCCTCCAGGATCAGAAGCCCTATGTTCTAGATCTCTTATTTTGTTTGTTGTGCTCTGTGTTGAGCACATGGCAATTCAGAGGCAACATTAAGTTTTCTTAACAGTCATGTTGCTTATTCCCATCAGCTCAGATTCTGATTTTCTTTATTGTTTCTCTCTAGTTACTCCAACATTTTAGTAGAGACTGATTCACCCATCTGCTTATGGAATATCGACAAAGTCCACCATGTCCTCTTGCTTGAGGCCTGGGTGGAGGTTGCTACAGTGTATTGAGGGGAACTGTGCTCAATGTTTCTAGGTGGTTAGGAACAGCTACAAGAGCCAATTTGAGGAATGGAAGCCAAGGTGATCACCTAGAATACTTGATGCTTTCTCTTCCAAAACTTCCACAGAGATGATCAGAGGCTTCGTGTTTGGACCAACACTTGTGATGTGCTTCAGAAGTTCCTTTCTCTTGCTACCTCCCCTCACCTATAATCTCCTCTGCTCCAACTAAAGACGTCTCATCCTATTGTTCCATTTGAACCTTGTTTTAAAGATTCGTTTTACTCTAAATCTCTAGTCTATTATCCCGCAGGACTGAAATTACTCTCCTGTTTGTACTTGTAATCCTCTACTTTCCAAATACAACAGCCTTCTTTGTTTCTCATACTACCGGAATTCTTTGTGACTTTTGCAATGTTGAGTGCACTGTCTATGAAATGCTTCCCTATCTTAGTTTCCATATCCTACATACCTGTTTCTCCTTCATTTTCAGCTGCTCATTTCCTACTACATAGATCACTCCCCTTATCTGTTTATCCTCGAAACTTCCCAGTTCTTTCCCAACTATGCAAATTTTAAGTTCCAATCTCTGTACTTCTCTTGTAATCATATTTTCAGCCTTTTTCTCTTTACATCCAGACCTGTATTTCTAGCAACTACCTAGGTATTCTATATCCATGTCCTATGGGTATATTAGGCACAATATGCACACAATGTACCTTCTCTTTCACCTCCTGTATTTTTAGTCCTGTGTTTTCCACAATAACTTCAACTAGAAATTTTTATTATTACCGTTACCTTTATTGGGGTGATGTTGATTAATAACATTACATAAGTTTCAAGTGTACAATTTTATAATAGATCATCTTTATATTGCATTGTATGTATATCACCCAAAGTTTAGTCTCCTTTGTGAAGTCTTTTCTGATTTTTGCTCCATCTTGGATTACTCTCACCTCCAGGTTGGCTTCAATTAACTGTGGCAGTCTATGGCGTGTTTGCAGCTCATTGCTGTCTGCATGTTGACACTGGCATCGGGTTCAAACGAAAGTCAAGCATATATTTTGTTTTGCCCCAGAGCTGATAATAATCCATGACCATGAATCAGGATGCTCTCCTTGATGTTTTTCAATAGGAGAAACTGTGATTCTCTTTGCCTCCCCACCCACCCCAACTCTAACACTGATCTTTCATTATCCTAATAGAAATAGGTTTTTTTTTTCTTTCTTTCTCTTTTTTGAAGTTCTGTGGTAGGAACCCAAAGCCTACTTAAAATGTGATAATTGTGCCCACTGTAATCTGGGAAAAGGCAGACCTGGATGAGCTTGTGGGGTAGGCTGGAGCCACCTAAATTTATGTATATCCATTAAAATATCTTCTCATATTGTGATAGCTGGCTTTTAAGAGATCAAAACAGCCAGTGCGGAAATGCTGTGTTTATGACTGTGCTGCACACAAACATCATTTAATTGTCCCCTCAACATGTGCATACATCCAAAGCCCATGGGAGCATCAGGCAGCAATGGGAGCTGGCACTATGCCTGCATTGTTAGCGTTGCTCCATTATGATGGAAATAACAGGCAGCACAGAGACAGACAGTAAGGAAGGAGGTGGGAGTGTGGCGGCCTGGAGACACAGTGCCTGTAATATGATGTTCGAATTTTCAATTTTGTCTTGAAAGAAAAAAAAAATGAAACCGATCTGAGGATGGCTCTCTGATCTCCATGGCTGGAGGTGATCCGTCAAAAAGCTCCTCCACTAGTCTCTTTGGAGACAGAGCCCTGTGACCACATGAGGCTTTAGCACTGGGATTAATCCCACATGTTTGGAAGAGAGAATTGGGCAAAATAGGCCATGCGCATGGCTGGGCAGGTTGAATGCCAGAGGCCACAGAACAAATGATGCTAGCAAGCAACAACATTTCTGGTCAGTCTCCTCCAGCATTCTGTTCCTTTCAGCATATTGTGAGTGCACTTCATGGGGTGATTTTCATAACATTCATTTATCGAATACATTTTACTATGCAAAACACTTTTATATTTATTCATTCATCTGGAACTTAAATCTCTCTTGTAACATCAAAACGCATTAGAGCTGGAAAATTCCTTAGAGATCATTTCTCCAACATCTGAATTTACTAAAACCCAAAGAGAATTAGTTTACCTAAAATCCTCTAAGCAATTACTAATACTGGATACTACACTTGCAGATATTTTTCACTCTGGTAGCCTTCTCCATTACCCCAAGGAGCCACCAATGCATGGATTGGTTCATTTGTTGCTTTAAAAGGCATGGAACATCATGGCATCTGCAGTTGGGGAGGAGGGCTGTGTAGAATACGTTAGGCATCTGTGGGAAATGGTAGGTGAGTGACCAGTGCACATGGGATGCTATTGAAACAAGCATACGCTTATTACAGAATTTTTTTCTTTTAGTGTTAAATAATGGGACTAGTATTCTGTCCTTGCCTTTTTTGTTTTCTCTTATTCCTTTATTTCAGAAGTACTGAACATGTACAAAAATATGAATGTATGAGAGAAGAACATTCCTAGTATTCAGGTTTGCTCTTTCTACTGCTGTTTCTGGAGGTAACTTCCGACACAGGCAGGGTACATCCCCCTTTGGTCATTTTCTTAGAAGTGGCAAGTTGATGATTGGTCTCAACTATCTGATAGGCCAGATCACCAAGATATTCCTTGTCAATTCCCCAAGCATCCTATAGAGTATTTTAAATGCAGGACAATGTGGATTGCTGAGATTACTAATGAGAATTGTTGCTCCACTGTCTCAGCAGACGTCTTTCTCTAAAATTCTCCCATCTAATTAGTCTCCCCAACCAATGGGCACACATTAGGTACTAAACACCTCTCACTGCACACAAATTTTGCTCTTAGAGTGCTTTTTAATTTCCTATCTGTCTAAATTTTCCCTATTGTTTAAGATCCAATTGATGTCATATCTCTTAGAAGAGGCATTTGTTGAATACAATACAGTGAATTTCAATAGCCCCTCCATCCTGACTACAAGCCTAGCGTTTAATAATCTTTTTTCCCTAATGGTTTTATGGGATTCAGTTGGAGTCTCATTATAATTCTAGGAAAGTCAAATTTTCTACCTTTAAAACATTCTATTGTAACATCGTGGAATTTTCAAGGAATAATTCTGTGATATGGTTTATTAGGAAGTTAGAGGAAATAATCAACCTGCCACCTCCAGGAAAATGACCCATATGTATGCCCTGAATCGGGGGGTCACCACAGTGAGGGCCAACAGAGATCCTCTGTATATTCTTCTTTCTCTTTGTCTTACAGGGCTCTTAGTACAAGAATGGACCCAGAGTAAAACCATTCTTTTAGCATTTGTTGATTGATTTCATTTTCTCGACTCCCAACATTGACATGAAAGATTCTGATAACTTTGTCCGATAATAATTCTGTGATTGCCTGTAATATACATTATTAGACTAGGAGTCAAACAACTAGAGTTCTTGTCCAAAGTCTGTCATGTTGTAGTTACATGAGACTGCAAAAAACTACTTATATCAAGTAACTTTATCTGTATTGCAGAAATAGTCGTTTTTGCTCGGTTCGCCTCCAGAAGTTCTAGTGAGAAGAAGAATCCTAAGTGAAGTGGATGTGGCATTCCTAAGTTTTATACATATAACAAATCCTATTCTTATAACATTATCATTAGTTCTTATTACTATACATTTTAGATCTTCAAGTTTACTGTAATACTTTATGATATTCTATTTTATTTTTCCTATAATTTGTGTTCTTACATCCCATATAGGTTTAATACATGTTTAGTACAGATGAATATATAGTATTTTTTTTTTAATCTGCTTCTTGAATAGGTCAGAACTGCCAGCAAATATTCTTTGCCTGAAGCTGAGTCCATTGTCAGACTCTGCACTGAGGACAGTGATACTGGTTTCAGCATATAAAAATAGAATTCTGGAATAAGCAAGTCATTCAAATTCTCAGTTGAATTTTATATAATGGGAAAAAGATGATTAACCTATACTTGTTTGTGGGAGTCCATCTGGAATCATTGCCATCTCGTCAATAGGTCAGAGGTGTGATTATGGAAGTGGCAGCCTTGCCATCACTATTTAATCATCCCCACAGTCCTCCTCAAAATAATCAGGCGAGACAGGTGGAGGGCAGTAGCCAGTGTGGGACGCAGGAAAGCAACTCTGATATCACTATGGCTTCCCAGTAAGCCAGCCCTTCTCTCCTCCCCTCAACGGGGTCACAGGCCAAACTGGCTGTCCTGATTGTCCCAGTTGACTGGCAGCTGAGTGAAGTCCTCATGCAGTTTGATGACCAGAGATGCCTTACACACCCTCCTTGTCAACCTCAGACCCAGCTGCCAGTTTAGAGAGCCAGTGGAGCATAATTATATTGGCACCTCTCCAGCACCCTAAGGCCTCATCATTTGCTGCCCTCTCTCACCTCCTCTGCTAGGCTAACAGAAAGGTTAACGGTTAATGATGTCAGGCTTGATTGCTTTGCTAAAGGGGTAGGTTTGAGGGATGCTTATGTTTTAATCTGGAAATCAGTATCCCATGTCTCAGAGATAAAGCGAGGCAGCTGGCATGGACATGAGGCAGCAGGGAAGTGAAACTCCGGGCTGGGAAGCCCAGTGTGAGGTTCATGCTCCAGCTTTAAAACTAGCTCACAGTGAGCTGCTGAGTCAATCATGTAACATCTTTTTTTTTTAATCCTCTACCAAGGATATGTCGTTATTGATTTTAAGAGAAAGGGGGAAGGAGAGGGAGAAGGAGAGAGAGAAAGGCAGAGAGAGAGAGAGAGAGAGAGAGAGAGAGAGAGAGAGAGAGAGAGAGAGAGATGAGAGAAACACTGATTTGTTGCCTCCTGTACATGCCCCAACATGGGATTAAACCTGCAACCTTTTGATGTATGGGATGATGCTTCAACCAACTGAGCCACCCAGCCAGGACCATGTCACATGTTTTAGCCTTCTGTTTTTCCTTTGTTGAAGATGGCATTTAGTGACACTTCCTGATTTCCCTATGATCTCAGAAGGATGAAAACAGACTATTTGCAGTGAGAAACATATATTAACAGGGTAGGAGCTAAGAGAATTCACTCTCCTTCCTCACTTTTAACTCCAGGGACTATAACTGAGCAAGAGCTGCTGCATTCTGGAATCTGTGTCTGCATTAGCTAAGTGCACACTTCAGCAGGACTCTACTCTACTAAGGCTGACCTGTTTCTGAAATCCTGACGGCTGGCTTTGGCTTGGGGATTCCCTGATGACTTTACCACACTTTCTTTAGTTGGGATGGCAGTCGAGGATACCTCCACCCAATATCTACTCCCTCTCTACTTCCATTGGGTCCTTATTTGTATCCTAGTTTTATGGTCCGCACAGTCTTTCCTGGCTCTCTCCCTATTTTCCCTAATGCAGGCATCTCCAATAAAATTCTTGTACAATAAATCTTGCTTTGACATCTGCTTCTTCGGTCACTGTAACTAACATAGGTTAACAATTGTGTAATCCCATAGACATGAAAAAATAAATAAATGATGTGAATGAGTAGATAAAGTAGAATCTGAGAATGGTAACTGTTATCCCTGAGTTTAACCTCCATTGATGAAATAGATATATGACCGAGCTAATGATTGATCTTCTTTGTGCCTCAATGTATACTGGTATTTGATAGAAAGAAGATACTAATATTACATATAACTAGAATTTTGGAGAGCACAATAAGTTAAATTATGTTAAGCCCCTAGAACAGGGGTGGGCAAACTTTTTGACTCGAGGGCCACAATGGGTTCTTAAATTGGACTGGAGGGCTGGAACAAAAGCATGGATGGAGTGTTTGTGTGAACTAATATAAATTCAAAGTAAACATCATTACATAAAAGGGTACCGTCTTTTTTTTTTTTTAGTTTTATTCATTTCAAACGGGCTGAATCCAGTCCGCGGGCCATAGTTTGCCCACAGCTGCCCTAGAACAATGCCTATTGGCTGAGTACTATGGTAGGTGTTGTGATAAAATATTACATGAAGCCCTGACCAGTGTGGTTCAGTTGGTTGGACATTGCTCCATGCACCAAAAGGTTGCTAGTTCAGTTACTTGTCAGGGCACATGCCTAGGTTGTGGGCTTAATCCTCGGTAGGGAGCATACAGGAGGTAGCTGATTTATGTTCTGCTCTCATATTGATGTTTTTTTGTCTCTCTCCCTAAAAATCAATAAAAATAATTTTTAAATATTACATGAAAATTACAACTAATATGAATAACATTAGTGAGCAATGACTATGAACAAGGTTATGAATTAGATTAATTATTTAATTTAATATTGCAAATTTTCAAGGTAAGTTTCTATATTGGCATTTTTAGTTGAGAAAAATGAGGTTACTAAGTGCAAATTATGTTAAACGATTGGTTTTAAGATACAAAGTAGTGTAAGTATGGGCCTCATATTCAAGAATACCTAAATCAAAAGCTGACTCTCTTCATATGGACACCGTTCTTGTCCTTGACAGAACACATGAGGTCTGATGGGCATTTCAAAGCCTTGGATGAGGTACCTTGAAGACTAGGATTACTTCTGCAAGTCACTGATGTTAAAAGGTACTGGAGGGTAGTAGGTTGGTGGAAGTGAGGTGAATGGTAAAGTGTCTTCCATTGTAGCCTCACTTCCTCTATGAAGACTTCTCTGCATGGTAAGTGGGAGAGATCAACCAAAGGACTTGTATGCATGCATGTAAGCCTAACCAATGGACACAGACAACATGGAGGTGAGGGCATGAGTGGGGAGTGGGTAGGCAATGTGGGGATAAGGACACATATGTAATGCCTTAATCAATAAAGAAATTAAAAGAAAGACTTCTCTGAGCATGTCAATAGATGATGAATAGCATTTTCCACCTGGATTTCTGCAGTTTCTTAATACTTAGCAAATGCATCTTTATATTGGATAATAACTTTCTAAGGAGATATTTTATTGATCCATTTATATTATAGTTTTGAAGACTGGACATATTCTGAACGCTTTGTTTAGATCTCTATCCAGGCAAGTTTTCCAGAAAATATATTAAAATAATTGAATTCAGTTCTCATCATGAGTGAATTACTGAGCACCTATGGACACCAAATGCATCTAAGATTCTGTTTTTGTCACCAAATGTGATATAAGATTCTGTTTTTGTCACCATGGTAGTTCTAGTTCCTTTTTTGGGAGAGAACCTTTGCACATTGAATAGCAGGAAGTCTTGCCATTTTCTGGATTTCAAACCTTTTGCTCTGCTCCATCCACATTAAACTGAACATGAGAGTTCAAGTGCCAAGAAGTGAGGGTGGTGAGGAGTATTTCCAGTAATCAGAATGTGACTGGAATGAAAGGCCTTTCAGAGATCTGTTTAAAATCTGTTTTATTCATTCGGCAGCAACAATTTCTTTAACAGCTCCAGTTATAATTGAGAGGTTTGGGGCAGAGAGAATTGATTTCGATAAACGTTTTATTCTTTTACCAGTAATTCTCTTAAGTGGGCTTCAGTGAATTACCTTTGTTATGCAGCTATTACCAGGGATAGCCTCAAAATAGCTGGGGCCTCAGCCAAGGAATTTTTAACTACAATAGGAGACTTAGCTCTCTTGAGTTAAGTTATGAGAGGTAGTTATTTACCTCTGCACTGAGGGTCATAATTATAGCACAGCATTTGCCTTTCTGTAACACAGGACATTTGAGTCTGGGACTACATAAATTAAAGCTGTTAACAGAAATTGTGGGGATTTTTCTTGGAAAATTTGTGATGGGGAACCAGTTTTGCTTTTTCCCCCCTACCGCAGTGACAGTACTACCACATGTCCTATTTTGTCATAACCTTCCTAGTAGCTGTATGCTCTACCAATCTTCTTTCCATCAAAATCATTCTGGCCTGGCCAGTATGGCGCAGTGGTTAAGCGTCAACCTATAAACCGGGAGGTCACGGTTGGATTCCCAGTCAGGGCACATGTCTGGGTTGAAGGCTGGATCCCCAGTGTGGCATGTGCAGGAGGCAGCCAATCAATGATTCTCTCTCATCATTAATGTTTCTATCTCTTTCTTCCTCTCTCTTCCTCTCTGAAGTCAATCAAAAATATATTTTAAACAAACAAACACCAAAAAACATTCTGCCTGGATGCCAAGAAGGCTTCTCATAAAAAAAGTGATCTTGGTGCTGAGTCTTCCAAACCAAGCAAGAATCAGCCACTTAGAAAGGGAAAGAGGCATCAATCAAATGACAGCTAAGAAAATGATAGCTTAAATGAAGTGCTTGATGAGTATATGGAAGAGCTAAAAGACAGAGTCTTTATAAATTATCTTGAAACCAGAAATTTACAGAGAAGAACAACTCAAAAGCTATCAAGGACATGAAAATATATTGAAACTCACCAGTAATAAGAATTTTTTTAAAAAAATTAGTTATCACAATATCAGTTAAAATGCAAAATATTGGCAGATAAGTAAGGCTATGGTAAAGCTCATAAACTTCTGGCAATAGGAATAGTTGCTGCTATTCTGGGGAAGGATATACACAAACAGGTCCCTGTGAAGAAAAAAGTGATATTAGGTTAAATCTCATAGAAAGAACTAGGAATAAAAATCAATGAATACCGTTTGAAAGTATGAAAAAGCAACAAAATAAGCCAGGACTTGAGCAGCCAAAAATCTGGAAACATTCTAAATCGAGTTCAATATTCTCCACATAACTTCCCCTTGAGAAATTTGCTGACTCTTCAATGGCCAATGGGTTTAATTAGACTAAAAACAAAACAAAACAAAAAACTCAAACAGAAACAACTTTTAAGGTAATAAAAAGATAAATAAATTTTTTTTGGAGTTTAGGGTAATAAAGAAATAGGAGCCATCACTGTTAAAATATAGATTTTTTTCTTCTTAATTTTATTAAATTTATTAGGGTAATATTGGTTAATAGGGCCATATTGGTTTTAAGTTTACATTTATATGATACACTATCTGTATATTGTATTGTGTTCCCACCCCCAAAGTCACATCATCCATCACCATATAATTACCCCCTTTACCTTTTACTACTCCCCTCCCCCTTTCCTCTGGTAACCTCAATACTGTTGTCTTTCTGTATCTATGAGTTTTATAACCCACATATGTGTGAAGTCCCATGTGAGTGGGAATGAAACAGGGATATCCAATATCACCTCATTTATTCAAGATTCTGTAGGTCGTAGCTAGGACAACAAGGAAAAAAACCCCACATGCTTATGAATTGGAAAGGAATAAAATTATTGTTATATCACAAAATAAAAGAACATTTATAAAATGTTTGGTTTAATAGAGGTATTTCAAAGTGTGAATTTGATTAGGATTTGATAAAGATTGTGGAAGAATGATAGGATTGATAACATAGCAAGACAAAAATTCTATTGAAAAGTTGGCGAGTCTTGCTCTGGTTTGGCCCAGTGGATAGAGCATAGGTCTAAGGACTGAAGGGTCCCGGGTTTGATTCTGGTCAAGGGCATTTATCCCAGTTGCAGGCTCTTCCCCAGCCTGGTTGGGGTATGTGCAGCAGGCAACCAATTTATGTGTTTCTCTCACATCGATGTTTCTGTCTTTCCCTCTGTCTAAAAAATCAGTGGGAAAATATCCTTGGGTGAGGATTATAAAAAAAAAGAAAAAGAAAAAAAGTTGATGATGGTTCCTGTAATGAGCAATTAAGTTTTTTTTCTGGGAGAGCGTTTCCTGGAATAATACTATTAATAAAATCATGGTCCTGTAGTCAGTAAGCCGGGGTGGGGAGGGAGCAGGTACTTTCTATCCTCAGTGTCCATAATTCAGGGTGCAGAGTTAGAAATTAAACACATTTTGCCGAGGACAATGGAGATTGTATAGCCACAATGAAAAATTTTAAGAATAAGAGCAAAATTGATGAAAATATGATACAGTATATCAGACCTGATACTTAAGTTCACTAGTTTTCTATATGAACTTGAGTATTTCAGTTCTTGCCATTAGGACAAACTTTCCATAACCATAAGAGACAGTTCTCAGATGATTTTTCTTCTGGCTCTAGTATGCTCCAGTAGTTTATGAAAGCTAATATTCTGATAACAATGAATATCTTCCAGATGGGCATATGGCCAAACATTTTTCTCTCTCTTTTCATCATAAGTACCTTCTTGACTGGAGGAGTTAATGGTATCCCAGCAACAGATAAGCAATGCTCCATTTAATTGCCAAAGATTATAATTTAATGAACTATGGAAAAAAGGAAGGCAAGTTGACTACAGGGTTCTTTGTCTGATTAATTTGATGAAAATCTATAAACATCTGACCTAGCTCATTAACACCTTAATGAAGACAGAAGAATCTCTAATGCTCAATTTCCAGAGAACAAGTGTTGTGTGTGGCATTTTTATTTTTCCAGCCAAAGAATAATGAGGTCCATAAAGTAAAATTTGCATATCTATATGTCAAAGTGAATGTGGCAGTCATCAACACAGCAATTGGGGCACAAAGAACCTTATGGATGACCTTATCAGAGACAAATTGTCACTTATTACTTTATTCTTTCTTCTATTTCTTGCTCCTCCTTCCCAACACTGCTCTATCACTACCTTGCCAGTACACAGTGTAAGTCTACTATTATCTAAAAGACAGGTAGAGAGACCATGGGGGCGAGGGGGCGGGCATAATACAGCGTGGGTCAAAAGTAGGTTTATAGCTGTGAGTAGGTGAAACACAGTTTATTCTTGTATTATTATTTATTACTTCTTGTATTATTTGCCACATGAAAAACAGTAAACTTACTTTTGCCCCACCCTGCATATATAGATTCAGCTGATTATGATGAATATGAGTTTCTTTAGATAGCTCATAGAACTATTGAGCCGGCTGGAGAACAGACTCAGCTATAACAGCCAGAATTACAACTAGATGCTAAAGTATTCCCTTTTCATTTATGGGCTAAGAAGTCCATCTTTCGGTCTCTGAATCTGTTAACTTCCAGAAATAGGAGAAGAGCTCCCATCAGGTCTCTTGAGTTTGAAGTTAGTCAAAGTCTTGCCTGTGGGTCAGATTGGTAGGATTGCAGGCCACAAGAGGCAAGGGAAATGGGAAAGCAGATAATCTAGTATTTTTAACTTTTACGCAGGAGCATATTTTCTTTCTCCAAAACTCATAAGATAAGGAATTCACCAAACAGAGAAGGTAATCAGATGTCTGATGGCCAAAATAAATGGCAAACATTCATAAGGAGTTTACAGCTTACACTCTGGTGAGCAGCAAAGACAAAGGCCCAAGTAATATTGGAACAGCTATTAGAAGATAGGGTGATTGACTCAGATTGAGGTAGGGAATAAGTGAAGTGAATAAAAATTAAGAATAGTATTAGCAAACTAAAGAATTTAAAAAGGGCATATCAGGAAGAGAATATCGCATGAGCAAAGGCTCAGAGGCCCGAAGCAGCAAGTGGAGAATTCTCAAAATTTGTGTAATTCTCTTAATAGGGTGCATGACTTCCTTGATTATAGCTATTAAGGACAAAAAGCAAGTTAAGTCTTAAAATGCACCCTTAAGGACAACTGGTGTTGTGATAATAACTGTCAATGAAATGCAGCTGAAAATTCATGTTGTAGGACCCACAAAGAGATATGTGAAACAGAAATTGATAAAAAGGTCAGATATTGGCTTTTCAGAAGTTTATTTCATCAACAAAAGACAGCATGAAACAGTAAATATTACTTAATTTGGCATAGGATTCTCTCTATCTTAAATATCTTCTTTTAAAATATCCATTTCTATTTCTAAATATTTCCTGCATTAGAATGTCAGTTCTATTCCTACCCAGTATTTGGATATATTCTTCAATTAGGGTAATTTTGTAGATTTTATATGGACTCCCAACTGGGAGCTTCTTTGGCTTCGTATGATGTGATCAAGAAACTTCTTGAATATTAGTTCTGTTAGATTTCACTACGTGGAGCATGAGTGATGATGAGATTTTTGCAAGTTTATGTATTAAATATCTGTGGGATAGCCCTTCCCAATGGAGCCTTTTAAAGACTGTATATTTTCAAACCAATATTGTTGTTTAGGAAAAGATCACGGAGACTGAGCTTTGGGGCAATGGTTATTTATTTATTAAATTAAATAATATAAGCAAATTACTGCTTTATTATTTTAGAATATTATAGTTACAAATGATTTTGACTCTTTTATTTTTCTCCTTATTGTTGACCTAAAAAAACAGTACAAGTTATCTATCATTTTTCCCTCTACCAAATAGATTAAGCTAGGAAGTTTGGATCAAAATGGCTTTGGCAGTGTATAAAAAATAGCTTGATAGGACATAAACAATCTATATGTATAATTATTAGGTAAGATGACACTTGGGATAATAATTTATTGCTATAGAATTGAATTAGGCTGATACAGAGTTTCTGAAAGAAGACAATATGAAACAGTCTTCTTCTAAGAGTCAGACTTTTGTTGAGTCCACAATTATCTGCAAAACACTAGAGTAAGGCATAGAAGTAAATGAACCCAATTATTGTCAACAAGTCTAACTAATTACAAATTCTTGGGTGATGTGATTAGACTTGGAACAGAGAAAGACAATATTTAATTCAATAAATATTGATAGAATATAAGAATAAATGAATAATAAAATGAATGAGTAGATGCACTCAACAAATATTTACTATCTTCTATGGTTAATTGTGAAGTGATAAAAGTAAATATATCAGAGTTGATGTGCTGAAATAGTTTAAATTAAATATATTTAAAATGCTATACTATTACTACAGCAACAGTGGAGTTTTATTCTTAGTTAATTTATCCATTTACATTCAGTCTTTGGTGAGATCATCCATACAAATTTGAATGAGGCTTACTGTTCCCACACACACATGGCTGTAGACCAGACCTTTCTCTCAAACAAGACTCGCAAATCCAACTGCCCACTCAGCATCTCCTCTTGGTTGTCTAATAGACACTTAAAACTTAATAATGCTCAAACATTATTTCTGCTAAACTATAACACCTGTGTTAAGGGATAATTTTTAAAATAAAAGTAAAGTCATAATTTCCATCGAGTTATAAAATAGCCACATGTTAAAGATTATTTAACTCATTACTAATCAGGTAATCAATAAGATGTTACAAGCAGTTCAAAGGATAATACAAGTAGCAGACACATTTAAAGAGCATGAATATTGAAAAGACTGTAAATGGAGGCATAGCTATCTTCTTCTCCCAGTGGGAAAGGGAAGTTAATTGACTCTCTGGACAGAGTTTACATGTCTACAGAGAAGAGTTATTTTGCATTGCTATCAATTATATACAATTTGCAGAGTTATAAATTGAAGTCAGTGAAAGACTTGAATTCACCCATGGAATCAGAATCAAATAACTTAGAAGGATATTCTCTAAATGGTGCATAGTTAAAAATGAGGGGAAATAAAGACATAATAAGAGATATTTGGAAAACAGAACTTATCATTGTCATGTTTTCAGCCAAAAAACTACTAAAGTATTAACTTTAATAAGAAAAGAATGCATTTGGAATGTTATAGGATACAGGAAAAACACAAGTAAAGGAGTAATAAATCAATTAGTAGACTAATATAACTAGACTGTAAAAATTAATAATAATCATTCATGTATTAGAAATTTAAAACTAAAATTACATAGGATAATGAAAAGATAGGGAGGGAGGTTTTCAATGAGTAGGTAAATATACTTAAGTTCCTTATTCTGTTCACATAAAGGAATTTGAATGTTACAAAAAATATATGTTAAAAATCATGTGCTAAATAATCAAGGAATTTCATAACTAATTAGAAATATAATGTATTGTTCCTAATCCAAAGAGAATTTAAAGAGTAGAATACAATGAAAACTTAATTGATATATAAGATAATAGAAAAAAACAAACAAACGAAATTGAAGGAAATAAAAACAATTCAAAATAGAAAACACACCACATATTAGTATAAATATATTAACATGCACCAATAGTTACAATGGATAAGAATATGTTAATCTATTTATCCCTCCCAAATTATTTAAGTAATCTGCCACATGGTGCAAAGATGTCATATCTGAAACAAAAATACATAAGAATGCTTAAAATTGAGGATAAGAGCTATCCAATGAAACATTGACTAAGAAAGGTGATGTAAAAATGTTATGATAATACACAAAAGAGAACTTAAAGTAGATTTTTTAAATGAATAAATCACATTACATAATGACAAAAAAGAAGATATAATATAAACTGGAAATAAAAGTTTCAAGCAGACTGAGGCTTCCAAGAGACATATTTGTGTTAATTGACTGTGTCCCCCACAGATGACATCTAGTCAGAATAAGAAACAAAGGGCAAGGTGGTTTACAAAGAAAGAGGTTCCTCCTCCACAGTGCAGGCAATAGGCTATGACGCTTTTAGAAATAAAATATAATAGTAAAAGTGACTAAAAGTATTTTAACATTTGTTTTATCATAAGCCAGCAGTCCTAACAATCTCAGTAACAAAATGTTCTTCCTTTCTACAAACTATTTGTTGTTCTAACATCTTGAAGGGGTTCAGAACAAGGCTTATAAATTATTTTTGAGTTGAAGACTAGTGAGACCTTGCAGGCTTACAAGAAAATTTGGGGCCTTGCCCATAATAAGAGAGACCACCAGAAATAACTTTTTTTCTGACCTATCTTGTAGAGCAGGGCAAGCTACTAATTACTAAATATCTGCTATTCTTATCATACTGCAAATGACCGCCCTCTATTCTGAAGTCCCAAGGTGCCTTACCTCATCCTTAGCTCAGAATGTCATATAGACCTCACTTCTCCTTGCAATAGCGCTTTAAGCTGTGATTAGAAAACAACTAACTTGACTTTCTTATTAAAGCACGGTACACAAATTTGAAGACATAAATATTGTTTTTCAGAACTTGCAAAATGTCATTTTTATCCTTTCCTGACAAGGCAACAAAAGCTTTCTACTTCTGGGCTTTTGGCTATCCAATCAGAGAAGAAAATGCATCCATTGCACTGGGTACTGTCTGTTCACTGGAAATAATGAAATCAGAAATAACTAATGGTTGACTAAAGTCACTTATTAGAATACATGCCTGAATACACAAGGACCCAGTCCCAAATTGATTGGAGATTCATCTGTATTCCTGTTTTTCTCAAAAGTAATATTTTTACATGTATCAGTCATTTTTCTTCACTTAACAATAGGAAAAATATATAAGGTGGTCAGCCATGTCAGTCAAAATGTGTGAATGAAGCCAACTAGTGTCCAAAGCCCACAGGAGTATAAAGCCAGTGTTGACCTCAAGTTTTCCCCTTGAAAGTAGAATTTTGATGAAGGTGAAATTTGATGTATTGAATCTCTCACCTAAATCTGCTGTGTTTCAAGGCCCTGAATCTTTGGATCAGTATTTCGTCAGTGTTTAATTTCTGAATGCAGAATGAAATGCTTTATTTTCTCAGAATAGAATTAAAGGAGATTGGATGGTAGATTTGGAAGAGTGGTTTTCTTGATGTCCTTAACCATTGTCTCTCCTATTTATGCATAAGGTTGGACTTGAGATTCCTTTGTGACTCAGGGGGAAGTGTCACTCTAAAGTACCACACTAATAGCATAAAAGGGAGCAGAGCCATGACACGTGAGAGTACTCTAAGAATCAGTGGTCATATAATGGAAGCAATCCAGTATAGAAAGCTATGGCTGTCTTTCTTGGCCTTTTCTGTTGAAAACCTCCTCCCCTCTCCAAGCCCCATTCTACATACTGGGCCTGACAAACAAATAGGATTTTGGAGGCTATTCAAATAGGATTTTAAGAACACAGAGGTGTTTTCTGCAACTCCTAACATTTTATTCTGCTCTGACACCTAAAGTTTTCATGATCTCATTTAATCCTTAAATTATAAATCCTGCACCTAATGGGTTTTTATAATTAACTAGGAGCCTAGCGCACGATTCGAAATCGCGCAGCGCTGCCCACCCTCGAGTTGCAGGTCCAGCTCTGCCTCCCTCTCTGGCCCTTAAAGCAGCCATGGCCACTGGTGATCAGGCCCTCCCCCAGCGCAGGCGCATGGAGGCCCCTGCCGCCCCGCCCCTGACACTGCGTGCGCAACCTCCTCCTGTCCAGTCGACCTGTTACAGCGTCCCAGTTAATTAGCATATTTCTCTATTTTATATATATATATATATATATATATATATATATATATATATATAGATTATAAAAGGAAATATATTCTAATCCCCATTTAGATATTCTTCTGAACCAAAGTTAAGGAAGATAAAGCTAAAAAGTTTAAGCTAAAAAAAAATCCAGAAATTGAATTGCTGACAGAATTAGAATTTGTGGCAGCATTAGTGAGTTGATTTGAGCTGAACATTGTGGGGTTTCAGGCTATACACATTTAAGGACCCTGAAAGAGAAGGGAACTCATCCTAATTTTTTTAAATCAGTTATAGGTTCAAAATTTTATTTCAGAGTAAAAATTTATTTTTTAGATAAGGAATTAAAATACACAGCTGGAAACATAACTATTACTTGTTTGGGAAAACTTTATATCTTCTAGAAATTTAGAGATATTTCTTCTTTCAACATTAAGGCTGTTTCCAAAATCTAAAACTCTGTTATCTCACAAAATGAGATTTTACTTTGCTTCTCTTGGAAGGGACATATCTATCCCACCAGTCTGATTCCCAGGATTCTTAATAAGCAGAAAATAACATAATTTGGTAGACTGAGAAAAATTTCTCTCTGAAATGGCTCAAAACCTATTGCCTGAAATTCTATCATTAGAGCAAGTGTTTGAAAGCATGATATTTAATATAAATTACAATAAAACAATGATGCACGTGATGGTGCTAAACTATTACACCATTGCCTATCACCACAGGCTGGTAGATATGATCAAATCCTTTCCAAAATAACTCTAGGCTGAAGGAAGTTTTGACTAGGAGACAGAGTCAGTTTGGGCATCAAAGAGTGAAGGGATTGATATGATTTCAGATACCCCATAATCTTCATTGACCCAATATTATACTCTCGAGCATCCCAATTTTTTTCCAAAAAGAATTGTTTTGCTTTTAAATGCTTTAAGTTCAAGCTTCCTATTCTAAACATATGTCTGCCACCAACCCACCTGATCATCACCTATGTGACATGGAAGGCCACAGAGGACCTGTGGAGCTGAGTCCAGCTAGATGAGCTTCTCCAGTAACTATGCCCTGAACAGCCAGGCTTTCTTGTGGGGTGATCAACTGGTGGATTGGGTCCAGGTGGGCAGGAGCAGAAAAGCATCCTAAAGTGTGACACCCAGAAAGCTTCATGTGGTAAACCGCTTATTGTTTTCACTAGCTGAGCATAGAGTAGAGACCCCCAAAAGCTAGTGACCTTTGAAGCCCTAGCAAGGTTGGGGCTGTGCACCCCCCAGTTAATCTAGATAATGGTAGCTGAAGCATCATCCCCACCTTAGTTCACTTAATTCCTTAGATACTCATGTAAATCGTTGTTGTTTATTGTTGATTAGATATTCTGCTTATTTCTGGAAATTGGCTGCTGATGAACTAATCTGTGTGTCATTGAAATCTCCTTACCGAAGGGCTATCCCAGATCAATAAAAGGTTGGAGCGGCCTGAGCATCAGTGGAAGTCCTTCTGGAATTGCCCACCTGGTCACCCAATATTTCCAAATTATCTCGTCTCTTCTCTCTCTCATTTGTGTGCGGCTCCTCTTTCAGACCCGAACCCTAATCCACGCAGAACATGGAGGGAAACACACTCGACACTTCAGAAATCAATTCCATTTTGCTTATGCCTAATCTAGAAAATTAACTCTAATTTCCCAGTGTTTGGCTACTTGCCACTTATGTTCACTTTGGAAGCATCTTAACTGAGGAGTCAAAATTGTTCCGAGAATTCATGCCATTTTATATATTTTTTAAAGGAACTGCTTCATTGTGATCTCATCTTTAATACACACACACACACACACACACACACACACACACACACACACACACTAGAGGCCCATTGTAGAAAGATTCCTGCAAGAATAGGGCTTCCTGAAGCCAGAGTAAAGCAGAGAAGGGAGTGAAACATGCTGAGGCAGGCTTCCCTCCCGCCTCCACGGCCCTGCTTGCTTCTCCGCGGCTTTGCTCCCTTCTGCAGCTCTTGGCTTCCTTCTACATTGTCTTCAGTCTTCACTCTGTGCCTGCGTATGCAAATTAACCACCATCTTTGTTGGGTTAATTTGCACACTGATTGGCTGGTGGGTATAGCGGAGTGACACCAATTTGCATGTTTCTCTTTTATTGATTGATTTCAAAGAGGAAAGGAGAGGGACAGAGAGAAACATCAAAGAGAGACTCATTGATCAGCTGACTCCTGCATGCCCCACACTGGGGATCAAACCCACAACCCAGGCAGATACTCCAACCAGCAATGGAACCACAACCTTCTGGTTCATAGGTCGATGCTCAACCACTGAAGCACACTGACTGGTTGCCATTTCATCTCTTAATTTGATTTATATCTTACTTCTAGAGAGACTATGCTTCAAAAGGTCAGCAGTGACTCTCTATAACAGAGCCTTTTTTCAGTTCAAATTCTCTTCCAGGAGGATGACAAAATTGGGGACTCCAACCTATTGAATATTTGTCTTTATTAAAATAATTATTCAATAGAATTAGTTGAACCTTAACTAGATGCTATTCTTGACTTTTAAACGAAGATAACCTTGCACTATATAGTTACAGGCCTACAACCTACTACCTTGTTTCTCATCACTTAAACTTTTCCATTGCCTGTTTTCACACAAAATTTCTTTATACATTTTAAAGCTGCTACTATATCTCCCTAAGACTTTCACCTTCTAATGGATAGTCTCCCTAATTCCTTTAATTGTTTCTCGTGTGGCATGGTTTTCAATCTTTCTAACATCTTGGCCATTCTCCATGATCTTTTTGTCTGTAAAGCACAGCAGCAATAATTGAACGTAATATTCTCATGCAGAGATGCCCACCACTTCACACCTCTTATTCTAGTTGCTTTAACACTTACTCTAATATAAACTAAGTTTATATCAGCCTCTTTTGTAGCCACACTGCAAGGTGGATTAAAACTGAGCTTGCTGTTTCATTAACAGGATTATCTATATAGAAAAGGCTAAGAGACCATCCGGCTTGTCGACCGTCCAACTGGTAGCTATGACATGCAATGACCACCAGGGGGAAGATGCTCAATGCAAGAGCTGCCGAGCTGAGGTGACTTGGCAGCTGTGGTTCTTGGGTGATGCGCTGGGAACCAGAGAGAAGGGAGACTGATTCCGGGGTGCATCACCTGAAAACCACCCTCTCACAATCTGGGACCCCTCGGTGGATGTGGGTGGTTGTCAGAGAGCTGGTTTCGGCCTGATCCCCGCAGGCCAGGCCGAGGGACCCTAGTGTTTTTATATCTTATTTTCACATGTTACCTGAAGAGTTGATCTTTTAAATTCATTTGCTGTCCCCACACTTATCCTTGTTAAAGTTTGCCACTAGATTCAGTTCATTGCTCAGGCTTGCCACAATCTTATGAGATTTGTATTTTGTCATCTAATATAGTCACTGTCCTTTTCGAAATCAGTATACTCGCTGCTTTTCTGAATATATCTCTTCCTTATTGTCATATATATATATATATATATATATATATATATATATATATATATATATATATATATATATATATGGCTAAATGACCAACCAACCGGTACATATGACGTGCACTGGCAATTTAAAAATAAACACTGACTCTCGCATGCGCAATACATATAAAGCTCTCACTGGCACCAATCTCACACATGTTTTAATTTTATAATACTATATTACATATACTATTTTGACATGTAATTTTTTTGCAGTAAAGTACTGCATGAATCTTTCTTCTAATTAATTTACTTTGAATGTGCATGAATCCGTGCACTGGTCCACTAGTAGATTATAATAAAAATATCGATGCCACAGTGTTAAGGTCTATCCTTGAAGTTGACAGCAATCCAGTAATAAGTATTCTTTAAACTTAGTTATTCAGTTATTAATTTAGAAGTGTATAGAGTATCTAGCACTTCTTTGAAGTAAAAGTTGTTAAATGTCACACCAAAATTTTCAAAGGCACATTTTATGACTGTATATATATGTATATATATCTCTTATGAAAGTGGAAAATTACATGAAGCTGATAAAATATGATTTAAATAAAACTATGGGGCTTATAATAATCAATCATTGTTTCTTTTCTGGTCTACCTTTGAACAATCCCTTTGAGCTCACAAATCTGTAATCCATGCTACTTTAAACATTTGCCTTTCTCCAGATTTCTAGAATCTCTCACATTCTCCAAACTTCCTTAAAGACTTCTTATGTTCGTTTGGAAGAATAATTTTTAAGTTATATCAGCAAGTTAAAAATATATGAAATAAAAAAAATCAGAAGGTTATGTTGTGATCAAAAGGAGTTCGGCATTTCAGTTCTAAGGCAGGTGTGGCAGTGAGTATCCAGGAAACAGGAAGGGAGGACTAGAACTCAGTGATTCAGATTTCTGCTTCTCATTCTCCATCTTTCCTACATTCCACAAAAAAAATCTAACTTCACCTGGTTTTAAGTACCCTTGCAAAAATCTATTGCAAAGAGTTGGAGAAAAGTTAGGTAATGTAAGAACTAAAGGATCAGAGTTGACATATTCATGGCTTTGATTTTCTTTGGCTTCAGACCATTAAACAAGCATTCACTAATGCAATATTGTATGCATAAAACAACTGAAATATTCATTAAATGGAAAAACGACGTGGGATACAGGCCTACTGTTTCTCTGCAGGAATACAGCTAGCAGAGGTACAAGGTCTTGCCATTTTTTTTTAATTTAAGGTTTTTAAATATCTGCGCTTCATCAGACAAATATATTTACACTAGAGGCCCGGTGCACAAAAATTTGTGCACTCGGGGTTGGGAGAGGAGGTCCCTCAGCCTGGCCTGTGCCCTCTCACAGTCTGAGACCCCTCAGGAGATAAGGACCTGCTGGTTTAGGCCTGCTCCCGGGTGGCAGAGGGCAGGCCTAATCCTAGGTGTAACCCCTGGTCGGGCTCAGAGCAGGGCCCATTGGGGAGTTGGGGCCCCGCCTCCTGTCATGCACAGAGCAGGGCGGATTGGGAGGTTGCGATGCCACCCTCAGTCATGCTCAGGGTAGGGCTGATTGGGGGGTTGGGGCACCACCCCCTGGCACACTCAAGGCAGGGTCCATAGGGAGGTTGCAGCGCCACTCCTGTCATGCACAGAGCAGGGCCGATCAGAGGGTTGGGGCTCCGCACCCTGTCACACTGATCCCGGTGCTGGGAAGCCTCGCTGCTCCGCTTATCCCAGGGCCAGGACGCCTCTCGGCTCCCCTGATCCCTGGCCCGGAGGCCTCTCGGCTCCGCTGATCACCGAGGCGGGAGGCCTCTCTGCTCCGCTGATCGCGGGGCCTCCGACTCCGCTGATCACCGGGGCCGGGAGGCCTCTGGGCTCCGCTGATCACCGGGGCGGGAGGCCTCTCGGCTCCGCTGATCACCGGGGCTGGGAGGCCTCTCGGATCCGCTGATCACCGGGGCCGGGAGGCCTCTCGGCTCCGCTGATCCCAGGCCCTGAGGCCTCTCTGCCCTGCTGCTTCAGGGCTGTTTGGCTTCGCTCTGCTTGGAGCCTGAGTATGCAAATTAACGGCCATCTTTTAGCTTCTGTAATTGAAACATTGTATCTTTTGGAGTTGTTGCTTCAGGAGCTCAGAGCCCGCAGCTGCGGGGATCCTTGACTTTCTCCATCGCTGGGGCAACCAAGCCTCCTATTCTCAGCTGCCTGGCTGCCAGCCGCCATCTTGGCTGACAGTTAATTTGCATATCTCGCTGATTAGCCAGTGAAAAAGGTATCGGTCGTACGCCAATTACCATTTTTCTCTTTTATTAGTATAGGATTTTTATCATTGAAATGATCTTACTTATATCAAAACAGTTAAAATATTGTGTTTTTTTTCAAATATTTTCAGAAGAGGTCCTGACCCTTATGATTAAAATTATTAGAAAGAGCAAGTACTCTTATATTTTAAGTAAAGCTTCTTCCTCTCATAGATCCATTTAATTAGTGTCCCACAACAAGCCTTCACAAAAGAAACAAAACAGTTTTTCAGTGAGTGAAATTAGTATGTCAAACAATCTGTTAGACATTATGAAGGGAAAGGCAAGACTTATGTCACCACTTTCAGACCATAATTTAATGGAGAAATTAGATATATGCATACAGTAGTGTAAAACAAGGTAAAATAATTAAGTGAAAAAGAGTGAGTAAGATTAGTGGGCCAATTTAAAAATAAAAAAAATATTATATGTGCTAATTATATGAAATTTGATTGACAGCTAGAGACATGGGATGTTTTATTCCAAGTATACAGAGGAAGCCCTGTGATGGTAGCAAAGCATTTAATCTGGAATCAGAAAATCTGGGTTACAGTTTGACTCTGTAACAACTCTGTAACATGGCACAAGTCACTTTCCCTAACCAAAAATATTTTATAATTTGTAATGTATACTGAAAAGATTTTAAATGTCATACTCTAAAGCAGCGGTTCTCAACCTGTGGGTCGAGACCCCTTTGGGGGTCGAACGACCCTTTCACAGGGGTCGCCTAAGACCATCGGAAAAGACATATATAATTACATATTGTTTTTGTGATTAATCACTATGCTTTAATTCTGTTCAATTTGTAACAATGAAAATACATCCTGCATATCAGATATTTATATTATGATTCATACCAGTAGCAACATTACAGTTATGAAGTAGCAATGAAAATAATTTTATGGTTGGGGGTCACCACAACATGAGGAACTGTATTAAAGGATTGCGGCATTAGGAAAGTTAAGAACCACTGCTCTAAAGCCAAAGAAGTATTCGTATCATGTGCAGAGATGTGAAGATAATGAAGTGTGAAGTGTGTTCAGGGAAGAGCTGCTCCATCTAGTTTGGCTGGATTATACCATGTAGGACATAAGCATAAATGGAATGAGGTAGCCGGTTTGGATCTTTCAGTGTAAAAATG
Organism: Myotis daubentonii; assembly: GCF_963259705.1. NCBI lineage: Eukaryota > Metazoa > Chordata > Mammalia > Chiroptera > Vespertilionidae > Myotis > Myotis daubentonii. The sequence continues at coordinate 81,666,819 of NC_081847.1, read as the reverse complement.
AGGAATTTGTGTAATGAAGGAAGCATGATCTTAGAATTACAGGAAGATTTATATATAATAAAATTCATCTATGTTAAAGATAAAATTTGATTAGTTTTTTCATTAATCTCCAAAGATCTCTCAGGTTCCTTGGTAGATAATTCCCTTCCCTAATTCCAAGCCTCTAGTCTTCTTTATATGCTACTATAATCTTGCCTTTTCCAGAATTGTGAATAAATAGAACTATATAGTATGGAGTCTTTTGTGAATGGTGTTTTTCTCTTAGTATAATTATTATATGCATCCGTAGTTCATTCTGTTTTAATGATGAGTAATAGTAGCTCTATGGCGATCTTACAGTTTGTTTCCATTCATCAGCTGATAAACATTTGGGTTGTTTAAAGTTTGGGACCACTATGAATAACGCTGCCTGGAAATTCAAATACAAGTCTTTATGTGGACATATGTTTATATTTCTTCTGGGAAAATAGCTAGGCATGAAATGGCTGAATCACATGAAAATGGTATGTTTAAATTTTGAAGAAACTGCCAAACTGTTTTCCAAAGTGGATGTGCTATTTTCTATTCCAAAAAGCAATATGTTTGAGTTCCAGCTGCTTCACCTCCTTGCCAAGATATGACATCATCAGAATTCTAGTAGGTGTGTAGTAGTATCTCAATGTGGTTTTAATTTTCTTTAATGACTTATAATCTTAGCATCATTTTATGTTTACTTGTATCATTTCTTGAGTGAAATATTCTTTAAAATTTTGACAATTTTTAATGAAATTATATTTGTTTACATTTTGATTATTAATAAGGATTAATTTTTGTTAAACATTTTGGATAAAATTCTTTTATCAAATATATGTTTGTTAAATGTTTGCTCTACTACTCTTCATTTCATCTGGACAACTTACCCGTGTTCCCAATATTCTTTCCATATTTTCAAACAAGTTGACCTTTATGCTCTGCCAGATTCTGCCCAGCATGGGAAGAATCAAGTTCCTAGTCTCTCTATCCATTTTGTCCAGCCCCCATGTAACCTCAGTAGACCTCACCCTCACCTGGATCTCTAATATTTAGGATCTTTCTGTGCCTTGGCCATGTTCTATAGCTTTAAAACTTGTTATATAAAACTGGATCTGAACAATAGGTTAGAAAAGGGAAGATGAGTTAAGTCAATGGTTTGATTGTCCAATCACTCATTCTATGAACAAGTGGGAAAATATAAAAGAATAAAAGGGAAAATAATTTATTTTTAATTTTGAAGGTTGCATATTTTTTAAAATGTAGTCATTTTTAATGCTTTTGGGCCAGAAGAAGAGATCAAGGCCACTAGATTATTGACAAAATGGGATGCTAAGTATAAATTGAGAAGGTTGGTGATTTTAATAAAACAAAAATTTGTAATTCCAGATTGTATAGATCCTAAAGTGATATTGGTTAGCTTCATAGATGGGAAAATAAAAATATCTTAGAATTTAGCTCAAAGCCTTGTTCCTTTGGGCAGGTTAAATTGTGTTCCTTCCAAAAAGACAGAAGGATTGATGTGACGATGTCATCAAACTCTAGGATTTTAAATTGTTTCCATGACAGGAGGTTTGGCAGTTCCAATGAGACTATAATTTAGTAATTTAAGGTGTTTCTTACAAAGGCTGGGTAAGAACAAGTAAAAAAAGAGTCATTCTAAATGACATTTGTCTCTATATACTAGTTCAATTAGAATTGTGAGTTGTAAGGGCAGTGATGTGAAAGAAAATGCCTATATCAGAAGTAACATTTTATAAAAATGTTTAAACTGCTTAGTTGCCCACTTTGGCTCACTTTTTTTAAACATTTTTAAATATGGTATATTTTCTTAATTATTGGCATTTCTCTATATTCCAGCGGTTTTCAACTTTTTTTCATCTTATGGGACACAAACTAAATACTAAAATTCTGCAGCACAGCAAAAAATATCTTTTTTTTTTGCTAACTGACAAAAATAAATAGGTATAATTTTGATTCATTCACACTGGACAGCTATTGTTGCATTGGCTGTTGTCATATTCTTATTTGACAATTTAGGGAAAAAGAGGTCAGTGTACTGACTAAATAGTCAGGTATTGCATGTTTTAAATATTCTTTTGGCACACCAGTTGAAAATTGCCGTTATATTCAAATACCCTAATTTTCCACTAAAGACTTACTAATATTAACTAACTTAATTATAAGATTTGAATTTATTTCTTCCTCTACCACCTCCTCATCTTCTCCATCTCCAGTCTTTTAATCCCTTTCTCAGCACTTTTGCTTATGTTATTCTCCTACCAAAAATGTTCTCATCTCTTTCTAAGGCTCCACTAACCACTTTATAAAATTTTATTCCAATTCTCACTCTTCCATAAAATCTTCCTTGTTTTTGATAAGTTGAGTTATCACAAATTCTTGCTGCTTTTTTAATTGTCAAGTCGAAAGATTTTCATTCCTCATCCTCTGGACTACCTACATTTTAAGGCAGGTAGTATCTCCTCAACTTCGAAAGCATCTTCCATAAAGACATTTGTATGTGTCATACAGTCTGTCTGCCTTCACACCTGAGAGTCTGTTTCAAGTGCCTATAGTCCCAATTGAGGAGCCCTGTAGACTAAGTATCCATGTTTTATACTCCTTGACATTGACCTCCCTGGTATCCCTCGGTGCTGTTTGGATAAGATGGACATCTCTCCAAAGAGCAGCCAATAGCAGCGGGACTGGTTTTCAGAGGACTACCATGCATAGAAAGTGGGGGCGGAAGTGTTATGGCAATATAGAGCATGATTTGTGTCGAATATCTCCTCTGCATACATTATCACACAATCTGGCACTCTGTGAGGTAAGTGGCAAAGGATTCAAGTATCCTAGATCCTGCTAAATATCACCTAATTAGAAGTAGACTCACTTAAGCAGCTCTGTTACTACCCACGACTTCAAGCTGCTTAGCTCTTTAACACTTTGATTAAAATAGTTGAACATAAAACCTAGGGAAGAGGTTCAGAAGTTAAGTTCTGTCCTATAGCACCAAGTCTAGTTTAGATGGTGCCGGCAGGGGATAGAGACCCTGGTCTTCCATGATCACATGCAGGACCTATTTATTTCTCTCCCATTCACCTCTTCAGTGCATGGTCCAGCACTTTACTACAAATCTCCAGCTCATGCAAAATCATTATTTTCACAATTATTTTTTTTGGTTCCTCTCACTAGGATCACTAGGAAAACTTACTTTCTCTCTTCTCTAGAAAATTTCTACTTGTTCTTCAAGTTCTAGCTTAATTGCCACCTCTTTCAACCAAGCATTTTCTATCCCTTCACCTGACCGCTTCTGGTTTCCCTGCTTATGAGTTATTGTTGAAGCTGAGGTCTCTTCCTTTTAGCTGTGTGCACAATTATTGGTGTGTGTGTGTGTGTGTGTGTGTGTGTGTGTGTGTGTGTGTGTGTGTTTTAACTTTTCAAACGGTGGTGTCTTCTCCCAACTAAATGTCAGGGCCATGTACATATTTTACTTTTTTAAAAATGTATCAGAGCACAGACTATCAGTGAATTAACTGAATTAAATTGAAAGTGATAATATAAGATCAACACAACAAAGAAAAGATCAACATGCCCAACATTGACTATAAACAGAACACTTTTGGCAGGGGATTAGATTTTTATTCAAAACACAAGCCCTATTAAAATCTTAAATCAATAAATATTATCTATTTTGCTATTGGTATAAATATTTGACATAAATTTTCTTCTTCCCTCTATCTGTGCCCTTTGGTAGTGCCCTCCCAAATTGAGTCTCGATGGAGTTTGCAAGTTGCTTTGGCCAGTAAGAGTTGGCAAGTACTTGCAGTTTGCGTCTTTATCTATCTCTTACTGCTCTTTTGTGCCTGGAGATTGCCATGTTCAGAAGTGCAGGTGAGCTTCTTGAAGGATGAGAAACCATATGGAGCAGAGACAATGCAGCCCAGCTGAGTCTTTGCAACCCAACCAGCCTACTGACTGACATGGGAGGAAGGCCATCTTAGACCATTCATGCAATCCAAAAGAGTCATCTAGGTTACCCACTGTAGACTAGATAAAAAATAATATAATTAAAAAATAAGAAATGCTTGTTTTAAGGCACTCATTTTTTGCATATTTTCTTCCATTGCAGACTATCTGGGAAGAGTGCATAATAACAAATTAAGTTCCACAGGTTGTTCTAGTGACTGCTTAGGTATCCATTTAGGTATCTAAATCTTGCAAGAAGGTGATACATGAAAGTCTATTTTCTGAAAGAGTTTACATGACATTGAGATTTTCTATTCATTAATTATAAGGTAGAACCATCTCTAAATTACTCAGAGTCTTATATATTGATGCTAATAGACTAATTTTTCATGACAGAGTCAAACCTTTAATGGTTCTAAGACTATAGCTTATTTTAAATTTCTACTTGTGAAAAACTTGGTATCTTATATTTGACTAGAGGCCCAGTGCATGAAATTTGTGCACTGGGGGGGGGGGGGGAGGGCCCTCAGCCCAGCCTGCAACCTCTCCAATCTGGGACACCTTGGGGGCTGTCTGACTGCTGGTTTAGGCCCGATCCCACAGGTATTGCCCCTAACCGCTTTTGCCTGTGAGCCTGATCAATGCCTAACTGCTCCCCTGCCAGCCTGATTGCACCCAACTGCCCTCCCCTGCCAGTTCAGTCTCCCCCAACTGCCCTCCCCTGCCAGCCTGGTCTCCCCCAACTGCCCTCCCCTAATGGCCTGGTCCTCCCCCCAACTGCCCTCCCCTGCTGGCCTGGTTGCCCCCAACTGCCCTCCCCTGCAGACTTGGTTGCCCCTAACTGCTCTCCCCTGCTGGCCTGGTCACCCCAAACTGCCCTCCCCTGCTGGCCTGATCACCCACAATTGGCCTCCCCTGCTGGCCATCTTGTGGTGGCCATCTTGTAACCACATGGGGGCAGTCATCTTGTGAGAGGGCATGAGGGTCAATTTGCTTATTACCTCTTTATTATATAGGATAGGGCAGTGGTCGGCAAACCGCAGCTCACGAGCCACATGCGGCTCTTTGGCCCCTTGAGTGTGGCTCTTCCACAAAATACCACGTACGGGTGAGCACATATCGTGCAATTGAAACTTTGTGGCCTATGCGAGAAGTCGGTTTCAGAAAGGAGATAGACGAAACAAGTATACAAGACGAGTGTGGATGGGAGAGTTGGAAGGGGTCGACCTCAGCGAACGTACCTCAATCAGATTGAGGACATTTTTAGCAAAGGCCAGCTTAGGAGTACCCTAATTAACTTAATAACAATGTACCTACCTATATAGTTTAAGTTTAAAAAACTTGGCTCTCAAAAGAAATTTCAATTGTTCTACTGTTGATATTTGGCTCTGTTGACTAATGAGTTTGCTGACCACCGGGATAGGGAATTATCTACTTCATTTAAGTTTCAAATTTTAATTCTCTCTATATTTAAAGGAAGTATATATATATTTAGCTGCTTATTTCATATTACTCTCACTTATTTATACATTTTTTATTCTTTGGTCAATTTTGTTAATAATTTATCCATTTCAATAGATTTCTCAAAGAACCATTGCTTTTTATTTTCTTGACCCTTTTTCTTTTCATTTTAATTTCATTATCATTTGTTTTATTTATTACTTTGTTTTAATTGCTTTTTTTATACAGTTGTTCTTTTAAATACCTTGTATTTGATATTTAATATATTAAATTTTGTTATTAATTCCCTTGAAATATAAACCTTTTGGTATAAAACTTATTTATAAATAATTTTTTGTTTTCACTTCACAAGTTTTGATATACTATATTTACATTATAGTCATTTCAGGTAATTTCTAGTTTTTGTCATCATATGGAAACCTTTTCATTTGTTTTTATTTCCTAAGCATATAAGCTTTTATAACACATAAGCATTGGTTTAGAGTAAGTGATTTTTTCTATCAAAAATATTTATTTATTGTGTCTCATCCCTATTCTGGCAATTTGATTCAGTAAAATTGATGGTAAGAGTTTGGCGTGACACTACACACATTATAGAATGTATTTGTTTTTTATTAGAATGAAACTGAGTTCTACATGAAGGTTGAAATCTGAAGACTTTGCCTTTCTCAGCACATCCAAATAAAGCTTTTGCTTTCTGGGGTTTTTGTTTGTTTGTTTGTTTGTTTGTTTGTTTGTTTGTTTGTTTTAAGAAATGCATACTATGTCCAGGAATTGTGACAAATGTTTCATATGTGGAATCTCATTTCATCCTACATTTTAATGTACCTTATCTCCATTTAAAGGGTGTGGAAACTGAGGCAAAAAAAATGTTAAGTACCTTGACCAAATTCACTCCAGCAATAAAAGTTGTACCTATGGTTCAAATCCAAGCTAATGTGCTTAAAAGTCTCTGGTCTTGATGAAAATGCTACTTCATTCCTTCTCACAAACTTGCTAGGTATAAATTGATTACTGTTTATATGTAGTTACCTAACTTTTAGAGTGTTGAATTAAATTGAAGAATAAGGTCAGTTTTGTCTCAAAATGTAATTATTCGTCTATTGTCAATGTTTAAGAAGATGTGTTTGTGCCAAAGAGATGAAGAAAAATGAAGCAGGTTAGGAAAACAAAAACAGAAAACAAGAACTGGAAAGAAATCAGAGAGTGATTGTACCCTGGCTCTGCCATCAATCTTACGAGTGATGAGGGAACTTTGATAAGTTGTTTGAGCTCAAGATTCTTCCCTTTTATTTTTATTTTTAAAAATATCTTTTTATTGATTTTAGAAAAAGAAGGAGAGAGAGAAACATCAGTGTGAGAGAGAAACATTGATTGGCTGCCTTCTGCACACCCTGTACTGGGGATCTGCTGCAACCTGGGCTTGTGCTGTCTGGGAATGGAACCTGTGATCAACTAGGCTACAAAGGCCAGAGCAAGATTCCTCCTTTTTATGAAAGGTAGGAATTAGGTCATTGCTAACCTTTGAGAATCTCAGTTTGGCATCACCCTAGATGACTATGATATTCTGGGTGAAACACATCCTTTTAAGCACTTTTTAAACCACACCTACGTACTGTCATCTTTTTAATTCAGATATAATTTGAAGTTACATGATTATAAGCTTTCAATATGAAACAGTTTGTATCCACAGAACCAAGCATAGTGACCAGGCCTTCACAAGGGCTCAGTAAATATTTCCTGAATTAAATTAAATGTAATTGGTTTTTATTCTATAATGTCCATAAATTAATGATAATGTAGTATACTTAAGGGGTGACATCACTGCCCAAGCAGCCTAACTGTCAATATTCCAGGCAGGAGTCATTCCTTATCAACCTTTTCTTATCAACTAACAAGAGGGTAAGGAAAGTATTCTCATTGTTTAATTTGATCTAATGGGGAAAATGCATTTCCTTTTTAGATTTGTTGAAAGCAACTCCATTTGAGTAAAATGACACCTGTCAAGTTCCTTGATGGTTTCACATTTCCTGTTAAAATTACAGGCACAGAAAGCATACCAGACGGGTCCTAAGCACTTCAGTGTCATGAATAGTATAGCTATAATTAGTGACTTTTGCCTGGTGATAACAAATGCCAGAGGGCATCTCAGTCTCTGCAGATGAGTTCTCCAGGATTTAATTAGCTCTCTCTTTCTATTCTTTGTAGAACTATACTGTTCCTAATATACCTGGTGCTTGCTTCAGGCATGGGTCAAAGCATGCAGCTGTCAATTATTTAATATTCATGACATTTTTAAACAAGTGAAGTGTGTAGTAGGAAGGCTGTAGTATGGGAAGATGTAGAAGCCAGTGCATTTGTGAAATGGATAACCCAGTTTGTTGAATAATAATTTGAGTAACTCAGGGATGCAGGACATTTGTTCTTAAACTTCGATATATGTCTTTTCTCTTGGCTCGTAATCATCAGGGGAGAGACAATGAAGGAAGTTTTAGTTTCTATTCTCTGTAATCTCTGTATATTAATTTTGCACATCACTGCAAATTTCAATTTTTCATCTTTAAAATGGAAATTTGAACTTGCTCATTTCTAAGCCTCCTCCAGTTTTAAAAGTCTAGGCTTTGATGATGATTATGGGAATTTTCTTCAAATTCAGACTCATTTTTCTTTAAAATAGATTACGGGGGGGGGATTCAATTTTTGGTTTATTATCATATAAATATGTATAGAGACAACAAAATTCTATAAATTTTTAACTACATAATTTTAGTGTCTTAAAAAGTTTGAAACAATTTTCTTGGCTATGCCAGTGACATGGGCTGCATTAAGTCTTTTAGGAATGAATCCCTGGAAGTGAATTGATAGTTCTGAAAGTTATAGTGGCTTTTCCACTCTTTGGGACACATTTTGGTGTCCTAAAGCAGAAATTTATTGAGTATCCTGGTTATTACAGCTCCCCACAGTGCCAAACTAAGTACCTCTTCCATGCCTCTGGAGAATCTGACTCTTTATAAATGTGTTATAGTCCAATTTTAAGCTAATTCTGAATGTTAGTCTAATGGCATGGTTAATAGTCATTGCTTATTTAAGCTTAAGTCAATGTTCCTTTAGAGAACGGACCCTTGATTTTACTTTTGATTACTGAGCAATTACGTTGTTGACATCAGGATGGAATGATAATATTGTGGTATAAAAACATATAATAGTAAACTTCCTTTTGAGTTTATGCATTGCATTAAGGCAATTTTTAAGTAATAAAAATGACTTTGACATGTACCACAGGGCTAGATGTTGCATAGAGTATGACAAGTCATGAGCTCTCATATATAACATTTATTTTAGTTGATACAGAGAGGAATAAATATAAATAGTGATATAACTTTCAATAGCCCTTGTGGAGATGTGATAGTCATGTAATAATCTCCATACATTTAAAGTACATGGTTAATCAATTTTGTCATGTGTATACATCTGTGACACCATCACCGCAGTCAAGTTAATGAATACATCATCCCCTCCCCAAGTTTTCTTATGCCCTTTGTAATCACTGCTTCTTGCCCATCTCAATCCTATTCCCCAAACAGCTCCTAAGATGCTGTCTGTCATGAGGGGTTTATATTTTCTAGATTCTTATATAAATGAAATTATATAGCATGCACTTTTTTTTTGGTTTGACCTTTTCACACAGCATGATTATTTTGAGATTCACTCATATGGTGTGTGGCAATAGTTCCTTCCTTTTCACTACTGTGTAGTGTTCCATGTACCAATATACTGCTATATGTTTACCCATTCCTCTGCTGATGGGTATTTGGATTATTTCCAGTTTTGGGCTGTTGAAAATAGAGTTTCTGTGAACATTTATGAACAAGGCTTGTACTGATACATATTTTCTTTTCTCTTGAGTCAATAACTATGAATGCTAAGTCAGTTATTCTGGTAGTTGTTTTTTTTGGGGGGGGGCAGGTGCTGTGTAGATTCCATTAGATTTCTATATAGATAATCAAATAAATAAAGACAGTTTTATTTCCTCCTTTACAATTTGGAAGCATTTTATTTCTTTTTATTAACTGGTTACACTGACGAGCCTTCAATATAATGATGAACAGAAGTGGTGAGAATAGGCACTCATTCCTCTCCTCCTTCTAACCATAGAGTAAGGCATTCAGAATTTTACCATTGAGTATGATGCCAGCTGTAATTTTGCATGAATGCCCTTTATCAGATTGAGGACGTTTCCTTGTATTAATAGTTTGCTGAGAATTTTTACCAGAGATGGATTTTGCACTTTGTCAAATGCTTTTTCTGCATCATTTGAGATGATCGTATTTTTCCTTCTCTAATTTACTAGTATTGTTGATTTTAAAATGTTAAACAACTCTTCATTTCTGGAATAAACCTCACCTTTTTAAATATCTTGTGGCTTTCATATAGCAAAATACATTTATTTCTTACAACCATTGAATAACTATATACGTTGGATGTAATCATGAGCATTGATTAAGCACATGGACTCTTTAGGTGAATTACCTAGGTTGAAGTTATTTAAGCTTTCTGTGCCTCAGTTTACTTATCTGTAAATGTAAATAAGAGTAATAGCTTAGATATATTATACCTTGTTGCAAGATAATGCAATTGGAAGTGTAATGAAAAGCCCTGGTATATAACACATGCCAGACATGATCAGATAATATTAATATTTTTTAAAATATATTTTTATTGACTTCAGAGAGAAAGAGAGAGGGAGAAAGAGGATAGAAATATCATTGATGAGAGATAATCATTGATAGGCTGCCTCCTGCACACCCCACACTGGGGATAAAGCCCATAACCCAAGCATGTGCCCTGACTGGGAATTGAACTGCAATCTCCTGGTTCATAGGTTAATTCTCAACCACTGAGCCATGCTGGCCAGGCTAATATAATGTATTTTGAGTGACAGTGGTAAGTTCAAACCAGTAATGTCTATCAGGTTGTCAGTGGTGGGAGAAGATGAGGGGAGATGATTTTGGAATAATTATAAGAGGGATCTATTGAGCCAAATGAAGACATTGCTAAGAGCCAGTGAGAGCAGCTGAGAAATGGAGTTGGGATGGGAAATGCTGATTTAGAGTCAGCTAGAGGGAAAGATTCTGGACTAACTCTGGAAGTGAGGAGCTGAGTGCATTTTTCTAAGATATATAAAGGGACTTTTATGCAGGACATATGTAATGGTCACCCAGAATATAAGAGGCAGTTTAATAATACTGAGATCCAAATTCCAATTCCAATCTTTTCTCTTGGGAACAGGCCATTGATAATATTCAAATATAGTTCTGTTCTGGTAAAGCTGTAGAACCTTCTGAATGTAATATTTTTAAATGCATAAATAACATATATATGACAGAAATAACCCCACAGTTTTGTGAAATACTGTCCTATAAATAGAGTCCTCTTGTGGGTGAAGGGTTGCAATCTGGGAATCATAGGTGGAAACCTGTGGAAATAATGAATGAGATGGAGACTGAGAAAATTTAAAAAATATTTTATTTCTTAAATCTTATTGTCAAATGAAATTGATATCTCTTCCTTGGATTCTTTATTCAAATGTCACCTTTCAGTAGGTCCATATCTGAGCCACTTTTTCTTACATTGTTATTTGTGTTTATCCTGTCCACACTCCCTAGTTCACTTCTGTGATTTAATTTTCTCAAGAACACTGGTCATTATCTAAACCCAGGTGTAGCAACCATGCCTATAAGTCAATCCTGAACATCTCCTGCTTTTATATAATCCAGGAACTAAGAAAAGTTTTTACATTTTTAAATGTATTTTTTAAGAAAAAGAAGAATATTTCATAATATGGCAAATTTTGTTATATTCAAATTCTAGTGTTCACTGTGCCACACTCATTTTTGTTTACACGTTATCGTGGCTGTATTCATACTCCAAGAGCAAGATTAAATAGTTGTACTATCTGGCCCTTTATAGAAACAGTATGCTGACCTTGTATCTAAAACATTATATTTTAGTTTTATTTTCATATATACTATTTTATCATATTTTAATTGCTCATTTCTCCCAACTAGGATACACATCCTTCAAAGGAAGACATTTCCATCTGTTTTGTTCCTTCCTGTTTTCCCAATGCCTAGAAACAGTATGCTGCACATAGTAAGTACTTACTAAACATTTGCTGATTGAATTAATATCTGCCACAACAATAACATAATGTATTCGGCAGTCAAAATAAAACAAGTACTATCAGGAAGGGAGGAGATGGATCAAGTATGAGTCTTCTGAGACTGCCTTCCTAAAGGATTTTAATGTATGAGTATGCCTCCCACAGGCAGAGAGGAGAGGGATGCAAAAAAATCCAGGAAATAAGAAGGAGCATGGTGGAAATTAGCATGGCTCACTCAGGGAGTAATTTGAAAGAAACCTAAAGAACATAGTTAAAGGTTTACAATGGGAATGAAATATATATACTATTAGGTAGTGTAGATCCAGAGATATCGAACCATGAACAGACTGATTAACTTCAGAGGGAAGGTGGGGGTAGAGATTAACCAGGAAATTTATATGCATACTAGAGGCCTGGTACATGATTTCATGCACCAGTGGGGTCCCTTGGCCTGGCCTGTGGGATCAGGCCAAAACCGGCTCTCCAACATCACCCGAGGAGTCCAGGACTATGAGAGGGTGCAGGCTAGGCTAAGGGACCCCCCACTGGTGCAAGATCGGGGCTGGGGTGGGATGCGGGAGGTTGGCCAGCCGGCGAGGGACTACAGGAGGGCTCCAGGGCATGTCTGGTCTATCTTGCTCAATCCCAATTGGCAGGACCCCAGCAGCAAGCTAACATACCGGTCAGAGCATCTGCCCCCTGGTGGTCAGTGCACATCATACTGACTGGTTGACCAGTCAACTGGCTGCCCCTGGTGGTCAGTGCATATCACAGTGAGCGGTTGAGTGGCCTTAGCATATCCTTAGCATATTACGCTTTGATTGGTTGAATGGTCAACCAGATGACTGAACACTCAGCATATTAGGCTTTTATTATATAGGATATGCATAGACCATTGACACAGACAATAGTTCAGGGAAGGCTTGGAAGGGGCAGGTGCAGTGAGGAGGGCGTCAAAGGGAAAAAAACAAAATCAAAAGGGACATCTGTAATACTTTCAACAATAGAGATAAATAAGTAAAAAAAGTGAGGATAGATTTTGTGTAGCCTAAAATATCAGGGTGAGAAGTTTGGTTTGAGACAAACTTTTGAATGTCCTGTTTGTTTACAAATCTTGGAAAGAAATGGAGGAGGAAAAGGTTACAATTCAGCTGAGAAGATGTCAATTTGCCCTGTAGTTACTTGTGATTTGGAGCAATTCCAAACAAAAGCAGCAAATTGAAAGATCTCATCCCCTTTATCTTCTTCCCTTCACTTTAAGAATACCAGTTACAAGAGACTGAATGAAGCATTTTCATGGTGTTTCCCCAGACCTGATGTGTTACAAAGTCTGGAGACAATCTCCAGGGCTCCAGCAGGCACACATTTACAGACTATGAAGTTTTGATTTTATGCTTTGTTTTTTCCATTAGGTAGAGGTTACTTTGATGTTTAATATACTGCTGGATTGATACAAATTATAGTCAGATAAACACAATCAACGTTTTTTTACTAGTTGTTCCTATTGTGATTTGCCCGCAGTAGGAGACAATGGTAATATCTGGTATTTTAGAAATTTGATGCAACAACCAGCTTGACTCCAAAGACATTGAAGGGAATTTTAATATTTTTAACCTACTTGAACTTTCAGTATTTGATTTAATATGCACTTGCTGGTATCTATTGTTACCAGGTCAAAGAATTTTAATAAAGGACATGAAGTGTATGAATTAATGTACTCTACTAAATTCACAAAATATTTTTAAAAACACAGTTTATACTTGGTGGTAAACTAGAATTATGTGATTATTAAATAGAGCTTGATAAATACAACTTAACATAAAATTTCAATGTATATTTTTATAATGCTAAAGCCTGCATTTTAACAGGTGCATTTAACCTTCCAAAGGGGCAAAGTTATTTTGGAGGAATAGAAAAGTTTTAGATATTAAAATGGTTTATGGCCTTCCAAATTACCCACAGTATAAAAACAGATATACCACACATCTGGTATTAACATTCCATGTGGAGGGACTAATAGGAAAAAAAGTATGAAAACACTTATTGGAGGAGGGGAGTAAAAAAATTTGAGAAACACTTTATTTTACAAAATGGTGTCTTTCTTTTGCCAATCTACCCTGATATCTGATAACTCAACTTGTAATCTGTTTTGTATGTATCTTCAAGGTATCTGTGTAGTGTGTGGGTGCGTGAGCACATATGTGTGTACCTGTGTATGAGTGTGTTTACATGTTCTACCCAACTAAGGTTTATACTATTCAAGGACAGGGGCTGAGCTCCTTGTTTTTTATGATCTTGTAAAAGTCATCATTTTTATGTATTTTAGAATATCTAGCTACTCTGATAGACTAATGATAAGCCATAACTTTTTTAAAAATATATTTTTATTGATTTCAGAGGGGAATGGAGAGGGAGAAAGAGAAAGAAACATCAATGATGAGAGCGAATTATTGATTGGTTGCCTCCTGCACACCCACATCAGCCAGACTAAACTATGAATTTTAAGGATTTTTTAAAAATCTCCATTCTTCTTTTGCTTTTCTATCAACAACTTCTTTATGGATTTCCTAGTCATTTGTAAACCAAAATAATTTTTAATTAATAGTCATCACAAATTCTAAGGTCAAGTAAATAAATTCCTTTGCAATATGAATAAATAAACATTATTTATTTATTAGTTATAAACAGCAGAAATTTACTTGTCACACTTCTAGAAGCAGAAGTATAAAATCAGGGGGTTAACATGGTTGGTTCTGGTAAGAGACCCCCTCTTCTGGGTTGCAGAAGGCTGACTGCTCATGTGTCAGAGAGCAAAGAGAACCACACTGTTTTATTTATTTGTATGTTAATGTTTTCACTTGTTGAATTTTCCTAGATATCTATACTATTAAAAGGGTAATATGCTAATTAGACTGGGAGACCTTCCAGACATCCTTCTGGACAAAGCCATGGTGGTGGGGCCAAGACAGAGGTTGTTAGGGGTGATCAGGCTGGCGGGGGATGGGGGGCAGTTGCGGGTGAGCAGGCCAGCAGGGGGGGCAGTTGGAGACTATCAGGCTCTCTGGGGGGGGGGGTGGCAGTTGGGGGCAATAGGCCAGCAGGCAGAATGGTTAGGGCAATCAAGCAGGCAGGCGGTCAGGTGAGTGGTTAGGAGGCAGCTGTCCTGGATTGCGAGAGGGATGTCCAACCGATAGTCAGACATCCCCCTAGGGGTCCCAGATTGGAGAGGCTGCATGCTGGGCTGAAGGACACCTTCCCTCCACCCCACCCTCCGCCCCCATGCAGTGCACGAATTTCTTGCACCAGGCCACTAGTAATTCAATAAATGTGTCATCTAATTGTCTGAAGTAGTTTTTTATTTCAACACAATTGACACACATGTTAAGAAAATCTCACCTTTGTGAAGAAATGGCTTAATAAATGTTAACAGCAGTTATCACTACCTTTTCCATAGTGATGACTGGCATAGCTTCAATTGGACTCTCTGAATTTTGGACTACATTGTAACATGACATAGTATGGCTGGATCTATGTTTGAATTTGTGGCTTAGCCTTGGCTATATTTCTGACCTATAGAAAGTTATTTACATACTCTAAGCCTCCAATTTTAATCTGTAAAATGGATATAATAATAATACTAGAGACCTGGTGCATGGATTCGTGCAAGAGTGGGGTCCCTTGTCCTGGCCTGTGGGGATTGGGCCGAAACTGGCTCTCCTGACATCCACTGAGTGGTCCTGGATTGCAAGAGGGCGGTTCTCGGGTTACGCACCCCGGAATTGGGCTCCCTCCTCTCTGGTTCCAGGTGCGTCACCCGAGAACCACAGCTGCCAAGTCACCTCAGCTCAGCAGCTCCTGTGTTGAGCGTCTTCCCCCTGGTAGTCAGTGTGTGTCATAGCTACTGCTTGGACAGTTGAACGGTTGGACAGTCGCTTAGGCTTATATATATATAGATTAACCTTACAGATTTGTTGTGAGAATTGAGATAAGAGATACAAAACTGTTAGTATGGAGACCAACACAATGAGAAAAAGAAGTAAATAGTCACAGTGACAGTGGTGGTGGGTATAAGCAGTAATATAATAGTGAAATTCATAGTAGTTTCTTAGATGTGTGGTCATGCTATTTACATGTTCAGGTCCCCATGTACAACTCTTTCACAAACCCTATCCAGTGACAGGAAAGATGATGAAATTCTAAGGTATTTTTAGCTTGAGATGTGGTCAGTGAATGTTAGAAAATTGGTGGTTCTGGGGAGCAAAAGCAGTCAGAATGAGGCAGCTCAAATAAGAAAAATGGGGAAAATTTAGCAGAAAAAGGTCATGATAGAAGTAAATTAATAGACTACATGAGACAAAATAGTGAAGAGGATAAAATAGAGAAAGCTGTCATTTTAAGGGAATATTCTTAATTGAAATTTAAAAGGGGAAATGTTTCCAGTTGACGTAGGATCCAGTTATGGCTGTGCTCATGCAATTAGAGTTGAAGACCATTTGATCTGAGGGAGTTGAGAAACAATTATATCCATTTATCAGATAGAGCATCAGCTTGTCTGTTGACATGCGGTAGAGCCATGGCAGTGGGTAAGGTGAGAAAGAAAAAAAATTGGGCTAGTTTTTGTAGCCCTCAAGGAGTATAGGAATGCATCATGAGGACCAAGACATTCTGGAGACAAGGGATTTGAGGATGTATAATAATAAAATTTTACTAAATTGAGCGAATGTTTTTACAATAGTGCATGGCACAGATTGAGTGTCAAATGAGTGTAATATATGTGTAATATATAAAGATATTTACAGAGGTCCAATGCACTCCTAGTAGTGCAGGTAGTGCACACTCATTACAAGGCTGATCATGGTGATTATGGTGAAAATAAAACATTAGTGATTGTTCATTACATGTTCATGGCAGAATTAAATGGGGTTACTTCCCTAAAACTTACTAGCCAATCCAAAAGAAGTTGCAACACAAATCTCTTTTATCCAATCGGATTGAGTAGTTAATATATTGTGAGGCCTCTGGCTTAACTGTTAATTCTTATAATAAAAATATTATGGTCAAACTCTTAGATGTGCTCAGAAAATAGGAAATTAATTATGAACACCTCATTGAATGCACACAGGGTTGAATATCCACAGTTTCTGTTAAAGCATCATTTGAAGTAATTCCCCTACCACTGATTGAACATTTCTATTGAACTCATCTAAATGTGCTCAGCCAATGAATCCCCAGAGAGTTTCTGCTTCATTAACTGTTTACATGGTGACCGCAATAGAAAGGTTTTATCCTGATGAGATATCTCTTGCACAGGCTGCCTTAGGCACCAATTGTAGTAGGCCTATACAACTCTTCATGATACATTGAGAAATGAGAAATATTACATTAGCATTTGTAATCTTGCCACATTAAACACTGAAACACTACTTGTTGTGTTAACCTCTTAATAGCCTCCATCATGTCACATCATAAGTTCCATCCCTGAAGTCCTAAGTTTCTACTTATTTGGAGTGAAAGATACATATGCAGTTGTATTTCCTGCTCCTATTTCAAAGCTCTAATATCCTAGATTTGAAGGCTGGTACTCTATTCGTTCCATTTCATTTTTAAATGTCACTGTTATTTGTATCATGTGTTACAATGCAAAATACAAGTATTAAAATTTCACTGAACGCCCGGCTGATGTGACTCAGTGGTTGAGCATCAACCTATGAACCAGGAGGTCATGGTTCCATTCCTGGTCAGCGCACATGTCAGGTGGCAGGCTTGATTCCCAGTAGGGGGCGTGCAGGAGGCAGCCAATCAATGATTCTCTCTCACCATTGATGTTTCTATTTTTCAATTGATCTTGCTGTTGTTAAACCTTTTCCAGCCATATTCTACTTAATGTTTGGATTCATTTCTAAAATGCTATTATTCAAATTCATGTAAAAATTTCTGATACATAGAGAACCAAATCATTTCTATCAAAACATATCCCATGGTGTGTATTTCAAGTTGTATTTCATGCTTTATCTTTGTTATACTCTTTGCTGGTTGGCTTTTTGAGCCCATATCAAGTTCTCTCTTATCCTCATCCTGTAAATCCACTTGGCTTAAATATGGTTTTCAGTTGTTGTTCACTCATTGAGAACTTCTTGAAAGCTGGCTTATCTTCTCTTTTATTACCATTGGTGCTTAGCACAGTGAGGAAACTAGAACTGGTATGTCGTAGATAATCATTGCTGAAGTAGATCATAGGCACACAGTTTGTTGCACTTGAGTCTGTGTTTGGGACTTCTGGGAATTTTGTTGATGTTACCTAGATCCTTTCCTCTGAGCCCCTTTGGGCAAATGTCAGTGAATTTCCAGGATGAATGCAATATTTTTTAATGTAGAGTTAACATCAGTTGAAAATTTGTGTGGAAATATTTCTGTGATGTAACATAAAGGGCATAGTTGGTCTGGAGTCAGAATATTTGACTTTGTGAGACTTAGTCACTTCACCAATCTAAAGGTATTTAAAATGTCTTTTATTCTGACAGTAGAGGCCTGGTGCATGAATTCGTGCATGGGTGGGGTCCCTAGGCCTGGCCAGTGATCAGGGCCAATTGGGGCCGTCTCACCAAGTCCCAAATGGGGCCGGGCCGACTAGGGCCTGCGGTGAGGGGAAGGGATTGGGGAAGGGCCATGGGAGATTGGCCAGCTGGCCAGGGGGAGGGACCGCAGGAGGTTGGCTGGGCGTGGGGAGGGACCAGGGGACGTTTGCCAGCTGTGAGAGGTTGGCTGTGGGAGCACACTGACCACCAAGGGGCAGTTCCTGCATTGAGAATCTACCCCCTGGTGGTCAGTGTGCATCATAGTGACTGGTCGACGGGTCATTCTGGTTGTTCTGGTCATTTGGTCATAATGGTCACTTAGGCTTTTATATATATAGGTCTCTGGCTCTCCAAGGGAATCAGATGAGGAGCAGAATGGGAAAAGAAACATTGTACAGTGCTGTTAGATAAGAGGGGATATCTTTACCATAATAAAAATAAATTATGTTTTATAACATTCAACCAAAATCCACAATTCTATGTCTTAGTTAAAAGTAATTCCATGTTTGCTTATACCAGTGATGGCGAACCTTTTGAGCTCGGCGTGTCAGCATTTTGAAAAACCCTACCTTAACTCTGGTGCTGTGTCACATATAAAAATTTTTTGATATTTGCAACCATAGTAAAACCTAGACTTATATTTTTGATATTTATTTTATACATTTAAATGCCATTTAACAAAGAAAAATCAACCAAAAAAATGAGTTTGTGTGTCACCTCTGACACGCGTGTCATAGGTTCGCCATCACTGGCTTATACATTTCATGAAAAGTATCTGAAATTTAATTTACAGAAATTCTATCCATCCTTTGGAATATCAGAAAACACATCTCTTACTCATTATAGATGTCCAGATACTTTATTATCGTCTCTTGGGAGTGAGCAAACAAGATCATTAGGCTCTGACCTCCAGGGTACTGTTTAACCATGTAAGTCTTGTCCATCTCTTGAACTACTTACATAAGTATGCTCATGTTCTTTGGGTCATAGAATAAATCTCTTCTTTTAGGAACCAAAACTGGATATGATGAGATCAAGAAAATTGCAAAATTAATTTGCATTCAAGTGTTTTATTGTGGGTAATCTTTTTCTTGCCTTTTGTTATATTGAATTTATATTTCTAGAGGGAAATACATTTTATCTCACAATTTTATTTGACTTAATTTTCTCTCTAAAGTAGAAGGACTTAAATTCTGTCATCTTGGATTTTTTGAGACTCTAATAAACTTATGAACGCTCTTCCCACAGACAAGCTTTAAAAATCCCAAAATGCCTCAGGTTCATCACTGAATCTCTAAAGCTCATCAGATCCTTAGGATTTCAGAGTTTGTAAAAATGTACCAATATAACGGACATGATTACAAAAATGTTGCCCAGTCATGGTTTAAAAAACAAGCTTAAATAGGAAATTACAATTTCTGATAGATCCATCTCGCTGAGTTTTCTACATTCACCAATATAAACTTGATAGTCTTCAAAAGTGTTTTATGTGTCCCCTGTTTTGATTCTGCATGTGGGCCAAATAAGATAATCAGAAATGCATATCTAACAGGTGTCAGGAAAGCTCTCAGTGGCATTAAAACTTTTTCTTTTTTAGTATAAAAAACTCCTTTTTAAGCATAATCCTACAATGGAACCCCAATATGTAAAAGAGATAAAATAATTAAACTGACTAGTTGAAAGATGATTTGGTGTAGCCGTATGTGGGCCCTGCCCATATATATTTTTCCTGTCTCTCCATTCTAGTTCTAATACAATACCTCAGAGCTTCCAGGAGTCTGAAACACATTAATGAACCAATGGACAAGATGAAGAAGGGAAAAGGTATTTTAGGTAGAAGCAATAGCCCTCACAAAGATAGCAAGGAAAGGAACAGAGGTCAAATTTTGCCCTGAAGACTTGTACAAGGTAGAGAAAGATGATAGATTTTTAATTAACAGCCTCATTCTTCACAGCCTTGTATTCTACATAAAATAATGGGAATATTATTATGCAAGTTTGAGGATTCGTGGGTTTTAAATGGAGGGGTAATTTAATAAGATTTATATTTTAAAAAGATTATTCTGAAAATTGTATAGAAGATAAATTACAGGAAGGCATTAACTGGGGTTAAAAAAAGATGAGATAATTTAAAGTAATTCAGGAGAGAAGTTATTGAAACCAGAATTGAGGAAATAGCACTAGGAGTAGAGAAAAGATGACAGGTTCCTAGGATATTATATAGGTACAGGAATTGATAGACTTGGATCATTTGGATATGGTAGTAAGTGAAAGGGGGAAGTCACTATTTCCAACATATTGTTCAGGAAATAGGGAAGAATTGCAAGATGGAGGGACTAGATAATTTCAAGTTCATCTTGCCCTGTCCTCTATTTTATCTGCATAAAATGTTACTTTCATGCTAGAGGGTGATTTCTCCAGTTACAAAATGTGTTTTGTGAAGAAGTCTCCAAAGTCAGGGTGGAAATGGGTATTTAAAGTAGCTTATTCAACAGGAGCATCTGCATTACTAGGTTGAGAATAATGGTTACATCATTGTTAGGCTATAAGAAGAAGTAGACTATGAATGTTTGGCAATGTCTTCCATGTCTGCAGAAGACAAAAACATCTCTGTCTAGCCGAAACCGGTTTGGCTCAGTGGATAGAGCGTTGGCCTGCGGACTGAAAGGTCCCAGGTTTGAGTCCAGTCAAGGGCATGTACCTGGGTTGCGGGAACATCCCCAGTGGGAGATGTGCAGGAGGCAGCTGATCTATGTTTCTCTCTCATCAATGTTTCTAACTCTCTATCTCTCTCCCTTCCTCTCTATAAAAAATCAATAAAATATATTTAAAAACAAACAAACAAACAAAAATCTCTGTCTATTTGCTACACAATTCTCACATATATTGAAGATACCTTACATGCATGAAGTATTTATTAGAGTGTTTATTTATACTAGGTGTACCGGTTAATAATGGCAGATTTTGTAATCAAAGAAAACATGATAATTTCAAGAGAAACATCAAAAGTGCTTTATTCAAAGTAATGTCCACCACTAGCTACACATTTCCCCCATCTTTCAGGTAATTTGTGGATACTGTCCCAATAGAACTTCTTTTGTTTTGATGCAAACCATTCAGAGACTCAATTTTTCACTTCTTCATACGTTTTGAAGTGCTGCTCAGAAAGTGCATGTGCCATCCATCGGAACAAGTGGTGATCTGAAGGAGCAAGGTCTGGTGAATACAGCGGGTGGGTTAATATTTTCCAGGCAATATCTTTTAACGTGTCTTTAACTGATTTTGAAGTGTGTGATGGTGCATTATCATGAAGCAAAATTACTTTGCCATGTTTTCTGGACCATTCTGGTCATTTCATGATTAAAGCCTTGTTCAAATTGATTATTTGTTGTTGGTAGTGACCAGTATTAGCGCTTTCACCTGGTTTTAGAAGCTCATAACACACCACACCTTCCTGATCCCACCAAACGCAGAGCATTGTCTTCTTTCCAAAGCGATTTAGCCTTGCAGTTGATGTTGATGGTTGACCTGGATCAACCCATGATTTTGTGCATTTGGGATTCTCACAATAAATCCATTTTTCATCGCCAGTCACAATTCGATGCAAAAGGACTTTCTTTCGTGCCATTGAAGCAACATTTTATCGATGACTTTTTGGTTTTCAATTTGTCTTTTGTTCAGTTGATGTGGTACCCATTTTCCTTCCTTTAAAATCTTTCCCATTGCTTGTAAACGATCGGAAATTGTTTGCTGAGCAACATTTAATCTTTCTGCAAGTTGTTTTTGACTTTGACATGCATCTTCATCCAATAATGCTTGTAATTGTTGGTCTTCAAACTTTTTCGGTTGACCTGGATGTTCTTTGTCTTTCACATAGAAATCATCACTTTTAAAGCGTTTAAACCAGAGTTCACAAGTATCTTAAGATGGAGCATGTTCTCCATAAGCTTCCCGGAGTATCTGATAACTTTCGGCAGCACTTTTCTTCAAAATAAAGTAATGAATTAAAACTCCCCACAAATGCTCTTATTTTTGGCATGAAATTCAACATTTTTAAGCGTAAAAATATCTATGATGTTAACACCTTCAGCAAATTTGACATAGGAAGTTTTGAAGCTTGCTGTCAATACAACAAAATAGCATACATATCAAATAGCATATATATCAACATATGTGTAACTCCATCTATTTAAAAAAACCCACTTTATTAATTGGTACACATAGTAAATAGAAGGGCCAGGAAAGACTAACACATTTGGTAAATTAAAACGAGCTTGTACATTCTTTCATTGATTCATTTATTTTATTAATCCAGTTGTATTGAGTGACAATAGATATGTGTTTATCTCATCATGGAAAGTCCAAAGATAGATTGAATAAAGGCACAGTTCTTGTTCCTGAAAGGCTTACAGCATAGATGTTTAAAGTAATGTGCAAGAAATAATCAGGGCATATTATGTGGGTATAAGTTCTTGTGGTACCACAGAATGCTAAGGACAATCAGTACTATTGGGGTAGATATGGGGTTAGTGCCATGGAAATATCTGGATCTCATTTGGGTCAGACTTTAGCAAATGGAAGGATTTGGTTGGGTGAATAGGTAGCAGATTATGGCCGACAGTGGCTAAGTTACTCATCTTTGTCTGTCTAGATCATTTGCACAAGGGCCCATTCTTCTATGCCGATGTGCTCCTCTATGCCTGCAGGATTCAGGGCTTATGCATTACTTCTGATAACCTAAGGTACCCTAGCCCTGCTTTGGGTGGTGCTCTCAGTTCCAGGTCTTGACCTTACTCCTTATAATCAGGTACCACTTATTAACAGGGCCATGTCTGACTTACTGAAGTTGTTAATTAAGTAATTGCCATTCTCCATTAAGAGGGTATACCGTGTAATCATTCATGAGAAGATAAAGTTTTATTTGTGAAAATGAAACTGTTCCAGCTCTATCAGAAATCTCAGACCTTTGGAGAGGAATATTTGGAGATCTTGGCCGGGGGGGGGGGGGGGGTGTCAGAAATAAAAAAAAA
The DNA here is from genome assembly GCF_963259705.1 of Myotis daubentonii. Classification (NCBI taxonomy): domain Eukaryota; kingdom Metazoa; phylum Chordata; class Mammalia; order Chiroptera; family Vespertilionidae; genus Myotis; species Myotis daubentonii. The sequence continues at coordinate 81,643,612 of NC_081847.1, read as the reverse complement.
TGACAAGTAGTTTGTTCTAAATCTAAAAACCCTATTAGAATATATCTATTTTCTGGTTAATAGTTGCCAGAAGAAAGCACTAGTTTCCAAAAAGCATATATGTTGCAACAGAACACTGCAAAGCCAGAACTTTGAGAAAGACGTCTAGACACAAGCTCTCTTAGGGTCTGTGGGCCATATCACATAAACAGTGACCTGAGGCCACACGTGCATTAAAATGAGTCATCTTTAGGAGACAATGGGGCTTTAACAAATGACTTATGTAAAGCCAGTATCTTTTGAGAACAGACTGATAAAAATCCTCTACAATTTTTGACATTGATTGTTCTTAGATTTGCCAGGCTTGCTCTTTGAATAGCTCTAATTTAGGAAACAGTTTGGCCACATCTGAGCTGGGATTAAAGCAAAAAGGAAACAAAACGAGCACAATTTACTTACGTTTTTCCGCTGGCTGATCAAATAGGCACAGAATAAATATTTATTGAGCCAAAAAATATCCTATAGATAAGTTTTGTTAATGGTGTTACTGTTTTGTTTTGTTTTTTATTGGAAGACATGTTACTTTCATGTTGTCTTTTTTGATTCTCCATTTATTACTTCTCTCCCCAAGTGTACCTATGGCCTCATGGCATTCCAAAGAGGATATGTGCCTGCTACTTTTCCTCCCATGCAATATCGAATGCATATATTTAGAATGCTCTGTCCTTTTATCCATTGTTCCATAGTAATAAGCCATCACTGGTATCATCATCATCATCATTATCATCATCAAGAATTATAGCATACACTTTGAACCAATATTAGTTTGCATGTCATTAACTACCAACATTCTGTTAGTATTTTAATTGGAAATCACTTAATTAAACTAACAAGGTCAATGGCAATTCCTTTTTCTTAAGCTTCAGAGCACATTCACAGCCATGGAAGTTTTTTATCCTTCAGATTACATTAGTTCACTCTTAAACATTCATGAACTTCAGTCCTAACACTCTTTATTCCAAACTGGGCTGAGATATACACGGAAATACTCTCTCTCTCTCTCTCTCTCTCTCTCTCTCTCTCTCTCTCTCTCACACACACACACACACACACACACACACACACACACACACACACACACTTAGAGAGCTGCTTGGGAAAGAGCTCCCCTCTCTGACTTTCTATACATTGCTAGAGATTTGAGCAGGCTCAATGACAAATCACACAGTGTTTTTGTTTATGCTTCAGTGCAATTTTCCCCAAAACATTTTTGACAACCATTTAATTTCTGGTGGGATATTTATACACTAACCCGCACTTCAAGCAATTTATTGTTGAATATAAAGTAGAAACAATAGACACAATAGTGCGATTTCTGTAAATAACAAAATTTTATAGCAATTGTTGCCATATTAGAATATAGTTTACTGTATTCAAAAACAGATAGGATTTTAAAAGGAAAAATGCCTTTCAAAATGACAAGCACGATGTAACATTGAGATAAACAGCTCAGGAGAGTGAGTACCCAATTGTAAATGGTCTTATTGGTGAGCTTGTTATTTTTGCTTTTCTGAAGGATTGTGCACCTTCCTGACTCTGGACTAGACTATCCTTTTAAAGGCTGATACACAAGCAATAAAGTAGATTTTCCCCAATAATTTAGCCAGGCTCGTCTTGTTCATGAAACATGGGAATTAGATTTAGTATAGTTATGAAAATTGGGAAAGAATAAAAGTTTGCCTTTGAAGCTTCTCACTTCATCCTATGACACTGTCAGATGATGCCTACTCACTTATCTTTCAGGGAGACTGTAATGGGATTGAGGGCAACCTGGATAATTATTTTTCAGAGGCAGGTTTGTTGGCGGAGGCTGTAACTTCTGATTACTCCAGCCTGACTTCCTACCAGTTTAGTTATCCTATTGTACTCAAGTGCTCTTTTAAACCAAAGCCAATCTATCAACAGATATTTCCTTATGTAAGACACCATGTTAGGCATGAAGGAGTTTCAAACAATGTAAATTATCAATTTAATAAATTCACAACTGAGACAAGGAATAAATAATAGTAATTTAGCATTTCTCATATGATGTACTAGAACAAGTTCAGGATTATGGGTTTTTAAACCAGATCAGCAAATAATGAGCTCTATGATCTTGGTTAAATCAATGAATTTACGCAGACCTCAGCTAAAAATTCCTGCCCCACTTATTCCTACCTTTGTCCTTTTATTTATATTTATTTATTTATTTATTTATTTATTTATTTATTTATTTATTTTAAAATATATTTTATTGATTTTTTTTTTTACAGAGAATGGGGGAGAGGGATAGAGAATTAGAAACATCAATGAGAGAGAAACATCAATCAGCTGCCTCCTGCACATCTCCCTATTGGGTATGTGCCTGCAACCAAGGTACATGCCCTTGGTCGGAATCAAACCTGGGACCCTTGAGTCCACTGGCCGACGCTCTGTCCACTGAGCCAAACCAGTTAGGGCTGTCTTTTTAAATTGTAAGTCGGGAACTCCCTCAGGTGTTCTTCGGTGCTAAGCCAGATCACATCTTACTGCTGTTCCTATCTTGCTTTTCACTCTAATATTGTGCAGTTCTCTAACTACTATGATTCCATAGTCGCTGCCATGCCCATATCTCTGTTATCTTGCTTTGTACAGTATTATTTTAGCTGCCCACCCCATCTCTCACCTATTTCCTTGCATGCTATCCAATATCCTTTCTCCCTTGACTTAGCAGCTATCTTTCTTGGCATATTGCCCACTTGGCCTGCCTGTCTAGAAAGGGGTGGATCTACATACTATTGTAAATGACTAACATTCTATATCATAAATTTACACCTATAGTGACTTTTCCAAATACATTGTATTAATTTTTGCTTTTGGGGGTCCTCTATTGGTAATACTGGTCTTGGCTAACATAATGTGTTCATAGCTGATGACCTTACATGGTTATCAGAAATCTACCTGAGTTCCTTGTAGAAGAACACTTAATATGCACTATCAAAATTATTCTGGGTCATTTGTCATTGACTTGGATATTTGGAATATAAGCAATGAAATCATAATCCTCACCTTTGTCACAATCACTGTCATCACCATCATTGTTATAGTTAATATATAGTGTACCAGGAATGGAGCCAAAAATAATGCACAGGTTATCTCATTCAATCTTCAAAACTATCCTAAAGAGTAATAGTATTGGCTCAATTATTTTTCAGATTAAAGAACTGAGGCAGAGAAAGGCAAAGTTACTTGTCCAAAGTCAAAAAATTGTAAGTAATAAAGTGGTAAAATCCATGTCATCTGACTTTGAAGATCTTCAAGAATGTCTCTAGCTTTTTATTTTAGCCACTGAAATGAAATTGGGGTAAACGGTTTTCTATAGTGATGAAAATATAAATACTTTTCTTAACTAGTACAATAAAAATGAATTAAAATGTTGGTATTTCTAAAATGCTTGTAATGGCCACAAGAATATAAAAAGGGAATGACAACATATATGTACATAAATACACAATATACAGTACACCAAAGTATGACTGTATTAAAGCAGATTCATCCAACACACTTTAGTACCTTTCAAACCTTGGTTAAGAACATGGCAGGCAGTGTTATTTACTTGTTTCCTTATCGATTTTTGAAAGAAATCATGCTGTATAACACAGACTGCATAGTTTTTACAGATGAGTGAAAACATTGACCAACTGTCCAAATATGCAGAGAGCAGAGGAAATGATGTGAGTTTATTTGGAGATGCCTATCACCAGGCTCACATTTCAGGTCATCGTAAAGCTGTGGAATACATTACAAACAGATTTGTTATAATTCAATAATGTTTTCCCCTCTTGAAACAAGAGAACATAAATGTGAGCAATAACATTTTAGGATATGTAAAAGTTCAGTATGTGCTTTCTTTGGCATTTTGATGAATAAAAGAAAAGATGAGAACAAAAATTTTCATCCAAGCAAATGGATCTGAACTATCAGAATATAAAAATCCATGATACAACCCCATTAAACACAATAAAGACAGCATATAATATCAGAATGCTAATGCTAGGAAAATATGTTCATAGAGTACTGGAAAGAGGGCTGAATTGTAATTAGGAGGCCCAATGTATCTTTCACTGATTGGATATAATCCACATTATTTCTCTGGGTTTCTATTTCTTCATCTGTAAAATGAGTAATTTAGGCTGAAATAATCTCTAGAATCCCTTGTAGTCTTAACATTCTGCTATTTAGATTTGAATTAAGATTAACATTTATCAATGGAAATAACTTCTGGTAATATCTAATGTATTTATTACTGTGAAAATGTCGGATTATTTCCATTTAAAAAGAGAATTTGTTGCAATAGAGTGAAGGAGCATTGGCTTAGAGTCAGACTAAGTTTTTTATCCCAACACGTCCACATACAAGCTAAGGATATGCTACTTAAATCTGTCACATATGGGGCTCAATATACTATTCAATATTTGAAATTGTAAGATCGGTTTTACATAGATGAGATAAGCATTCCATAAAGTGTTGTGAAATGGCTTTATAGCTTATTAATTGACTTAACTATAAAAGGGACACACAGGCCTTTATAGGGACTATCAGACCTTTAAAAGAAAAAATTCATAAAGGCAGGGAATTTGTCTATATACTACTTCATAGTATTTTATTCAGTTAGAATTCTATAATAATCTAGAAACCAGCATCCCATGGGCTTCCTGATCTGCTATAATGAGAACTCATGTAGCATAGGAAGTCCATTTGGTGACTATAGGTAGTGGACCTAGAGACATGAGACAAGGTTGTTTTATTATTATTATTATTATTATTATTATTATTATTATTATTATTGCTATTACTACTTGCATTGGAATCTCAAGAACAGGAGAGTGTATCTGTTGGTGCTGGGTGAAGTATAGCTCTCTGTAGAGGGCAACTTAGATGAGCTATGAGCTCTCTTATGGGCCATCATTTGCTTGAAAATCAGTATTCCTTTCTGTTGACCTCCTTGGTGTATATTCTTTTCCAACCTTAAATGAAAGCATCTGATTAGAGCAAAACCAACTCAAACACAACCTTGTATTGAAGTAGCTTTTGAATGAAAATTGAACAAAATCCAATTAAGAGTTTTGTTTGCACCTATGCAGATAACACCTCCATTATATGTATTTGTGGCATGAGTTTCTTTGAATAATTAGTCTCATGGACTTTTGCCAGGAGGCATATTTCTTCTTTCCCAGCACTGCTAGCAACAGCTAAAATACTAGACAAGCACTCTTACTACTAATTATATTAAGAATTTTAATTAGTAGAAAATAAAATATTACAATGATATTAAGCATTAAGTGGTTAGACTAAATATAGACACTGACAGCTACTTGGTCTACATTTAACCAGTAATTGTGGCCCCTTCATTGCATTCCTTGTTTGCCAAAAGGATCGCTATTGCCTGGCTTTGCTTCTGTGTTCAGTCTGGCTAAGTTTCTAGAGATTCCCATGCATTTGCTGGCTTCAATGGAAATAAACAGTGCTGAATTATTTCTGATGCTACCTATAGAGGAAAGGGGTTTCTTTAACAGATTAATACATTCAAATTTCTCTCTGCCTATCCCCAGGTATCTGGGAGTCTTATGTTTTGCTTTATGTCACTAATCTGTGTTCTTTCAGCTTCCCATCCAGTTTTTCTCTTAGACATACCCACAAATCCCCACCCAGGAGAATTTAGGATTTTTATGTATGTTGTCAGCTGTCAGGGTGTGCATTGAGAAGGACAATGATTGGGATGACTGCTAATATTTTTTAGATATTTATATAATGATATTTTAGTTTTTATTTCAATGTGGCATGTGCTATCCTCTCAAATCTGAAAAAAAATTGTAGAAGTTTGCTGTTATGTTGGCAAGACTTGTTTTGCTGGCTCAAAGTTACATGTCACTGCAAAACAACAACTTTACTTCTTTCAGATAATAATTTTTATTGGTAGAGTAGGTTTCATGTTAATTTTCTTATCAAATTGACAAGCAATTCACTCCAATTCATATTAATTTTTCTATATAATAATTGAGCAGATTTAAAAATATATATCTCTATTAATAAGAGTTATTGTTAAGGCAGAGTAGAGTAAAACATGATTTTTTCCATTAAGGTTTATTTTTAAAATTATTACATTTTTTGCCTTATCGCTGCACTTGCCATACATTTGATTTTGGCTAATTTTTTTCACTTTCCTCAGCATGAGTCTTCCTGACTATTCATTTGAAAAGATACATTTGGAAATATCTGTGGGTATTTTTACCATTCTAATAAAGGATATTCAAGAGTGCATTAAATATACTACTATATGTGGAAAATTTCTGAACAATAAAGGATTGCACCACATAAAATGCTAATGGCTTCCTAATGAGTAAATTTGGCTAGCAATATCTAAGACTTATTCCAACTTTAATATTCTGTAGTTGCTGTTATCAAATTATATTGAGTCCTAAACTTAGTGTTATGGGTTGCAGGGTTAGAAACTAAATATAACCAACAAAAATATGGAAAATTATCTTCTCCATGAAAAGACTTTAGATAAGTTAGAGAAAAAAATCACCAAAATAAAAGTCCTAAACATTTTCCAAATAGATGGAATGAATTTGAATTCTAATATAATCAGGATTTTAAGTAACATAAGTCTCTATATTTTGAGAAAGTTTTATATATAGTTGTAGGATGCTGACATATATTGATATGGCTCACCTATCCCACAACATCCCTCCTACTGCGACCTTAGATGGTAGGGCGGTAATAAGGCTTTTAGAATCCTCATTGCAGATGAGAAAACTGAGATTAAGATCATTTAAATGATTTAGATAATTTAAATCTGGTCAGTGTGGAATCTGGGTATGAAATCAGATGTATTGGCTTCAAACTCAATTTTCTTCTTTCTACTATAACGTAATTCTCTTAAGATTGATATATCATCTAGGTACTATTACTCTGAAATGCTTATACTGGATGGCAGAAATGGGACATTTTGAAGGTCTTTCATCTGGCTTATTATAATGATTTCTAAATGAATAGAGTGACATTTATGGGAGGCACTGCATAAGAAATCATGGGTTGGTGAAAAGAACATGCATTTTGAAGCATAGTAGATTTGCTTTTGAATCATGGTTTTCAGTTCCAGTTGCTAATTATGTGACAGTGGGCATGCAATAATTATTCTTCAATTTTCTTATGTTTTGCTATCTTTATTTGTAAAGTGCATGTAGTAGCCAATAGTTCAAAGGACTTATGAGATGTACATTTGAGAGCCTAGATTGGGCATATGGTAGACACTGACCAGAGGTTCCTTTTTTACATCCTGCATACTATATTTCATTGTAAGAGCAACCTAAAAATTGGGTATTACCATTTTGTTCTTATTGGTGAAGACATTGAGGCTCAGAAGGGTGAAACATGACTTGTACTAAGTCATGTAGCTATTAAATTATGCACACATAGTATGGAAGGCGATGGGATACTATACTTTTTGTTTTCTCCAGGGATTTTTCTAATTCACATTTTGAACTTGGTACCACATGACAACTCTTTTGATCTAAGCAGTCCCTTTCTGTTGGAATCTCCTGAATTTACTTTTTCTCTTTGGAGTTTCAGGCCACTGGATTTAATTAAAGAGAACTGAGTTTCTCTTTGTTGGAAACCCTGTAGGAAAGGGACCTATTTTTAATGATTTGGAAAAAATGAGAATTAAATGAATCTGAGTCTACAGATGAAATCATTAGCAAAGAGTTGGTGATAGTTAGGACCATGGATGGAGGGAAATAAATGTTCCACAGTAGAGCAAAATCATTACAATGAGAAAGTCCCCTTCCATTTATGTAAATAAAAAGTCCTGCGTTTAATAAGAAGTTGCCATGTAGGCTGTATTTATCTTAGTGTAGAAGGTGGTTTGGATTCGTCTCTGTAATTAACAACTGTACAAGTGGTGTTGGTTTGCAGAATTGTGTGTTTGTGTGTGGTAATCATTTATTACTGGTATATCCAATATGCTAATATAACTCTGCTATTTTTGTTATTGTTATAATAATATGTGGTGCCCTAGTTCATAGTTTGAATTTAGTTTTACCCTGAAGAGTAACGGAAATAAGTGGCTGAGGGAATACTTTAATTCTCTAAGTGAAAGAAGGAAGTTTAACAGGTTTGTTCTTGAGGACATTGGCATGCCATCATAAATCATTTTAAATTTCCCCTGAGATTGTAGATATTGTTAAATGCTCACCAAAATCTTTTAGGTAAGTATGTCAGATGCCACACACCCATTTAATAGACAAGATTTCTAAGGCACAGAGGCTTTGGATGTTTTGTCAATGCTTAAATTGCTGATTGACATCAGGGTTTGTATTGTAACACAAGCATTCAGATTTGTAGTCTAGCCCTTATTTGAATATATGTGAATTGGTTTGGCAAAGATAATTTTATTCACTGTGGCATGCTATTAAAAGTATAAATCCTGACACTAAAAGAACTTCTTCAGAGGTTATGCATCATATCCTCCTGAGGTTGTGTTCTAATCCCCCCAAGTGCCTTTCATAAAAAGAATATATGTCTTTATATACCTTTTAATTTACATCTGCCAGTCAAAATCTCATTAAGCTTCCATGAATAAATGTTCAGTTAAATTTGAATAGTGTCATTGATACAGTCAAGTTTGTGGTCAAAATTTTTCTCTTTGGAAACCTAGTAATCTGAATTTCTTTAGGTTGATGAGATAAAAATACTTTTGAAAATGCCCAGTTGATTTAAGGCTGGCCCGTTAGTGAATCTGAGCGCATGCTAGTCATAGCACTTAGCAGCATTAATTATATGTACAGTGGGACCTATTCAACTGTAGATGACATTGGGCTCTGGCAGAAACTTGCTTCACAGGAACTAATTCACTTTGACAGAAGGCGCCAGGAACCACAATTCTACCAAACACATAATTAGAACCTGTATCATAAACTGAAATCTGGAGAGAAACCTAGGGATTATCTCCTGTAAACACTTCCTTTTACAAAGGTGGAAACTGAGCACAGAAGTAACTAATCCCAAGTCACCTAGTTGGTGGTGGGTAGATTTAGAATTAAAGTTCAGGTTTTCTGATTCCAACCACCTTGATGGACTTAAGAACAGTTTTCATTATAATTCTGTTTATGGAAATAAACATGCATAAGCCTCAAAAAATTCAGATTTAGCCATTATTTAGAGGTGCTTTCTTCCATATATCTGTTAGCTTCATAAGGCCTTTGTGTTTATTCCACACATCTATTAGCATAACAAATACTCTGCTGGTCAAAAGAACAGATAAATAAAAACATACGTACAAAAGAGACAGCTTAGCCGGTAACCCCCTTCACAACCTTGCACAGATGAATATTAAAAATGTAAGCCTCATTTTCAACTGTGAAATAATGGCGTTGAGTTACTGCCTTAAGCTCTATAAACATAAATACCAGATACAGCTTTATGTTGAAGACACTACAGAATGAAACAATGTCCCCTCTGAAAACCAAAGGCAGAAAATATTTCATTTTGGTCTCTCTTGCCTGGAGGAAAGATTTCTTTTTCTCCCCTATGCTAACTGTAGTTGATTTTAACTCACAGATTTGAAACACATATGATGTCCATCAACAAGTCAAGCATTGGTCTATTTATTAATATAATTCTATATAATATGAAAACTCCAAATTCTCTTTGTGTATTTCAGCTTGCAAGGTTTCTGATTTGAACTGGGAAAGATAAATATGACATATATAAAATATCTGAGCTCAATATTCCAATTTCTGGCTAACTTGGACTTACACATGGACTTATTACAGAGGAAGCACAAGCTTCAAAGCATTATCCAGTTACAATGCAATTATCTACTAAAACAAATTCAGGAAAGATTAGCCAACAGCTGTACAAAGCAAGACTTATTGAAATGCCCATCTACTAAATTATGCTATGATTTACCAATTAACTTGGTTAAACAATAATCGTTTGAACAGAAAAGCGTTATAAACTTGAAGAAAAAAATAAGCAATGACTTGGTACTGAGCAATTCTGTAGAACTCTTTGTTTATAACAAATTAACCAAAGACCTCTTTCAGAGATGCTGTTTCTGATAGATTTTTATGATTGATTATTTTTTAAAAAAATATTTAAAGATTGTCCCTGCAGACTCTGGCTAACAACACTGGGGTAGAGTTTAAAGCGAACAGCCTGTACTATATAGAACATTACTCACCCTGTAAAATCTTAATATAATTTCTTTCTGAAGAGAGGCACTTCTTCATTTACTTTTGAAATAAACAATGCATTCAAAAGATTACTCATCCTTTTGTTGACTTCATCCCAGTGTTCTTTACATGTTCACACTGAAAAGTTCCATGAAGTTTATTTCAAGCAACAGGGGGCTGAGAAAGCTGATTTCACTTATAGTTTGAGGTTTCTTCCCCTCTCTTTAAATATTTATACTGCCAATAAACAAACACAGATGTTTAAAAAGAAGGGGAAAAAAACACAGCTAACTAAAAACCTTGCCCTGTGAAAACAGGCATATGGTAAGGGTTTTCAGTATGGTTTGATTCAGAATATCCTAGAAATGATGCAATTACTTAATGGTTTTGCATAACACAAATGGAAAAGTTCTTTGGCTTATGAGACAATGAAGTTTTTACAAGCCCTCTAGCCTATGTTACAAACAGATAAGTGATTACACTTAGATAGATGTGACAGAGCTGTCTGAAAGGCTGAAATATCTGGCATGATCAAAATACCCAAGTATGCCAATCAAATACAGGCAACTAGATTTAAAAAAACACATCATAATTAGATTGTCTGCTAAATCATCTGTTTATATATCAGCAGCAAAGGACAATTAGGAAAGTCATCAGTTACCTTTTATTTCTACTTTACTATTGAAAATGAATGTTCCTGTAATCCATAAATAACCCTTTAGCCCATAAACAAAAAGCAAATAGGGAAGTCTTTGCATTATTTTTTTCTACTATAGGTGTTAGCTTAGATTTAATCTTGTCTAGTATTGGGAATATTGTGACATAAATAAAGATGTTCTTGTGTAAGCTAACTTTTTCTAGCAATATATTAGAATGTAATACACATGCTACTACTTGGTAGGTGCTGTCTTGCTGTCCCTCTGTGGGGCTTTCCAGCGTTGTGGTGGCTACAGTGGTGTTTAAGGGGCAAGCGCTTCTTTAACTGTGAAAGGATCCTCACAATTAATGTTTCACAGGGACCCACAAAAGGGAGGTGGGAACAGATTTCTCTATCTTCCCAAATGACTATTTGCTTTTGCTTTGCTTTCATGTCCTGTTGAAAAGCCTGTGATTTGAAACAAAGTAGAACATAATGGTTAAAATCAGATACAGAAAAGAAAAAAGGAAAAAAGAAAACATAAGTGGACGAAATCAGAATAGATTAAAACAATTCTTATTAAAATACTTTGTTCAGTGGCTGTGAACTTTTGTGGAACCCATGATTTATGAAGGGAAATGCCTGCAAGAATGAGTGTGAAAATTTTGAACTTCATTCTGGTATTTACAAGAGAGATATTTCCAACAGACTGATTTCCATGCCAAAAATAATAAAATAGAAGAGAAAATTATCTTTTGATGAGGGAATTCAAACAAAAACTCTAGTTTCCCATGGGCATATAGGTGTGAAAAGTAGTTATTTATTTCAATCATTTATCTATTTACTCAGTCAAAATATATGTTATTCCATGTCAGGTGCTCTTTAGGTGGGTGTAAGGTAGATGCAAAAATAAATGAAACATACCTGCTAGGATGGCTCTAATAAAAATGATGGGCAATAATGAGCATTGATACAGATATGTAGAAACTGGAACCCTCATCAATTGCTGATGGGAATGTAAAAAGGCATTGCCACTTTGGAAAACAATTCATCAGTTCCTCAAAGGTTAAACATAGAGTTATCATGTATACCAGCAATTCCAGTCTTCGGTATATACATAGGAATGATTGAAAACATGTCAAAGCAAATATGTATACATAAACGTTCATAGCAGCATTATAAAAAGTGCAACCCATCCAAATGCTTCTCAACTGATCAACAGATGGTCAAATGTGGTACATCCATACAATGGATTATTATTCAACCATATGAAGGAATAGAGTACTGATTCATGCCACAACATCAGTGAATCCTAACAACATTATGCTGTGTCAAAGAAGCCAGACCCATATTGTATGATTCCATTTATATGAAATGTGCAGAACAGGGAAATCCATAGAGACTGAGAGTAGGTTAGTGGTTCCCAAGAGCTGAGGGTTGGAGGACAAGGGGGATGTTCTATGAGTTCTGTCCAGGTTGTATGGCTTCATACAGTTGGATAAACAGGGAAAATGGTGATTAGTTCATCTTAACTAAAACTGTCATCCTGTCCTCTTTTACCTCCTATGCGTCACTGAATCTGCTCCCACTGAAGTCATTAGATTTCTCCAAGATGCTAAATTTGGTGTTTTAATCTCTGTTTTTATCTTTGTTCAAAATGAAGCCTTTGATCAAATCTCACCTTCTGTGTGAGCTCAATTCTTTTTAATATAAAGTTTATTCTCCAAAGACTCCAACTTTTCTTTGCCATTCTCTATATTTTTTCATAGTACTGTTAACTTCTCAAATTTTATACAATTTAGTAAGCTATCACATGCATTTTTCTTTTACCCACTAGAATGTACACAGTCAGAGATCTTTGTTTCATTCTCTTTTTTATTGCTAGTGTTGAGCTTAGAAAACCCAAGCCAATATTTTTTGAATAAATTAGTAAGCTCTGGGAAGTTTTATTCAGTTATTTATTTGAAATTTTCCTCTGTCTGAGAGGACAGGAAAACAGAGGGGCATATTTGGCGATGACAAGGAAAATGTCACTAACATAGTTTACAATCATTATGCTTGTTTAATATTTGGATATTTTCTATTTCTTTGCCTCACATCCTTTATATTCAACCAATAATTTGACTGTTATATCTCCACCTTCCAAATAGTATAAAAACATCATACTGAATATCACATGCTAATTTGGAAATAATTGAATGAGAAGAAAATTCAACTGGTTCTTGTCATGGTTATGAGTCAGAATTAAATTATTTGCGTCTACATCAGCATGTGGAGTTATTGACAGAACCTGAAAAGCCAACTAACATTCCATATTGTGACAGGCTTATTCTGTGTCAGGCCTTGCTCTCTGAGCTTTGGTTGGCCCCTGTTAATGATGGTCTGCTAAGTGAAACAAAGGGAATTTAGCAGAATCAATGAACCGTCATGTTTTCACTTAAAATGTCAACATAAGGACTGTTTTACTACAGCTAAATAGAATTACAAAAAACTGCTAAATATAGAAATGCTTTTCCACATAAATTTACTTTCTTCTCTTGCCCTTCATGCATACTCACTAGCAGACCATAGAAAATTATAAAAATACCAGATTAAAAATAAGTGATTCTATGTTGTAATGTTAACTATCACATAGGGTTCATAAGATCAGGAACAAAAGTAATGAAAAAGTAAACACAAAATTGACTAATCAAATGTTTCTTCATTTAACTGAGAGAAGAAAAAAATAAAGAAGAACCCTAACTAAAGAGGTAGAAATCAAAATAAGATTTAAAAAAACATTTTTTACATTTCTACATTATTTCTGATAACTTTGTTATAATCATCATTATAATTTACATTATTTATGCCTACCGTGAATTTCTATCAAACATCAACATTTGAGATGCATTGCTATCACTTAGCCTTATTTCCTATCATTTTTTTGAGGATCTGGGGAGGAATAAAGACAATGTAAATCTTAAAAGAATAACAGGAAAAATGGCTCATACCTATTTCATGGTGTGAATTAGGACTAACAGAAAAAGAACTCTAATAAATATACCTAAATCTGGTCACGTTAAAGTGTCAAAATTCTCCACACTTACTACATCAATATACGGCTAAGAATTGAAAGGCCTCAGAATGTTGGCATAAGATCAACAAATTAATCTATGTGATCAAGTATTGATTTGGTTTTAGTTAATTTAGGAAATTTGTTTAACAGAAAACAAGTCTGTGGTTTAGAGTCCAGCACTGATTCGTTTAGAGATGGAAGGGGAATCTCTAAACCAAGAGGCAGCATGAAAGGAATTGCATCCTGCCCCTGAATGGTGAAAACATTATATTATGTTTTTAGCTTATTATTAACCATTTTAAACAGCAATATAAAATAAACAGCATGTATCTTAATTGCCTTAGGTAGTTTCCAAAGTTGGATGGGCCTTTATAGAACATATATTCAATGTTTCAACCTTCCTGTCATGTGAGAATCCTAACTATATGACAGGTAATCATTTAGTCTCTCCCAGAACAGTCCAGTGATGCAGCGACACTTCGAGCTGCCTGGCCCTGGAAACACCTCTTTGCTGCCATTCCAAGTTTTATCTTTGGAGCTGACCAGAGCAGCAATTTTCAACATTTTTCATCTCATGGCACACATAAACTAATTACTATAATTCTGTGGCACACACAAAAAATATGGTATTGCCAATTTCCTGAAAGAAAGGTATAATTTTGATTCGTTCACACCAGGCGGCTATTGTGTTTATTGTTGTCATTTTTTTTTAAATTTGTCAATCTAAGAGGTCAGTGCCCCTGACTAAATACTCAAGAATTGCATGTTTTAAAAATCCTTGCAGCACACTGGTTGAAAATCACTGGTCCAGAGTAAATGTAAGCCCTGTGCCTGACAACCTGTGCATATATGAAATGCCTTGCAAAGTCTTCTTTAAGTTAGACACCTAGAGTATCTTCAATCATTCTGTTTCAGCTGTGATTCAGGGGACAGTTTTTCCTTAAGTGTAACTCTTAGAGTGCAAGCCCCACACCATTGCAGGTACTGCTGATGTGACAAGTGAATATGCAGGTGGAATTTACTGAGGGTTATTGCCTACCCTGTATACTGACCATATCACAAAATGAACAAAACAGCCTCAGCTCAAGACATGTCAGTTTTGAAACCTGTTCCAACAGCACACAAATAAAAATATAAGCATATTGTTAAAATAAGTAAACCAAATTTATCTCATAGGTCAGAAATCAGGAACTAAGATTATTATAGGGAGAAAGCTAGTAAGGAAGTCCTGCCAAAAAACAAACAAACAAAAAAATAAGCAAACAAAAACCATTGCTGTTAGGGACCTCCCTGAATAGTCCCTTTGGTTATATGTCTATTTTTCTCTCATAATATTCAGGTGGACTAATGACTAAACCAGGATAGAAATTAACATTATAAAGCATGTCCCAAAATTCACTCAAGAAGTAATTTTGATAGTAAACACAGGTTTATAATTAACAATTGTAAATTTTTTATTGATTCATAAAGTACACAATATAGGGTTATGTATGAAATAGGATATCAGGTAAATGGCCTCTATGGCTTTGCTGGCACATATGTACTCTTTTGTTGAAATTTTCCATGACCGTTTTGCATAAATGTGGCTGAATTTCGATGAGGCTCATTTTCATCTTGATGGCTTGGTTAACTGACAAAATTGTCACATTTGGGGTTCAGAAAATCCACAAGTGACTGTTGAGAAACAAATGCATCCACAACGTGTCACTGTTTGGTGCGGATTTTGGGCTGGAGGCATCATCGGACCATTCTTCTGAAATGTGGCTGCTCAGGCAATAACAAGAGTGCGTATGTGCCAGCAAAGCCTTGGAGGCCATTTACCTGATATGCTATTCCATACATAACCCTATACTGTATACTTTATGAATCAATAAAAATTTACAATTTTTAATTATAAACCTGTGTTCTCTATCAAAATTACTTCTTGCGTGAATTTTGGGACACCCTTTACAATGTTAGATACTATCAATTGCTAAGGCTTTGTCTGTTTTCTTTTTGTAGGGAGAATAGGCATCTTAGTCAAAGTAGAGTTCCATTTTATTAGGTATAATCATGAAATTTTGTGTGTTTTTTCTGTTGGGTATTCAAATATTTATAAAGGGTGTGAGTAAAGGGATGACTTGTGTCCATTATTTATTTATTGTTTCTCAGCAGCAAATATAAACTTCTAATTTGTCTCCGTGATGTCAGAGCTGAAATTCTACAAACTATATTTCCTAGATTCATTGCCTGCTTCACCTATATTAAGTTCTGCCAAAGGAAGTAATTAGGAGGAGATAGGAAGATAGGAAAAAAGAGAAGATATCTTTCTTGTTAAATTTTATCAACTTTATTAAGGTGTACTATGTGTAAGTGCACATATTAGAATGTCTCGGTAAGCTTTGACATGTGTATACACTCATGAAAGTGTCACCATGAGCAAGATAGTGAATATCTCTGTCACATCCAGAAGCTTCTTTGTGTCCCTTTGGAATCTCTACCTCCTGCTCCCCCTCACTCTGTCCCCAGACAACCGCTAAAGTGCTTTCAGTCATTACCGCTTAGTATGCATTGTCTAGAATTTTGTATGAATGGAGTCATACAGTGTGGATTCTTTTATGTTGGACTTTTTCACTCATTCTGACTGTTCTGATCCATCCAGGTTGGTGCATATATATTAATAGTTCATTTGTTTCTATTGAATACAAGTAGTTTTCCATTTAAAGCCTGGTTTCTGCAGGTAAAGACCTTTTCTGGTTGAGTCTATGGGCTAATGCTCTTGTCTTCAGGATCACAGTTGAGCAGGTTTGGAGCCAGGTCATATGGCCGCTGCTGTGTCCACACTGAGGTCTGCTTTGATGAGCCTGTTACTAGGGGTTTGAGCAGGCATGGACTCCACTGGGTGCCTGGGTAGTTGGGACTGCTTCCTAGACCTTGGTCAGTAGGGCTGGCACTGGCTCAAGGGTTTGCTTTGAGGTCTGCAGGTGACAGGCCAGCCACTAGGTGCCTAGATGGTGTGACTCCCTCTTGATCCTGGAAAGGGATCCTGGCAGGTGATTAGGTGGGTCCCTGCGCATGGCAGGATTGGCCTTGGACCAGTGCTAAGTGGGGCTTGGAACTAGGCCTCAGGACTACTTGAGGATATGCAGTCGACCAATGTTGTCAGGTCTGAGTCCAAGAGCACAGACAGATGTATCTTCCTCCAGGTCCTGAGTGAGCAGGACTCTTTCCATCCTGTGACTGAGAGGGTCTGAGGCTTAGTTATAGGGATGTTTCATGATCAGAATTTAGACGTAGGTCACAGGGGCGTGGATTGATGTGTCTCCCAGTGGGTCCCTGGGAAGATAGTAGTGTTCCCAGCCCATGGATGGGAGGTCTTGGAGCTGAGTTACAGGCTGTTTCAGGGAAGATGGGGCTGCTTCTGGATCTGTAGATGGGACACGTGCCTACCTTACCAAACAGCCCTCCTTTGTCTTGGGCTCCACTGAGCTTTCACAGTTTCTGACCTGAATCCCAAAGCTCCTACAAAGACTCCTTTTTCTATGGATGACTACTAACTTATTGTTGCTAAGGAGGAATATGAGCAGAGGACCTCCTATTCCACCACCTGTTGACCTATTGAAGTGTTCTTTAAGTTCTCTCAGCAATGTTTTATAGTTTAAGTGTGCGGGTCTTATATATCTGCCATAAGATTCATCTCTGAATATTTCTTTTACTTTTTTTGCTGTTGTATATGATAATTTCTTTCAAAATTACAATATGCAATCATTTTTGCTATTATATAGTATTATAATTACATTTTTACATTTATTTAGCATCCTACATTCTTTATCAGGACACACTTCTAGAAATTTTCCTACCTGGCTGGTGTGGCTCAATAGTTGAATGTCAACCTATGAACTAGGAGGTCACAGTTTGATTCCAGGTCAGGAAAAATGCCCAGGTTGCGTGCTCGATCCACAGTGTGGGACATGCAGGAGGCAGCCAATCAATGATTCTCTCTCATCATTGCTGTTTCTATTTCTCCCTCTCCCTTCCTCTCTGAAAACAATAAAAATATATTTAAAAAAAACATTTTAAATCATCTCTAAGTCATATTTTATTGTGTTAACCTTCTAATATGTCATTTTTAATTGTATTGAAAATATCTTTAATATTTTATATATCACATTTTTGTTATCATATTTTACATCTTCAGCTTTAAACTTCCATCATGTATTTTTCTTTGTCTCATCATTTTCAAAGATGATATAAAGTTACCATTTTAATAAAGCTTAGTGATCATGGGTTACAATCCTATAGAATAAAAGAGTAGTATGCAAATTGTCCCCTAAATGGTGAGTTTGTCCAGGAGTTTGACCAGGGGGCAGGACCAGCCGGGGGAAGGGAGGAAGTACCCGGCAGCCAGCTAGGGACCCTACCAGTGTATGGATTTCATGCACTGGGCCTCTAGCTTTATCATATTAGAATAAAGACAAATTAAATGGATTCAACGCAATAGGGATAGAATTTAAGTTATAGATTATTGATAGGCAGACAGATAATTTTATCCTCAATAATTCAAATTAATCTTCTTCAGTAGAAATAAAATTGATTTCTATCCTAAGAAAAGATTATTCCAAACATAACATTGTATTACCCTATAGGATATTGATCAGTTTGCTTCTATTAGCAAATTTATTTTATCATTACTGATTATGTATTTATCTGGACTATTCTTCAAATTCACTTTTCACATTTACTGATTTCCTCATTAAATTGAGTTCAAGAAATTATTAGCATCTAATAAATTTATATTTGCATAATTCACATTTTTAACGTTTTGAAAAATTATAGTTTGGTGGTACTAATAATTCCATTTTACAAGCAACTGCAATTTTTTAAATGTTAAAAATAATTGTTTAACTTGATTATATGACAACTAGCAAATCACAGATGAAAGTCCAATTCTTTTATTACTGCTTAATTAGTTATATATCTAAATTTTCAGCTTATATTTCTGACTTTTCACTATCTATAATTCTGCTTTTACATCTGATTATCTATATACTAGAGGCCCAGAGCATGAAATTTGTGCACAAGTTGGGTGGGGGGGCAGTCCCCTCAGCCCAGCCTGCATCCCTCTCACAATCCAGGACCGCTGGCTCCTAACTGCTTACTTGCCTGCCTGGTCACCCCTAACTGCCCCCCCCCCCCCCCCGCCAGCCTGATCACCCTAACCACCTCTGCATGCCGGCTTGATCACCCCTAATTGCCGCCCCCACCGGCCTGGTTTCCCCTTACTGCCCCCCCTGCCAGCCTGGTCACCCCTTACTGCCCACCCCCACCGCCAGCATGGTTACCCCCAACTGCCCACCCCTGCCAGCCTGGTCGCCACACACAGCCTGCTGATCGGTCGTTTGGTCGTCCTTCACTAACCCCGCTGCTGGCCTGGTCACCCCACGCAGCCTGCTGTTCAGTTGTTTGGTTGCCCCTCGCTAACCCCCCTGCCAGCCTGGTCACCCCACGCAGCCTGCTGTCCGGTCCTTACAGTTACTGTGACGGCATCCTGGACAATTTGCATATTCCTCTATTATTAGTATAGAGTAGCCGCCTCACAGACCAGCCGCCTTGGCTGATGCCTCACAGCCCCAGCCCCAGCCCCTGCCCAAGTTCATTCTAGGAGGTCGTTCTGCCATCCAGTCTAATTAGCATATTAGCTCTTTATTATATAGGATTCACTTGTCTTACCCATATTAATAACAACAACAACAAAAAAAACACAAACAAAAAAACAACAACACACTCCTACCCTAAGTAAAAAATAATATCTAAAAATAATGTGAAGTCCAGGAAACAATGCCAGAATATTCTATTTTGAATCTCTTTATTATTTTTATTTTCAATAATGGTAATGGAGGGACCACTAGACAAACAAGAAGGAGCACATCTTAATGAATGGAAACATGCTGCATGTACTTTGTTTTGCTTCTAATTACTAAATTGCTACAACACTTAGTAAACAGTGATCATTGAAGTGAGCAGGGATGTTAAGGGCTATATTTTTGTTTGTGTTTTATTGTGATTATTATGTATTCAGGGTTACCATATTTTCAACCTGCTGTCCATTTGTTGTTTTTCTGTTTTGCTTGTTGTTGTTTTTCCAACACTTTCATTTTGATATTTTCTTTCTGGAGTGAAGGATGTTTTCATTTGAAACAATGGTGGGCAAGTAAAAAAAAGGGGGGGTGTGGTTTTAAAATACCGTCTTTCCTACTTATAAAAAAGAAGGGAAAATTAAGGATAGGGTGGCATTCTATTTCAGGATAGCACACAGACAGAAAGCTGTGTCTCATTAGATTTAATGTTTCCCTGTCAAAGACTGAGAACTGTTCCAAAAAATAAACAATGCCTTTTACTCCCTGGGCAGAAATATTCCATCATGTTTATTTTCCACTTTGAATAGCATGATGAGTAGGGGGAAAGGAGAGAAAGAATTATGGTTTTGAAAGGCATTTCAGAATTATTCTTTGCAAAATATTTCTTTTGGAAAGAATAGCATATGCATAAAATCGCCCATTAGCTCTTACTCAGCAGTGCTGCAACCCCATTCTAATATCTCACAATGTTCCTTTTGTTAGCAATCCTCAGCTAATGAGGGCCTTAGTTTATACCAGTGTTTCCCAAACTGTGCAGTGGGAAAACTTCTTCACCAGGCGTTAGCAGCTACTAGGTTGGACAGGACAGGCTTGTGAAACCTTGGGCTAGTTAAAATTAAATGGGTTTCTTTTTGCAGAATATTTTAGAGACTTTGTTATCCCAATTTAATGTTTAAAACTTATTTTAGTTACAGTGGGTCCTTGACTTAAGAGTTTAATTCGTTCCGTGACGGAGCTCGTAACTCAAATTACTCGTATGTCAAATCTTAAAGTGAACGCGTGAGACGCGTGATGCTGGGCTGATGTTGTGATGTTCACTGTGACATTCGCTGCGCCAACTAGCGGTGGGGTATCTGAAGCTGGCTCGTAACCCGAATTTTAGCTCGCAACTCAAAGCAAAAAATCGGCCGAGAGATGGCTCGTATCTCGAAAAACTCATTAGTCGGGACAATCGTAAGTCAAGGCCCCACTGTATCTATATTAATTTAGCTTATTGAAATTGTGTTTGATGGAGAATTGATGGGCTCCTCTTACCACCCTGCTGTCTGAAAAGGTGGATCTAGAACAAAGATAAACACTATTCAAATATAGAACAGTGGAATGCTTCAACTGATTATTGAAGATTATATGGTTCAGATAATTCATGTGGCATTCAAGAAAATGGAAATTACATGAACAAGGTCACACAGCTTATTATTGTCAAACTTCAGCTGGAACCCTGCTCTCATAATTTGTATTTCAATGCACTTGACACTATAATTATTCCTACTTGGTATGGGTTTTAGAACATTTGTTAGATGATAAATTTAGGGGAGGAATATATAATATTTACTTGTAGAGTATTTGAAACCACCTGGGAGAAAATAACTTAATAATTGTCATATTTAATAGTGTATTGCTATGTATGCTAATAAAAACTAACAGACAGATAAATTATATATATATATTTTTTTCAAATAACCCCTGAAAAAGTCCCTAAGAACAGATATGTTTTTTTTAGTTTTGAACTCACAGTCCAATGTCCTGAGCCCATAACATTTTGTGAAATTACATAAAATAGTAGATTAACTTGGCTTAAATGCCAAACAGATAAAGATTTGGACTGACATTGTTTATGATGGCCATAGCTTTCTCTCTCCCTCTTTCCCTTAACATAATTGGCTTTGACTGGGCAAATAATGTTGTTTTCATTGTAATGTCATTTCAAGTTATGATTCTGTAAGGCTCATGGATAGATTTTTTATTTCATTTGTTTTGCATTTCATTTTAATGCCACCCAAGAAAATTACCTATACAACTATGCATACTACCTTTTATTAGCTTCACCATGTTTCCATTCTCATATTTTGATCACCATCAAATTTTGTTTTAGCTATATTATAAAATAAACTCTTCATTCACAATTAGATCGTATACCTTTAGACCCATTCCTTGTGAATTTTTTATCTTTAGCATTATATTAAATGCAAGCATATACCCAGTAAAACAAAACTATAACAATAATCTGCTTATTTTTATATAACATTTATGGTACAATTTTATCTTATTCCCAAACAAGAATTTTGCCTTAGACTCTATCTTATTTTTTAATCTTTAAGAAGCAGACAAAGATATAAAACCCTAAGATGAAGATGTATTTTTTGGTTGACAAATTAGTTATATCAACCTCTTATTATATGTAAATGCACAGTTTCTATTCATAGTACTAAACACAGACACAATCAGATAATGCCATTTTCATAAACTTTATGGCAAATGAAGACTCAGCAATGGGATTGGCAAGTACTGGGGAATTAATGTGACCCTGTGAGTTATGTTCCACAAAGATAAACAATTTTCTTTCATTATTTTTCTCTTAGAATTAGGGATAAATTAATTTCTCTCTGCATTCTCTTTAGCTGCAAGCTTCCATTTGTCCATTTTGGCACTAGCTTACACTTAAAATTCAATTTTTTTCTATTTAGTTTTATCCACAAATGGATGTGTTTTCCAAGATCCTAGTATTCTAGTTTCCCTTTTACATGTAGTGGAAAATTCTGCATGCAAAGATAAAACTAACTAAGAGAATGAGCATGATGAAAACTGGACACACTCTTACAAATCCCATGCCTGACATTGTAGTCAAATTTACACCCTAATGGAGCAGAGAGAGTTAGTCGTAAGCAGTGATAAAGAAAGACACTGAGTTCTAAATCACTGTCATTCTTTTAGCTTTTAACATCTATTTGCCATTGGGTGTGTGACTCTTTCAATAATTTATATTCCTTCAATTACTGAAGATTTCATAAAGTAGACTCTGTTGAGGCAGTTATGTGCTATGGCTTTTTGAGGCTTTGGGGGATATGCATTTTAATATTTACCAAGTGCTCTATTAATCACCACATTTTAAAGTGAAGCTACCATGACTGTAACATTCTACTAGCCCTAGAAAAACTGAAGGAAAAAGGAGTAGAGTTCCTTCTACTAATGATCCCACAGTCTGAGAAGATAAAACTTGAGGTAGCCTAACCTATCTAAAATAACTTGAAATGGATATGAAGTAGAAGGTGTTTCAGACTAAAGATACTCATTAGATGATTCCCAATCCTCAGTTATCTGGTCAGCTCTGTTAAACACTATCAGCTCAGTATAAAAAAATAAGGTCATCTTTCTTTTTTTATTAAATATATTTGGGTGACATTGCTTAATAATAACATCATATAAATTGTAGGTGTACCTCTTTATAATACAGATGTATGCTATGTTCTATTGTGTGTTCTCTAAGATCAACTTTATTTTAATATACAATAATGATGAGTATTTCTCTTGAATATCTCCTTTCAAATAATTTTGGAACAGTTCATTGTTTTTACTCAAGATGTTTTTACTGAATTCCCAACAAGTACTTAGGACTCTCCTAAGGACAATGGATATAGAAATAAATAAAGCCATAAAACTGAGCAAGACAAAACAAACAAACAAAAAACACTAGTTTTTGTAGATCTTATACTCAGTGGGGGAAAAGAGAAGAAAAATGTAGGATAAATATACAGCATGTCAAATGGCTATGCTGATCATGACAAGTGCAACTGGGAAAAACAAAGAATCCAGATAACAGGTTTGTTTGAGAGTCTGCCATTTTAAATGGGGCACTTCTGGAAGATCTCACTGAAAAGGGGATTGAAGAGCGCAGGCCTTGCAGAAATGATGGATAGATCCAGATGATGTGTGAGGGGAAAACAAGCACGGAACCCTGATGGAGGAGTGCATCTGCAGTGTTCAAAGACCAGAAGAGTGTATGAGGTTGGGTGAACCAGAAGGAAAGAAGCAGGAGATGACAGAGCAGCAGGGTCATCAGATTAGGCAGAGCCACATGGCTCCTGTAATAACTCGGACATGTGTGAGAAAGCCATACATGGGTTTTCTTCAGAACAATAGTATGAGTGGATGACTTTTTTTAAAAAATTATTGATTTCCAAGAGGAAGGGAGAGGGAGAGAGATAGAAACATCAATGATGAGAGAGAATCACGATCAGCTGCCTCCTGCACACCACACACTGGGGATTGAGCCTGCAACTCAGGCATGTGCCCTGTCTGGGAATTGAACTGTGACCTCCTGGTTTGCAGGTTGATGCTCAACCACTGAGCCATGCTGGCTGGGCTGGACTTGACTTGAAAGGATCACATTTATTATTCTGTGGATGATATCACAAGGAAGCCATAGGTCCCATAGGAGGCTATTCCAATAATCTAGGTGAGATCTGATTTTATCTTGACAGAATAGCTCATTTTAGGATGATAAGAGTGAAATAGTGATAAGTGGTGGGATTTTGAGAATACATCTTTAAAACCAATTTAACAATTTGCTGACAGATTAGACATAGGATGTGAGAACAGAGAGGATTGAAGACAAATCTGAAACAATAGTTGGAGGAGCTTCAAGGAGAAGAGACTATGAAAAGAATAATGGAATAAATCCATTGTAGAGAGAATGATGATAGTGAAGAAAAGAAGTGAGGAGTTGGAGCAATAGTGAAAAGAGATGGGATCTCTTGGGCAAGCAAAGAGCTTGGCTTTTTTATAGTAGAAGGCAGAATGTGTGAGTGCAGATGTGGGCAGAAGAGAAGCTACAGTGATGACAGCAACTCCCATAAATTCATGCTGTTGGCCACTCATCTCTTTCTGCCATTATCCATATTTGTAACCTTTTTATTCCTGAACTCCACACATGTGTCTTCCCTTCAGTCTGCTGCTTAATCTTAAACAATGTTTATTAGGGAAGAGGAGAGAGGTAAAGAGGAAAGAAAGAAAATAGGGGGTCAAGGATTAGAGAGAGAATTAAGAAAAGAGGGAGAAGAGAGAGCAAAAAGTGAAACATGAAAAAAAAGGGAGAGTCAGAAAAAGAATAAAGAAACAGTAAAGATTCAATGATTAGGGCTCCATATTTTAGAAACCAAGGTGAGGAGAAACAAAGATTTGATTGGAATTGATAAAAGCTTGGTTGTGACAGGAATTTTCTTTTTTTTAAAGGCAGGCTAATAGTGAAATTTGCATAGCTGTCACTCAAAAATATTTGCATAATTAATTAAGTGCTTAAAGTGGCAGAATTTTAAAGAGGGAGGGAGTTCATCTGTATTTATGTATTTAGAATTTAACCTGTATACAAACGGACCTAGAGCTATGTAAAAGGCCTAATTTCCAAAAGTGAACTCATAGATTGAGGATAAACAATATTTTTTGTAGAAGCAGAGTTTATAATAGAGCAGTGAATATTTCTTTGTTACATATTTGTTCTCAATACCAAATTTGCTCTCAGGAGTGCCACCATCTAAAGTTTACATAATACATGGTTTTAAAATTTATAAGAGAGTGTATCAAGTTACAAAACCTCATGTCTCTCATGTGTATACACCTCAATTGAGCAGTTTTAGTTGTAATTAGGGACAATAACAGAGGTAAGAAAAATGTCCCTCTCTTCAGCATTGAAAAGAACTTGGAAAGCTGAAGAGATAATATCTTTACACATTATATTTTATTATCTATCTCTGAGGGTGAATTCAGAAACTATTGATATGTGACTTAAGAGTTTGGGTAGATTCATAACTCCAGTTTAGAAAAGGTAGAAGCAAAATGTGACTTACTAAGTAGATCTCTAATAGCCTAAGCTATTACATTATATCCAAATGGAAGAAAACAAGAAATAGTAGAAGAAGCTAAAAGAATCCAAGTGGTTAAAGACTTGGGAACTCTTAACTTTATGTCCCGGGAAGATTTGTCTGAGAATATCCAAAATGTTCTGATTCCAGGCCTCCAAACAACCTTCGAATAATAATCTGACCTACTGTGTAACATACTTAGGTGGAGAGAAGACAGTGATGGGCCACCTCAGCATCACAAGTGCATTCTCATTAGACATCAGAAAAGTTACTTTTTAATTTCATATCATTTCCTGTGAGCTTAGATGATGCACATCCACCTTTGAGAGTGTGTGTGTGGTGGTGGGGGAGGGGGGGTGTCTATTCTTGATACACACACAAAACCAACTTTCTGAGTATAAAACATCAAACAAGTAATTTATACTATAATTTTGATGACAGTTACCTTATAAAAATGATAATCCTGTGGAGATTGCTTTATATTTTTTACTTTACAAGTGAAATAGAAGTTCAGAGTGGTTTGCATCACTTCCTTATGCCTTGAGCAAGGTCTAGAAAGATAAGGAACTGCTTTATCTATACTAATGTACATGTCACTTGTAGACATTAGCCAAAAAAAGACTTAATTTACTCAAACTCCACTTGATTTTAGAGGAAGTGAGAGGACTTGAAACAGACTCAAAAACTAGATTTTTTTTTTTTTGGCATTTATACAGAGATGAGGCTCTGAGCAGAACACAACACTCTCAAAATGTCCTCCCATAGTCTGTAAGCATTCACATTTACATTTTCCCCTGGGTTTGTGTTTTTGTTATTTAAAGAAAGAAGGAAAGGAAGGGAAGGGAAGGAAAGGGAAGGGAAGGGAAGGGAAGAAAAATATTTCATACTCCTCAATTTCCACCCGAACGTAAAATGGTCAGAAAAGGAAAATAGGAGGAACACAATATTTATTACAACTAACCTTATGCTACAGAGCATTCCGGGTAATTTTAAAGCTATCATCCCACTTAAGCCTCACAATAGCCCCATTGCTTAGGAATTAGTAACCCCTTTTGGTAGAAGATGGAATGGAGACACAGGAAGGAAAATGCCTTGCAAGCAGCTTATTAAATAACAGAAAAGAAATCAGTCCCAGCCAGTGTGGCTCAGTGGTTGAGCATAAACCTATGAATAGCAGGTCACAGTTCAGTTTCCAGTCAGGGCAACATGCCTGGTTTGTGGGCTCAATCCCCAGTTGGGGGTGTGCAGGAGGCAATGGACCAATGATTCTTTCTCACCATTGATGTTTCTATCTCTCTCTCCCTCCCCTTCCTCTCTGAAATCAATAAAAAATAAATTTTTTAAAAAGAAAAGAAATCAGAACCAAAAATGATTAACTTCCAAGTGTTTATGCCTAGCCCTCCCTTACCATTGATATAGTGAGAATAAAAAATTTCAAATGCCCATGAATGAAGAGACTTTCAAAATTTTGAATCAATTCTACCTACAGATTTTTTTCATCATAAACCTATATTTGCACTCTGGCTTTATTTTATAAGATTTAAATCACTTATACATAGAGAGATATGGAAGATGGTAAAGAAAATTAATTCAATACAAAATGTGTTTATTTAGCACTTGCTGTGTACAAAATATTTTCTTAGAGTTCCTCTTGGGAGAATATAAATGGAGAAATAAGAGAAAATATTACAATATTACACCTCCTTCATCCCTTGCTGACTACAAAGAGTTTTATGTCTTTAAACTGCTTTTATATAATTTTATTAAGTATAACTAGAGGCCTGGTGCACAAAATTTTGTGCACTCGGGGGGAGGGAGTCCCTCAGCCCTCCTGTGCCCTTTCACAGTCTGGGACCCCTCAGCGGATGACCACCTGCTGGCTTAGGCCCACTCCCCGAGGGATTGGGCCTAAGATGGCAATCAGACATCCCTCTGGCAGCCTGGCAGCCCTCGGGGGATGTCCACTTGCCAGCGGGGAGCAGGCCTAAACTGCAGTCGGACATCCTTAGCACTGCTAAGGAGGCAGGAGAGGCTCCCACCACCACCGCTGTACTGGCAGCCATCAGCCTGTCTTGTGGCTCAGCAGAGCTCCTCCCATGTAAGAGCAACCTGACCACCAGAAGGCAGCTCCTGCATTGAGCATCTGCCCCCTGGTGGTCAGTGTGTGTCATAGTGACCAGTCATTCCCAGTCCTTCTGCTGTTAGGGTCAGTTTGCATATTACTCTTTTACTATATAGGACAGAGGCCTGGTGCATGGGTGGGGCCGGCTGGTTTTCCCTGAAGGGTGTCCCGGATCAGGGTGGGGGTCCCGCTTGGGTGCCTGGCCAGCCTGGATGAGGGGATGATGGCTGTTTGCAGCTGGTCACACCCCCTTCAGGGTGGGCGTCCCCACTGGGGTGCCTGGCCAGCCTGGGTGAGGGGTTGAGAGCAGTTTTCAGGCTGGCGGATGACTGAAGCTCCCAACCTCTCCTTTTTTTCTTTTTTTTCTTTTATTCTGGGATATATTTAGCTTCTATGGCTGTCACTGGAGCTTAGAGCCGGCTTTAGCTCTGAGGCTTGGCTCCAGCTCTGAGACCTCTGCTGCTGAAAGCAGGTATCTGGGTTTGTTTGGGTTCTATAATTGTAACACTGTTGCGGTCCTGCTCGCTCCAGCTCTGATGGTTGAAAGCAGGTTTCTGGGGTTTATTTACCTTCTATAATTGCAACATTGTTTCTTAGAGTGCAGCTCAGAGGCCAGCAGGGGCAGGCAGGGAACCTTGGCTTACTCCATCACTGGAGCAAGCAAGCCTCCTGTTCGCTTCAGCTGCCTGGCTGCTGGCCACCATCTTGGTTGGCAGTTAATTTGCATATCTCCCTGATTAGACAATGGGAAGGATAGCGAAGTTACAGTTAATTACCATGTTTCTCTATTATTAGATAGGATGTTCTTTTGATAGCCATAATAATCTATTCACATGAGCAAGAGACTGAAGATTAAGCAATGATCAAATGATTGATTATCAGGCAGAGCCACTAAAACTCCAAATCTTCCTGTTTTTTTCTGCTTGTTTGAACACCAATCAACTTTGCTTTGAGTTTGACTGATTGTCCTAATTCTTTACAAGAAATCTTTTGAAGCTTTTAGAACATCAAAGAGGTCTCAGAAAATATCTGATGGACCAGGCAGATATATATCAGAAACATATAGAATCTATTTCCTTCAAGTGAACTGCTTTTCTTTTAAAAGAGAGGTTTACTCTCTTCAATTTGAACATTGTATCTTCCATGTGCAAGGGATATTTGGAGAATTTCAAATAAGCTTAACAAGCTTAAGATAGGCTAGTGGGAGAGCAGGGTATATATCAAATCTGACATACCATGGTCCACATGGGACTGCGTGTTTAAAGCATTATATTTTTCTTATTGTGATCTAAGATTCACAAGTGCAAAGTGTGGTCCCTATCATTTGAGAAGGTCAGGAAGCGCACAGATGAGTCTATGCATTAGATTTTTACTTTCATGTTAATGACAAAATTACTCATTCATATTAAAGACAAAAATGTTCTTAAACATTTCCATCTGTGAAAAATGACATCATAGATTTTGCAAGAAAATGAATAAATCAACCAATACTGGCATATGAATGTTCATAACAGCACTAATCACAATAACCAAAAGCAAGAAACAACCCAACTTTCCACCAATTGATTTTGCATAAACAAAATGAGATATATCCATATAATGGAATATTATTCAGCTGTAAAAAGGAATAAAGTACTGATTCATGCTTTAATGTATCATGTTAAGTGAAAGAAACAAGACAAAAATGGCCACATATTTCATGATTTTATTGATATAAAATATCAAGAATAGGTAAGTTCATAGAGACAGAAAACAGATTAGTGGTTGCCAGGTGTTGGGGTGAGGATTTTCTTTGAAGGTCATGAAAATGTTTGGAACTATAAGTTATGAGTACACAGTATTATGAATGGAATTTCCTACATACCACTGAATTTTATTTTTAAATTTGTCTTTATTGTAGAAAGCATTGCAGATGTCCCTTTATTAATTTGTAGGGGTTTTTTTTCCCCATCAACCCCCTCCGCCCTGCACCTGCCCCTCCCAGGCCTTCACCACTCTATTGTCTGTATCCATGGGCTATGCATATATGCATAGAAGTTCCCTAGTTTATTTTTTTTAATTTTTTCCTAGTTTATTTTTAAATGGTTCATTTTATGTTCTGTGACTTTCAACTCAATGTTTAAAAATGAGGATGCTAGTAATAATTACCTTGAAATGGTAGGTATAAACCTTAGATGCTAAATTATTATGGAAATGTTATAAAGTGACCATAGATTTTTTTTTCCACATGGGAAAATATGAAAGTAAAAAGAGGGTACTATTAATAGTTACCCTATGCCATCAGATGTAAACTAGGACTATTCCTCACAACCCAGGACATAATCGTCCCCCTATTTATAAGGTGGTCATCCCAAACTCCAAAATTTGGTTCGGTGTGCATAAAACTCCTTAGTAATTTTATTTTTTAAAAAAGCTTGCACTTTATTTATTGCTCTTCCTGCCTGCTTGGAGAAATTTTTCAGTCAGTATTAGTATTTTCTATATCTTTCTTCAAATTGGGAAGTTATACATAGGATGTTTAACAATGACTAAAATACTGCATTAAATTGCTTTTTAATTTATTTTCATTTTATTCCCCATTTTTTCCAAGGATAATAATGGTAAAGAAGTCACTTTACCATGACTTCTCTTTCCACAAGCTTCCCCTTTTATTTTGTGATTGTGTATAAGAGGGGGAAGTTTTCCATGATCTGAAAGGGAATGTTACTTGGAGGTCCTGCAATTAGTGGAAACTGTATCACTTTGACATGGCATATCTCAGGGTGGAATAGCAACATAGAGCATTATGGATGCAGTCCTGAGATGCAAGAAGTCCCTGTCAATATTTCTATGCCCAAGTGAAGCATGGATGGACATGGCATAAAGGCAGTAGATACCCAGGCCCTCAAGGTCTTACCTGGACTGGAATATGAGTGATGGTCCCTGTGACTTGAAAATGAAGATGAGTTGGTCCTCCTTCAATCCAAACTATTCCTTTATGCTTTAGATAGCCAGGGCCTTTTCCCTCCGCCAACTAGTCATTGCATGTGAACTCTTCCCATGACCTTGGATAAAGGCATCCTTCTTTCCAAGGGTAGTCATGGAAAGAGGCTAAGCTGAGAACTATTGTCTGCTATTGTCCACAGAAGCTAGGGAAAGAGGAACAGCAGCATGGAGAGTTGGGGTCTTGACTGTATTCATGTATCTGCATGTATCTACAGTTCTCAAAATAGAAGTGCCATGAGGCCAGGTGTAAATGATATATCTCACATGCCTAACATAGTCTAGCTAAAAGAGTCACTCAGATAATATTGTAGTGGTGTTTTTTTTTTTAAATAAATGTGGGAGCAGGAATTTGAACAAAGCTAGATTTTAACTCCCAATGGGGAGAACATGTGCAAAGACTCATTGGGGAAGGGCTGGTAGAGAAGAGACACAGCTAACTGCAGCAAAAGAGAGGTTTTGAGAAATAGTTGGAGATAAGACAGGAGAGTTGGTGCCAAATCACGTTTACCCTTGAGAGCCAATGAGAAATAATATCATACTTGTTTTAAAAAATTGTCTCATCTTTCAAGTAAATGTATGGAGGGAGGGCAAAGGCATGTGAGGATATTTATTTATAAAAGGGAACATATGTGGAATGATTGTGGCCTGAAGGACCAGTTAACAGGCTGCTGGAAGTAATGTCAACATAAGTTGAGTAGGTGTGAGTGGTGGAGGCAGCCAAGGGATGCAGAGAAGTTGGCAGTTGTGAGTCATGTGCTGACCTATGAGTATCAGAGATGACAGAGAAATGCAGGTCAGAGGCCACCCAGCCTTCACAGCTTGAAGCCTGGAGAAAAGCATAATTGATGGGAACTAGAAGCAAGAAAGTTTGGGTTTGGAGAAGCTAAGATTCTATTTTAGATCTACTAAGGTGAGGTAACACAGAATCCTCTTAATAGACACTTAGACAAGTCAGCACTAAGTGAAGAGCCTCAAGGGGATCTCAGGCTGGGACTTGCCACTTTCCTTACACACTTGTATGTCCCCTTCCAAAAGCTATTCCTACCTTATTAAGGTTGCTACATCTAAGTTGGAAAATGGCCTTGCATCCAATCATCTGTACCTGCAACAAATGCCAATTATAATGCTCTTAACAAGACTACAGTGCCAACTTTTATGGAGTCAGGCCACATGCCTGGATGATGAAGCTTCATTGCTCACAGACTGGATGGCTGCACTTCACAAAAGGGCAAAGTGATTAATGGATGGCCTTTACTTTGCTAAGCTTTGGGGGATCAGACAAGAATAAGAACCATTTATGTATTAAATAAATGATAAAGATATGATTTTTTTGCCAGACATTAGATCCCCAAATAGAAATGCATTAAGCTTGACTATACTTTCCAAATGGTTCTCTCCAGGGGTGGGGAGATTCTGGGAAATAGTTATCAGGGTTCAGATATGCCTGGAAATAGATATTGTAGGGACATGTCAGCTGAATGGATGAAATTGCTGTTATTGGTCAGCCTGAGTAGTCAGCAAACAATCTTAATGAAGTCAAGGTCATCATAGGTTGGGTCTCTCTCTAGGTCAGTTAATTCTGCTTCTTCACTAACAGTGGAATTAAAAGCCAACTATCTCATTACCTGGGAAATCCCACAATGAAAAAGTGTATGGTTACTTTATAAATCATCCATATGAAAATATGAGAAACTATATAAAAATGCTAATGATGGTTAATTTTTATTATTTTTATTATCATTTATTATTAAATTTTATTTTTATCTTAATAGCTCTGTTGTTTTCAGGTACTATAAACAAGTATGTATAATTTTTACAATGATTAGAAATGCTAAAATAATCTTTATTGATGTAATATCTTTAAAATTCCCCTCTTCTTGAAAAACAAAACAACTTATTTTACAATCTTTTGGCAGCAATAGTCTAAACTTTTTAGATCATTGGGAGGAAATTGAGTATTTATTTTTAATTTATTTGATTTTCAAAGTAAACATTTCTCAAAGATACAAGTCTGACTCAGAGTAGAGTTCTTCATCACTTTATGGCGGTTCTTGCATTACACAACATCTGGTTATACCTCATTTTGCCAGTAATATTTCATCCAAGACATTTTGTTCCCATTATTATCCTACATAAGAGGGACTCTTTGTGTTATTTTTATGGTTCCAACTCTCACATAAGGCAGGCAATGGGGGTTTTGTGGGGTGAGGTATGGCGATTGGAGAGAGACATGTCCCTATGGAATGGCATGTGAGCTGCCAAGGCAATGCTACATTACTGCAAGCAGATGTTGGGGATAAAACAAATAGTGAAGTTACCAAACCATTGTTTATGATCCATAAAGTTTGATCTGTGGATATTTTATTGAGGGGGGATTGTAGCAAGTAGGAAGTGAAACTTCCATACTTCAAAAGATCATTAGTTATTGCCTCATTCAATCATTTCATCAGAATCTGTGAAATATGTGCGAATCAATGTTGCAAATGTAATGGAGATTGCAACGACAGAAACAAAGAAATAGGTAACAACACAAATAATCCCTGCTCTTGAAGATTCTACAATGCACTGAGGAAGACAGATGCCCTAAGGGCAGAAATTTAAAAAGCCCATGCTTTATCATGTGTTAGTTAAATGATTAGCTCTGTGGAGGACTTTGAAAGACAGTATGGAATTAGAGCTACATATTAAAGAATGAGTATGATTTCCATAGGCTGAAAAGTGCAGAAGGGAGCTCCAAAGATGCAAGGATGCCGCTATCATTAACTCAGGCTGTAGTCACCAGGAATTATCAGGTTCACTTCTGAAGTTTCTTAATTACATCTGCTCTTCTCCATTCTTATTTCCATTGCCATCACTGTCACTTAATCTTTTGTAGTAGGAACATATTCATAGGAACGTATTCTTAAATATAATGTAAATATTTATTCAGTGTTTTACTATGTGCTGGGCACTGTATTAAGGGATATCACTTATGTCTGAGATATGTTATGTTCTATAATTAGCCTAATTTTACAGAAAAGGTCTCTGAGGCTTGAGAGGTTGGTAGAAGAACCAGGACTTGAATCCAAATAGCCTGACTTAATAATGCACTCTTAAAGGCCTTAGAATCTCAGACCCTCACCTTGCTCATGGATAGAGGTCAGTTAACTGTACCCCAGGCCAAGTCCAGCTGGTGCCTGTTTTTGTATATAAAATTTGTTGTGATACATTTTACACCCATATGCTGACATACTCTTTTGACTTATAATGGCAGAATTAGGGCCAAGTTAAATAGTTGTGCTAGAGACCATCTGGCCTGCGAAGCCTAAAATATTTACTATCTGGACCTTGACAGAAAAGTTTTGCACTCTCTTGAAGCCACCTGGTATTCTGTAGACTTAGAATTCTCTAGTATATCTGCTTGCTATTGCAAAGAATTAATTCACATAAAATCTATATGTTAATTGTTTATTAGGTGCCAGGTACTAGTCTAGCTGCTGGGACAAAATCAGTAAACAAAAAAATAAGGATCCTCCTCTGTAGAGCTTGTACCTGAATGTAGAGAAGAGAGAAGAAGAGACAATGAACAAGATAAGCAAATGCATGACTGTGTAAAGTGTTTGTAAAAATTAATAAATATCATAAAGTCAATAAGATAAAATGGGGTGGAGTGAGAGTGGTGTGAGCGGGTGATCCTTTGGGTTGTCATGAGGTGGCCTTGCTAATGAGGTGCTTATTAACATGAAGAATTAGGTATGTGTAGATTGAAGTTAGAGTGTTCCACACAGAACAGAAAGTGCAAAGCCATAGTATAGAAATGAGCTCTGAATGCTCACGGGATTGAAAGAAAGCTAGTAATGGTTTGGCTGCAATAGTCTAAACAATATTTTGGCTGCAATAGTCTAAACTTTTTAGACTATTAGGTAAGCTATATGGAGCAGCATGAGCCCAAAACAGACATACAAGCTGAGTCAACATATATAGGACTGCTGTCCTGAAGAGTCACTTGGACTTGCATCAAATTTTTGTGGAGGGCCCTAGCTGGTTTAGCTCAGTGGATAGCATGTCAGCCTGTGGACTAAAGGGTCCCAGGTTCGACTTTGGTCAAGGGCACATGCCCAGGGTGCAGGCTCAATCCCCAGTAGGGGGCATGCAAGAGGCAGCATATCAATGATTCTCTCTCATCATTGATACTTCTATTTCTCTCTCCCTCTATGAGATCAATAAAAATACATTTAAAACATTTTTTGTGGAGGAGGTAAAAATATATATCTTTTACCTGATGAGAAACCACAGAGGCACAGTGATCATTTGTTCTTGCAGCATATCTTAGCTTTTCCTGAGTAATATTCATTTCTGTTATCCTTGGTTTTCTACTACTTGGATTTTAATACCTAACTCAAATGTCACCTATTACAGAAAATCTTCAATAAGCATTTATTACCAAATATGTTGCCAACTACTATGCCAGCTGTTATATGTCTATGGAGATAAAGAGTTCACTCTTCTCAGAAATTCAAGACTAAAGACATAGCATGCATTATTAACCATATGCAATGAATTAGGTGTTAACATCAGACATATGGCCAGTGTGTCATGGACCATAACATATAATCCAAAAAGAGGTTGGAGTGTGTTATTGATGCTGGACTTTCCTATTTACTTGTAGGTCACTTTGCATAGGCTCGGGTCACTTCCACAATAATCCTATGATGTAAGGAGTGAAAGTGTCATTAGCTTCATTTTATAGATGGAAACAATGAAGCTTGGATGTTATAAAGAGCTTATTTGTGGTTACCAAGCAGTAGATACTAGAGTAGAAAATTAAGCCCTGACTTGTGTTTGAAATCAAAACAAAGTCTATGCTTTGCCTGATACAATGATGGCAACAGAAAAAGTGACCGCAGCTGCCTCCTCGCCCCCTGAGAATGATAAAACTGAGAAGCTTTGAAAGCACAACTCAGCTTTACACTAAGATTTCATTTACTAGCCTCCTTGATTCAGATTGAACCACTTTAAAATCCCTGACATTTTAACCAGAAGTTTACCTTGGTTAGAAATGTTTTATTTTTTAAATACACAAGTTAATGGGGTAAAGAAACTCTCAGAGGTCATGTTAAAAATAATTATGCGAACAATCTGTTTTTAAATACTATTCAACCTTCCGGTTTCCAGCCCACATGTAAGGAACTTGGAAGTGGCCACTCTGTCCCAACAACAAATTCAAAGGTGAACAGATTGAGAAAAATCAATCAACAGCTGTTCTTGGAGAAATGAGGAAACCAGCAGCAGGAACCAGTGCCTAAGTGCGAAAACCTGACCTGTAATTAGTGAATTGCTGAGGTTCAGTGGGACACTCTGAGAGAGGCACCCAGTCCTAAAGAGTCCCTCACAATACTGTGAGATTTACCTAGAGGATCTCAACCAGGTCTCCACAGTAAATATCAAAGAAAAATCCCTTTATGCTTCCATGCAGCGATAGGAGAGAGGAACCATTTGAAATACCCAGAGTACAGTCTTCTTAATAAGGCCTGTTCTTAGGAGGCAATAGTTAACCAGAACCTAAGTGACCCGAGGAAGGAAAAATACCCACTGTCTGCCTTCTCTAACCATCCTGCCCTAAATGGGGCTAGGGAAATGCAAGTGAGAAATAACTGTCAAGTTCACAGCAGGCACAGACTCACTAAAAGACTGGGTCCTAATTACAGGACTAAAGAATGCTTCCCCTCTCACCACATTTTACACCACATTAATAAAGGCCTATTTACAGAAGCTCCTTTTACCCAATGCATCCTGTCTGGCTATCAAGAAAAAATTACAAATTTCACCCAAGTATATTCACTACAAGGATTTACTTATATACAAATGATGGATGACCCATCATCATAAAGAAGAATAGAATCCTTAAATATCATTTAGCTAAATTATTTTGCTTCAAAACAGAGGCAAATTATACTCAGGTTAAAAAAAAACAACAAAATGAACAAACAAAAAACAACTAACTAGGGCAATTCATTGTAAGCCTAGCTGTAATTTCTGTAGGATCTTGAAAGCAGCAAACTGCAGAATCTTTGCAACTCATTCATATCAATGGACTTGGAAGTGGGCAGTCAGACTGGAGATGTCCTGGCCCTTAGACACAGCCACAGGGCTGGATCAGGATATGCAGTTAGGAAAGCACATCTAGGACTCCAGTTGGCTGAATAGTCATCTCCCAAGTGAATCTAAAATAAAATATTGGAGGCCTCCACAAGTAAAGACATAGATGACAGCTTGCACAGATCATAAGGAAGCAATTGGTCAAAATTCAGATGAGCAGAGAGCAAGGACAGAAATAAAAAGACTCATTTTTGTGGGTGGTGGCAGTGAACCAACTTTCAAAGCCTGACTCTTGCATGTCTCCATGTGGCCTTCTGTTCGTATAACCTGCCAGTGCTCTCCATTCTTTTTAATTTTTGAAAAATATTCTATTGATTCCAGAGAGGAAGGGAGAGGGAGAGAGAGACAGAAACATCAATGATGAGAGAGACTCATTGAGTGGCTGTCTCCTGCATGCCCCACACTGGGGATGGAATTCACAACCCAGGCATATGACCTGACTGGGAATTGTACCATGACCTCATGGTTCATAGGTCAATACTCAACGACTAAGCCATGCCTTCAGGGCCAGTGCTCTGCATTCTTTTTTCTTTTTCTCTCCTCTTCCCTCCTCTCCTCTCTTCTCTTCTCTTCTCTTCTCTTCTCTTCTCTTCTCTTCTCTTCTCTTCTCTTCTCTTCTCTTCTTTCTCTTCTCTTCTTTTTTTTTTAATCCTCACCCGAGAATATTTTTCCATTGAGTTTTAGAGAGAATGGGAGAGGGAAAGACAGAGAGAAATATGGATGTGAGATAAACACATTGATTGGTTGCCTCCTGCACGAGCCGCAATCAGGGCCCAGGCCAGGAAGAGCCTGCAACTGAAGTACATGCCCTTTACCAGAATTCAGCCTGGGACCCTTTGGTCCACAGGCCGATGCTCTATCCAATGTGCCAAACTGACTAGGTTCCAGATACCTCTCATTAGATATTGAGAACATTCTTTTTAATTATTTTATTGGATGTTTTATACATTTGTGAATTCTTTGACTCAAATTAATAACAGTTTTTAAGTAGTTTGTAGTCATTAATACTTACTTAACTAATTAATTTATATTCAACTTCTTTATTGCTCCTTACTCATTTTCAGGAAGGGGTTAGGATAGCTCAAGCAATCACTTGGTTGGAGCAATTTTATCACAGGACCTCCTGGGTGTCCAACAGGTAGGTAATCAGTGATCTTTTCCAGCCCATTTGCCTTCTTGGAAAGGCAAGAAGCAGCTGTTTGTGCCTCCCCCCATATGAGCTGTATTCATGTGTCACTCTTGGCATCTGGAGGCAAAGACAAAATATTTTCTGGGAAGAGATTCAGACATCATCATATTCTATTTTTGTCCCCAAATCAACAGTCTCTGTGTTTAATTAAGAAGAAAATAGAGACACTGCACAAATGAGTTAAGACTGAACTGACATACCCTCCTGGTGTTATATTAAGAAACATTCATGGATCCTTGCTCCAAAATGACAAAACTGCTCCCAGAATGTGAAATGAAACAAGCTGACTAATTCTTCACTTAGAGATATGAATTATTAATTGGTAATGCATCAAAGCCAAACTTAATCCAGTTAAATCTCAGTATTCCAAGATGGTGAAATAGTACTTCAAATGATAAAGCCCTTCTCAAATGTACTCCACATGCCTCACCATGCACTCTTATAATTACACTTTGCACACATTTTCATGAACACATGGACATCTGAAAAAACATTATATTTGCAGTCAGGAATCCTAGATGGTAGTTCAGGCCAGTCTACATAACTAGGTATATGGCTTCAGTGTGTCCCTTAACTTCCCTCAGCTCTACAACTCTAGTCTAAGGAAAGAGGTGCTGGACTAGATTGGCCCTAAACTTCCTGAATCTTTATTATTCAATGCTATTGATATTAGAGTAGCATCTTGAAGTAGAAGTTTCCTCCTCTTTTTCCCTGAAATATATGATTCTCTACAGCAAGAACTCTATTCTGATTTTATCCCCTCAACTTCCTTTCCTACCAACCAAGCTCAACCTCTCTCTGAAAAGTGACTGGCTTGATAAATGAAAGAAAAAAGCTAAGCCATTTATCCTGAAACTATCCAGCTTGTGGGAGATTTTGACCTATAGTACATACTAATTAAATAGAGAAACATTTGAGTTTAAAAAAAACCTTAATTTACTAATTAAATGACAAATACTATTCTCAAATTGTCCCTTTGGTTTACTGTTCATTTTGAGAATTAATTAACAATACAATCAGGCTATGGTTGTACAATATCAGTAAGGATGTAATTCAAAGATACAGCTTGTTTCCCATCATTACTTTGTGGGTTGTTTTTTGTTGTTTTATGGGAGTTACACTTTATTTTTTTTAAATATATTTTATTGATTTTTTACAGAAAGGAAGGGAGAGAGATAGAGAGTTAGAAACATCGATGAAAGAGAAACATCGATCAGCTGCCTCCTGCACATCTCCTACTGGGGATGTGCCCGCAACCCAGGTACATGCCCTTGACCGGAATCGAACCTGGGACCCTTCAGTCCGCAAGCCGACGCTCTATCCACTGAGCCAAGCCGGTTTCCTCAATGGGAGCTACACTTTAATGAAGAGACTGAGTCTTTCAGTTTGTCTGTAAAATAATTAAAATGAGTTTGTGGAGTCTTGCGAGCTCTGCACACAACTCAGTGGTACATTTAATGGTGCATCTCCTAGCCCCTGACACAGGCATGTGTCTTGATTAGATTTCTTTAATGGTTTACTAGAAATGAGGAACATAAAGTCAGTTTGGGTTTTGATGATGTCCATATGTTGAACACTTATGAACTGGGTGATAATAATGCCTCTTGGGTATGGAACAAGCTCATCTGATAGACTAAGTTCGAAGTAGATTCATGCCCTGCAGTAATGAGAGGAAACAGAAATGCGGCTTCTCTTTCTGCTTTGAAAGTTAAGGTGGCCAACAGAATAGTCTTCAAAAAAGTTGTGAGCTTTTTATATTTGGATTTGGTAACTTGCTTTCTCATCATCATTCTTTCTTCTTCTGCCATGCCCTCACCCACCTCCCATCCTATCCTAAGCCCCACAGAGTGGGCCCGTGGTGATTGGAGGAGAGAGAAGTGCTGCCAGAGAGGTGGGCACTTCAAGGAATGACAGGGAGTGGCAGGAGTTAGCAGTACGATGAGAAAATCTAATGGCAAGGCTTTGTCACTAGGTATGCTCTTACCCAACAGTGAAGTTCAAGCTTCAAAGAGTGGAGCTCTTGATCCTGGGAGGGCACTTGGCAAGTGTCTGGGGCTCTCTCACTCCCTGATTTAGCCACAGTTACCCTGGGGAGAAGTAGTAGTTAACATTCTCCTTGGAATTTCATCACTTCTGTTGCATGAGGCTGTTGGATAAACTTGAGCCAGTATTGTAATGCAGTCTTTTCCAAGTATGTATGTGCTTTTTATTTTATCCTAAAAATCAGCTTCCAAACATAGAGTGATATTCATGGTCCCTTTACGACATTAAACATCTTGCCCTCATTATGGCTATAGACATTGTTACTTTGACATCAATGCCTTGGTTTTCTGATCAATGCAGGCAATACATAATCTGTAAACATAGATGTCTTTCAAAAAATGATAGTCATTAAACTTCCACAACTTTACCAACAGGTACAATCTAAATTGTAAGATCCAGTGAACATTGAAATACATCATATTCTCCCACTTTTACTTTATCCTAGTGGTTTTTGTAATAATGCCTTATCTTATTCACTTTTGGTGATTTTCTGACCAATTTTATTTTATCTTGATGCTTGAAATAGGGGGAGGGAATCCTATGAGGAAGGCATGGTAAGTATTTCAGTATCCATCCCCCATTATTACCCCTACTTTAGATCTGATCATGTCCTGTTTTGCATTCGTTTATTTATTTATTCATCTATCTCTTCAAAAACATTTATTATAATAATTATAATAACAAACATAATGGGTACAATTTCTGAGTGCCTAAATTGTACCAATGTATTTGAAATTAGAGAACCAAAATTGAATCATTCACAATTTCTGTCCTCAATAAACTTGAAGTGTAATGCATAAACAGTAGTATTGACAAGTATTTAATGAGAGATAACTAGGCAAGTTAGAGACACAGAGCAGAGGTATTTAGCCCAGCCCCAGGATCCAGCAATTTTTTTGGAGTGAGTGACACTATTTAGAACTCCCACAGTGCCAGATTCAAGGTTTTGATATTTGGGACTAAACAATGATTAAAAATACAGTTTTAGGAATTCTTACCATTTGCAACAGCATGGATGGAACTGGAGAGCATTATGCTAAGCAAAATAAGCCAGTCAGGGGAAGATAAATATCACATGATCTCACTCATTTATGCAATATAATGAACATCATAAACTTATGAACAAAAACAGATCCAGAGACAGAGAAGCATCGATCAGACCATCAAACCTTAGAGGGAAGGTAGGGGAGGGTGGAGGTAAGGGGGAGAGATCAACCAAAAGACTTGTATGCATGCATATAAGCCCAACCAATGGACACAGACAACAGGTACGTGAGGACATGAGTGGAGGGATGGGGGGGGGGGACAATGGGGCGATAAGGACACTTATGTCATACCTTAATCAATAAAGAAAAAGTTTTAAAAAATGCAGTTTTCTCATGGAACTTGCAGACTATGGTAGAAAGAGACTGGTAAGCAGGCTAGGAAGCTTCTGTTCATAGATGTCATATATCTAGCCCAGTAGATTATACATCAAACCCTGCTTTAATGTAGAGGGTCAAAAATGGCTTCTCAAAGAAGGGAAATCTAAGCTCAGGCCCTGAGAATCAGTAGGATTCCAAGTCTAGTTGGGAGGGTGAGCAGAAGAGCAGAAAGGGAACGTTCATTGCAAGTCTCAAGAAGCAAGTGTCCAAGGACACTAAGTCATTTTCAGTGAATACAAAGTCATGTTCGAATTCCTTATGGCTGGCATCTGAAATATAAGGCAAAAAATAGGCTGAATGGGTAAACCGGTATGGTTGTTGGGCAGATTGTGAAATGACTTAGGCATTATTTCAAGATGTTCAGACTATATCATGAGGACAAATACAACTTGAGAAGGTTTTCTTAACAGATAAGTAATACAGTCAGTATTAAAATACTTTGCCTTGTTATGGCTAAACTTAAGCTAGAATCTAGACCCAGTTTTCCCTCAAATTCATGATTTGGACTAACTACAACTGCTTTGCTCTTTAGCTGTGGGGTTGTTTTGGGTTTTTTTGTGTTGTTTTTTTTTGTGTGTGTGTGCCACTTCCACAGAGGGCTTTCTTTGTGGAAAATGCATGATTATGAAGGGTTTTCTCTCCTCTCCAGCTTTGAAAGTTATTTTTCTTAAGCATGTAAAATGAAGAATCTAGCTCCATCTTAGAAATAATGTTCAGATAATTTCTACCTCTCAGTTATTATATGTGTAGGCAGGTGAATGTCTTT
Source organism: Myotis daubentonii (assembly GCF_963259705.1). Classification (NCBI taxonomy): domain Eukaryota; kingdom Metazoa; phylum Chordata; class Mammalia; order Chiroptera; family Vespertilionidae; genus Myotis; species Myotis daubentonii. Next base: position 81,601,263 of record NC_081847.1, on the reverse strand, counting down.
TATAAATTGGTTATTAGACAGCTGAAGATACAGGTTAGAGTGACATAACTCCCATGTCCCCAACCACACAAGCAAGTTGAATGCTCTGGGAGACTTCTGTTGGAAGGATACAGCCCTGCCCAGTATTAACCATGTGTCTAAACTTCTGCAAACTTGATGCTTTCACACTTGCCCTGCATGTCTATACTGGACATGTCTTATTCTGTACAACTTGATAATATCCCTGAGTCACCTTGCCTTGGCCTTCTGCCTCACTCATCCTGAGGGCTTCATTTTTAAATACAAACCAACCAATTTAGATTCTTCAAACTCCCTAAACCCTTAAAGGGCTATCACACTTCAGACCACTATGTATTTGCCCTAATCGCCTCAGGTTCAGGTGCCAGAAAACTAGGGGCAGCCCCTATGCTCCAGAGCCTGCTGAAATTATTCAAATTAGCCAGTCCTAAATTTGCATGCTCTGCTTAACTTTTCTTTTTCATGGAAACCACACAAAAGGAGCTCCTCCACAGTTCACCCCTCTTTCTCTGCCTCATGGCCGGCCCCAGTGATTCCCCATGTGGCCCACCATGGCGTGACATGTCCTCCCTCTCTTGGCATCTGTGAGTATAATCACTATCTTTTTGACAGCAGTTGTCTCCGGATCTTTTGGCCCGCCATCCCTAAATAATAATAAAACCAATTAAAACATGCCCTTGCGATGAAACTGTTCAATGTGCTCAGGGCTTCGTTTGTCAAAGTGCTTTTACACATGGACTCGCCTTTGATCATTTCTCTAATCCCCCGAGTGAAGTGGTTCAGCTGTGACTCCTCCTCATTGTGCAGAGGAAGAAAGGCACAGAACCATCAATTTGTGCAGAGTCACGTGGTGATGAGGTGGAGAGCCAGAACTGGGAACCAGATGCCCTGATCTCAAACAAGGCTCTGGGTATTGTGCCAAGCCTGGTTGTTTCCTGAGGAATCAGAGCAAATAGCAATTTTTGTGTTATCAGCCCCAGAAAATGGGAGCAAATTGGCCAGCAGGGCCATCTGAAATAATGGCATGTCTAATTAATCAAAATATGGTCTATATGTAATAAATCAACTTAATTGGATAACAAATGTTTCTAAGTAAATGTTTTTTTAAGACTCTATTAGTATTCACATGAAAATAATTCGTGTGTAATTAATATCATCCAGGCACATAAACTTAGGATTTTAAAAATCCTTTAAAATGCTTGTCTTCTGAAATAGTTAAGGTTTTCTAGTGCAATCCTATTTATTTTAGTCATTTCATGAGTAAAACCTTTATTATTATATAAGATGAAGGTGTATAAATTATAAAAATACACTTTTTTAAAAATATATTTTATTGATTTTTTACAGATAGGAAGGGAGAGGGTTAGAGAGTTAGAAAAATCAATGAGAAAGAAACATTGATCAGCTGCCTCCTGCACACCCCCAACTAGGGATGTGCCCGCAACCAAGGTACATGCCCTTGACCAGAATCGAACCGGGGACCCTTCAGTCCCCAGGCCGACACTCTATCCACTGAGCCAAACTGGTCAGGGCTACAAATACACTTTTTACTCATTCCAAATTAATTAAGAATTGGATAGGCCATTAGATATGACCAAATCCAAATTTCCCTTATTTTTACATAGAAAAAGAAGGGCCAAGTTTACTGAAACCCCAATGTCCAGTTGGTGACAGACTTAGAACAAGGTGTGGTAGTTCGGATCTTTGTAAATCTTCATTCCCTCCCTGTGTAAGAATTACACTTTCATATTGTCTGCTGAGACTTCATGATACCATCCTTTGGAGTGGACAGAGCTCCATTTGTGCTAAGCTTTACCATGTCAAGCTGATGTCAGTCTGACAATTCTGGGCCAAAATGTCAATATATCTCATGTTTCTGCTCACCCTCTTGCACTCCTGTCATTTGCCAAGAGAACACACCAGGAATAGCCACTGGCCCCAAAACAATGAGAAGACCCATGGAAGAGATCTGGATTCAAACTCCAGTCTGGAGCCAAGCTAAGCAGGGCTCCAGGCAACTGTAGACCCGAGAGTGAGAAAAGAACAAATACTTGTTGTTGTAAGCCACTGAGTTGTGTGGTGCTTTCTCCCAAGGCATTATTGGAACATTAGCAGATGTATATACCAGACCATTACCTGTCTGTCTTCCAATTCAAGGTTCTTTTAAATATATATATATATATATATATATATATATATATATATATATATATACATGTATATTCATTTTTATGGATTCAGCTTAATTATATATGTTTTCTAAAGAGGTATAAACGCCCTCAGAAAAATTTGATTTTGTTTACTTTATTTAGGTGCTCTCGACCAAGTTCAAATTATACTGGGAATAACCCAGAATTGTATGTTGAACTCTCTTCTATCTTAGCTATTTAGTGAAGAGCAGTCTCTAATCCAAGTCAGGCACTAAACCTCCCATATATTATTCTTCAGATACCTTGAATGTGGTTTCCCCTCCTATTTTGGTAACCTAATTATAACCCCCATCTTTAGCATGCTTGATGTCAGTCCCCTTCGGAAGGAATGGTGCTTAAGAAAACATCCCTGATATATGTATGAAACTTTCTGACATGCACATGGGGACAGATTTGTAAAGCACTTTGTGTGCTTCTTTAATGAACAGAGTGGTACAATTAATCAAATGATTCCACATCTATTATCATCAGGACATGTAATACTTTATATTTTGAGGGCAGAAAACTGAGACTAGGAGAGATTTGCTAATAGCATGTGACTAGAAACTGGCCTATTTCGGATTTCATGCACTTTTCCAAATATCTCATCAAAGTTGAGATATTAAGCCAGGAAGCATTGTGGGATCAAGAATCCGGGATGGAACAAGCAGCGACAGACTTTGGCATTGTCAGGGAGCACTGTGATTAAGTGAAGAATGCAGCCCCAAGTCCTCTAGGGCAAGCTGACTCCTCTGCACTGGGATCCCTTGGCATTCCTTTCTTTGTGTCAATCATGATCAAATAAGGAAAACAGAATCTACCCCAGGTACTTAAGTAGAGAAAAAAAAAATTAATAAAGATATCTTACTTATCAATAAATACATGCTGATTCATTTACAGGGATAAGCTGGTTTCTTCGGGAATAAATTCCAGAGGCGATACAAGCCTTTTGTTAATTTGTGATGTCCTTCTTTGGCAGGCAGGGCAGCAAGTTCTAGAATAAGCTAAAATCATCCTTTAAGAAGAAAACATTGCCAAAACCGGTTTGGCTCAGTGGATAGAGCGTCGGCCTGTGGACTGAAAGGTCCCAGGTTCGATTCCGGTCAAGGGCATGTACCTAGGTTGCGGGCACGTCCCCACTAGGAGATGTGCAGGAGGCAGCTGATCAATGTTTCTCTCTCATCGATGTTTCTAACTCTCTATCTCTCTCCCTTCCTCTCTGTAAAAAAATCAATAAAATATATTTAAAAAAAAAAAAGAAAACAAACACCCTAACAGTCCTGGGACAAAGGTTAAAATTTATATAAAAGAAAAACCAACAACAAACAAAAAACAAACAACGATTCCTTTAAAAAAATACAGAGGCTTAGGAAAGACTTTGTCCTGGGTACGGAAGGAAGATGCGACTTCTGCGTAGTGTTAGGGGAAACGGTAGGAGCAGGGCTAGTGCATGCTGGCCTCAGCCCACAGATGCCAAGATGATGTCTACTGGCAGCTCCTCTGAACTTCTGGCTGTCATCTGCATCGTAACTGTGTCCAAAAGCAGCAGCTGGGAGTGCACCAGGATGTCACTGTCACCTTGGAACATGCCAGCCAGGAGTAATGTGTGGGTGTTTTTGTTATCTGGCACTTTGACCTCTCACAAAGGTTCATTCCCAGGAATTTCACAGTATTTCCCACAGCCACTTCAAGTGCCTTGGGGTAGACACGGTGAATGTTTTCTCCTTCTCAAAGTCATCCCTTACCTCATCCTAAGTTGCTTCAACGTTCAGCTTCATGACCTTTTTTGTGTGATCAGCTATAGTGGCTTCCAGATCTTCCAGCACAAATTCATCCTCAGAGCCTTCATCGTCAGTCTTCCCAGTGGTGAGGTCACAGTCCTTGACAGTGAAGTTCATCATACACCTGAATGTGCAGGCCACAGTTGTCGAGTCTCCCTTGGGCAGTGCCACCAGACTATAGCAGGTCTCAGGGGGCTCCATCTGCACTGTGACCTTCCTCAAGGTCTGGCCATTGAGTGATTTTGTGCAGTCAAAACTGGAACAACGTGTGGTCAGGGAAGGTATGTTTGGTGCAGTGGATGACATACTCTGTTTGTGATTCAGTGAGGGCTGTAGACTCAAATGAGAACTTGAAGAGGGGCCCCACTGCATGGCATCACTGCCAACTGCTCTGGGAGGATCTCTGGTCAGGTAGCTGCCACTTCTGCATGCTGCTTGGTTACTGTGATGCGGGTGTTTTCTCTTCTTTGCTATGGCATCATGGGATAACCAGGGACACGGACTTGAGGTCAAGAGGTTTTTCCAATGGTTCTAGAGTGTACTGATATAGAGCCCTCTCCAAACCAGGGAATGGTACAGTCAAATCATTTAGGATATAGCCTGAATTGAGGACCTTCTGCTTCTGTTCCAGGACACAAAGCAGCAGCCTTGCACTGGACCTGCACTACTACATGCAGTTACAATGGAGTAATTAGTATGGGCGTTAGCTATTAGGGGATTGTAATAGCTGACAGAATATTAGAGTAAAGGAGATGATAAGGTGGCCCAGAGATTTGCAAGAGGAAGATTCCACCACCACCCGTAGGTCTGATCATATACTGAAATGAGAAGTTGCCAGATCCTAGAAGGTGGAGCCACTAGCAACAGATGGAAGCTAGGAAGGTGGTGATGCTTGAGACAGCTGGGGTCACAAAGGAGATGCAGCAGCTCACTGGTTCACCACCAGCAACCAGAGGGAAGAACCACCTTGGATTCCTCTTATTCTACTTCTACAGTTCCCCTCCAGTGCTACCCTGGGCAAAAGCTAACCTGAAGCAAGTTGGCAAGGGTGTCCAGGAAATAGAATTTACAAGGGTCCATGCTCTGTCATGTAGAGCAGAGCAGAACAGGAAGAAGCTAGGAATCTTACTTCTGTAGGCAAACAGCAGGTACAGACCCTTTCTAGATTGCAAACACCTCAGGAAAAGAAGTTTTAAAAGTATGACTTGTGAGCAATGCCTGGTTTTAATAGGAATCAGATTAGATGGCCTGACCAGGTGGCAGGAGTGGCTGCTGGAGGTGGGGAGTGGAGTGACAAAGAGACATTGAAACGGGTGTATAGTCTGTCCAAACACAAACTTTGAGTTTATAGACTTTACTGTTCCTCTTATATAGCAAGCCCTGTATTTAAGTCCTATGATTGATTCAAGGGTATTTGTCTCTTGAAAATCTTAATACCCTCTCTTCCTACCCTCTTTCCACTTTCACAAAAAGTAAGCAAAAAGTGTGTGTGTGTGTGTGTGTGTGTATGTGTGTGTGTACATACAAAGTTATTACAATCAGTGGCACACAGTCTTGGCCCCAGTCTCGCCGGCTGTATCTGATCAATGAAGGAGACATGAGGCCCATGCACTGGTCCTGTGTGTTTGCCAATTTCTCCGAAGCTGGAATCCAATGTACAAAGAACATGCTAGCCAGGGGCACAGGGATGGAATGGAAAAGTACTCCTGAAAATGTGTCTAATTTCTTTCAGATGTCTCCCGTCGGCTTGGCTGTTGGCATGCTTTCCTGTTTTCCATTTAGTACCTTTTATAGTCACATCTTTAAATATGAGTGAAAAGAAAGGTTTTTTTTAAAAGGACGTCACTGATCCATATTTATACATATGCGTGAAGAATACAAAAATTTAACACACGCATAAAATGCAATAGTATATAAATATATACATATATGTACGTTTAAGAAAAAGAACTTGATTAGTTTTTATTTAATTAACTTTGATTTTTCAGTCTCATTTATTGATGCCTACAGAAGAAAACAATAATAAATCATTTATAGAAATGGCCCAATCCTTTCTACTGGGAAATACAGCCAGCCAGACTTTCTTATAAATTGTTTAGAATAATGTGAATCTGCAGTGATTTTTCTCTGATATGTGTATTTAAAGGAAGAAAAGAACAACCACAAGCTTTGAAAGATGATTTTATTGGGCAGTGGTGGATAGGATTTGCCAGGAGAGAAGGAGGGAGCTATGTTGGGAAAATCTGTGCATTTTTAACAAAATAATGATGCATATCACTTCCTTATATCCTTGCTAAAGAACACAGACTCTGTCACTAGGAAAACAAAAACAAAAGCTAGATCAGGCTAGATCGGAGGCTGGTATCCACAAACAGAAATGCTGATGGCTGTAAGTAGGTAAGAAAGTAAATAAATCCTCTTTCGTTTCTCTGGGCTTTCCATAAGCTTCTCTTGTGGAGACTTAGGTGCTATTAACGCTGGGTCTCCAAGCCAAACTCCTGAAACTCCCCCTTGCTCATCAGCTGAAAAAGAAACAGCTTTCCAGCCCTGGCTCTGAAGTGCCTCCTTTTGGAAAAGATTTACCCAGAATTCATCATTTAAACATGGATTGCCCTTCTTTCTAACTAAATCAATTGTTTAAATTAAAAATGCAAGAGGAATGCTTAACTTACCTGAGAGAAACAACTGTCCTAAAGGATATGAAGCATACTTTTAGCCTGGCCCGTGTGGCTCAGCATTTGAGCATTGACCCACGAACAAAGAGGTCACTGGTTTGATTCCAGGCCAGGGCACATTCCTGGGTTGTGGACTTGATCCCCTGGAGTGGGTGTGGAGGAGGCAGCTGACTGATGACGTTTCTCTCTCATGGATGTTTCTTTCTCTCTATCCTTCTCCCTCCCCTCTCTCTAAAAGTTAGTAAAAATGAACAAGCAAATAAAACCCCCATGCTTTAAAAAAAAATACAAACAGATGACATGCTAGTTCGGTGCCATTCATTTCAGTTCAGGGCCTGTGGGTCTCTTTTATACCTTATTTTTATTATCACACTAAGCAATTTTCAAACATTTTAACCATTACAATAAAGTTGTTCCTTGTGCATTTTTGTTGGATAACGAGGTTTGGCCCATTATATGGTATTATCCACTTTTTTTAAAATCATGAAAAAATATTGCATGTCATTAAATATTCTTTCACAAAATCATATTGAAAGCTTAATATTCTGTTAAATTAATATAGCTCATTTTATTTAACCAATGACCTAATGTTGAACATTTAAATTATCACCTTTTCTTCATTGCAAACAATGCTGCAATGATATAAACATCCTAATAAGAAAATCTCAAAATATTTTCATGCTAAGTTCTTCAGAAACATTTCTACAAGTGCCAATCCTGGGTCAAAGAGTATGCATGTTAGTCTTTCAATGTAGAGATAAGATCTAGAAAAGTTGCACCTTTTCTTTTCAAATCCACTTTTATTTATTTACTAGAGGCCTGTTGCACGAAATTAGCCTGTGCCCTCTAACAGTCTGGGAACCCTGTGATCAATCCCCCCAAAGAGTTGGCACTGCCCACCTGGCCAGGGCTCCACAATAGATCATCCCTGCAGAGGGAGGCCCTGCCCACCCATTGCAGCCCACTGGTCAGTGGCCTGGGCCTCCCTCTTTGGGCGATCATAGAACCCCCTGATTGATCGATCACCCCGCTGGCCGGTGGCCTGGGCCTCTCTCTGCAGGGCAATCATGGGGCGATGGCCAGGCCCCTACCAATCGCATCACACCCACCTTGGCTGGCCTGGCGCCAGCAGGTGTAATAGCATGGTCATCTGGAGCTTGTATGGTGGTCGTTCTGCTGTCCAATCGTTCAGTTGATTTACATATTACACTTTTATTATTATAGATTTTTAAATAGATTTCAATCTTTGAGGGGCACAGCATTACACAGATTCTGTGTCCATGGCCTTAGCAGAAAGGTTGCTTCAGAATCTGGCACAAAACAGGCCACTGCTTCCATGAGCAGGAGTTACCTTTCCCCAGGTGACTCTGGTTTTCTTACGTTTGCCACCAGGAAACACTGTGTTGTTCTTTGCTTTGTACACATTAGCACATTTCTTGTCTAGGCAGCATTCAGTTCCATCTCCAACATAAACTCCTTAAGTTTTAAGAAGAACTGTGTGCTGCCTCTGGTTCTGGAGACCCTGTTTATGGTATAGTCAGCAAAGAAGGCCTTGGGCATTTATTGTTTTGAAAGTCCTGTTCTCAGCAGGTCTCTATATGCTCAAAGATGGTGGAGAAAGCTGCATCAATGTTTATTCCCATTAATGGTAGAAAAGTGCTCATGTATTTACTGTATCTCTGCCAACTGTGAACATTGTCATTTATTATTTTAATCTTATTTTTAATATTCATCTTTATTTATACTGAAATACAGCTTTTACATTTATTTAAATAGCATCTCCATGTACTGAATGATGAATTCTTATTCATATTCTTCAACATTAACATTAACATGTATTAATTCAGGTCCTGTGCTAATGATTTGGGATATAGCGGTAAATGAGATAGGCAAAGGCCATGCCTACAAGAAACTGACAGATAGTCAAGGAAGAGCATGCTATAAGAAGGGTGTTGGAGGATTTAAAAGCCTGGAATGCTACAAGGAATTTATCTAGAAATAGGGAAGTGCCCACTAATGAAGTGTGGTCAATTTTTTTTTTATTTCATTGTTACTTTTGATTTTTAAGTGCTGTTCACCAATTAAGAATGTTATTATTTCCTCAAGAATATACTTGGAAAGTACTCCTAATTGGCTATTATTTGTCTTTTAATATTGAGTTGAAATTTTATCTTGTCGATTTTAGAAATTAATTTCTGTGTAATTTTATCATTGGTCATACTTGAAAAGATATTCTCTACAACAAAATAGTATAAATCCTTACCAATAGTTTCTATAACAATATTTATGGTTCCTTATATTTGTCTTTACATGGAATGTATTTTACAATTTTACTAGTGGCCCGGTGCATAAAATTCATGCATGGGGGTGGGGGGGGTCCCCTCAGCCCAGCCTGCACCCTCTCCAATCTGGAACCTCTTGGGAGATATCCGACTGCCAGTAGTCAGACATCCCTCTCGCAATCTGGGACTGCTGGCTCCTAACCGCTCACCTGCCTACCTACCTGATCGCCCCTAACCCCTTGCCTGCCTGCCTGATTGCCCCTAACCTCTCTGCCTGCCTGATCACCCCTAACTACCTCTGCCTGCCTGATCACTGCTAACTGCCCTCCCGTGCCAGCCTGATTGCCCCTAACCACCTGCCAGCCTGATCTTGCCCCCAACTGCCCTCCCCTGCCAGCCTGATCGCCCCTAACTGCCTCTGCCTCAGCCCCCACCACCGCTTTGTCCAGAAGGAAGTCGGATGTCTGGTTGACCCGGTCTAATTAGCATATTACCCTTTTATTAGTATAGATAGATTATATAGGATAGGATTGCTTAAATGGGGGGGGGGGGAAGCCTTATTCAGCAGGAGGAGATGCTCTTAGCAGCAAAAATACATAATCCCTATATCTGGACTGATAGCCAGCCATATGCACTATACTGCAAAACCAGTCATTAAAAAAAAAAAAAAAAATGAACTGCTTTCTTACACCTTACACCAAACAGCGGTTTCCCTTAAAACCCCTCCTCAGCCCCCGCCTTAGGTTCTGCCTTTGCAGTTCACCCAGATTAGGTTTTGATTGGTCAGTTTCTATGCCAGTCAGTGTCAAAAGCTCCACCTCCTAGGCAGCCATTGGCTCCTTGCAGTTCACCCAGATTTGGTTCTGATTGGTCAGATTTTATGCCAGTCAGCATCTCCAGGCCTATCTCCAGGCCTGATCAGAGAGGCAGGGCTGATCAGCAGCCACCCCAGGCTGTTGGCCATCGGGCTGAACTGCTGACCTCTGGGGGGGGGGGGGGGGAGAGAGAGAGAGAGAGAGAGAGAGAGAGAGAGGCCCAGCTGCTGGCAAGGCCCAGAGAGAGAGAGAGGTCAGCAGTTCAGCCTGCTCACCAGTCCCCTCCCACCCAAGCCTGTATTCGGTCGAGACTTTGGTCGTTTTGGATGTTATGGACCCTGGCTTTTTATATTTAGAGATAAGATAATACTATAAGACTTTCTGGGCTTTTGTTCTGTTTTAGAGATTCTTTTTTAAGAATCTGCTGAGCCCTAACTGGTTTGGCTCAGTGGATGGAGCATTGGCCTGTGGACTGAAAGGTCCAAGGTTTGATTCCGGTCAAGGGCATGTACCTTGGCTGTGGGCACATCCCCAGTAGGAGGTGTGTAGGAGGCAGCTGATTAATGTTTCTCTCTCATCGATGTTTCTAAATATCCCTCTCCCTTCCTCTCTGTAAAAAATCAATAAAATATATATTGTTTTAAAAATCTGCTGAATTGACCCAATATTTAATTTTTAATGGTTCTTTGTGTTTTTATTTTCCCAATAAGTGATGGAAATTTATGCTATACTAAGTTATTGCTGTGCTTTCTGCACTTCTAAATTTTCTTTTTTATTTATATGTGCCAGTGACAATCAGCTTTAATTATCATAGTTTTATATTTTCATATAACATTTCATAAGACTAGCTCCTCCTCAACAACTTTATGTTTCAAAAAATGCTTTTATATTTTATTTTTAAGCATTTTTATTCGAATTATCATATTCTATATCAACTGTGAAAGCACTGACATATTCCCAATATGTGCCACCACAGATTATAGTCATTTTGATTATAACACTTTATCCAGCTCAGGATTTATTGTTGTATTCCTAACTCTTTTTATTCCTATCATAGTATTTCCAGTTCTTGTTGCTAGTACGCAGGGTTTCAGAGCTAAAATAAAAATATTAAATTAATAGGTAGCATGCATTTGATTTCAAGAATAAATATTGGTATAGTCACTTAAAGGCCATCATTTGTTGTCAACTCTGCATTTGATCTACAATTATTCTCCAACCATGAGTCCTTTATTTGTTTTCATTTCACAGAGTGATAAAGTCTATCTTCCCATAACTCCTTGCAGTAGGAAGCATGCATATCCTATCTCTTGTAATTTTGAATGCTTAAGAACATCTTGTTTTTCCCAGATATGAAAAACATGCCTGACTATGCAATGTTTTCATCACAATCATTTCCTTCAAAACTATGAACATACATTAGTTATCTTTGGTATTTGGTGGTGCAGGGAAAAAATGCAGCCTTTATTAATTGCTATTATTATCATCATCATTTACTTTAAGTATTTCATTTTTGGCTTTATATTATTTTCTTTTCATTTGAAAATTCAGAAAAATTTAAGCTTGCATTCTGGTATTTGTTTCTTTTTAAATATTTATTGATGCATAGTGATTGCTGACTCAGACACAAGCATTTCTTCTACCTTAGAAATATTGTTTGTGCAATTGTTTAATGCTTCAAATCTGTACAGGTGTGCCTTTCTGAGACTCTTGTAGGTTATAGGAGATCCTGCATCTGCCGTTCATATATCTCATCTCATCTCTAACCATGGTCATGACAGTCATTTGACAGAACTATAAATTATCCTATATTATTAGTTGTTTTTCACTGCTTCTTAATTTACCAAATAAGATTTTATTCCTATGTGATTTTTCATGACCTCAGATTATCTTTCTTTGTGATTGTTCCTCTGCTCTCTTAGTTACTCTATCTTCTTGAACCATCTTATAAACATGTAGAAATTATAAAACCTATAAAAATCATATTCTAAAATTTTATCCCACTAGCTTTAGGAAATACTTGTCAAACTGTTTTTCCAAATCTTTTAAGCATTTCCCTTTATATTGTTGAATCTTTTCATAAGCATTTTTATTTTTCTCTATTTTTCCGAGAGGAGTGATTATTCCAACAAAGTCCCCATGCTATGCCAGCAAATTTTTTTGTCACACCCACATGCTTTTAGGACCCATTCTACAAACTCACTTTACTAGTATACTTTCTGTAACCACAGGATCCAGACAGAAGCTGTTGGCTCAATGGACTAGATTCCTAAGAAAGATGAATTCCAGCTCTTATTTCTTAGCCAAGGCAGACATCAATTCATAGAAGAGGCCTGGCCTTGATGATTTTTCTCTTTTCTCTGTCATCTTCTTGATGTTTATTCCCTTGGAGAGAAGCTCTTCTATGAAGGTAGAACTTTCTGTTCATTGCAAGCAATATTATCAAGGAAGTCTAGCTTTCTAGCTAGTTTTCTGCTAGTTCACTGGGATAATTAGCCTCCCCTTCGCTCCTGCAAATTAAAGGTCTCAATGAGGTTGTAACATAATTTTTCCTAGTTAATTCCTAAGTACACTGCCCTTTAATAGAAGAGAAATATGAATTCCTTTGGCACTTTATCAAGCACAAATTCCTCAAGTTTTTGCACATTAATGACATTACCTTTGAGGGCTGTTGTAGACTTTTTTTTCTCATTTTCCCCATGTTTATGGTCATTTACATGAAAATCATCAGAATAATGATATAGATGCTTTAGTTAATGATTCCAGGATATACCAAAGTCTACAATCTATTGAGAGAGAATTATATTTCTTGAAACAAACATCAACTTTTCAATTATCTCAATAGAATGATGCCCTGAAGTAATCTGAATTTATGACAGTTGGTAATAAGACCTTTTTAATTTATTATTAATAGCAATGCCTGGACAGTAATCACTTTAGAGATAAAAAAAAATAATATATTCAATCAGCCTACACTTACTAAATAATATGGTGTGCCTTACTAGTGGCAAGTTGTAAGAAGAATCCAAATATATATATTACAAAGTTATGAGTTTTGCCTGAAATTTATTATCTATTTACAGGAAAATAATATTTTAATGAAATAATTTATGTATAACAGTATCAGATGTTAAAATTATTAGATTAATTGAATGTGTAAGTTAGAGTGTGAATATAGTAAGTAGTAAAATAATTGGGAAAAGGGGAGTTTAAGCTGTACCTTAAGAACCAGTAAGATATACATTGATTAAAACAGAAAAAAAATTATAATTGGTGGAGAGTGTAATTGTAATAATCCTATCTAATATTAGACAAACATGGTAATTAACCATACCTCTGACATGCTTCCCATTGGCTAATCAGGGTGATATGCAAATTAACTGCCAACCAAGATGGCAGCCGACAGCCAGGCAGCTAAAGTGAACAGGAGGCTTGCTTGCTCCAGTGATGGAGAAAGCCAGTGTTCCCCGCCTGCTGCTGCCGGCCTCTGAGCTGCACTCTAAGAAACAATGTTGCAATTATAGAAGCTAAATAAGCTCCAGAAACCTGCTTTTAGCCAGCTTCGGCCTCAGAGCTTAGAGCAGCAGTGATGGAAACGATGTTTCAATTATAGAAGCTAAACAAACCCAGATACCTGCTTTCAGCCAGCCGCAGCCTCAGAGCTGGAGCTGGGCCTCAGAGCTGGAGCCGGCTCTCAGCTCCAGTGACAGCTATAGAAGGTAAATAAATCCCAGAATTAAAAAAAAAAAAAAAAAAAAAAAAAAAAAAAAAAACAGAAAAAAAGGAGAGGCTGGGAGCTTCAGTTGCCTGCCAGCCTGAAAACGACTCAGCCCCTCACCCAGACTGGCCGGGCACCCCAGTGGGGACCCCCAACCTGAAGGGGGTGTGACCAGCTGCAAACAGCCATCATCCCCTCATCCAGGCTGGCCAGGCACCCAAGCGGGACCCCCACCCTGATCCAGGACACCCTTCAGGGAAAACCAGCCGGCCCCACCCGTGCACCAGGCCTCTATCCTATATAGTAAAAGGGTAATATGCAAACTGACCCTAACAGCAGAAGGACTGGGAATGACTGGTCACTATGACACACACTGACCACCAGCAGGCAGACGCTCAATGCAGGAGCTGCCCTCTGGTGGTCAGGGCGCTCTCACATGGGAGGAGCTCTACTGAGCCACAAGCCAGGCTGATGGCTGCCAGTACAGCGGTGGTGGTGGGAGCCTCTCCTGCCTCCTCAGCAGCGCTAAGGATGTCAGACTGCAGTTTAGGCCTGCTCCCCGCTGGCAAGTGGACATCCCCCGAGGGCTGCCGGGCTGCCAGAGGGATGTCTTATTGCCATCTTAGGCCCAATCCCCCATGGAGCGGGCCTAAGCCAGCAGGTGGTCATCCCCTGAGGGGTCCCAGACTGCGAGAGGGCACAGGCCGGGCTGAGAGAACCCCCCCCCCCACCCAAGTGCACAAATTTTTGTGCACCAGGCCTCTAGTAATAATTATAATAACCACTATCACCACAACTTACTATTTCCCAAGCACTTTACTGGCATCATTTTATTTAATCTTCTCAACCATTTTGAGCTAACAGTAGTCCCAGTTCACAGTGAGAAACCCAGTGAATGAGTCTGAATTTGAATGCAGACTGGAAAGCTTCCAAAGCATAAGATTTTCACTGCTATTCCTTATTCCTCATTACCAAAGAGTAATTGTTGGTAGTAAATACAGCATATGTGGGGAACAAAGATGGTTTCAATATAAAGATGAAAATAGCAAGTTACCCATGGGAGAACCTTTCAAAATATTATTGCATCAACAGCATCTGGACTGAAGAAGACCTGAATGTCATTCACCTCCATAGGAGACAGTCTGACTAGGTAGTTTACCAAGTATTTTTAAGTATTACTAGAACATTTCCCTTTATATCTTACATCTCAGAAGATTTTGATTCCCTTTCTTGTATAGGGTAAACATAGCAGAGACCTAAAAAATATAAAGGTGTCTTGAGGAACCCTCAGGAGAACAGCATCAGCCTGGATTTGGGGAACTGAAATAAATGAGGAGCTGATTGAGAGAATCCTCCATACATTTGAGCTGAACTTTTTTGGCATTTAGTATCTTTACCAGAGACCAAAGGGAATTGGGAAGGATTTATTTTTATGGCTCTTTTCTTCTTAGTGGTTTAAAATTCTTTTTACATTTTTTAATGAGTTCTTTAATGCTACATGGAGAGACTGAGCCATGTCTCTGTTCTCAAGGAGGCTTTGAATTCTACCAAATGCTATGCAGGTAAAATAGAGAGTGTTTCATGAGTCATCTCTTTTTCCCTGAAGAAATGGCACAAGTCAGTATATTTTCAACTGGGTTTGATGACTCTTGCATGATCTTTCTGCATCTATTCTCTTCCACGCCTCACTCTACTATGGCTGGTTTAGGTTTTCTGTGATTTATGACTCTATGTGTTTATAGATTCTTAATTCACCGCCACAACCTTAGCATGTCCAATTGTGGATAAATCTCCACAATTTGAAAGATGTTTTTGTGAGAGATGCTCCTGATAGCATCCCTTAACATCTGCTGGACATTGGTATAAATTAGTGATTTTCAACCATTTTTATCTCATGGCACACCTAAGCTAATTATGAAAATTCTGCAGCACACCAATATATATATATATATATATATATATATATATATATATATATATATATATATATATATATATATATATATATTTCTGACCTGACAAATAAATGCATAATTTTGATTAGTTTACAAAAAAATAATAATAGCAATTACCTTTTTGAGCCAAGGTGACTTTTTAAAAAAATCAGGTGCCTATTGTATATAACGATTTCTGGTACCAAGAAATAACCAACCAATGGCAATCTTATTAGGGAACATAACCAATAAGATGTGACTCTATTGCCCCACCAATGTTGCTCAGTGGTTATCAACCTATGAACCAGGAGGTCATAGTTTGATTCCAGGTCAGGTCACATGCCTGGGTTGCTGCCGGGGTCCAGCCCCAGCAGGTCCAGGGGTCCCCAAATGTGTAGACGGAGTCGGCGAAGAAGGAAGGACACGGAGACAGCGTTCAGTTGATCAGCAGCCTAGCCAGGATCTCCAGCCAGGATCTCCAGCCAAGTTCTGGTCTGGATCTCCAGAGAGGTTCTGCTTCGGATCTCCAGCGAGGTTCTGTAGCCATGTTCTCTCGCTAGATTCTTCAGCCAGGTTCTGTCCAGGTTCTCCAGCCAGGTTCAGTCACCAGGTTCTAGTCAGGTTCTCTTGCCAATTTCTGTAGTCAGGTTCAGTCCAGGATCTTTTGCCATGTTCTCTCGCTAGGTTCTGTCTCTAGGTTCTGAGGCCAGTTTCTGTCCAGGATCTTTTGCCATTTTCTCTCCAGCGAAGTTCTTCTGTCTCTAGAGAACGTTCTGTGTAGGTTCTGTGCCTAGGTTCTGTCTCCTAAGTTCTGTGTTCTAAGTTCTGTGTCTTGCTGTCTTGTTACATCTGTATTTATACCAGTTGATTCAATCCTATCAATCTCTATTACAAAGGTTAGGGCGTTTCTTATCTCCATTCCAGGGAGTAAAGATTATGTAGCTTAAGCATGATTGTTCATAGTTAAAGTGATTAATTACCTGCCTGGCACTTAGTTGAGGGGTTTTATTCCCTCCCTAACTTCAGGGGAAAATCCCTACCTGGGGATTCAACCTTTCTCGGAGAGGTGACCTTGGTTAAAACACAGCACCAAGAAGGTGAGCAAACATATTAAGAACCGTATGCCATATATGCCAGGTCCCTTGAAACAGCAAGGATGGACCGGCTCCCGGCAGGTTGTGGGTTCCCTCCCCAGTGTGGGGCGTGCAGGAGGCAGCTGATCAATGATTCTCTTTCATTATTAATGTTTCTAGTTCTCTCTTCCTCTCCCTCTCTGAAATCAATAAGAACATATTTTTTTTAAAAGTGGCAATGCTGGAGGCAAATTCCAGCAGGTCATAATTATGCAAGAAGTTCATCAGAAGGCTGATGGATCTTGGGGCTTCAGCAGGGCTGAAGATCTGCATATTATTACCTGCTGCCAAACAGCTGTAGTCATTTCCCCTAACCTGATAATCTTTCCCTGTTTATCAAACCTTACCTTTGATATGTACATCTGCTCTCCTAAAGGCCAATGTGTTTTCCAGTAAATAAAAAGCTGTGGGTTGGGAGATTCCCGGAGCTTAGTCACTAGAGCTAAGTTTCCACCTGGTTTCCCCAAATGCCTTCCAAATTTATATTTCTTGTATAGTCTCTATTCATTTATGTCACAGCCCCTCCTCCAGATTCCTGAACCCTTGCTGCGAAAAGACTGCGGCAAGGCAACTCTATTATATGACCTATATATTTATGGTTTAAGAGAAGGCAGTCAGGCAGCTATTATTGTGTTGGCTGTTGTCATTTTTTTATTTGACAATCTAAGGGAAAATAGTTCAGTATTCCTGACTAAATAGTCAGGTGTTGCATGTTTTAAAAATTCCTGCAGCACACAAGTGTGCCTCTTTTGGCACACCAGTATGCCATGGCACACCAGTTGAAAATTGCTGCTATAAATGTTAAATAATTATTATTTAATGTTTTATTATTTATTAGTAGTAGTGCTAAGTCTTTGTTTCTAGTCTCTTCCTCTGTTCCCATTCTTAAATATCCCCATGCAAATTTCTCAAGTTTTGTGTTTATTCAACATACCTCCATAGGATATCAGGCTAGGTACCCAAGATGACTTTTACTTGGCATCAACATTAAGACTGGTAAGATTCTTATTTCTTTCCAGGGTATCTTCAAAACTATTCCTTTTTTGGGGATTCCAGGTTAACCCCAGGATAGATTATTACTTCTTTTCTATATATACAATGACATTTGGTCCCCTAATTCTTGAATGAAAGGACACATTAATTTCACTCCTTGGCTTCTTACTGTGCTGCAATGACCACCAGTTTCTTCCCATGATGCCTGTCTCTCTGTCCCTGAGTCCTGAAAATTGTCTTCTTTGCTCTTACTCATTTCTTTCCATTTGGCTTGGCTTTTATGCACATGTCCTGTTATGAAAGCTGACTAGTGAAAAGTTAACTACACAAATCTCTGCTTAGTTTGTTGAAGGCCATGCTGCTTTGAGAGGTGATATTTTCCTGGTAGTTTGCCCACATCCTATTATTCCTGTCTGGTGTTCAAGAGTAGATGATTTTCCCTTTCCATTTTAAAGCTCTGATCCTATTGAATCACTAATACTCAAATGCTTGTTTCCAACCTTAAGGCTGATCTTGACTTTCAACTGTCATCAGGACAGAGGTATCAACAGTTCTCTAGGACTATGATTGATCATTCTCTGGAGGATTTATCATGCTGCCTAGTGTTTAGGTTCTTTCTAGAGACCTGAGTCCTCATTTTATGGAACAGATTTTCCCAAATCCTAACAGTGCAGGTCAAGAATTTACAAAATATAGGAAGAATTTTAAATAAGAAATACGTTCAGCTAACAGCAAGAGAATGACTGTTGTCTTAAACCTTCCTAAAAGTCCATCAATATCATTTCCATCAAATTTTTTAATCACCCTAGTTTAATTATTTTCACGTTTTGAGTCCTATAATATTTCTTTTATCACTCTTATAGTAGTTATTATATATTCATTCTATTGTCTTTACTTGTGTCTGAGTCTTTTCCTGTAAAAGTTTCTCAAGGGCACTTTATAATCTTGCATTCTCTCAAGCTATTGATATTCCTTTCCCTAGTCTGAAACTCAAGTGAACACTTTAAAAGCACTCAGAAGGGTCCTCATTTCTTTCCACCCCTGGTTCAAGTTAATTGTTATTTTTCTCTCATCAGACGAGTGGATCTCCTAAGCACTCCCAAAGAAAACCACTTACCCATTCTGATGGGTTCGGTTTTTATTAATGTGTCAATATTATCTGATCCTCCATAATACTATGCAATATGATAACTTATTCCTAACTCACAACCTTTTCTTTCTAAATAGCTCCAAGCCTTTCTACTCTTTTCCATATACTTCTGTCAATAAACCGCTTACTTTTAGTCCATTGGACTACCCATCAAACTTTTCCCCTAACATTCCAGCTGGAGCTGTTCTAACTAAAGGTCACCAAATAATCTGTTACCTTTCAAATATCAGAGCTTTCTTTTCATGGCTCTTCTTTTTGAGCCTGTTGGACCATTGATTAGAAATGTGATCCTCTTTTCCTTCTACAATTTGAAACTTTTCTTTCCATGAGGGTTTATAAAATCACTCAACCGTTGGCTTTTTCTATTTTATTCCTTTTGCCCTTTTACTAATTATTGCATTAATGTTAATATTACCTAGGGTTTTATTTTTTACATTTCTTCAATTATATTAATAATAATAGAGATTTTTGATTTTTGATTTTTTTCTACTTTATTCCAATGCCTGTTCTATGGCTTATGAGTTGTCTCAATGACTAAATAAGTGGGCAATTATCTCATGCTCATTTATGAAAGTGAAGACTGAAATTTAGGTAACTATCCTACAAAGATAAAAGGAAGAAGTGGCATTAACATCTAAGCATGCTGATTCCTCAACCTACTCAAAAGCTTTCATGGCTAATTTTATCCATATCTATGATGCTAAGTATTATCTTTATTTTTCTGATTCTAAGATCCATATCTTCAACCTTGACCTCATATATACCCCAGATTGGTGTTTCTACATGCATCCCACCCAACTTTCTTAACTTATCTTTGACCAGAAAGGACTCTAGCCAAATCATGGTGGTGACCAGATGATCATGACCTCTTGCCTTGCTCCTGCTTTACATTCTGCTATAGGATTCCCTAATCTGTATACGTTGCCCACAAGGCACACTCTTTTTTTAAAAAATACATTTTATTGACTTTTTACAGAGAGGAAGGGAGAGGAATAGAGAGTTAGAAACATCGATGAGAGAGAAACATCGACAGCTAACTCCAGCACACTCCCTACTGGGGATGTGCCTGTAACCAAGGTACATGCCCTTGACTGGAATCGAACCTGGGGCCTTTCAGTCTGCAGGCTGATGCTCCATCTACTGAGCCAAACCGGTTAGGACAATGAGGCACACTCTTAAATGAATCCTAATTTCTTAAGATCTAACTCAAATATATTATTTTATTTCTACTTTTCCTGACTTTCACATGCAAAATTAATTTTTGCCGCATCTGTATGCTATAAAAAACTCACTGAACATAGCTCTATTACAATGCTTAACCCAGCACTGTAGTTTGTTTTGATTGCCATATGTTTTTTAATAAATAGATGGTAAAATACATTAAATTATGATTGTCTTTTTACATAGGATAGAAATCAATGTCTTGCACATAGTATGACCTGAGTAATCATTTCTTGGATGAGCAAAATGAATATTTCTCCAAAATTACATGTTAAAAATAGCAATTTTAAGATTGGCATGTGCTTCCTTATTCATTGCCAGCTGGTGTCTATAGCTAATTGAGACCTCCAGGACACAGTGCTCTCTGGACACTACCCCACACAGTTTCTCCCATGTCAAAAGCTATCTGATAGAGACACGCACAAACATAATCTAAGTAACAAGGTTGATATAGAATAAGTGCATGACATGAATTAATTATTAGAATAATAAATGTGTTTTTCTTAAATTCCTTGTCTTCTATTTCTGTATATCCATTCCCTACCTAGATTTTTAAAATCCATTTCAAAGATATCCCCTCCATGAATCTTTTCAACAACATGCGGTTGAAAAGAATCTCTCATTTTTTTTTCTATAATTTTGTACTCTGTGTCTGTCTATCTCTTTCCTGATGCATCTCTTTACAATGATTACTTCTATTAGCCAATAAGATGCTGGAGGATAAAGTTTTCTTTTTTATTCCTCTTTGATAATCTTTGTGCCCACCACAGCTTTTCTAACAGTAGGCACACAGTGGGGATAATGCCTCACATGTGGCTAATTATAAATTCCTCTTTAATTAATCTAAAAAAATATAGTTGTATACCTGAGACTCATTAAGTCAAGACAATAAGCATCAATTAGCTAACACTATGCCCAGCCACATGCATAGACTCTATGACTTATAGAGGAAAAGAACACATGATTGTTCCCCTTGTAGCTTTTATGAAGTCATTGGAGAAACAGACTTTTACAAATGAAACTGGAGAACTGTGTGTAATCAGATGAGTGGTTTTTTCCATTTACGTCACTGCCATTTAAATGATGGAAAGAGATTCTTTCTCTACTTCTTAATTGTGTCCAATGATTCTGAACTTCAACAGCTGGAAATGAACAGTTTGACTGACAACAGTCAGTGAAAACTCATGCTTGGGAAGGAGTTCAAAGGACTATGATTACTAAGAGCGGGATTGTCAAAATCAAGTTCAGTCCATGGGGAACAGCTCTCATCATGAAGACTATCTAGACAGGGGAAGGAGATGAGTCAACACAATCAGAGATTCAAACTGTTAAACTGGAAGCTATTTGGATAAGGTTTGATGCTGAGTTCACTATTGCATTTGATGGCTTTGTATGGCTAACAGTAACCACCAGGCAAGAGTTAGGAACAATTTGTCCCACTCTAGGAAGAGTGCCAGTCTAAAGTACATATGTGTTCAGATTCCGTCTGCTCACCTCCATCCTGACTTCAATACCATTTAGCTCTTGACCCTGGCAGTTTTCTTAAGTCAGATTTGTTTGAACCAAAAATTCAGAAAGTACTTATGGACCTTTGAGATCCTGGCTAGTGAGTTTATTTATTTTTTTTAAAATACAAATTTATGGGTATGCAACTATTTGTTTTAAATAACATCTAGCCACTGGTGCAGTTCCACATAGTTTATTTAAAATAACTATGACAAAATATAGAAAGGTTAAAAACTCAAAAATACACAAAAGTGCTCCCTAAACACTGAAAATTTATTTGGAGGAGCTGGAAAATATTAACTTTTATTATGAGCCCAATGGATATGGATTATGTGAAACAATATCACTCTTTGTGAAAAGGTTGTCATCCCTTCCAAGAGGAGAAGTTGCCAGCTGGTTGGTCCCTGGCTCTCAGACTGTCCTCTGGCTTAGAGACCCAGCCTGCTCAGTCCAGGAAGCTGAATGAGTGCCTATCCCCCGGGACTGCATAGGTACTGCTTTTAAACATTGCCTACAACCTCACTCAATCAAATAAAAATAGCTTAATGTTCAGTTATCTTAACACCTCAGAAGCCGGTTAAGAAAATATATGTGTGTTATTACTACTACATAGATACATTTATTCACGTAAGAAAGGTATCCCCTTTTAAGACACTTTATTTACACATTTTGAAAAGCTATTGCAATAAATTCATTTTGTTAGGACAGGACATTTTACTGTCATTTGCCAGAAAGTTTTCTTAATAATAAACAATGTTATCATGTCTATGATGCAAGAATGCCCCCTAGGTGTTTGCAAAGCACAGTCTGCACAACTCTTCTTGGCAGAAATACCTGGCATTTGCAACTCAAACCTCTTAGGTAGTTTTTATTTATTAAAACTTATAAAAGGAGCCAAGGATGTCTTAATTTGTGAGTTTTCTGGCATGATTAATGTGCTATCAGTGAGGTTACTTATGATTATCTCGTTTCTCATATTTTAGTTGCTGTAACATTACTAACGACGTCCTAGTGCCTCACATTTTTTAATGCAATGTAGCAAGTACTTTCCTGTGAAAATGACATTTTAATTGGTCAGAAACTGCTGAATATCTGAAATTTCATATGTTTCAATCAAATGCAGTGGTCATATATTTTAAAAATAGGTGTTCATTTAAAATATTTTCGGAGTACTTTTGTTTACATGCCCTCAGATCATTGAATAAGTGATACATTTAAAATTATACATGTGGGTGAACAAAAACCTTTAGGGAAGATGGTGTGGATATATTTTTTTCTATTTCCCCAAGTATAACTTAAAACAGCCGTGGGCAAACTACGGCCCGCGGGCCGAATTCGGCCCGCTTGAAATGAATAAAACTAAAAAAAAAAAAAGACCATACCCTTTTATGTAATGATGTTTACTTTGAATTTATATTAGTTCACACAAACACTCCATCCATGCTTTTGTTCCGGCCCTCCGGTCCAGTTTAAGAACCCACTGTGGCCCTCGAGTCAAAAAGTTTGCCCACCCCTGAAACAATCTTGGGCATTATATAGAAAACAAATTTAAGATGAGGCTGGTATTTTATTAATCACTAGCTATAGCTTCATGAGGTAGGACAAGTAAAGCATTACCTTAGCCCCATGTCTTTAAGAAAAATTAAATAATAGGGCAAGTGACAACTCCTATGTCATTAAGTAGATTTAATTTTCATTAGAGGAGAGGCCATTTTCCTAAGTTAAGAAGAACTCAAAAAGCATAATATAAAGATCTAAAATAATATAATATTCTTCCTTTTAACCTCATTCTTTTAAATTACATGAGCAATAAATATTTATAGTAGATGAAGTCACTTATGACTATAACTTCCAGGAAAAAAAAAACACTTTAAATTTACATACAAAGCCTTCAAGTAGTTTTCCTCTTCATTTAGAGTGGACCAGATAAATAGATGCAAAACTTGAATATTATAAAATAGGATAATTGATCATTAATTTTTAGATTGCCTTCTTTACCTACATACTGTAAACATGAATTATACCTATGAAGTGTTGCAGGAATTAAACAAAATTTCAGACATCAAGAAGCTTATATTTGACTTCGAAGGATAAGACTAACACAGATGCAAGACTATAATCTTCATGATTGCAAGGACTCAGTTACTATTATAGCCTTGCACCACACATCGAGAGTGTCCCAGGGCAGAAACTCAAGAGATGTGGTGAATAGATGAATGCATGAAAGGGTAGCTTAAATGTAATAAATCACAAACAACTGAAAATGGTCGGGTGGCTTTAAGTTTGTTTTGGGTGGTCAGAGAAGCCTGGCTTAGGTCGCTTAACTTAGGAATTGAAAGAGTTAGAGAGAAGAGAAAAGCAGCTCTCTGGAAGGGCAACAAGAGAAAGGGTACACTAAAGAGAAAGCATGAGATCTGCCTGGAGTAGACTTGCAGACATTTGACTTGGATCATAATGGGCATATGAGGCAATATTGGTTAGACCCAAGTGCAGGGACCGTGGAAGCTTAAATAAGGAGAGTGTTTTATCTTCCGGGTTTTGCACACCTGGCTATAATCTTCACTGACTGTGCAGTGTTGAGAAGCTGCTTTGGCCTTTCTGGTCACCAGTGTCCTCACATCTGTAATTAGAACACTGAAACTGCCCCGTAAATTTGTACTAAGATTGAATGAACTAAAGTTTATAAAGGATTAACACATAGTAATCACTCCATAAAATCTGGTGACTTTGATCAGCACTTTACATATGGTAACTTGGGTAATTTTTTTTAGTTCCTTTAAAAATTTTATTATGTAATATTTGATACATGGCAGATTATATGTGCTTTGTACATTTTATGAAGCTTAATAATAACCCAAGCACTTGTGAACTAACTATCCATCTTCAGAGCTAAAGCAGAACCAATATCTTTGAAGCCCCCTGTGTGTTCCTACACAATGACAGAGGTAATCATTATGTTGACATTTTAAATACATTTTGAGTCATAATTTACATATAATAAAATGCAGTCACCTTGAGTGTGTAAGTCCATAAATTTTGACAAATGTGTATGTACCACCTCAATACCCAATGTAACAAATGACTAACCACCACTCTAACAAAGATATGAAATAATTCAATCATCCTAATAAGTTCCCTTTTTGCACCATTACAGTCAACCCCAGCCACATTTTGTCCCAGGCAACCACTGATATGATTTTTTTAAGATTCTTTATTGTTTAAAGTATTATATATGCCTCCTTTTTCCCCCGTTGACCTCTCCCCAGCCATTCCCACCCCCCAGCACATGTCCTCAACCTCCTAGTGTCTGTGTCCATTGGTTATGCTTATATGCATGCATACAAGTCCTTTGTTTGACCTCTTACCCACCTCCCTCCCCTGCCTTCCCTCTGAGGTTGGATAGTCTGTTCGATGCTTCTCTGTCTCTGATTTATTTTCATATGTTTATTTTGTCCACTTTAAAACTTCACATGAATGGAATCCTTTTGGTACCTGGCTTCTTTCCCTCAACCTAATGCTTAGGTTTCTCCATATTATGTGTATCTACAGTTCGTTGATTGTTATTGCTGAGAAGGATGTGCTATGTAGACTATGCCACAACCAATGACATTTGGGTTGTTTCTAGTATGCACTATATGCATAAATCTGCTATGAATACTCATGAACAAAATTTTTGGTGGGTATGTTTTCACTTCAGTTAAATACCTAGCAGTGAAATATCTATGTTTAGTGTAGATATTGTAAGAAACTAATAAAATGTTCATAGAAAAAATTTTGTTTAACATTTCACTGCTACCATAAATGTATGAGAGTACTGATAGCTCTATATCCTCACCAACAATGATTATTAAAAATTTTACTTTTAGACATTCTCATTGGTATAAAATAGGTTTCTCTTTGTGGGTTTAATTTTCATTTATCCATGACCAACTGTGTTAAGCATCGTTTCATGAGCTGATTGGCCAGAAGTATGTCTAATTTTCTGAAGTGTCTGTCAAAGTATTTTGTCTGCTTATTTTTATCAGACTCCTTATTGTCGTTGTTTTTTTAACAATCTACACTAATAAAAGACAAACATGCAAATTGACCATACCTTCGCTACACCTTAAGCCATGCCCACCAGCCAATCAGAGTGACTATATGCAAATTAACCCAACCAAGATGGCGGCCAGCAACCACGGAGCTGTAGCGAGCAGGAGGCTTGGTTGCCCCAATGATGGGAGAAGCCAAGCTTCCTGGCAGGCTGCTGCCTCCTCTCAAGGCAACAAAGTTTCAATTATAGAAGGTAAATAAACCCCAGATACCTGCTTCCAGTCGCCATGGCCACGGAGCTGGAGCGAATAAAAAAAAACAACACAAAAAAAGGAAAGGCTGGGAGCTTCGGTCACCAGGAGGCTTGGTCAGCCTAAAAACAGCCATCAGCCCCTCACCCAGGCTGGCCAGGCACCCCAGTGGGGACCCCCACTCGGAAGGGGGTGTGGGCAGCCTGAAAACAGCCCTCAGCCCCTCACCCAGGCTGGCCAGGCACCCCAGTGTGGACCCCCCACTCTGAACGGGGAGTGGGGAGCCTGAAAAGAGCCATCAGCCCCTCATCCAGGCTGGCCAAACCCCCATTGGGTGAGGGTCCCCACTGGGGGGCTTGACCAGCCTGCAAACAGCCATCAGCTCCTCACCCAGGCTGGCCAGCCACCCCAGCAGGCCCCCCAACCTAGCCAGGCACCCCAGCAGGCACCCCAACCTGATCTAGGGCAAACCAGTTGGCCCCCACCCGTGAACCAGGCCTATATCCTATCTAATAATAGACAAACATGGTAATTAACCATACCTCTGACACGCTTCCCATTGGCTAATCAGAGCGATATGCAAATTAACTGCCAACCAAGATGGCGGCCAGCAGCCAGGCAGCTGAAGCAAACAGGAGGCTTGCTTGCTCCAATGATGGAGGAAGCCAAGGTTCCCCGCCTGCCGCTGCCCAGCTCTGAGCTGCACTCTAAGCGACTATGTTGCAATTATAGAAGCTAAAAAATCCCCAGAAACCTGCTTTCAGCCAGCCGGGCCTCAGAGCTGAAGTTGCAACAGTGTTTCAATTATAGAAGCTAAACAAAGCCCAGATACCTGCTTTCAGCAGCCGAGGTCTCAGAGCTGGAGCCGAGCCTCAGAACTAAAGCCGGCTCTCAGCTCCAGTGACAGCCATAGAAGTTAAATGAATCCCAGAATTAAAAAAAAAAAAAAAGAAAAAAAGGAGAGGTTGGGAGCTTCAGTTACCCGCCAGCCTGAAAACGGCCCTCAGCCCCTCACCCAGACTGATCAGGCACCCCAGTGGGGACCCCCACCCTGAAGGGGGTGTGACCAGCTGCAAACAGCCATTATCCCCTCATCCAGGCTGGCCAGGCACCCAAGCGGGACCCCCACCCTGATCCAGGACACCCTTCAGGGAAAACCAGCTGGCCCCTACCCGTGCACCAGGCCTCTATCCTATATAGTAAAAGGGTAATATGCAAACTGACCCTAACAGCAGAATGACTGGGAATGACTGGTCACTATGACACACACTGACCACCAGCAGGCAGACGCTCAATGCAGGAGCTGCCTTCTGGTGGTCAGGGCACTCTCACATGGGAGGAGCTCTGCTCAGCCACAAGCCAGGCTGATGGCTGCCAGCACAGTGGTGGTGGCGGGAGCCTCTCCTGCTTTCTCAGCAGCGCTAAGGATGTCCGACTGCAGCTTAGGTCTGCTCCCTGCTGGCAAGTGGACATCCCCTGAGGGCTGTCGGGCTGCCAGAGGGATGTCTGACTGCCAGCTTGGGTCTGACCTCCCAGGGAGCAGGCCTAAGCCAGTAGGTGACATCCTCCGAGGGGTCCCAGACTATAAGAGAGCATAGGCCGGGCTGAGGGACCCCCTGAGCTCACAAATTTTTGTGCACCGGGCCTCTAGTTGAATTATAAGGCTCATTTAAAATTCTGAAAGCAATGTGTTTTGTTTTTGTCAGATATATGCACTGTGAATATTTTCTCTTGGACTGTGATTAACCTTTTCTTATGCATAAAGGTGTCTTTGACAGAGCATAGAGTTTCAATTTTGGGAAGCATAGTTTATTATTTTTGTGTAAGGTTAGCGTTTTTTGTGACCTAGGAAATCTTTGCTTAACATGAAATTGTAAACATCTCCCCTTATGTTTTGTCTTAGAAGTGCAATAGCTTAACCAAACCTCTAGTGAGGGAAGGCCTTATTATCCCCATTTCAGAATCTGTAAAATGTCATGGAGAGGAAGGTGGTGAAAGTCACAGACAGGCCTGTTGGACTTAGGGGAAAGGAGAGTGCCAGGAAGATAGGACCTGAAATTTCTGAAATCGAACCCCAAATTCTCTACCTCTGGGCTGCATGACCTTGTATAAGTAACTTCACTGCATCGGGCTCGGTTTCCTCATTTTTTTTTTTTAAATGAGGGGTTAGAATGGAAAGCCTTCTAGTTCGCTGCGGCTCTAACTTTATAAGTAAGCAAAGCCCAGTTTCCTTTATTGTGGGCTCTGGAGGGCCAATCCCAGCTGCCCGTGGAAGCTTCGCCTGTCTATTGTAAATGACGTGTAAACTCCTCCAGCCTGGCAAACTGATCAGGGACAGGCGCTGCTATGCCATTTCACCCCAGTGGGCTGGCCAAATTCCAACCCCTGTAATTGTACCCACAACCCCAGTTCCCCTGTGGTTTCAGTGTTAGTTGGGATGGAGTGTGTGGGGTTCCTCCACCCGTCTGCCCTGCCTTCTGCAGCAGTCGGCATCTATTGCTCTGTGCCACAAGACAACATCAGGCCGGCCCCTGGGGAAGCTTCTGTGTACAGTCCCAGCATGGGGGTTCAGGGGGGATGCTTTCATGTAGGCAGCCTTGAGATCAAAGGCTTCCTATCAGTGGAAATGTCTCTGGTTACTCCCTCCAAGCACTGAGAAGAAAACCAGGGCCTGGGCAACAGGAGGCACAATAATGTAGATATAATTTGGAAGGAAGATTACATTTTTGAAATTTTAAGGGAAATGAAAATAATATGGTTCCAGGCAGAAACCACATACAAGCCCATGTTTATTTCCATGAGGCTGCTGCTCCAGAGGTAACCTCGCTAATTAGATTTGTTGTGTGATTTTGTTATTAGATCTTTGTTAATGAACTTGCACCATCTCATCTTGCCTGCCATCTCCCTGGGCTGCTCTGGAAGTCTGCACAGAGAAAGCAAGGGAGGTACCTGAGTGGGAGGCACATATTTGTTACCCATGCAGCCATACGTGCTTTATAGGGGACATTTCAAACACTTTGAAAGCCCAATGAGGCAAATGGGCTGGACATCTTTGTCCATTAAAGAAACTGATGATACTCTCTAGTTCCCTCCATGAGTATGATGCTAAGCAAAATAGGCCAGGCAGAGAAAGACAAGCATCACATGATCTCACTCATGTGGAATCTAATAAACAAACTAAATTGATGAACAAAATAGATCCAGAGACACAGAAGCATGGAACAGACTGAGGAATCTCAGAGGGAAGGCAGGGGTGGGGAGAGATTAACCAAAAATTTTATATGCATATATGCATAACCCATGGACACAGACAATAGTGTGGTGAAGGCCTGGGGAGGGGGCATCAATAGGGAAGAAAGGGGACATCTGCAATACTTTCAGTAATAAAGGTAAATTAAATAAAATTTAAGAAGAAGAAGAAACATGATCCTAGTAGTTAAATGACAACCTGGCTGAGGAGAGGGAGTAGATGGAGAGCAGAAAAACTGTTAGCTGTGGCCTCATCTTGTCTGAGGCCACTGCTATTTGAATAATGATTCACTCATTTCTTTTTTCTAATCTCTCCCCATCCCAGTTTTTTTTTAATTTTTCCACGTCGTATGCCTTATGAATAACCTTGTACCATAAACATCCAGAAACCCATGATGAAGTTTAATTTTGCAGCTATGCCTTCATTCTCCTGCCTTTTTCTTGCAATATGAAAGGTCAAACTCCTCTGCTCTCCAACTGCACCAGCCTACAGTTTATGATCCTAACCTCTTGGTGTGCATTGTGCATTGTTGAACATCTGTGTGAGTCAATGTGGTTAACCTTCATGCTCTGGACTCACAAAGATTGACTTGAGAGAAATGTTGTGAGTCTTACAAATTACTTCACTGACAAACTAATAGAACAATAAGCGTTCTCTTGATTGAAGGGAGTATATTTGCCCTTGAAGGGTAGCAGAATATGCCACCCCAAAATTATGCCTCTTTGGCATTAGGATTATTTAGAGCTGATTATTTTGAAAAAAAAAATCTATAGACAGAAGAGAAGCTCTTGTAAAACAGAGAAGCTATCCTCTTGTAAGATAAATTTTTTATTTATAGAGGAAATCATTTGTAAGGATGATTCTAAGCCACAAGAGAATCTTATCAATGGAGAGGATATAGACTTATATCTGCATAATAATTCTTTTTTTTAAAGCAATTTTATTGATTTTAGAGAGAGGAAGGGAGAGGGAGAGAGAGAAATATCAATGACGAAAGAGCATAATTGATCAGCTGCCTCCTGTACACCCTATACTGGGGACTTAGCCTGCAACCTGAGCTTGTGCCCTGACTGGGAATCGAACTGTGACTTCGTGGTTCAGAGGTTGATGCTTGACCACTGAGCAACACCAGCTGGACTCCATAATAATTCTTACCATGGTTTACCTTGCTGTTCCTGGTAACCTCCCATAACTGACCCTCCCCTTCACCTTTTTATTTTTATTTTTTTGTCTTTAGTTGAAGATGGTATAAAACATGGTGGATTGGGCCATCTTGGGGAGTTACTCAATTTTTCTGGGTATCTCTCATGTATATGTGAGGCATTCATGTTAATAAAATTCTGTTTGTGTTTCTCTTCCTACTAAAATTCTTATTAAATCTCAGGAACAATGTTTTTCCTCCCTGACATTCTTTGTGTCATTATTCAATTTAGCAAAAGTTTCGTATTAAGGATTGCTCTCAAAATGAAGAGCAGAATCAGTTTATTATTCCCAGAAATACCTCGCCCCCCTTTTCATCTTCCCTAGGGCTGTCTCTGTTTATTTTGTCATCTGTTATAACTGCCCAAGATTTGCCTTTCTCTTTAACTGTAGTTTTTTTAAGGTCCCTGTTGCCAGGAAGCAGAGGCTACCATGAAAATATTATGCCAGTAGCTTTAATGCTCATAAAGCTATTACCTCTTTGCAATGTAATCCATCTTGTCTTCCTATGACCCACAGAGAAGCAGTCTGTAAAAAAAAATAAAGGAATAAAGAATCTGATGGTATCATTCTGTCATAGTAACTAAATTTCCATGAACTACTCGTATACTTTTTTTCTGGCTCAATTTTGAAAATATAAATATCTGTCTCACCATAATCACAAGGATATAGAGAAAATAGATGTTTTCATTCAAAAATATTTGTTGAATTCCTTATTTTTTTTTAAAAAAATACATAATACTATTGTTGGAATTGTGATGAGTAAGATGTACTTCCTACTCTCAAATTTCCTATGTTCTAAGAAAGACATAATGTAGAATGAAATAGTGGAATAAATGCATTGAAACGCATGATGGGATCTCCATGGAGGTCTTCATGGGGAAAGCATCATCTGTACTGGTCCTAGAAGCACGATGGGGTAGACTGTGTCACACCTAGAAATGACTGTGGCAAAACTGCATTTCAAAAGAACTGCTCTGGAAATAATGGTCTAAAAGAATGTTGAAGAAAACTGGCTGTATCAAATCCAGTATTGGAAAGTGCTTTTCTACCAATCAGTGATGGCGAACCTTTTGAGCTCAGCATGTCAGCATTTTGAAAAACCCTAAATTAACTCTGGTGCCGTGCCACATATAGAAATTTTTTGATATTTGCAACCATGGTAAAACAAAGACTTACATTTTTGATATTTATTTTATATATTTAAATGCCATTTAACAAAGAAAAATCAACCAAAAAAATGAGTTCGCGTGTCACCTCTGACACGCGTCATAGGTTCTCCATCACTGAATTAAATGCAATGTAAATGAAACATATGATCATCATTATAAAACCCCAGTGAAATCTGTATTATATAATTTTCATTATTGGAAATCCCTAAAGGCAAATGCATTGACACTTAGTGCTATTTTTTTTTAAGCATGGTGAATCTGGCAAAGGTTGAGAAAAAGGTTGAGAGCAGAGAGCCCTAAGCAAGACTTCTAATACTGTATTCCTCTCCAGCATGAGCTTTGCTCAGAGGCCTTTCCTCACTATCTTCCATGAACTTTGGCTCCAAATAATAAACACAGCCACTTAGAAACCACTTGAATTTCCTTGGAATAGGAAAGCTGTAATAGTTTCCCAGGGCCACAGTAACAGATTACAACAAACATAGTGGCTTAAAACAGCAGGAACATTTATTCTCTCATTGGAAATCTAAGTCTGGAGGCCAGAAGTCCGAGGTGAGGGACTACACTCTGTCTGAAGGTTCTAGGAGAAAATCCTGTCTGGTCTTTTAACATTCGGTGGTTTCAGGTGTTCGTGGCATCACTATCATTTTCATTTTCTAAGGCAGCCATAACAAAGCACCATATACAAAGTACCACAACAGAAATTTATTTCCTCACAGTTCTGGAGGCTAGAAGTCTAAGATTAAGGTGTTTGCAGAGTTGTTTTCATTTGAAGGCTTCTCTCCTTGGCTCATAGATGGCTGTATTCTCCCTCTGTCTTCAGATGGTCTTTGTTCTGTGTATGCCTGTGTCTTCATCTCCTTTTCTTATAAAGACAGAAATAATATTAGATTACTGTCCACCCTAATAAACTTATTGAATCTTAATAATCCCTTTTAAGGCCTTAACTCCACATGAAGTCATATGCTGAAATACTGGGTATTAGGACTTTGACACATGAATGTTGGAGTCACAATGAATGCCATCACAACTACAGTCTCTGCCTCTGCCTTCATATTGCTGCCTCCTCTTTCTTCTTCTCTTCTGCCTCTGTTAATTCATCCTCTGCCTTTCTTTTATCTGGGTACTTGTCATTTGGTTCAGGGCCCACCCAGATAATCCAGAATTATCCCCTCATCTCAAGGTCCTTGCATTTATTGTATCTGCAAAGGCCCATATTCAAAGGTTCTGGGGACTAGGGAAAGGACATATTTTTTATTTTTATTTTTTGGAAAGTTATCATTCAGTGCACTACAGTTGTGTTCCACCAAGATATTAGTTACCCTAAGTCATTCATTATTTTTTTATTTTTAGTAGTATGAAGAATTATAGTTAAATTTAAATGGAAATACCATTTCTTAGTGGAGGGGGGATACCACTATATAGAGACATTACAGCATAATCAGAAATACCTTGTCCTATCTGTCACTTTTTAATGTTATACTTTAACACCAAATATTCAGATAGCATCAAGATTTAAGATGATTGGCTAATTTCTAAAAGTATATTTTTATTGATTTCAGAGAGGAAGGGAGAGGGAGAAAGAGATAGAAACATCAATGAAGATAGACAATCATTGATCAGCTGTCTTCCGCACCCCCCACACTGGGGATCTAGCCTGCAGCCTGGGCATGTGCCCTGACCTGGAATAGAACTGTAACCTCCTGGCTCATAGGTTGGCACTCAGCCATTGAGCTACACTGGCTGGGCTCT
Source organism: Myotis daubentonii (assembly GCF_963259705.1). Lineage (NCBI taxonomy): Eukaryota > Metazoa > Chordata > Mammalia > Chiroptera > Vespertilionidae > Myotis > Myotis daubentonii. The sequence continues at coordinate 81,568,191 of NC_081847.1, read as the reverse complement.
TGGCTAAAATTTAACAAGTTTTTCTGTATCTGTATTTAGGGAAGAGATAGGGGAAAAAGCAGAAATTATATTTCTACATAGTGAGATTTATGACTGCTATAAATACTTTGGTTCTAATTTATCATTTAAAATCATTTGTAAATGTTTAATAAAGATGCAGATCATTTATAAATTTACTTGATTATTTTTATTAGACTACTTATGTAATGGCAAAGAAGAACTAGGACTATAATCATCTAATTTAAGACACTATTACTTAATTAAAAAATATTTATTGAGCAAGCAACTATTAAGTGCCCAGCTATTGTCAAATTCATATTGAAAACCCATCCTATGGATTATCATTGTAGTTAAAGTCAGCACCATGTTGCTTTGTGCTAAGACTCATACAATTATGAACTCATCCTCACAGGACAGAAAATAACAGGTTTTCTAGGTTACCAAGAGTGACATTTAGGAAATAGTAAAATATTAGTAAGCAGTTCAGAGTGGCCAGAGAAAAAGGTTCTTGAGAGACTAGGACATCAAATGAGAAAAGACAGCAAGGGCTCTTTCAGAGTTGATCGCGGTACAGCATGCTTACGAATTTGCACTTTGTCTATTAGGCCGAAAGACATCATTGAAAATTTGATCAAAATGGGGAGAATGGTATAATCCAACTTAGAAATGGAAATCTAAACCTGGTATAATTTTACAAAGCAAGGAGTAAAATTAATACCAATACCATATTTTCTAACAGTACATAAAAGGAGACCTAAATATATGAAAGATATACGAGGTGAATATGAAATTTCTACCCTTATAATTGATCAATTCACTGTAACCTTAATTGGTATAATTTCTGTTAGTTTGCTTTGTTGTTAATCATCACCAAGGATATTTTTCCATTGACTTTTTAGAGAGAGTGGAAGGGAGAGGGAGAGACTGAGAGAGATAAACATCAATGTAAGAGAGACACATTGATTGGTTGTTTCCTACATGCCTCCAAACAGGACTGGGGATCATGCCTGTGACCAAGGTATATGACCTTGATAGGAATCAAACCTGGCACCCTTCAGTCCTCGCTCTGATGCTCTATCCACTGAGCCAAACAAGCTGGGGCTTTTAGTGTGTTTTTAACTATGGAAGCTTATTCTATATTTAAAGTAGAAAAATAAACATTAAAAAGAGCCAGCAGTTTTTTAAAAAAGTAAGGGGGTAGAGGGAACATATAAAACTTTAAAATACAGCATAAAGCTGCTATAATTAAAACAGTTTGTCCCCAGCATAGGAAGACTAACAGCAATGAAATGGAAAAGCAGGAAGGGTTCTATTAATACTCATGAGTATACATAAGATTTAATATATGATGAAGTCATTATTAAAAAATAACTTCACCCCTAGCTTCTTTCACACAAAAAACAACAACTAATTATAGGTAGATAAAAGTAAAACATGAGAAAGAGCATTAAAAAAACCCTCCAGGACACCAATGCAAAGGATTTAATGTTTCAGTGGAAAAGTTTATGATACAAGACTTAAAAAATAAAATTTAAAAAACAAAATATTTTAATATGTATTTTATTTATAAAAATAAATAAGCTGAGCAAAGATATTACCAAGTAAAAAAAAATCAACACAAAATATTGTTGCTATTTTTATGAGACTAACATATTTTAAATATCACTGAAAATCAATATTTATAAAGATCTATAATCACATAAGATGCTTATTACATGTGCCAAGTTTCTTATAAATAAAAATCTAAAATAAGACAAAGAAAATGTGTGAAGAGGTACTTAAAGGGAAACATGACTTTTAAACATATAAAAAGTATTGGTAGGAGTGTGAGAAAAGCTGCTCTCTCAACACATTTGGTGTAAGTACCAACTGATGCAATCTGTTAAAGGTACATCTTCCCCAGTCTTCTATTATTGACAATAATCATGGATTCATTTTACTCCCTGCTGCTTTCCTTTTCTTTCTTTTATATAAATACATTTTTATTGATTTCAGAGAGGAAGGGAGAGGGATAGAGAGATAGAAATATCAATGATGAGAGAGAATCATTGATCAGCTGCCTCCTGCAGGCCCCCCATCTGGGGATCGAGCCTGCAACCAGGGCATGTTGCCTTGACCAGGAATCAAACCTTGACCTCCTAGCTCATAGGTCGACACTCAACCACTGAGCCACACTGATCGGGCCCTTTTCTTTTTTATTATTAGGATACAACATAGAGAATTTTACTAGTTGAATAGTCCAAAGTATTTAGAATTGGGAAACACTCATCTAGTCTTACCTTCTTTTTATAATTACAAAGGACACAAAGCAGAGTTTTAAATACTTGTCTTTTATCGTCTACCAAGGGGCAGCTTCTGGACAAGCCTGAACTGACCTCTACGGTATTAATGGTTCTATACTCACTACTTATGAGGTAATTTTTACTTTGATTTCAGGTGGGTGTGACCGTGATTTTAAAACATGCTTAATGAAGGGAAGGAGCCAAATTCATAACAGTCAGAGAGTAGGACTTACCTGATGTGAACAAAACAACAAATTCCCTAATACAATTCTGTGATAAGAGGGTGTTGCAATGATGTTCACAGTTCACCAAATCTGATGAGTTACAATCCCCAGAGCCTGATGAGTGTTGGTGGTTTTGGAGAAGATGACGTTCATAGCTTGGGTCTCAAATTATGAACCTGATTTGGGTTGTTTTGGTCAGGGATGAGTAAGCTCAGGTTCATAATGAGTAGCTTTAAACATATTTTTTCTTTTTACAAAAATTCAGTTTGGCAAAAATCAAAACATTCTTTCTTTTGTCCAGCAGTTTCCCTTAATTATTAAACACATGTGGATGCTGATGGAAACTTAATCCATGTGTTTCTCATTCCCTTGCATTCAATACATCAAGGGCTCTTTCATAACAGCCTTTGACGTGAAAGAAGCATTCTGGGGTCTTTTCCTTAGGAACAGGAAATGCTTTTCTGCCAAGAAGCTAGTGAACTTTAACCCCCAAAGATTTAAATTCCACTGGAAATGCTGAAGCTAAAAAAAAAAAGAAAAAAAAGCACAGGATTTAACTTGGCAAGACAATGTTCCCCAATCCTTCCTTTCTTCCATTTAAGTTGTGGAAAATTACCTGGTGAACGCTGGGTTTGTTTTATTTTTCCTGATACCACATAGCCGATTGTTAGGCTGCATGGAGGGAGAGCATTTGTTCCACCTACAGCTGATGTTCCTGTACCAATGCAATTTAAGAAGTGTTGGTGGAATATTCTTCACCCTGAGGAGCAGGCTGCAAACATGGAAAGGAAAAACCTGCTTTCTGATCAAACCCTGCGCTCTTGTAACCATCAGGATTTCTTCTCTCTTCTCTGGGTTGGGCAATCAGCTATAGTGGGGAGGTTAATGTAAACAATATTAGTGTGATTCACTGTCACTCTCTAGGAGAGGAATCTGGGCATCTTTTTCTAACTTTTATTTATTTGTGTGTGTTTTTATTCCCCAAAGCGATAACAAAGTACTGCCAAGTTTAAGGATGGGTCTCTGTTCCCTTGGTATTCAATGTACAATCTAAGCCCCACCCCCCAAACCTCTTGAATCAGAATCTTCACCTTAGATCCCCAGATGATTTATTTGAACATTCAAGTTTGAGAAGTGAGTTTTGAAAAAGTAAATTTTTTAATGTTTTAATTTAATTTAATTTTTTCCCCTATAACCATTTATCCCCTCTAGGCACCCTCCCACCTCCACCCTCCCTGCCCTCCCCTTCCCTCCCTGCCCCCGCCCCCCATCACCACACTATGCCAATTCTCGAGTCCGCCATCAGAGATTCTGATTTAACTTGGCCTGAGTATTGTGATTATTTTTTTAATATACTCCCAGGGTTTTTTAATATACAAAAACGTTTGAGAATGACTAAGCTACTTTGTGGAATCTCAGGTTCATTTGGTTTAAGAAAAACACTATCAGAATTTGATGGTAGCCTATGTTTGACCCTGAAGGGTAGAAAAAGATGGCCAATAATTTTATCTTATGAATTTATGTACTGCCTATTTTGAGCTTGAGTGGATTATCACCCAGGTTAAATGACTAACCTACAAAGAATTCCCAAACTATTACCTCTAAGAAAGTATCACATCACTGGAAAAGCTGCCATTAGTGTTTCATTGATTTTCTTTCTAGGCTTTCTCTCTGAAAATGCAAATCTTCTCATGAAGGTAAATATCTTCATCACTGTAGTATAAATAAGGATGTTCTATCACTTTCCAAAGATTTAACCTTATAGTGTGCTGTAAAGGAGTCTCCAAAAGTGTCAAAATATTGAAATCATAGAGTGTATATTCTGACCACAGTGTAATTAAGCTAGAAATAACAAGGAAAAATTAGCTGGAAAATACTATGTTTGTAAATTAATAAACAAGCTTCTAAAGTAAACCAGGGCTCAAAAAATAAATCAGGGGAGTGAGAAATATTTGAATTGAATAATATCACAACATGGTAATAGAGCTAAATCTATAATTAGAGGGAAATATATACAATTAAAACAATTGAGTTGTTTTTTAAGAAGTGAAAATCAATGAAAAGGGTAGAAATAAAACAAAATAAACCCTAATAAAGTGGAAGGAAAAAAATGACAGAGATGAAAGCAGAAATTAAAATAATGTCATACATGCACAATAAACCTTCAAAGCTTAAAATGAAAAATTTTAATTTCATAATCTCAGATAAGATTAATTGTGACAAAAAATCAATACCAGGAATAAAAATGTGGTCAGCAGTACAAATTGTAAGTTAAAAGACAATAAGAGGATATAATGAAAAGACAATGCAAAATAATAAGTTTGGTGATCAACTTTGAAATGATCAAATTACAGAAAAACATAATTTTCAAAACTAACACAAGAAAAAATAAAAAATCCACCACCAGTAAATTGTACCAAACATATAGAAAATAAATAATATTTCCCAAATATTTTAGAAAATGCAAAATAAAGAAAACAATTTCAAACTCATTTTATGAAGTATGTTTTATATGTAAATCTGATAGGCATATCAGCAAAAGGTAAATTGCAGTCAATCTAAATTAATATTAATAAAGTACTTCTATATGTGTGAATACGTATGTATGATGTGTCATGACTGATTTGGGGTTAGTCTGTACATGTGAGTGATTCAAAATATTACTCAATGTAATTTACTATATTAATTTAGAAATTAAAAAAAATCATAATTATCTTAAGGATTAAAAATAATTCTTATTATTTTAATTCATATTAATGATAAAAATACTTTTAGCACCCTAGACGTAGAAAAAAAATTACTCTGATGAAATGTTACTGCAAATTAGTACATAATAACCATCATATGTAATGATAAATATAGAATAACATTTCCTTCTATTATCCCTTACTAGAAGCCCGATGCATGAAAATCATGCAAGAGTAGACCCTCCCAGCCCTGGCTGCCTCGCGCCCTGCAGCCCCTACTCCCCCCTCCCCACCCCACCCCCGCCCACTGGTCATCTGGAAGGTCATGCCACTGTCCGGTCTAATTAGCATATTAGCTCTTTATTACATAGGGTGCCCAGTATTGTACTGGAAATCGTAACTAGTGCCAAAATACAAAGAAAATAAATTTTCAAGTATGGAAAACTGAAATAAAAGTGTCAGTCATTTGAAGATACACAAGAAAATCACTAGAATCTCCAGATAAGTTATCAGAATTGATTCACAAGTTTGCTAAATTGCTAATAGCAAGATTGTTAGCTACTGGTCGCTTTTTAAAATATCAGTTGAATTTTATATTTAAGCAACAAGTAGAAAGTGTGATTTTAATAAATATTTATAGTTGAAAGAGCAAGGATAAGCCCAGCACCTTGGAGACAGGGTGAGATCGTGCCAGCTGGAGGGTCAGGGGGAAGTGGCAGGACTGAGGCTGTGGGATGAGCTGTCCAGATCAAGGGCACTGCTGAGAATAATTGAGATGGCTGCTTTTATCTCAAAATTATTAAAAATATGTGAAATATTACAAATCAGAATGTTAAAAACTACCCAGATGCTCATTATCTTAGGCTCTGAATCACTTTTAGTCTCTGAATCTCTTCCATTATTGTCATGTGTCCCAGGCCTTGTGGTGTGAATGTAATACCTCTCTCAGAGACACTGGGAGGCATGGCTCTTGCATAGCTAAAAGCCACTTTCAAGATAAAATTAATGGTAAGAGAGACTGTCATATAAGACTGAAGCAGGGAAGACGCACCATGGAGAAGAAGTTGAAAGCAGAGCCTCTCTAGCCAACTCTAAAAATAAATTGTTCATCCAGTTAGGACCCTGGCCTGGTGTATCTTTATTTTGCACAATATGAGCACCAGCATGGGAAATAGCTGTCCAGGATTTCTCAGACATTTGAGTATAGATGAGTGAGTGCATAGCAGCTTACAGTGGTCTCTGAGGATGCCCTGCTTTCTACATATGGGGGCATAGATAATTACCTTATTAGCCTCCATGAAATATGTTGTGCTAAAAAATGATTTGACTGTAAAATTAAACCATTTTAACTTCTAGCTAAGTAAGTATATTGGCAAAGCTCAGAAAGGAGCTATGCAGCTGGATACAGTAGATAAAACAAATATTTTTGTGCCTTAAAAATTGATTAAAGACAGATACTAATCTAAGAAGCACTTATACTTTAACAACTGCCGATCTCTGCATATATATATGAACTGTGGAAATGTGTGGCATTCTGGCCGGGGCAACTTTCATCTCTGCAGCTTTGCTGATACTGGCAGGGCAGGCTATGAGGACTGGTAGCCTCTGTGTCACCATTAAAGGTGGGTCACTTGACATGTTATATGCTTGTTCTCCCTCTTCCATCGATGCCAGAGGGGGTTTATCCTCCTCAGGAAGAACCACATATACAGAAGGGTTTGTATCTTTGGTACCCAACAACCCTAATGAACCCTCGAGCAACAAGTCCTTGTGAAAGATGATTTTGATGATTAGATCCTCAGAGAAAGGGAGGCAGTCTGTACCCAGAGACAACTCCTTGGGATTTTGGCTTTGACCCTTCCCTGATATGGCTTCTAGGTACAATCTTTGTGAAAAGTGACTATTGCCATGCCCCTGCACTCTTGTCAAAACTAAATGCATGACCCATGGGAGGCTTGAGACTGTCTTGCCAGATCGGTCCATTTGAGGGAGGATCAGTTCAAATACAAGTAACAAGATGGAAAGGGCCCAATAAACCTACCTTGTCAAATGGAAATGAAAAAAGCAAGAAAGCAGTTGGCCTGATCCTGGTGACATTTCAGCTTTTCATGAAGAGCGACATTTAAGCCTGACATAGAAAAGTGGCAATTATTCCTTTAGAGAAAAGTTATCCCTCATTCATCTGCCTAAAGGAAAATTACTGGCTCATCGGAGCCCTCTGTTCACAGAGACTTCCCTAACTGCCTGAGATTCCTTCACTAATGGTTCTGCTTACTGAATTCCCATGGGGTCTACTGGTGAAGAAGACTATGTGATAAGGGAGGTGAGATTTGAGAAATGTGCCTGTAAACCAAGGAATGCCAAGAATTGCTGGCAACCACCAGGAGTTAGAAGAGGCAAGGAAAGATTCCTCCCCAGAACCTTCAGAGGAAGCATGTCTCCGTGGACACCTGGATTTTGGATTTCTAGCCTCTAGACCTGTTGAGTTATGCATTTCTGTTGTTTTTAAGCCACCTAGTTTGTGGTGAATTTTTACAGCAGCCCTAGGAACCTAATACATGGACGAAACCAGAGTCGGGGCAATTGCTAATACATCTTGCAGTACCTGGACAAATACTTGAGTCCAAGTGAAAAGGTCAAGTCGTTAACGGTGATATTTATGGTGAGAAGGAAGATGAAGAAGTGAAAGTTTGGCCTGTGATCTGTGAGTATATTTTATCCATTTTACCTTTGAGATCACATAAAAAAAAGAAAGATCACTTTCTCTACCTCTAGATACTATTCTGATCTTTTAAGGCCAAGCTGAATATAACAACTTCAAGTTACATCAAAACCTCCTTGTAAAATGCATCAGTCCCCTCTTTGCATTCCATTAAGATCACTCCCCGAACTTTGTTTTATCCATATCATCTGCCTGAATTATTTATGTTTACATAACTAGTGAAAATTACCAATGTCCTTGAGAATGGGACCTCCATTCATTTTGATGTTGTCTGGGATTAATACTAGTACAATGCCTGACTCACTGTATGCATTGTCAGTAGCCACTTAGAGTTTAGTAAATGAATCACTGTTTTACATCCATCTGTTCTTCATAGTGTTTCTCTAACATGGTCCTACTGGATTGCAATTAAAGTATGGAACTAAGAAATAGATAGGGCATGAGGTGGTTGATTAATAGTAGAAAAAAATGTATCAACTGTGGATTCAGTTAATCTAAAATCACTTGTCTCAATGAAAAGGACAGGGAATTGTGTCTACTTAAGCTCACCTTTCTCAGTAAGTACCTTTTTCCCTCTCTGGGTCCCTGTTTCATGCTTTAGATTTTTTAAAAAATCAATTTTTCCTCCATTTCATGTGTTTATTCTTATTAATTAGGCAGTTTTATGCCACTGAGGCAAATAAACCTACTAATAGGGTTATGCCATGAAGCTGAGTGAAGATCTGTGGAGAATTTCCAGCTGTTTATTTTTCCATCTCCTAGAAAAATTCACAAATGAGCTTCCAATGCCTATTAAATCATAATTTCCATTTTTACATAGAAAATTGGACTACAATTTGGCAAAGGGACTCTATATTTGAGCTGGCAAGTGGCTGCTATGTAATTATCATTGCTCTTCTTTATTAACTGTCCGCCTTTGCCTTATGTGGTGCTTCGTTGATAGAAGTAACCTCAATCTTGTTGCTATGGTAATAGTAAAAGTAGCTGAGAAAATGTTGTTTGTGGGAAACAAATTCAGGCCTATGCTTGAAGCCTGGTGGAGCAGTTTCCCACCTTACCCTGTGCTGCTGTCCTTGCAGAAAATCAAAGAACCCCAACTGAAAACCCCATAGCCTAGAGTTGAAATGGAAAAAAGGGAGCTGGTATCAGATTATCATTTCTTATGTGTGTGGGAATGGCTTAGTGTGTATGTCTATGTTGATAAGACAGGGCCTCCTCTGCGCAACACCATCAGAGAAATGGACCTGCAAGCCAGAGAAAGACTAGCACCTCTGGGAACTGTTGGCATCAACAGCAAAACTGGGGCAACACAGTAGCATAATGAAAAAAAATTGCTTCACTTATTTTCTTCCCAAATTCTCTCTTCTAGGGCAGCCTGTCTCCCTATATGTTGATGATATAATTTTTTCCAGAACATACTTTCATTGGAGTAAGACATATTCAACTCCACTTCTTAAATTTTTAGATTCTACAAAAGTAAACCACCATTTGAAGGAGAACAGCTATCATATGGATAGGTAGAACTTTAGGTCAGATTTATTTCTCTGAATGGTAGAGAACAACTTTGTGGCTGGCCTGGTTTCAATGACCCTAGTCACTCCCTGTCTCTTCCACCTACTGCTCAAATGTTTGCTCTCCAACTTGACAACTGACATCTACAATGAAAATAGCAGGACCTCCCGCCTCCCTACTTTTCTTCTTTGAGGCAAAACTTTGATGGCTCAATTAATAATGACAATTTGAATAGCTTTAAGATATTATCAGCTATTTATACCCACTGGTGTGCAGAAATTGGAGGTCCTTAGTACAAAACAATAGTGAAAATCTTTCAGTAGAGAGCAGAGAACCACAGACCTGAAATACAAAGAAACTGTTAGGTTAGGTGGCTCTCTTTATTTCCTACGCCGCCTTCTGAGCCACCTAACCTAACAGAAACCACCTTTTTTAACTTAGGGATGGTTCCTGAGAGCTAGTAGAATCCCAATGTGCTTGCCTGTTATTGTTACCACTAGACAAAGAGTTTTCCTGGCCCCTCGTTCTCAGGTTCCATGGTCCTCAAGTGCTCAGCTCTGCAGAATGGTGGTGGTTGTTGTTTGTTTGTTTTTAATCTTTAATATTGAAAGTATTACATATGTCCCTCTTTTCCCCCTTTGACTTCTTCTAGCCTGTCTCTACCCCACACCACAGGACTTCACCTCACTATTGTCTGTATGTGGGTTATGCATATATGCATACAAGTTCTTTGATCTCTTCCCATCCATCCATCCATCCATCCATCCATCCATCCATCCATCCATCCATCCATCCTTGCCTTCCCTCTGAGATTCATCAGTCTGTTCCATGCTTCTATGTCTCTGGATCTACTTTGTTCATCAATTTATTTTGTTCATTAGATTCCACATATGAGTGAGATCATGTGATGCTTGTCACTCTCTGACTGGCTTATATTGCTTAGTATAACATAAAAAAAGGTTGGGTTTTAACATGGCAATATTAGAAGCTAATTTTGAATCCCTCAAACAAAATTAAATTTCCTGCTAAATACTTTCTTGTGTTTTAACCTTTTATTCCCATGTTTGTTTCATAGGCACACTGAGAATACAGTGCCGCAGGGTTTGCTATGGCTCATTAATTTATGTCTTCCATTGAGGGGTCTGGGGATGGTGGAGTGAGCAGTTACAGGCCAATGTTCAAGTGATTTATCTGTTAACAATATTAATCATAATACCACTGACTTGTGTGGCGTGCTTGTTATGAATTGCCCATGTAAGGTAATTCACAAAACAAAGCAAAAAGAGATTATTTCTTGATTTAAAAAACTGAAATTAATTAAACAGTAATAATAATAAAACTTTAATAGAGTTTAAAATTTAAAACAAAACTATTTTATATAAAATATACTTTTATTGATTTCAAGGAGGAAGGGATAGGGAGAAAGAGATAGAAACATCAATGATGAGAATCATTAATCAGCTGCCTCCTGTATGTCCCACACTAGGGATTGAGCCACAACCTGGGCATATGCCCTGACTGGGAATCTAACCATGACCTCCTGGTTCATAGGTCGATGCTCAACCACACCAGCTGGGCTAAAACAGAACTTTTCTTAAATAAGTTTTAAAAAATCTTTAAGTCATAAAGTTAAATAAGAAAAATGACTCAACTGGGATTTCTGATACTGCTGCCCACTCTCAGACATTGTGTCTTTTTAGGCTTCTAGCAAAAATGTTGTCTACTGATGTCCTACTTCTGTCTCTGGGACCTTCACCCATCACATTTACATTCATGAGTGCCATTCCCCAATGTCCTTCTATTCCTCTGTTGTTGCTCAAACATCATTTAGATACACACACACACACACACACACACACACACACCACACAACACACACACACATACACACGCACAGGTGCTCTCTTAAATTCTGTTCTTTTCTAACACCTGACAGAGGTTCCCATTCAGCCACTCACTACTGTTGCCGGAAGCCAATTCCAGCATGTCAGCAAGGGCTGAATCATCTGGAGTGGCTAAAGGGCATTTCCCCAAACCTGAAAAGGATGCAAAAATGATTGCTTGCTGTGAGATAGCTAAGGGCATCTTAATCTACATATTATTGCCTCCTACTGGCCAAACACCTGAACAGCCATAGGCAAATTCTTCCATTCTGACAATGGACTATGTATATGAAACCCTACCCTTTGATGTGTATATCTCGACCTCACCTTAGGACAAATTGTGTTAATAAAAATCAAGGGGTCCTGAGACTGAGGAGAACTTAGTTTCTTTAGCTAGGCTCCTCTGACCCCCAGATGCCTTTCAAAATTATGCTTCGTCTCTGGACTCTTTATTAAGTTACACACAGCCCTTCTCCAGATTGCTGAACCCTTCCTAGATGCTGGAATAAGAACCCCGGCATACTATGACTCCTCATTATGAATTATTGGTTGGAAATCTTATCCTGTTGGTGATTGGTTGAATGGGAATTTTGGCCAATGCATTTTTTTTTCTTGACAACTTCCAGTTAAAATAGAGGTACTACTAATATTTCTCATGCACATCATGGGGAACCTGGTGTAGAAGGATCACCATCTGAACCCATGTTCTAAGTATGGCACTAAAAGATTCTTTAACAAAAACCACTTTATTCCTAAGCAAAATGTCTCCCCATGGAATCTACTTTCCTGCTGAGCCAATCTGAGGATCCCAGAAGAAAACTTCTAAGACTCACTTGCCTCTCCTCTTAAATGTCTGGAGCCAAAGGTTGGCCATAACCAGCCAGTCCCCAATATTTCTCTGCTTGCCTCTGCCATGTGCCTCTAGCTCTGCTTAGGGAGTCTCATTTATGCCCTGCCCTCTCCATAAAATGCACCTGCAAAGGTGTCTTCCCACTCCAAAGCCCAATCAGAAAGGGAAGAGGTCAGACTTTCTTCACCCAGTAAAATTATTATTCTGCTGTTTTCAAACTTTATTTTTATTGTTGACACTATTACAAATATCCCTTCCTCCCCCTACCAGTTCTCCACCTCCACACAACCCCCACCCTTTCTTCTCTGTGGCCATGATTACACTATTGTCTGTGTCCCTGTGTTATGCATATATGTCCTTTGGCTAATCTCTCCATCTTCTTTCATTCCGTCTCCCGCCCCAAGCTCCCTTCCCTTTGAAATACATCAGTTTGTTGCAGGCTTCCGTGTCTCTAGGTCTATTTTGTTCATCAGTTTGTTTTGTTCATTAGATTCCATATATGAGACTATATAGTATTTGGCTTTCTTTGGCTTATTTCATTTAGCATAATAACCTTCAGGTCCAGCCATCCTGTCCCTAAGAGGTCCTTTTTAATGGCAGCATAGTATTCCATTATGTAAATGTACCACAGCATTTTTATCTGCTCATCTACTCATGGGCACTTGGGCTATTTCCAGAATTTGGTTATTGCTGCAATGAATATAAGGGTATATGTATACTTTTAAATTAGTGTTTTGAGTTTCTTTGGATTTATTCCCAGAATGGGGAGCAGTGGGTCAAAAGGCAGTTCCATATTTGATTTTTTGAGGAAACTCCATTCTGCTTTCCAGAGTGGCTGCACCAGTATATATTTTCACCATCAGTGCCTGAGGGTCCCCTTTTCTCTACATACTCTCCAGCACTTGTTGTTTAATGATCTGTTGATGGTAGCCATTCTGGCAGGTATAAGGTAGTATTTCATTGTGCTTTTAATTTGCATCTCTCTGATGATTAGTCTCCTTGAACATTCTTTCATATGCCTATTGGTTATCTGTATGCTGCTTTAAAAAATAATTTTAAGATTGGTGCTTGGTCTCCATTTGTGTTGTACATACTTGGCAGTTACCTTCAGACCTATCTTAAAAAAAAAGTCACAGAGGGACAGGAAGAAAGAATGTTGGTGTAGTTGCCACAGCAACTGGTAATCCAATAATGGTCCACTTCCAGCCTCTTCTATAAAGATCTAACTATGAAGGGTCAATATGGCTGACTATAAGCTCCTTTCTACTTTATAGTCCTGAAGATTTTCACATTTTAAAGAGGAGTGTGGGAAGGTTGAGGGATGGGTAAGTGGAGCACCGGGATTTTTAGATAGTGAAACTATTCTGTATATAATAGTGGACTCATGCTATTATGCAGTTTTCAGAACCCCTAGAACTATATAAAAAATTGGACCTAATGTAAACTAAACCTTACTTAATAATATGTTGCTGTTTGTTCACCTATAGTCACAAATGTGCCACGCTGATGCAAAATGTTAATAACTGTGGAGGGGGGATGGGGACATCTGGAACTGTACTTTCTGACTAATTTTTCTGTTAATCTAAAATTACTTAAGTCTCTGAATGAGAGAGAGAGAGAGAGAGAGAGAGAGAGAGAGAGAGATCTGAATTCCTAGCAAGGGGAAATAAAAATTGAAAAGTGGTTGAAAGTGAGGGGTCAGGCTCCTCCAAGTCCCTTTAATTATTCCCTGCCTATCTGAAAGTGTTTTGATTGCTATGTCCACCCTTATAAACCAGACATCTGGGTAATGAAGTGAATTGTATTCAGAGAGTCTTGTAAGGGTAAAAAAGGTTAGCCATCGCTCCTTCTCCCATCACACCCCAAAAACCCTCACACACAAAAAGCAATTTGCCTATGCTTCAGTTTCTATAAAATGCACAGATGTGCTAGAATTTAGCTGCCTCCCTGGGGAGCAATAAAGTGTTGCTATGAAGTGTTTCAAGACTAGCGCATCCAGGACCTGGCACTGTGGTGGGACACAAGGGAGGCGATAAAGCACAAATTGAAAAGCAGTGTTACTTGGGAAATTGTAGTTTAACACATGTGACAGGCAGTCTCTCTTGTATGTTAAGATTTCTTGTCCAGCCAGCATGGCTCAGTGGTTGAGCATCAACCTATGAACCAGAAGATCATGGTTCGATTCCTGGTCAGGGCACATGCCTGGGTGGTGGGTTCAATTCCCAGTGTGGGACTTGCAGGAGGCAGCTGGTCAGTGATTCTCTTATCATTGATGTTTCTGTCTCCCTCTCCATCTCCCTTTCTCTCTGAAGTCATTAAAAATATATTTTAAGAAAAGATTTATTTCTCATTGCTTTCAGAATTCCTTGTGCCATTATATGTTGGGTGGGTCATAGCTTTCCCTTTCTCTATATCTCAATCTTAAAGTAAGAGGAGGAAGACTAGGGGAAGATCACATGTACAGCCTTTGACAGAAACTTGACATGTCCTGCCTTCCAGCTTTAACTGTCAGTTTCACCACCCATTTCTAGGACATACACATCTTTCAGAGTTTAGCTCAAATCCACCTCCTAAAACCCCATCCTGATGGTGATTTTCACACTCCCCATCCTCTTCCCCCAACTTCTTAAGGATCCCTTCAGCAGGACAACTCAAAGTTCAGAACTTGATCACATGACAGTGTATTGATTGTTGTATTTGCAATTTACAATCTTGCCTAAGTAGTTGCAAATTGTGAAATACAGGTAATGATCTGTTAGCAGTAAACCAAAGGGCAGCATGACTGTATTTTCTACCTTAGGAAGATGGGAAGTTATTGGAAGAAGTAGAGTCTAGAAAAATTAGGAGAGGTTGCCAGTTACAAAGTTTCCCTACTTTAGATCTTTATCTGGGATTAAGCCTTTATAAAGACAAAGAGAATTCAAAATGACTGAAACAAATATTTGTAATAGTTTAGTTGAATCTCTCTTTTTTTTGGTAAGTAATGAGATTGAGTCACAGAAAGATTAGGTGCAAGCCCAAGTTTCAGTGAGAAATAGTCACAATCATATGTATAGCGGAAACATATGAAAATTTTCAAATTATTGGGCCTGACTTTATTATTATTATTAATTACCTTAGACATAGTTGTGTGTTTTTTATTCTGGTCATGGAAATTTTGAAATACTTCTGTCAAAGACCTGTCAATTTTCCTTGTTAGTATGCAGTATTGATTCAACTCCTTTGCCTAATCTGAACCCTAACTTGCACCAGCACCATGGCTAGGTCACATCCATTCATGTGGTGCTTTGCGTTTATAAAGGTTTGCTTCATTCCACCCATGCCCTAGACATGTTTTGCAAAGGAGAAGGAAATTATTGCCCTCCTCTACAGATGAACCTATAAACTCCTCTTAATCACTTTCACTCCCCAAAACTGATTAAATTCTTTACCAATGACATACCAAACCCAAGGTTTAGATTTTGTTTTGTTTTGTCACAGATGTGACCAAGAACTGACTAATACATAGACAGTTACCCAGCATTTATTGAAGGCTTACTGTGTGTTAGATAAAGATCCAAGAAAAGGCATAAACTCTGGCCTCCTAACGGAAGTAATTTCTATACTTCACTGAAGCAAAAGGGCTATGGGGCAAGCAATGACACGTGGATTCACTACACTGAATTTGGGAGTTCGGAGAAAGATGCACACAGCTGATTCTGTTGACAGTGTTCTGAGGAATATCAAGGTTTAAATCAGCACAATGGAGGAGAGGAAGATGTCACGGGTGGGTGACCCTGAAGGGACAGAATACAGGGTGAAGCAAATCATTTAACTAAGTCAGTGAGAAGACTGTTCTGGCCTAAATAAGGGAGCTGGTTTGGGAAGATAATAAAAGATGAAGAAGAAACGCATTTTAGGATAGACTGTGAATCACCATTTCTGCCAAGATTTTGTGTTGTGAGCACTAGTGTGTGAACAAAGGATGGGATCACAGAGCCAGCGACATTCAAGTTTGACTTTTGGAGTGTAAAGCCACCACTTGCAGAATTTAGGCACGTTTTTTGGTTTCTCTGGGCTTTGGTATCCTCGGATGCAAAATTGAATTAGCAAAATCTCATAGGTCTTTTATAGAAAGCAGACTAGATCCTATATGATAGAGTAGGTAGTGAAAAAATATTTTTTGGCTGTTGTTTTTCAGTATAGGTTTTATTTTTGGTTTGTTTTTTACACAGCAGTCTTGTTGATGGATGACTGTTTTCTTCTTAGCTTTTTAGTAATTATTGAAGTCAGAATATTCCCTAAAACAATGCATCTTTTTCTGCTGATTCTAATGACTCTGCTGGGTTTTAGAGCCAACATTTTCTCCCTGATAATGGGATCATAGACTTAGAATTTCAATTTATCTCTTGTCAGCACTTCTTTACATTTTTGGAGTTATAACTCTGTCATCATCTGACCTTGTGTGGCATTTTTTAAAAAATTAAAAGCTATATAACAGAATTTTATAATAAAAATGGAAAGAGACCTATAAATAATTTTATTTTATATTTAAAGAGAACAGTAGACTTAATAAGTAGATAAAATGGGTAACTTTAAAATATTTTTCCCTTCAACAAAACTAACTGTCCCCCTCAATGACCTCCTATAGTGCCAGAAATTCCACCATATGCTCTCCTCCTTAAGGAGCCATGGACCCAGCAGGAGTATATTGATACAGTGATTGTTTTCATGGCATTTTATTCCCTAGGAGGGGAAACAAACAGCCAGCACACCAAAAGGATATGTGTTATCTCATCTCATATTGATCATACTCTCGGTTCCTCTCCTCTAACAGAGGGAAGTGCTTCAAAAGTGGCCAGTGACAAAATAAGAGTAAAAGCAACTACCTACAGTACTTGCTATATGCCAGGTAGGTAAAATTCTCATAGCAGATTTTAGAGATGGGTACTTTCACCACCCCAACTTTATAGTTAAAGAAACTGGAGGAGACAGAGATGTCTAATGTCCGAAAAAGTAAGTTACAGGGTTGGGATTTGAACTGAGGCCCTTTGGTTCCAAGTTAATGCTTAACCGCTATACTAAACTATCTTGCCCTATATAGTGGTTATTTATTTCCTGTTCCATGACCAATGATGACATTTTTGGGGGAGATATGCGGGAAATCCAACTAGATCTGTTGACAGATAATTTTTTTTACATCTACAGGGAAAGGTTTTAGTTCTGTTCATGTGTGTCCCCTCATCACCCAAGTTCAGGGATCAAGTTGTCACATGAGACAGCTTCACCTTTGAAATCTTTGTGAGCTTGCAAGGCAGTAAGTAGCCCAATCAGGGGGAATTTAAAAAGTTGGCTTCTTATGACTTGCCTTCTTCCAAACGTTAAAACTGACTGGAAAAGGGTGGTTTCTTGAAGTTTTTACATTACATATCCAAGGTCCTCACAAACCTCTATAGCCTAAAGCTTATCTAGCAATAAAAAGTGTGCATTTGGAAGAACTAATTAAACAAGGAGAACATTAGACGAAGGTGGCTCTAATACCTTGGCAGCCTTCATAAGCAAACCAAAACCTAAGCCAGACTCAATTCCTGTGAATGCCTCAAGGTTAATAAATTGAAACTTAAGAACAACTAATTACAAACAACCAACTACTACTAGACTCTCCCAAATAAAGAAACAATTAAAGCTATAGCCAATCAAATAATGTCCTTGTTTTGCACTTACATCTGTTCTATTCCACTAGTATTCCTGCTAGTGGGGTACTCCTACCCATTTTGTTTTGGCACGACCTGATTTAAATAGATATTTGGTCAAATAAACATATCAAAATTTTAATGCACCTCAGTTTATTTTTTAGCAGTCGTAATAGACCAAATCTCCTGAAGAACTAATTTTATCAGTAGACACCAGGGCAGGGGTAGCAATACAGAAGAGGAAAGTCAAAAGTCCTACATCACTCACAATTCCCCAAAACAGCGATTCTCAACCTGTGGGTCGCGACCCCTTTGGGGGTCAAATGACCCTTTCACAGGGGTCACCCAAGACCATTGGAAAACACATATATAATTACATATTGTTTCGTGATTAATCACTATGCTTTAATTATGTTCAATTTGTAACAATGAAAATACATCCTGCATATCAGATATTTACATTGTGATTCAAAACAATAGCAAAATTACAGTTATGAAGTAGCAACGAAAATAATTTTATGGTTAGGGGTCACCACAACATGAGGAAATGTATTAAAGGGTCGCAGCATTAGGAAGGTTGAGAACCACTGCCCCAACATAAAGGGTGATCCTGAGCTCTAATAGGAAAAGAGGCTGGAAGACTGATGCTCAAAAAGACATGATAGCCCAGAATATTTATGGAGTAAAGCATTTAAAACATAAAGGAGTCCACCTTAGCCAGTTTGGCTCAGTGGATAGAGCATAGGCCTGTGGACTGAAGGATCCCCAGTTTGATTCCAGTCAAAGGTATGTACCTCAGTTGCAGGCTCGATGCCTGGTCCTGGTTGGGGTGTATGCAGGAGGCAACCAATCAATTTGTCTCCCTCACATTGATGGTTATATCTGTCTCACCCCCTCCCTACCACTCTCTCTAAAAATCAATGGAAAAATATCCTCAGGTGAGGATTAACTAAAACAGAAAGGGTTCCAAAGACAAGTACCTCTAATATGTGGAGGACTTGGCCACTCGAGGCACATGCATCTGGAAGCTCATCAACCCAAAGGAGGTATTAGTATGTCAACAATTGTAGAGAACTATGTTTTCCAGAGATGACCACAACAATATACCAATTTGTCACTTTGTTCTGCAGTATGACCTTGTTGCTCTTCCATCAACAGATAGAGCCTATTTCTCCACCCTTTGACTCTGGGTGAGATGGGACCAGTGGCTGTTATCCAAAAGAATATGGTAGTAATGACAATGAGAATGGAATGGCCATGCTGAAAGCCCAGCGTGCATGGACACCAGCAAACAGCCAGCATCAAGTCCAACCACATAGGTGATCTATCTTGGTTCCCTAGACCAGTTCATCCTTCCAATGACTCTTCTTACATACCTTCCATTCTCTCCTCAACTGTCTCCAGAAAGAATTATCCCTTCCATCATGCTGGATACCCATTGTCAACCAATAAGAAGTAGAACTTTGTCAGTTGAGGGGGTGGGAGGGACAGTGCAGGAAGTAAATCTTCTACCTTGGTTCCAATGTGCTTTGTTCCTGTACAGCCTACTAAACTAAGATAGCTACTGGTATAACAACATTTAAGTTAATTTTTATAAAAAGTATACTCTCTGAAATTGCATAATATTTTTTAAAAAAAAACCCTCACAAAAGTGAACAAAATAAAAAAGAAGCTCCATAATACCTCTAAGAGACACAGCTACATTAAAAAAATTAAGCAAAAATAATATATTATAATAAAATGTATGTTATTTTATAATATGATAACTTTTTTTCTTACTGACTTGTGAAATAATCTTATTAATTTATGACATGTTCCTGAGATTACTACATTCTTAGTCTCTCAATGTCTGCATTTATTTAAATAATTATTTTTTACCAGTTTCTTAAATAGCTGTACTGTTTTATCTAGAGTTTTATTTTAGAAAAACAACAAAACATATACATTAAAAAATCACATCAATTTTAGAAGCCATTCTTTTAGGTTTGTTTCTTTTTCTCTATAATAAGGAATGCCAATAGGTTAATTAGATAACACATTTATGCTGTTTATCAAAAAAATATGTATATCTATTTATATAGTTAGTTTTATTATGAGTGATCTAAAGATGGACATTTTGAAGAGCATGGCAAGTTGACACAGCAGATGTTCTGGTGCTTCTGTCCTTAGTCACACCATAGACTTCAACCAGCGGTGACCTAGTCTGATTTTGTGTGAGACAGTCACTGATGAGATTCATCTTTTAAAAACAATTGATTATATAATACATATTCTTATAAGTATCTTTTATAACAATAGCTAAATAGATTTCAAAGGTAGCAGAGGGCAGAGGTTGATAATCAACAGTGCATGGGTGGTCTGTTTTTATAAATAAAGTTTTATTGGAACACAGACACACCCATTAGTTCTCATTGTCTGTGACTGCTTTCACACTACAATGGCAGAGTTCAGAAGTTTCCACAAAGACTGTCTGACTCACAAAGCCTAAAATAGTTATTATATAACTTGCAGCAGTGGCATACTGGTCAAGGGTAATGACTTGATTTTCACAAAACCAGTTGAAAAATAAATTTTAGTCAAGCAATTTGTGTATCTGCATCAGTCAATAAACATGCATATACCGAGTCCCCACTCTGATCTCAGCATCCTTGAAGATAAAAATTGAAGAATTATATACATAACCTGTATTCACAAGAAATTTCTAATAAAGTCAGGGAGACAAAATATCCAAACAGATAAAATGACATGGAATATAAAATTGAGTGTATAGTATAGAAATGGAAAGGAAAAAAACCTCTTGTAATTTATATGTGGCACTACACCTTTCCCACAATTCCTAGACTGACTGATTGAGGCCATCTACAAGCATTTTAGGGTGACTACTTCAGTTCCGTGTCCTCTGAGCTAAGGTGTCTTCTCATTCCTGATTTAGGAAGAAGTCCATAAACTAGTTCCCTTAAATTAGTAAGTTCTTGATAAATGACACACACATTGAATTGTGTCAATAACCGTGATGTTTCTACAAAGCAATGAGTTTTGCTAACTCTGAACAATGGATAAATGACTCATCTAGTCTGTTCAAATGACCTGTTTGGAGCTATCTGCACACGGTAATTTACTGGAGGAAATTGGATTTTACTGGCTTTACTTCCTGCTTTGTGCACTTTGTGCTTCTTCCCTCTTTTATTCTGACTCGTGAGTCAATCTTACTTCAATGTGAAGCTTTTTAAATTCTAATACTTTGTGAGAAACTTTTAGAAATTATAAAATTAAAATGAACAACTTGCTGTTACGAATATGCTCATGAGACTATTAAAGTTAAGTTGGATAAAATGTTAAGCAAACATTTCTAGAAGTATTCTATAATTCAGAAGAGTTACTCCCATATAATTTCACTCCTAATTGATTTAATTTCATCTTAGAACAGTAGAACACTTACTAAAGTGAAATGCATGGGTGTGAACACTGAGAGCATTTAGATTTCAGGTAAACAAGACCTCACTTGCCCTAAAAGCCAGTACAAATATTTATGTTAACTTGCTGCTCGTTGTCACCAAAGTTGTGAACAAAAGTGGTTCTTTCAATCAAACTCTGACATTGAACTTAATGAAGCAATCAATCAGCCAACCAGGGAGTATCTCCTGAGCATCTGCTTAAGGCACTGCATTGTTCTTGGCACCATAATAATTCTGATTCTTTTAAAGAAATAATTTATTTTAGAAAACAAGATATATAAAAGGAAAAACAGTAAAATGTTTAAGAACATAAAATTAAGGGAAAGTAGAGGTTGTATCTAACAAATTTTTAGAATCTCCCATGAGTGTAGTCCACCACTTAATATGTAAGAAAAGCTAAATAAATTATTTGTAAAAAGAAGTCACTGATAAGTAAATGTGATTTATAATCTCTCATGTAGCTAAGGTAAGAGAATTTGTTAATTGGATTTTGAGACAATTTAGGCAATCCTCAATGAGGTTATGGATTTTTTCAGCTTATCCTTACAGAATAAGAAGACATTGATAAACATAGTGTTGAGGTAGGCATTCCAGAAAGTGAGAAAAACATGACCAAAGTTATAGAAATAGAAATGGCATGGCATCTGAGAGAAAGCTGATCTGCTTGTAAGTTAGTAGAAAAATTGAAGCCAGATTTATGTGGATACTTAAAACCAAGAAAAAATGGAATTGACATTATGAGTGATAGTTTTTGCAGGTTTTTAAAGATGTTGGCTAGCTATGAAGTGAATATTTTGTTTTCATTGAAAATTATCACAAAGAATCAGTGCTTTATAATAGGTTTTTTAAAATATCTGGACCAAGATTTATTTAGTTTGATAATTGGCTAGCATTAACATAGGGTTTTCTTTGTCATTTATAATGCAATGGCAACTTGACTTTCTTAGCAAGCTTTCACTGACTTCAGCTTAGACCTATACAAATTATATTCATTAAACTTGACTATAATAACCTTTTGTGACCCTCCCCATCCAATTTTTAACCCAAAATTGTTCTTTCAGATTGTACTAAAAGTCAGCTTACTATCTAAATTTTGTATAATTCCATTCTCTTCTGTGTGCATTAACAGCCTAAAGAAGAGTTGATAGTGATGGTTGTCTTGTTTACACACAAGGAAACACACACCAACTTGTTTTATTTAAATAAAATGGTTTTTGGAGTTTTTGTTCCCTTAAAAACATAATTACTCTCATAAATTCCCTTAAAATGTTTTTATTTGAAATTTTTACATAAGACTACCTCCCCTACATATTGATTCTACTTCTAACAGAAAAACAAAGTTGACTTTCTAGACTATCGATATATGATACAAAAAGTCTGAACACAATCCAAAATTCATCCAGATACTATTTGTAACAAAGATAAAGAATAAGCAATTCATCAAAGTAAGCTAGTAAACTTTTATGAGGAAGATGCTAAGGAGCTAGTTGAATTTACGGACACAGGTCAGCAAAGTTTCCTTGTTGAGATGCTACTCCAAAGTTAGTGTTCTATTAGGAGGAGAACAAGTGGGAATTAAAGGTAGACAGAGACCAGATAAAATTAAAGACTCCTAGGAACGGCAGATTAGAAACAGAATCATAGGCTATAGAATCAGGAGAACTTCAGGCAGAATTGTAGGCTGGTTTCTTGAAAATACCAGTAAGCCCAAAGTCAATTCTTTCCTCTCACTTGAATCAGAAAACTTGTCTCTTCTTCCAGAAACCAGAAGTAATCAGTGTGATCTGCCTCATCTCCTCAATAACTTCTACCCACAGCCCCACAGTCATACACACACACACACACACACACACACACACACACACACACACACATCATTTCCTGCACTATGAAAAATGTATCTGCAACTTCTCCTATTCATAACCTCTTTGTTCTTAAATCAGTCTCTTACACATTTTCGAGTACTATACTCCATCGGTTAACCCATTCCCATTTAATCGGTGTTCTTACAGTTTAAACTGCTCCAATCCTGAAAATTATTTCCAAAGACCAGACTATTTCTCCTACCACCTTCCCATCTCTACTTTCCTTTGTAGCTGTACTTCCTGAAGAATTAAGTAATATGTCCTCTTTCTAATTCCTCAGCTACTATTTCTTCCTTACTTCTTAACCTAATGGTCTAATTTCAATCCCCACTGCTCTAGAGAAATTATGTCCACCAAAACTGTAAACAGCCTCCTAATTGCTCGATTAGGCAATCCCTTATTTACTTGAAAATCTGGTGCATTTGACATTATTGGATATTTTTATCTTCATTTCCTTCTTCTCTTAAATTCTATGACTCCTCACTTTCCTTACACGTATTTTCTCTGAGAGTTTGAAATTGGTATCTTTTATGAAATATTCTTCTCTTTAGGCTATTACTTCTGCCTTATGCTCTTCTCCACAAGCTCTCTTTGAAATATCTTGCCATGATTGTATTTTGTAAAACTAAATAGTAAAACAAAACAATAACCTGATTAAAAACAGACAGACCTGACTAGACATTTTTCTAAAGAAGACATACAGATGGACAGAAGGTACATAAAATGATGCTCAACATCAGAGAATTGGAAATCAAAACCACAATGAGTGATCATCTCATACCTGTTAGAATGGATATTATAAAAAAAAAAAAGATAAGAAATAACAAGTGTTGAGGAGGATGTGGAGAAGAAGGAATTCTTGTGCACTGTTGGTGGATATGTAAATTAGTGCAGTCTCTATGGAAGACAGTATGGTCATTCCACACACAAAAAAAATGAAAAATAGAACTACCATATGATCTAGCAATTACACTTTTGGGTATTTATTCCAAGGAAAGAAGCATACTAATTTGAAAAGATGCATCCCCATGTTCATTGCAGTGTTATTTAGAATAGCTAAGATAAGGAAAACAGCCTGAGTGTCCATCATTGGATGAATGGTTAAAGAAGATATGAGTGAGATATGTAATGTATTATTGTCCTATATAATAAAAGGCTAATATGCAAATCGACCAAACCGTGGAACAACTGGTGGCTATGATGTGCACTGACCATCAGGGGGCAGATGCTCAACACGGGAGCTGCCCCCGGGTGGCCAGTGTGCTCCCATAGGGGGAGCGCTGCTCAGCCAGAAGCCAGGCTCATGGCTGGCAAGCACAGCGGCGGTGGTGGGAGCCTCTCCCGCCTCCTCGACAGTGCTAAGGATGTCGGACTGATGGCTTAGGGAAGCTGGCCTAAGCCATCAGTCGGACATCCCCCAAGGGCTCCCGGACTGCAAGAGGGTGCAGGCTGGGCTGAGGGAACCCCCCCCCACACACACCCCAAGTGCACAGATTTTGTGAACCAAGACTCTAGTTCAGACATAAGAAAATTAAATCTTGACATTTGTGATATGGACCTTGAAGACATTATGCTAAGTGAAATAAGTCAGACAGAGAAAGACAAATACCATATGATCTCTTTTATATGTAGGGGATAATGGATAGCTATATATATATATTTATTTCCAACTAATTAGTTCTTTTAACATATCTTTTAATAAAATTGACAATTTTACCAGTAGAAGATTTGTGCCTTCTATGTTAGATTTATTCCTGAAAACTTTATATCTTCTGATATTCTTACAAGTTTTAACTTCTCTTTAATCATGTTTTCTGGATGTTTATTCCTGATGTTTAAATAGGCACTTGGCTTTTATGTATTAAAAACAAACCAGGTTTCTTAGCAAACTATTATTATTTTTACCAATATAAGTATAAATTTTTGCTTTATATCCTTTGCAAAATAGACCATTCTATTTTTTCTCCAATCTGCATGACTAATTTCTTTTTCTGCTTTATTGTACAAGATAACACCTTTAATAAAATGTGAAATGGAAGAGGTGGACACTCTTCTCATTTACAGTTTTGAAGGTAATATTTCTAATGTTTCCATATTTGCATTAATCTTTGCCCTAAAATTATAGATACCTTTTATCATATTATGCAAGGTACCTGCTCTTCCTAATTTTCCAAAAGATTTTTTTTATAAATAGTTGTTACATTTTTTTCAAAATTCTTTGTATCAGTTAAGATGAACATTTATTTCCTGCTTAGGTTTCCTATTAATGTGGTGAACTTTATAAATTTTCTAGTATAAAACAGTCTGCTCATGTCTTGCTTAAATGTGGTTTTATCATGGTATATTACATTTCTATACAGTAAATGACTGTATTTACTGAATGGACTGGGTATTATCTGGACCCAGTCAACCTGATCTTTGGGAAATCACCACTTTAACCTGTGTGGTTTCTTTCATAGCTTTGTCCTACTCAGGGAGAGTGCCAGCTGACACTATGGTTTGCTTAATAATGGTAGGCAAGTTGAAGCACTTTATAACTTTGAGTGAAACATTCCATAAATTGGATCAGCAACAATACCATCTGAAACTAACAAACGCCCAAACTATGAATAGGTACAAACTTTCACTGGAAGTCCTGCTATTGATTCTGCTTCTGTGATGCAACTGCAAATATTTAATTATCTACAGTCTTGAACAGCATGTGGGATAGAAATTTGGGTGTCTATGTGATGTATTTCCAACAATCATATCCAGAAATAAATATCTGAGTGAGTCCAATTAATGTATTTGTTTGCATACACACAGGCATGTGCGCGCACGCACACACATGCACACACACACAGATCGAGGAAGGGAGGGAGAGGGAGAGAGGGAAAGGGGGGGGAGAGAGAGAAAGAGAGAGAGAGAGAGAGAGAGAGAGAGAGAGTTATAGACTAGACATATAACTAGACAGCAAGCTCACATATATTTGTAATTAAATATTTACATATACTTACATATACCTTAGGCAATTACATCTTCTTCTATCATTGCATTATTTCTCCTTGCACACCCTTCTCTCCAAAAAGATTTGGGTTTCTACAGAAATATAATTAGAAAGAGTGACCGATTCTAAAATGTCTAACTTCTCATTCCCTGCCCTCAGCTTGCCAGCATAGCGAGGGAACACAACCCACAATAGTGATCCAAAATCCAAAGGAAGACCCCATGGTTACTATCTTTCCTTTATATTTTGCATGCTAATTGTGCTCTTCTTGTGGTTGCACAATTTGGGAACTCAAATTTAGGGGCAAGCATTATTACAATTGCATTCAGTCTTGGCTCTTACACTTCACTGTCTTTTTACTTTAATGATCATTTAAAAGACATTTGTAGAGTTTGACAAAGCTTTGATGACTCTCAGTAAGAATAATGTGCACATTTGGTTGGAGCCTGGCTTCCTAATAAATCTGGATGCTGGCTGTCAGGACATGGCTGAGCACTTTCCCGGATTCGCTGCAGAGCACTGCCATCCAGTGTGTAGCTGAAGAGCTGGTTCCAGGGGCAGTGTCAGTGCAGATGGGGAGGTTCAGGAGTTTCCCAGAAACCTGTGGGGGTTTTTTGTGTGTGTATGTGTTTTTTTAATTTTGTGACAATTCCTCAGCAGAAGTCAAATGCCTTTTAAACTTTTTCAGAGAATCTCACATCTACAGCTCTTTTAACCTTTATAGCAAAGAATAAATATGTCACATTAATGGCAGGAAGGACTTATAAGCTATGACTCAGGTGGTTTTTTTTTCAGGCTGTAAAGCAATGAATGAACAGATATGAATGTCTACCTAGTGCCTTTCTTGAGTGTCCCAAATTATTCTGGTCAATTTTGTTTTATGAAAAACCTTCTGCTTCCTGGTTTCTCACCTAAACTTGAAATAATTAAAAAATAAACAAGCAAATAAAACTTCTCTGTGCTATTTTTAAGCAAGTAATGCACGTATATAAATGAATTTGCATTATCTTCCAAAATGTGCCAAGTACATTGCCTGGTACAGAATAAACACTATATATTGAATGAATGTAACATTAAGTATAAAATTCATCCTATCTTTAAAATGCAGCAATATAATCCCTCCAGCACAGGATCTTCTCAACTATACATATTGTACTCTCCTCACAAAAGAAAGCTTTGTACTTCAACCAATATTGAAAGATCAACAAAAACATCATGTTTTCTTATTTCTATGACTTTCTAAAACTGTTGTTTTCTTTACCTACTACATTCTATAGTCCTAACTTTACCAGAAAATGTGCCTTAGACATGTCTTGGAATTCTATTCATTCTCCCATACCTAAATCAAATTTTCTGTACTGAATCTGAATTAATTGTTCTCATCACTGATCACCTCTAACACTGAATCTGAAACTCACATCTGAAAGAAAATTATATCCTTATAAATATCAATGACTGTATCTTCTAAAAGTTCAAAAGTTATTTCAGGATAAGGTTTATATTTTTTATTTTATTTGATCAGGGCCAAACATCTCCCATTGCCTGTCCAAGTGCCTGTCTGACCCTAGACATGGGCGGCCCCACCCAGTTTATCCAGTATGCTACACCTGTCTTTCAATGGTCCAAATCTTTCAAATTCCACTAATCTAATTTTAAGCAGGCTGTTCCACAAATCTAAGGGTCTCGTGGTGATGTGGAAAGGAGAGTATGACTGAAATCTGCACCTGATCGCTCTCTGAACCAAGGCCAAATACTAGTATTCCTCTTGTTACATTAACTAGGGCAGGGGTTATGTTACATAACACATTTCAAAAGTTATAGAGATTTTGATCTAAGAGAAGAGAATTATAGGCAATTGGCACGAGCTATATTAAGGCATTAGTTAATAGTTAACACACTATATGACCAGTCTTATCTACTGATTGCATGTGGTCCAAAAGTTGAAAGCTTGCCAAGTTCAATTGCGTTCCCTTCTTGAATTTTAAGCGCTCTCTCTCTCTCTCTCTCTCTCTCTCTCTCTCTCTCTCTCTCTCTCTCTCTCTATATATATATATATATATATATATATATATATATATATATATGTAATTTCAGAGAAGAAGGGAGAGGGAGAAAAGATAGAAACATCAATGATGAGAGAGAATCATTGATCAGCTGCCTTCTACACACCCCACACTGGGGATCGACCCCCCCCCCACACCCCGGGCATGTGGCCTGACCAGAATCAAACAGTGACCTCCTGGTTCATAGGTTGATGCTCAACCACTGAGCCATGACACCCAAGTGAATTTTAAGCACTTTTTTAAAAAATCTTTATTGTTGATATTTTACAGATGTCCCTCTTTTCTCCCCCCATAGCTCCCCTCTACCCGTTCATGCCTCGCCCCAGGCCCTTGCCACCCTATTGCCCATATCCATAGGTAATGCATACATGCATATAAGATCTTTGTCTAACCTCTTTCCACCCCCCACCTCATTTCCCTCTGAGAATCATCATTTTGTTCCATTTCCATGCCCCTGATTCTATTCCATTCACGTTTATTCTGTTCATCATATTTTTTATTCGTTTGATTTGTAGGTTCAATTGTTGATAGATATGTATTTGTTGCCACTTTGTTGTTTATATTTTTTTATCTTTACTTTGTTCTTCTTCTTCCTCTTCTTAAAGAATACCCTTCAGCATTTCATATAATACTGGTATGGTGGTGATGAACTCCTTTAGCTTTTTCTTCTCTGTGAAGCTCTTTATCTGACCTTCAATTCTAAATGATAGCTTTGCTGGGTAGGGTAATCTTGGTTATAGGTTCTTGCTATTCATCACTTTGAATATTTCTTTCCACTGCCTTCTGGCCTGCATAATTTCTATTGAGAAATCAGGTGAGAGTTGTATGGGCACTCCCTTGTAGGTAACTAACTGCTTTTCTCTTGCTGCTTTTAAGATTCTCGCTTTGTCTTTTGCCCTTGGCATTTTAATTATGATGTGTCTTGGTGTGGTCCTCTTTGGGTTCCTCTTGTTTAGGGTCCTCTGTGCTTCCTGGACTTGTAAGTCTGTTTCTTACATCAGGTAGGGGAAGTTTTCTGTCATTATTTCTTCAAATAGGTTTTCAGTATCTTGCTCTCTCTCTCTTCTTCTGGCACCCCCATAATTCAGGATGTTAATATGCTTAAAGTTGTCCCAGAGTCTCCTTACACTGTCTTCATATTGGATTCTTTTTTCTTTTTGCTCTTCTGGTTGGGTGTTTTTTGCTTCTTCATATTTCAAATCATTGATTTGATTCTCAGAATCATCTACTCTACTGTTGAATCCCTCCCTGAATATTGTTCTTTTTTTATTGTCTAAAGTTTTACATATGTCTCCTTTTTCCCTAATTGACCCCCACCCCCCAGCCATTCCCACCTTGGGCAAGCCCCCACCACCCCAGTGTCCATGTCAATTGGTTATGCTAATATGCCTGCATACAAGTCCTTTAGTTGCTTTCTAACACCCCCCCCCCTACTATTTGTCTCTGGATCTATTCTTATTCATCAAATCTGAATATTATTCTTTATTTCAGTCAGTGTATGCTTAATTTCTGACTGGTCCTTTTCCATTTTTTTTGGCATTCTTACTAAGATCCTTGAAAGTCTCACTAAGTCCCTTGGAGGTTTCTAGAAGATTCTTGAGTAATCTTTTAACTGTGGTTTTGAACTGTATATCCAGTAGTTTGCTTTCTTCCATTTCTTTCATTCATTTATGACATGTTACTTTGTCTCCGCATTTTGGCTGCTTCTCTGTGTTTGTTTCTATGTATTGGGTAGAGCTGCTAAGTCTCCTTGAGTTGATAGAGTGGCCTTGTGTAGTAGGTGCCTTATATGGCCCAGTGGCTCAGCCTCCCCAATCACCTGAGGTGGACACTCTATAGGTGCACCCCTTTGTGGGCTGTGTGCACAGTCTGGTTTTAGTTGAGCTTTGATTGCTGTTGGGGTCACTGGGAGGAATTAACCTCCAGGTCAATTGGATGTGCAGACCAACTGTGACTACAATGGGAGAGCTGCTGTGCAGGAGATACCCCTATGGAATAGGACTTGCTTCACTGGGGCTTTGGTGCTCACTGAGTGTGTCACTTATGGATGTGTAGAGTTGTAATCTGGTATGCTTTGAAGTTGACTACTGGATACACTGGCTCTTGAGTCTCCAGGGAGGTACAAAGTCAGCCACTGCCTGGGGCCACCCAGCAGGAGCTACAGAGAGATCTGCAGATTCCTCCTCTTTGTATCAGGTTTAGAAGTGCCCACATGAGGCCCAGCTGTGAAGCAAGGCAGGGTGGTGCTGGTGCTGGGTTTGGGGCCTTTTATTGATATGTCTGGGGCTCCCTGACTCAACTGCAGCTTATTTGACAGGTTTCAGCCAGAGCAAATACAGGCCATTCATATGAAAAAGCCACTGTGCACAGCTTGGGTGGGGTTATAAATTGGGTGGGGTGGGATCTCAGGGAATCACCAGGGCAGAGCAAACAGAAATGGCTGTCAGTCAGCCCTGAGGCCAGGGAGGTCCCAACATGGGAATAATGACTGCTGTGAGTACCTCCATCTGGAAGAAAGTCACCCCTGAGTTCCTTCCCAATTCCAGTCAGTCCAGTTTCTCCTCGTATGTGTCTGGGTCCCCCAGAGCCTTGCCCTGGTACTGGAGCTCAGAGAAAGCAGGAGCTTGTAAGTTTAGTTTGTATGCCCACCTTTTAAAAGGAGCAGCTGAGTCTCCAGCAGCCTCTGTGTCACTGAGCCCCAATGCCCACTGGTTTTTATAGCCCATAGTTCTTACTGCCCATAGGGATTTCTTTTCCCAGCTCTCGGACCCTGGGCTGGGCATCTGGTGTGGGGCTGGGATCCCTTGCTCTTCTAGGTGGCCTCCACAGAAACAAGTTCCCTCCTGATTAAAAAAGTGGCACACATGGGTGCTGGACCAGCCCTTTCTGCCCCTCCACGCCATTTTCAGTGTGCTTTCTTCTTTACTTCTCTAGTTGTAGGACTTCTATTCAGCCAACTTTCCGGCGGTTCTGGATGATGGTTATTCTGTATTTTAGTTGTAATTTTGATGTGGTTGTGGGAGGCAACAAGTACAGGCATTTTCCTATGCTGCCATCTTGGTTCTCTTCTAAGTACTTTTAATGAAAGGAATAAAAAGTTTTATCACCATCTCTAATAGTGTGAAATATGGCATCTGCTTAGAGGACAGTATCATGGAGCCATGAGGACAAACTCCATGCTAAGTACTTTATATACATTATTTCCCTACTTCCCACAGCATGATAGGCAGGTAAAATTATTCACAAGTTATCGATGAAAAAACTGAGGTCAGAAAGTTTTAGCCACTTGTTCAAGTATGGAGTTACATGTTAGAGTAGCCATGATTTGAACCCAGGACTAGCTGATTCTACTTCCTATGCTTTAAATATTCTACACAACAATATAATGAAGTAATCATTCAGGTGATTGAGTACAAGTGAGTTGTTTGATTTTCCATGGGTCAGGGTGACCATTACTAAAGATTGAGTCTAGATTTTGGAGAAGAATTTACTGTTTATTGACAGTTTCTCATTTTCTTCCATTTGTGTGAAATCCATATACACACTTACCGCTATAGAAATCCAGTACTTGTACTCACTTTGAAATATGGCTCAAATATTTCTTCCTACAACTTATTTTCACTAATTAATCTCACATCATTCTGATTATTCTGATGCCTCTATTTTATTAATGCTTAGATTATCAATTTATCTGTTCACATACATTGTAAAATGTCCCTTAGTTGGTTCTGGGTCTCAGTCAAACTCTATTGCAGGTTCCTTTAGTACTGAAAATGAGTCTCATGGAAATTTCCATCCACTATTCATTCCTACCTAGAGTATAACATACTAACTCATAAAGTTGCTATTGGAAAGATTACTGTGTAAACTAATATTTAAGTCTAGATGACTGAGAATCTTTAGTGAGTGAAAGAAAATATCTTAAAGTTTTGAGTACTAAGACATATCACTCTCAATAAACTATATTTAGGTAAATAGCAGAATTTTCTCATATTAAAAAAAGAAGTTTACCATGTAAAGATTATAATATAAGAAAATTTGGTATCGATGCACTGTTGATTTGGAAGATAAGAAACTGCCAAAAGCTGGCATTAGTATCTAAGCAATGAATGTTGGAGTAACTTAGCAAGCAGTGTTTTGCAATAGGAAAAGAGTAGTTCTGGGAGTTAGGGATTTGGGTTATGTTTTGTCATTGTCAAAGTGAAATGTGGAGTATATTTTTAAATCCCCTTGACCCAGGCTTCCTTACTTATAGAATAAAGATGTTATATATTCCCAACCCATTTCATGGGTCATGAAAATTACATGCAATAAAAGAAGAAGAGAATTAAAAGTTTAGTGCCAGCCCTGTCTGGGTAGCTCAATTGGTTAGAGCACCATCCTGATATGCCAAGGCTGCAGTTTTGATCCCCAGTCAGAGCACATACAAGTAGAAACCAATGAATGTAAAAATAAATGGGACAATGAATCTCTCTCTCTCTCTCTCTCTCTCTCTCTCTCTCTCTCTCTCTCTCTTCCTTCCTCTCTCAAATCAATTTTTTTAAAGTTTAGTGCCAATATAAAAGATTAATAACTTTAAAAAGCACACATTTGAGAGAAAGAAAAGCAGGCTTTGTTCTTCTTCTGGCTATGCATGCAGTCTTGTCACTCAGCAGTATGTCTAGGTTGTGGCTTAGCTATTTTAAAGGAATCTCAGTCCATAGCACTGCCAGTACACTGATCACTGATTAAGTGGCTCTTGAGCTCTGTGGGCTAAGACTTGCTGTTCCATTGTACTCTCTCAGTTGTCTAGCAGACATCTAAAAAATGTTGGCAGCATACATCTTCATAGAAAGGCTACATGGAAAAGGATTGGGTAATGACAAGGTTAATTATTTTGGGTGTATCTTAGAAATGTCATTTTGTCCATTAAAAGCAATGTTGTAATTCATTTTCAATGTAAATATGCCTGCATTATGTTTGTGTTTAATTAGCATAGTCTTTTATAATGTGCTAATAACATTTAGTCCTGCTGGTCCCTAGAATTGACATCTGTCCTACTGAATCAATTTTGGGGATGAGATATAAAACTTGATAGTAACTGTACCTCTTGACTAGCTATGGGGCTATATGAGCCATGAACTAAAAAGCCACTTTTTGCTTCCAGTCAAAATGGTGGAGTATGTGAATGTGGTACTGGCATTCTCCTATGACCACATCAAAATTAAACTACAAAACAACCACCATTGAGAACCACCTGAAATCTAGCTGAACACAAGTCTTACAATGAAGGATATACAGAAGAAGCCACATGGAGACGAGTAGGAGGCATGAAAGGAGCTGGTCCTACACTCACATGTGATGGTTAAAAATCTAGAGGGATATCTCAGCTGCAGAAATCCCCCGGGAGGAACAAGGGGTCCCAGCCCCACACCAGGATCCCCAGGCCAGGGTTTTAGTGCTGGGAAGAGAAGGCCCCATAACTTCTGGCTGTAAAAACCAGCAGAGATTGTGGCTAAGTGAAATGGAGGGCTGATGGAGTCCCAAGCATTCCTCTTAAAGGGCTCCCAAATGGACTTCTGTGACTCACTCCCTTTGATCTCCTGTGCTGGGGCAGCAGCTTATAAAGTGCCAGGGTCATACTGGGAGGAACTGAATTTTCTGGCTTTGGGGAAAGGGCTGGAGGTGCAGCTTTCTCTCAGGCAGCAGTGCTGGTAGAAAGCATTGTTATTTTGCTGAGCATTCCTCCTACATGCTCCATATCTAAGTGTCCGTAAATTTGGCCTACACTGTTAAGGAGAGACAGAGATGTTGTACAGATGGAAACCAAATCTGGCAACAGATTAAAGGTCCCATTCACTGCTGACTAAATTCAGTTGATTACTCATTATCCAGTGAGGTTAGAATAATATTCTATATGGGTTCTAGTGGCATCCATGAGATGTAACATTATTTCAATCCTCTAAATTCCTTTAACACCAACCATTCACCTAAGACATCACAAATACTCCATTTGGTATTATTAATCTTTGTGGTACATATTCTATTACCTCTATATTATAGGCTTCCAAAGTGCAACTTCTATGCTTCATAATTATTTTAGTATTAGACTGGGTTTTGCAACGTCTTGCTCATTTTATGTGTTATAAATATGTTGATAACAGTGATGATAAAAATGACACTTTTCTCTTAAAACTTACTAAATTCTGCTTCTACCCCCAGTGTTTACTACCATTACCCTAGTTCTTATTTTATCTATCATTTCATTTCTTCCCTGAAAACCAATATGGCTTGAATTGCATAATCATAGTGAAAACTCAAATGACTAACAAAGTTAAAAATAGAAATTATTATAATTTAATTCTGGTGGGTCAGATATTTTGATTATCTGATTACCCAAATCAGATTAGCCATATGACTAATTTCATCATCTTGACCACATCAGCCTTTAAAATGACTCATCTTGGACTGGTGACTTCCATGGCACTGAATAAACAATCACAACTGCTGGATTTGGGAATATGAACTCAGACTTTCTTCTATCATTTAAGTTAAGTGTATGCTAGCAAAACCAAATAGGAAATTTGAGACAATCCAATGATTCTGTTTGGTAGGCTGGAAGGGGAAAGAGGGGGAGAAAAAAAATCTATATCTAATAATTTTAACTTCCTTTCATCTTTTCAAAGTATCTTTAAAAAATATTGTAGTTAGCCAGTTTGGCTCAGTGGATAGAGTGTCAGACTGTGGACTGAAGGGTCCCAGGTTCGATTCTGGTCAAGGGCACATGCCCAGGTTGTGGGCTCAATCCCCAGTAGGGTGTGTGCAAGAGGGAACTGATCAATGATTCTCTCTCATCATTGACGTTTCTATCTCTCCCTCCATCTCCCTTCCTCTCTGAAATCAATATTTAACTAATATATATATATATATATATATATATATATATATATATATATATATCCTATCTAATAAAAGACAAAGAGGGTAATTGACCGTACCTTCGCTATGCTTCCCATTGACTAATCAGGGTGATATGCAAATTAACTGTTAACAAAGATAGCGGTTAATTTGCATATGTAGGCTCCAAGCGGTGGAGCAAAGCCAAACGCCTCAAAGCCAGTGAGCAGCAAGGCCTCATGGCCCTGGATCGGCGGAGCCGGGAGGCCTCACAGCCCTGGGATAGGCAGAGTAACGAGGCCCCCAGGCCTCACAGCCCCGAGATGTGTGGAGCCTCGAGGCCTGACGGCTGGGGTTGGGGGGTGGACTCTGGCTGGAGCCCAGCCAGAGTGAAGGCCTGGGTCCAGGGTGCCAGAGGAAAACTGGTGCCAGCAGCCAAGGGAACGGAAGGCCTATTGCACGAATCTCTTTGTGCAACAGGCTTCTAGTATATATATATTAGTTAAAACCCAATTGCTGTTATTGTGATCTACATCAGACACATGAAAAAAACGGAAGCCCAGAAAAGATAAGGAAAGATAAGGGAGTTTTTAAAATTTATGTAGCTAATGATTACAATGGTTGGGACTAGAATTTTTGGCTAAGATGATTCAATTACATGGCACCACCTCTGATATGTCAGTCATTAGGCCACAGGAATGAAGATATTTCTAAATTATTATGGTAGGATTTCAATCTTTCCAACCCCATTGCTGATTTAGTCCTTGCCTTAATCTTCCTGTGCAGGAGTGAAAAACAGGGTCGAGCTAGTTTCTTCTCTTCCAAAACAATTTCTTAAAATCTTGACATCTGCCAAAAGTTTGTACTCAGAAGGGACCTTTAAAAACCTCTAAACTTTAATTTCAAATATTTTTTTGGAACTTAACTGTGACATGATTTCTCAGGAGTCCTAGCCACCTGCCAAGTTTGAAGTGTTTTTGTTCAGCTGTTTTTAACTTACTGCTGAGAAAGTTCTTAATTTTAATAAGATGGAAAATTGTACTTTTTCCATTGGCCTATAACTCTAAAACAACAAAATGGTGTGCTACATGAAAAAGTTAAAAAAGAAAAAAAGCAAATACAAATCATAGCACAATTTTTGTTTAGATATTTTGATGTATATTGTGCATTTGGGAAAGTGTCAATATTAATATCAGACAATGGATAAAGACCACTGGCCCCAAATTAACTCCAAATGATTTACTGAGTGCCAGGAGTATATCCAGCCCCACATTTGGTAATATAACATAGGAAGATATTGCCCATATTTTAGGGGGAACACTCAGTCGGATCATCGGTATATATTTTAGTAAGATGTCTTAAATAAAAAAGTAAAATAGTCTAATAGCTATACCATTTGAAAAAAAAACACATTACTTCATATCTAGTCATTATCTATGTGTATCTACACTAATAAAAGAGAAAAATGGTAATTGGCGTACGAGCTACCCTTTTCATTGGCTAATCAGGGCTATATGCAAATTAACTGCCAACTAAGATTGGCAGTTAACTGCCAACAAGATGGCGGTTAATTTGCATATGTAGGCACAATGCAGGGAGGCGAAAGGGAAAGCAGGAAGAAGCCCCCTGCCACTGACAGTGATCAGAAACCCAGGGGGAGCTAAGAGCTGGGGGGCAGGGCAAAGGCGGCCCTGGGGCCGCCTTTGCCCTGCCCCCCAGCCATGATCGGAGAATCAGGTGCCTTTTCCACCCTGGCCAGTGATAGCAGGAAGTAGGGGTGGAGCCAGGGATGGGAGCTGGGCACGGTCGAAGCTGGCAGTCCCAGGAGCTAGGGGTCCCTTGCCTGGGCCTAAAGCGAAGCCCACGATCGAGGGGCTGCTGCAGCTGCGGGTCCCCGCTGCCCGGGCCAGACGCCTAGGCCAGAGACGTTAGGCCTGGGCAGGGGTGGAGCCTGCAACCACGGGGAGCTGGGGGTCCCCTACCCAGGCCTGACACTTCTGCCGGAGGCCTCAGTCCTGGTCAAGGGGCCGATCCAGTGATTGGTGATCGGAGGGTGATGAGGGTCAACTCCTCTGGCCGAGGCATCAGGCCTGGGCAAGGGGCAGAGCCAGCAATCGGAGGGGTCTGGGGGTCCCCTGCCCAGGCCTGACGCCTGGGCCAGAGGCATCAGGCCTGGGCTGGGGGCAGAACCAGTGATGGGGGGAAATGAGGGTCCCCTGCCCAGGCCTGACGCCTCTGGCCCAGGCGTCAGGCTGGGCAAGGGGCTGATCCTGCGATTGGAAGGTGATGGGGGTCAACACCTGAGGGCTCCCAGTATGTGAGAGGGGGCAGGCTGGGCTGAGGGACACTCCCCCCCCACACACACCCAGTGCACGAATTTCGTGCACCGGGCCCCTAGTAAGGAAATAAAAAGCAAAGAAAATACCCACTGATCCAAGTTTTGTCGCTTATTAGTTTATTAAGTGGCTTTAATCATTAGAACCATTTGTGAACCTGCTTAGCTCATCTGGCTATTAAGAGAGACAAGTTAAAAATAATTTTTCTCTTTCCTTTCAGTTTTTTATTTTATTTTATGAGAGAATGGCCCATTTCATTCTTGCTGATTAGACTGACATGATTGTTAAGACATCAAAATTATATCACATAAGCCTGTGGCTATGATCTCAATTAAAACCACAGGCTACGGAGGTACTAAAAGGCTGTCAAAATAACTGGAGATAACAAGATGCTTGAGTAAGCTTTTTACTTTCTTGTCCCATTCCTCAACACATTTAAGCCATTTGGTGCATGGAGATACTGCGATAGTGTTAGACAATTGAGTAATTCTGTCTGATGCTTGTTGGAACACTCTCTTGCCCTAAACAAAAAAAAAAATGCTGAAGTTTTCTGGAGTCATGAGTCACCTTTTTCCGTATCCTCTAAAAACTTGTTCATGTCCCACCTCTGACTCAACAGAATAGAATGTTGTCACATGATGGAATTTCTCCTACATTATCACAAATAAGTTGCAAATCACAGACACTTCTCCAGAAAGTGAGAGACATTTATTTTGCAATAATGCAGTGATCTTTTTCTCTGTTACTCCAAATGATTGATGTAGATGTAATCAGTCTGTCCCTCAGATATTGGTAAAATAAATTGACAGTTGTTGGCTGTGCAATATGGGACCATCTGCATCGCGATGTGTGGGGGAATTGAAAGGTTGACATTTTCACAGCATGAGATAAAGGATCACAATTATTCAATTAGTTTATAAAGGCTATGTCTAAATCAGAAATTTGAGATCTGATATTTTACTTCAAATTTTGAATTATGCAGATTGTTGTAAGAATTTAAAAAGACCATTTTTTAAAAAAATTTCAAGTGACACATTCATGAAATTTCAAGTGTTTCATCTCCATGTGTACTTGGAATATCCATACTAGGATGACTTCCACCCTCATATCTGTGCATATAATTGCAATGCCATGCTTTCAAGTCTGGGTTGAAGTTTACCTCATCCAGAAAATTCTGACTTAGGATTGGGACAGCCTGTAATGCTCTTACTGTTTCATTCTCTTACTCAACAAAACAACATGTAATAGACAAATAATTTATGCCAATGACTATGTAGGTAATTAGAATCAAACATGAATTAAGACATGACCATGTTTTTGAGAAAGGCATGCTACTACTAATGATGATGATAATGATGATGTTGATGATAAATTCATATCAAAATGATTTTGAAATGAATACTTTCTTTTTCCCCTAAATTCCTCCCTGAGTGTACACAATGGGAATTTTTACCAATATTCCTTTCCTTTCAACCAATATTAAATGAGGAAATGCCTTCCTTCTTTCCACTTTACTTCCTACTCACAGGGACAAGTCCCTAATCCAGATGGGAGCCTGCCGTCCTTTCATTCTTGATCAGAGCCACTTGAAGTGTCAAACAGTTCAAGTCATGCATGATCTTCGTGCTCTTTCTCCTCTCTCTTCCTCTAGCTCATTTTCTTTTTGCCACAAAGCTTGTTTCCATTTCTGCCATTTTATTTTGAAATGTGACTTTATTTTTACATTTACATTCTAACAATAGAAGGTTAAGATCAGACAACACTTTAGCTGTAGAGAGGGAATATTACCCTTTGCATATATCCAATTAATACAAAACAGCTTAAAACGTAAGTGCATTTGAGAAGTGGGATGAAGCAAACATCATTTAGCAGACATAAGATGAGAGGAGGACCTGAAAAGCCTGAAATGAAAGATAGATTTTGAACAGGGAAAAAGGAAATGAATTCAAGACAAGAATAATAAGAAAAATGGTTATAAATTCATGGATAAATAAATTGTATTCTTTATTAAAGTAAAGAGCCAGACTGCTTTGGGGTAATTATTTTTATTGCTATTTCACGTTACTCATCATAACATATGCCCGATTTATGAAAATTGAAGGTTTAAGGTAATTGCCTTTCATTAGTTCGTATTTTTGGCTTTCTCACAAAATGCAGTTCTGTAATAGGGTCATGTACCTGTCAATCCTCTCTTCTGTGACTCTCCTTCATTTAAAAAAGAGATATTCAGGTAATTGAAACCTTAAACTTGCAACTTATTATCTTCCCCTTATGTTGAAGTCTGAAAAGCCAGCCTGAAAGAAAGATTAATTTGTTCAACTAAACAAAAGAACTTATTTCTCTTCTGTTCACTTACATTTTAGACTTACTTTTTCACTCTTTGTGGCCCTTACTAAATGTAGCTTAGAATGTATTTTTTAAAATGAAATTTAATTTTAAAAGAAACTTTCAATATTTCTTTTCTCCTTTTCCTTGATGCCATGAACATTTTTAATGTGTTCAAAGCCAGAATCTGAGGGGTACCAGTAACTATCCTAACATTTAGAAATATCAGGGCGAGGTTTCCCTGGAAACCACATGTGCATAAAAGCCATGCAGAGCAAACTCAGTTTCATCTCTGGTTACATTTTCTTTTGAAGAGAGAAATCACTTTGGCTTATATTTTTTTTTGGAGGTGAAATTCAGGGCAGAAAGCTGTGAAGGTCATTTTATTGGGTTTTAGCATCTAGCAGGCTGATCAAGGAGTTATGGTTTGGGGATGAAAAATTAAAAATGGGTTAAACCACATAAAAGCCTGAAAGTGAATTAAAAGCCCAGTCGTGCCTTCTTCCTAATGAAAGAAGAATGGCAGGTGACAGCATGGAAGGGTGTTCTGGGTGGCCCTCCTCTTTGTGGTGAAAGAGGAGGGAATGGTGACTTCTAGAAGGGACAAGAAAAGGTTAATTATCTGCAGTGCATACCAAGGTGCTCAGTTTGGAGGAAGGTGCTCACCAAGCATCTTTCCCTGCTGAGAGAATGGAAGAAGCACACTTTATATCATATTGATTTTCCATGCATGTACTATCATGATCCGAAGGTAATAATGTCTTTCCATTAACTCATGTATATTATAAGTAGAGGCTTCTTGCGCTGTAGCTTCTTAGATTTTGCTGTGTGATGACAAGTATTTAAACAGGTTCATATCATCTTGTCTGACTTTCCCATCACAGTCTATGATTCTGTATTATACATTACACAGATATTTAGTACAATTTGTCAGTTACCATGTGATTTCATGTAAAAGTGAGAACAAGTTTTCTCTTTCATGCCTAAAAGTCTTGGACCTATCTCAAATGGATTTTTTATAAAAATGAATCTGGTCACATGGTAATGCATTGAATTATGAGGTCTATATAGTCATTTTTCAAAAGCTTAGAATTTATATTTATTTCCTTAGAGTAAAACAATAATCCCTAAAAAGCGGGGAGGGTGGAGAGAAGAACACCTATCTTTACCTCTAGGGAATTCCAAATTCTTGGCAGAGCAAAAGTGCACATAAAAACCCCCACAGATCTAAGGGTCATCTTCAGACTGAAAGTAGCAATATTCCTGCTTTCCCCACATTACCAAAGACTCATTCTGTAAAAGGACTGTGGTTAAGAGAGAGGAGCCAATTACCCTCATCTTCTGTAGTCTTACCCACAGAGCAGATGCCTGGTGCCAGCTCAAGCTCCTGCTTCTGCTGATCCAAAATATGACCATTTGCTAACAATTTAGAAAGGAGACCGTAAAAATCAGATGACAGACAGACAACTCAGGATGACCCAATTGATAGTATTATCCTGTGTTATAAGAATTAGGTTATCTTTGTTTCCATTCAAGTTAACCGGTTTAACCTCATCATTGACTTGTTCCTAGGCCTTCTGTTCAACCATTAGTTTACCGCAAATTTTTCATTTTATACTTCCCAAACTACTTATTTTTAATATTTAGGAAATATAAGGCCACAGCAGTTATTTATGAAACCTTCTTAAAAGATATAGAGTTAAATATTGTAAGCAAGGAAAAAAACCACTTCTGTTTATTTTTATAAATGGGGAGAGAGGGTACTAGGTTTGTTCTGTAATTTATCCCAGAGTCCCACAGTCACTTAGGGATGATCCGAGTCAAAATGGGACATAAGTCTTCTGATTTTTTATATGATCATCATAAGAAATTTGCACACATTGTGCTGGGTAGTGGACCTGCCTGTTAGCCTTTATTGAAAGAGTGGTTATTTAATTGTCTCTGTGTGGTTATTCATGCCTCTATGACAACTAAGCCAAAGATTAGAGATTTATGT
Source organism: Myotis daubentonii (assembly GCF_963259705.1). NCBI lineage: Eukaryota > Metazoa > Chordata > Mammalia > Chiroptera > Vespertilionidae > Myotis > Myotis daubentonii. Next base: position 81,526,457 of record NC_081847.1, on the reverse strand, counting down.
GAGAAGGAAACAGCATTATGAGATGGTAACTGAGGAAGTCAACACTGCTTTTCAACTCATTTTTCCCCCCTGAGTGACAGTTTTGCAAATGAAAAGAATGAAAAAACTCCATACTAAATTTAAAATTTTACATCTATAGTGCAATTGGATTTTTCCTGCATCATTGGTGTTTATTTCTCAACATGACCTACAGTTTCAACAGAGGAAGCTGGAAAGCATGATGGGCTGAAAATTTATAACTGTGAATCACTGAAACATCCGTGTGGGAGATTCTATTGTATTAGCATGAGGAAAGGCTGTGGTTTTATAAAGGCATGAGAAGTGAGAAATAAACAAATAATAAAGAGCCTTGTGCTGGACATTCGTCTTGTTTTATGCTTGTTTATCACCTCAAGAGCAATCTCAAGATGTTTGGGGATTTTCTCCTTCAGTTGTCATGCCTGCCCAAATAATAAGCCTTAAAACTCACTTGCCAGCTTCCTTTAAATCTGAGGTGCAGCATTTGAACTCTGCTAATGGGATGGTACCTCATAAGACCTTGTTTTGTGACTGAGTAATCCAAAAAAAGCATGCACTGTGGATATGAGCTGGCGGCAGAGTAGGCAGATGTTACACTCACCTTCTCCCAGGACTTAACTGCCAATAAAATATAGAACGACAACGTGAATAACCAACCGAAGACTAGCTTAAGAAAAGTTTTTTAACCAAATATGTATAGAGGAAGCCTGCAGGAAAGGTGGAAATGAGAAAAGGGCTGGCCCCACTTCCACGGGTTGCGGCTGGGGTGTTGGAGGGATACCTTAGCCGCAAAGGTTCCCCTAAGAAACATGGGATCTTAACCCCTAGCTGGGCTCCCCAGCCAGAACACTAGTGAAAATCAGTGGGGATTCTGTTTGCCAGTAGAGATGAGAGTTTGGTAGAGACACAGGTGCCCTCTTGAAGGGCCAATACACAAAATCTCATTCACAGCCACTCATGAACCAAGCAGAACCAACTTTGGGCTTGGGCAACTGAAGAGACCTGGGGTTTTCAGGGCTAGCAGCAACACGTGATCTGCTGACACCTTTATCATTGTCACTTGGGGGTCTTATGGGTTCCATGCCCACAGGCAGTAGCTGCAGTGTCCTTGCCAGTCAGTCCATAGGGAAGCTGTGCATAGTTTTTACTGCATGGATTCCAAGTGTGACTTTTTTAAATATATTTTTATTAACTTCAGAGAGGAAGGGAGAGGGAGAGATAGAAACATCAATGATGAGAGAGAATCATTGATCGGCTGCCTCCTACATGCCTCCTACTGGGGATTGAAACCACACCTTGGCATGTGCCATGATTGGGAATCTAACCATGACCTCCTGGTTGATAGGACAATGCTCAACCATCGAGATACACAGGCCAAGTTCCTGTGTGACATTTTGACCTTTATATGATAGTAAATATCCCTAATAATTTAATTTCTCATTAAACCATTTAAAGTAGCTTTTGTCATTTTCAGTTAAGAACCCTTCCTAACTCAGCCCTTAACTCTGCACTAGGCATTCTGCCAGTTATTTCACACATTTAATGTGGTTTTATTCATTGCAAAAACAAAACAAAACAAAACAAAAAACAACAACCCAGAGATGTGAAGTACATTGTCCAAGATCATTCAGACATTAAGTAAAAGAGCTAAGACTCAACCCATATAGTTTCTTTCTAACATTATGAAGTATGAGGCTGTTTTAATTTAAACAGGAAAAGGCATGGGTGGTATACACTGGAATACAAAATCAGGAAGTATTGATCAGCTAAAGAATCTAAACCCACATCTCTCATTAACTCACATTTTACTACTACTTAACATAAGCCATCTATTCTTAGAAACCAGTATTTTCCATTTCATATAGATGCCCACCTCTTCTTGAAAAATGGTCCTTCTCTCCTGTTTTCCACTTATTCAACTGCTTACACTTCTTGGCCAGTTGGACCTTTCCCTGCATAGGTTGCATTTCACTCATCTCTTCCGTTCTTAACTCCTATGGTATAAAGTGTCTACGTGTGATAATCAGCTGGCTTACAGTTTGTGTTACCTTACCCCCTCCATTTGGATTCTGTAGCTCAGGGGTCAACAAACCTGCTTTGAAAAGGACCAAGTAGTAAATGTTTTTGCTTTTCAGGTCATATAGCCTCTGTTGCAACTACTCAACTCTACAGTTAGAGTTAAAGCAATCATAGACAATCAGCAAATGAATAAGCATGGCTGTGTTTCAATAAAACTTATTTACAAAAGCAGGAAGTCACTGGTATTAGTTTGTGGAACCCTGCTATAGCCCAGTGATCCTCAAATGTTAGCAAGCCTCAGAATCATCCAAGGGCCTATTAACTCACAGCTCCCTGGATGCCACCCAGAGCTGCTGTGGGGCTGGAGAATTTACATTTCTAACAAGGTCCAGTTCCTTCTTCAGTAAACATGTGCACTGTGCCTACATTGGAGCGTGGAGACAGTGAATAAATGTTTAACTGTTCATTTCTTATGAAGCATTTATCAGGCTTCTTGAAGCATCTCACTGGATTGAATAGCCACATTTTTGCATTGGCTTTGCCTCTTTTCTGTTTTGTTACCTCTGTCAACTTACTCCTGCTCCTTCAAATTACATTCCAAAATAATATATTCATTTATAGGTCTTTGTTTCATACCTGTTTGGGGAAGAAACCAAACTAATATCATTAGTACCAGGAATGGGGTGAGAGAGTAATTTGTAGCATATAGTTTCATTTATATTGGCTTACCTAATTGTGATAACGGACATGTGAGATATGAGGCATTGGGTTATAATGATATCTGGGCCATTTAAACACCATGGGGAAAACTTCAATTATACAAATTATGAAACAAGTTGTACTTTATTAACTGCTTTGGAAAATGATAGACTGGGTCAGCCAACTGTCAACTCAAAGAAAGCTGTGAAACAAGAGTGTTTCTATTTCAGGGTTTGAGGAAAACCTTCTCCCTATAGCACCCAATGAGACTTACGCTAAAAATGAGTCCCAGGCCTGGCCAGTGTTGCTCAGTGGTTGAGTGCTGAACTATGAACCAGGAGGTCACAGTTCAATTCCAGGTCAGGGCACATGCCCAAGTTGTAGGCTCGATCCCCAGTAGGGGGTGTGTAGGAGGCAGCAGATCAATTATTTTCTCTCATCATTGGAGTCTCTATTTCTCTCTTTCCCTCTCCTTTCCTCTCTGAAATCAATAAAAAATATTTTTTTAAAAAATATTTCACACAGTTCATCCCAAAATTACCATGAATGAATGAATGAATGTTTGATTGCTTAGCCTAACAATCATCAAATCTGGTGGAGCCTAGGAAGTTCCAATCTCTTGGATTTTTTAAAACCCCCAAAGAAACTTTATTGAAGGGAATTGCTCACTATGAAAAAAAAAAAAAAATCCCCACAGGGTAAAAGTACTAAAAACATCCCATGTTGTATTTCCATATAACATGTGATTAAACAAATTCAGAAGCAGGTGTAATGATCTCACAAACTGGTGATTCAGTGATACACAGATAGGTGATTTAGGCTATATCATTTATCTTTTGGAATTTTTAAATGTGTTAAAGAAACACTAACTTTACTGGAATCATTTGGTGCCTTTCCAATTAACAGCCAAAGATAGAACAGGATGGAATCATAATATTGCATATTAGTGACTCTAATTTTTATTCTAACAGTAGTTTGTTTTTTTGTCAATTATAGCTCCTTAGGGAGCAATCCAAACTGCTCTGTAAAGAAAGCCCAGAAGAACAGTACAATTTAAAGTACTATAGTAGCTTTTATGCTGATTGATTTTTTCAAAACAATTTTGATAACATTAGCTCCTTTTTTAATTTTTCAAAATTAGAGTATACAGTATTCTAGGGCCTCTTTGCAAATATACAGCTGAGGTGATTATCAAAAGTTATCTATATATATAAAAGCCAAGCGACCAGAACAACCAGAATGACTGGAAAGACTGGTCGCTATGACGTGCACTGGGGCCAGCCAACCGGACCATCGGGGGAAGGGCCGGCTGGCGAACTCTTCCCTCCTCCCCCGCTGGCCCAGCCCCCATCGGCTGGACCCCACCTATGCATGAATTTATGCACCGGGCCTCTAGTAAGTAATAAAATGGCTTACAGTAAAAAAATGTTAGAACTGAACTAGAGTCTTAACAATAATCTAAGTTTATCTTATGTTGGCCTCTGAGTTAAATAAAGGTAAGCTGAGATTAAAAACAGCAGCAATAACTTGCCAGGACCCTGGTCTCTTACTAAAAGTCAATCTCTTCCATCTTTGAAGATTTTTTTGAAAATTGTGTTTATTTTCTTAACATTTGTCTTAGCTTTCCCTAAGAAAGAGCGCTGCCCAGATCCTCAGTGTGGATCCATGTGGAAATATACTTCAGACACCTTCTCATTAGCTGGTACTGGCCTCACAGGAGAACAAGCTTCTGGGAGACATCCTCTGGAGATAACATTCCTGAGGGATGATATAGATCTATGCTGGAGCTAGAAGTGGCTACTCCAATGCCATGCCATGTCTGGTTGACTTCCCCCACGTGAATCAGTGTGTTATTCATCACAGTCTGTTCGACTTCATTCCTTCAGTCCCCACTTCCAAATCACATTCTTGTCTCCTAGGTCCTGGTGAACAGTTCTGAATGAGCAATTTTAGTACATAGGGAAACTTGCTTCCAGATGAACTTAAAGGATGCCTCATTCTTCTTTAGCCATGGAAAAGAATTTGAACATTCAGGTTCAGTATCACTTGAGATAGGGTAGTATGTTGAGATAACAAACAACCCTGGAATCTGAATCAACAAAAGTTTATTTCTCATCTGTTCCACCTGTCCAATGTGAGTTGTCAGGTGGGGATGGGGGAGGGGAGAAATGCTCATGTCATTTTTCTAGCTGATAGAAGCTCCCAATCAACATATGCTTCTGTGGTCAAAGAGGCTGCAAATGGGAACATGATGAAATGCACAGTTTGTAAAAGCTTTTTCCAAGAAGTGGTAATTCTGCTCACTCCAAGAGAGCAGGCGAGGAGAGGCAGACATTTTTTTGTAAACAGAGGTAATGACTATCACAACTCCCTAAGATCCCACCACTACCACCACCCATAGGACCGGCTATATAGAACACCTTAAATTTTTAGTCCACCTTTTATGACTCATTGTCCTGAGCCTGCTGTCTCATTTCTAGCTTCTGTCTTCCTTCTGCTTTCTATTCCTTCTGGAATAATTTTCAATAGCACCCATATATTTGGCATGTCTCAAGTCTTCATTCTGTCTGGATGGGCTTGATTGAATCTGTGATGTTCCCATTAGAAGGCAGGTATAGACAGCCCACAGGCCAATACCATAACACTCTTGAATTTACCCCAAAGCCCATCCAGAATCCCAACTTGGGTATAGCACCTCAGGCTTAAGATTGTACCACTGGGCCATTCTGAGATAGAATGTGAAAGGGAGTAAAATGAGATTGGCCTGAAAGAAAAGGACCTGATACATAGCACTCATATGAAGGAAATGACTAACCAAACTGATTTGGAAACTAGGTTTAAGGTAATTGGAGAGGAACCAGAGGTACTAAGACAAAAGAACTACTTAAAAGTGTAGCTTTATTGTCTGTCTACTTAAGTGAGGAATAAATATGTGTAAAATGTAGATATCAAGAAGCCATCAATTGAGAAAAAGATTTCTGAAAGAGTTCATTGACTTATGTACATATTTTGTTTGAATACTATTATGTAAGGGGTCATAGCGTCATAAGATGAGATTAAAGGGTAAAACTATAATTGGAACCCATAGGAATTTGTTGTAAAATACCACACATAAGTAAATTCCTTCCAGGGCTCACCATATTGGTTGGTAGGAAAAACACTGAAACCTGAGAGTTTGGTTCCAGGCTCAGTTTAATCTCTAATTAGAGGGATAAACTTGGAAGAGTTAGTTTGCTCTTCTGGGCCTCATATTCCCCATCAAGTAAGTGAGAACATTGGACTAAATGGTCTAAAAGTTCCCTTTCAGACCTAAATTAGAGAATCCTTATTTTCTCAGAATTAAATGTACTTAAATGGGTCTAAGGAGTAATAACACAGTAGAATCCTCCTTTAACCTTCCCAGAAGCTGAGGAGAAGTGGCTAAGTGGTCAGCCCTGAGTGGCCCTCCACTGAGATGACTACAGTATATCTCTACTTATTTGATGGTGTAAACTTATCTTTCCTGGAAACAACTGCTCTGGGATTCTGGTTGGTTTTGTTTCCCAAGAAAATTTACAAAAAGAGGGTTACAAGTTCCTGTCATTGCACCTGGGTCTTCAGTCTCTGATTGATACTCATCTCCCACCTGTGCTACCCATTCTAGATTCCTCTCATCCTGTCTAGTGTCTCCTCTGATCTAGGTGATTTAATGGGGAGGATGGTTCAGACTCTCATCACTGAGGCACCTGAGTGACTGGACACATGTGCCTTTAAACGAAACCTTACAAGATTTGTGGGATACAAGTATAGCAGTGAAAACGAGAAATAGCCTAGCTGGTTTGGCTCAGTGGACAGAGCGTCAGCCTGCAAACTGAAGGGTCCCAGGTTCTATTCCAGTCAAGGACAATGCCCAGGTTGCAGGCTCAATCCCCAGGAGGCAGCCAATTAGTGATTCTCTCTCATCATTGATGTTTCTATCTCTCTCTCCTTATCCCTTCCTCTGTGAAAACAATAAAAATACATTTCAAAAAAAGAAAAAGAGCCTTAACTGGTTTGGCTCGAAGGATAGAGCATTGGCCTGCAGACTGAAGAGTCCCAGGTTAGATTCTGGTCAAGGGCATGTACCTTGGTTGCGGGCACATCCCCAGTGGGGGTTGTGCAGGAGGCAGTTGATTGATGTTTCTCTCTCATTGATGTTTCTAACTCTCTATCCCTCTCCCTTCCTCTCTGTAAAAAATCAATAAAATATATTAAAAAAAAGATCTCTTCATAAAAATAAGAAGAGAAATATTCATAGCTTTATGTTACATCAGAAAATAAGAAAGGCCTAAAATAAATGTTCTAAGATTCCACTGTAATAGTAAAACATTTAAAAAAATGAGAAAATCACATCCCAAATAATTAGAGATAATGAAATAATGGACAGAAATGGAACTTATTGAAATAAAAAACATAGATATAAAATAGAAAAAAGCAATGTAACTGAAGATGTTTTTTTTGAAAGATGAACAGATATGCTTCTATTATTCCAGTTTCTAAGATAATGAAGCAGTAGAATTACATATATATATAAGTATTTTTTTCCAAGAGAAGGTAAGCTGCATCTTTAAGAAAATAAATCAAAATACCCAAAACTTTTATTGAAACTATTTTTGAAACTTATGAAAACTAGGGTGCCAACATCACATTTTTTATAGCCCAAACCACCAGTTTTTCTGCCTCTTCAAATGACCTTTTATATGTGGGAGGTGTTTGGAATTTGGGGTTGCTCTTTCCAAAACTATTTTGTTATTATGACTTCCTGTTGGACTTGGACGTGTAGACAGGATCACTTTTTTTTAAACACCTTTTCTTTTCCATTTAATGTCTTGGTCACCCAGATTTAAGTGCCATTCTCTAAATTATGACTTTTACTTCAGCCAGAATAATGTCGGAATATAAACTTAGTTTAAATTAATAAAGAAAATAAAATATCTGGAAGGAGTGCCAAAATACCTCTATAAACATTTTCCCAAAAATTCAGCAATCTCATTATATAAGGATGGGACAAAAGTAATTCTAGAGTTGTTTGTATGGATAATAATACAAAAATAATAATATGAGAATAAACTCTGTGTTTTGTGTACTCACTACTATATACCGGCTTTTGCCCCACCCTGTACACCTAAAAGGTCTCTAGAATGATGAAACTAAGATATAATTAATATTATAAGTCAAGAAATATAGGAGGGTTTTAAAAAGCAAACTTTACTTATCAGAACAGTTTAGATTTACAGAAAAATTGAGCATACAGTACAGAATTCCCATATAACACCCTGCCCTACCCTGCACACCATTTCTCCTATCAATGACACCTTTCCTTAATATGGAACATTTAGGAAACCAATAGTCATACATTTTTCTGGACCAAGGTCCATCCTTCATTCAGATTTCCTTTGTTTGTATGTAATGTCCTTTTTCTGCTTCAGGATACCAGATTACATTCCGTATCAGATCTTTTAAGGCTCTTGCTGACTGTGACAGTTTCTCAGAGTTTTATTGTTTTGATGACATTGACCGTTTTGAGATGTTTTGATTGGGTATATTGTAGGATATCCCTTTATTGGAGTTTGTTTAATGTTTTGTTTTTAATTACTATTAAACCGGGGTTATGGTTGGTGGGGGAGGATCACAGAGGTAAAATGATATTTTCATCACATTATATGAAGGGGAAAAACTATCTACATGATGGTGACCTTGAGCACCTGGTTGCAGTAGTGCTTGTCAGGTTTCCCCACTATGATGTTACTCTCTCCTTTCCACACTGTGCTCTACAAGGAACTCCCTATACTCAGCTCACACTTAAGGAGTGGGGAGTTATGTTCACATTTCTTTAGGGTCCAGTATATTCAAAATTTACTTGGAAATTTTCTGCATGGGTGATTTGGCTCTTTTCATCCATTTATTGATTTTACAATTTTTTTTTTAAAATAAAAACTGACCCAGATGGGAAAAGAAGACTTTTATGTGAATTGCATGCTTTTATTATAAACAGTGTACAAAGAAAGTTCTTAATAATGTTAATAAGCATTTTCTCTGTAAATGAAGCAATTTAGGAAATGGAAGAAATAGATATCAATTTGGGTCAGGACACAATGTATTTTCCAAAGATTTTTTTTTTTTTCCGGATTAACCCTCTTATCTTGAAACATTGAATCCCAACTGCTCACAGAATTCCCCTAAACCAACAATCACTAAGGTATGCCAAAGTGAATACAAGTATTTTCTTGTTAAGTAAAACCAATAGGGGGCCTGATCCTAGGAATGCTTGGATAGGCAAGCAGGCAAAACATGCTGAGAAGCCTTTTGGAGGCACTCAGTTAGGATTTCTTATTTATTTTTTGTTTTGTTTTGTTGTGGTTGTTCCTTTGTTTTCAGAAAACACTGCCTCTGAAGTCCAGGCTTGTGATAATCATTCAGTTCTTCTCAAAATCACAGCTACATTACCCAAAGGCACTGTCTTTGTAGAACTGAAGACTCTTCGGATTGTTCCACTAATTATAAATTCTTTTCTTAGATAAAAAAGTAATCAGAAACAATATTAGATTTCTTATGGTTCCTCCTTATGTTTGATAAAAAATAAAAGGAAGTGACACCAATTAAAAGATTTCAGTCTATTTTTGTCATAAAGCTCACCCTCTTTTAATGTAAGCTTTGGGCCAATAGCGTTTGTTTGTTTTTTAATAAAAGGAGAGGAGAAAGAATGGTGAGAAATTTAAGCAATAACTATACTCTTTTAAGGAAATGAGAGCATGATGAGCACTGGATGTCATCTTCTCTTAAATAACTCTCTTAAAACTCTCTTTTATCCATCCCCACCTACTCTTTCGTTCTCCTACAATGTTGTACTTAAATCTCTTCTGAAAGCACATATTAGACAAATAGAGTGAGTTACCCATTGTTGGCTCTTCTAACTTTATGCTTACTCACCTGGGATGGTGCCAGGCTCTAGGGAGACATTCACAAATATTTATTATTATTCTTTTTATGTTGTTGTTGTCATTACAGCATTGTTTTATTTTATGTTATTTTATTTTATTCTTTATTGTTGAAAGTATTACATATGTCTCATTTTTCGACAGTCTGTTTGATGCTTCTATATCTCTGGACCTATATAAAAAAATAGATCCAAAAATATTTATTAGATTGATAAATTTAGTGTTTTCTTTGTATTGTTAGTTCCTGCCAGTGAGGTTCAAGGACTCCTGTCTTCCTTATCCTCCACTAATCAAGAATTACAGTCATTTTCATCTTCTGTTGTAGTCTCACTCAGAGGTCATAAGACCAACAAGGATGTTATCTCAGAAAAAAACTTAGCGTTCCCTGGGCTCCAAAGGAAGCCATCTCACCTCCAATCCAAAGGAGAGAGAACAAATGGGCCTTTGTTCCGGCAAATTACTGTGATGCTAAGTGGTTTGTGCCTTAGTCCCCTCTTCCATTTAGAAAATGACTTCAACTTGTTACCAATTGGAGTTACAGGCTGGAACCTTAGTTTTTCTCATCAACACAGAAAAGATTTTAAGGTCAATGAAAATGAAAGTAAGGCAAGCAATAATTTATTGACCACAGCAAGAATGTACTTAAGAGAGTAAAACAAGGAAGGGCATAGAAGAAGCAACAGGGTAGCCTAGGCTGGGCTGCCTTGGCTCACTGGGAAGTCAAAGAAAAGGGGGCCTCAGAGACAGGCATAGGGTGTTAGCCCTGGATGAGCTGCCACTGCCCATTGCTCCCTGGTTGCAAGTCTCATGGGGTCCCTTAGAGGTTGGGGGATACATGCTTGTGGGGGAATGACACAGTGTGTTCATTGAAGGAAGAGCATGCCCAGGTTCTTTGTCCTGGGCGTATTTATTGCTCTCTTGCAGGTGGAAATCTTAGGCGAGGTCTTAAGAAAGAGTCTTAATAGAATATCCATCAGCTTTCTAGATGTGCTTTTTCAGGGTCATGGTCTCCACTGATTGGTTGGTGCCAGGGCAGGGGGTCATTATTCAATGTAGATGAGACTAGTTTGGTTGTTTATCTGGGCCTGGAGCTGAAATACAACTGAGGCCTAGATGTAATCTTTAGGGAGGAAAGGGCCATGGGTGTAAACGGCTTGAACAGCAATATGAAAGACTAGAGGCCCAGTGTACAAAAATTTGTGCACTTGGTGGGGGGGTCCCTCAGCCTGGTCTGTGCCCTCTCGCAGTCTGGGACCCCTCAGGGGATGACCACCTGCTGGCTTAGGCTCGCTCCCTGGGGGATTGGGCCTAAGATGGCAATCAGACATCCCTCTGGCAGCCGGACAGCCCTCAGGGGATGTCCACTTGCCAGCGGGAATAGGCCTAAACTATAGTCAGACATCCTTAACGCTGCTGAGGAGGCAGGAGAGGCTCCCACCACCACCGCTGTACTGGCAGCCATCAGCCTGGCTTGTGGCTCAGCAGAGCTCCTCCCATGTGAGAGCGCACTGACCACCAGAGGGCAGCTTCTGCATTGAGCGTTTGCCCCCTGGTGGTCAGTGTGTGTCATAGTGACCAGTCATTCCCAGTCCTTCTGCTGTTAGGGTCAGTTTGCATATTACCCTTTTACTATATAGGATAGAGGCCTGGTGCACGGGTGGGGGCCGGCTGGTTTTCCCTGAAGGGTGTCCTTCAGGGTGGGGGTCCCCACTGGGATGCCTGTCCAGTCTGGGTGAGGGGATGATGGCTATTTGCAGCTAGTCACAGCCCTTTCAAGGGGAGTCCCCACTGGGGTGCCTGGCCAGTCTGGGTGAGGGGCTGAGGGCCATTTTCAGGCTGGCGGGTGACTGAAGCTCCCAGCCTCTCCTTTTTTTCTTCTTCTTTTTTTTATTCTGGGATTTATTTACTTTCTATGGCTGTCACTGGAGCTGAGAGCCGGCTTTAGCTCTGAGGCTGGCTCCAGCTTGAGACCTCGGCTGCTGAAAACAGGTATCTGGGCTTTGTTTAGCTTCTATAATTGAAACACTGTTGCCATCATTGCCGCTCTAAACTCTGAGGCCGGCTGGCTGAAAGCAGCTATCTGGAGCTTGTTTAGCTTCTATAATTGCAACATTTTTTCTTAGAGTGCAGCTCAGAGGCCGGCAGCGGCAGGCAGGGAACCTTGGCTTCCTCCATCACTGGAGCAAGCAAGCCTCCTGTTCGCTTCAGCTGCCTGGCTGCCAGCCGCCATCTTGGTTGGCAGTTAATTTGCATATCACCCTGATTAGCCAATGGGAAGCATTCGGGGGTATAGTCAATTTGCATGTTTCTCTTTTATTAGATAGGATTAGGTGTCCCCTATGATCAATGATATGCAAGGGGAGCATAGGTTACCCTAGAGGTGAGGTTCTTTTTTTCCCAGTTTTGCCTCTTGCTAGGCATCCAGGGCTTTCCAACCTGGTGTTTCTGTGACTGGCCCATCATTCTTGCTCTGCTCATGTCTGACAAACATGGCCCCTGACTTGTACCTGACTTGCTGGACACACACTGATCTTATCACCGGCGCTTCTTTGTGCCCCACTCATCTGCAAGTCCAGTTGGATATCTTTCTCTTTGCGAAGTCACTCTCTGGGCTGTAGTTGGAGATCAAATCAATTGAAGTAGACTTGGTTGGTTGGACTGAGTCATTTTTGTCAAAACCAGCAGCTGTGTCTCTTCCCAGCATTTTCCCTTTTCAATTTCTTCCTTCCTGCTTCTTTGAACTCTATCAGTAGTCAGTAATGTCTTGGTGAGTTCTATTACTGTTTTGCTTTATTTTCCAATGTTCTTCCCCTAATTGTGCCTATGCAGGCTTTGCATCCAATCACCCTTCAGTTCCTGGGACCTTGAAACCAGGGAGTTTTTCAATCTGCAAACATGCCTTAAGGGGATTGTTGTGTTTGCACTTCATTCAAATTTAAAATGGGCCTCTTAGGAACAGACAAGGGAGGGGGCCTGACTAGGAGGAAAAGCTAACAGGTAAATGCTAGTGGGATTTCAGATATAGGCTCCACAAATCAATCCAACTTAATGGTTCCCATCTGAAACCCTTCATTAAAGATCCATTCCTCAGCTTTACAAAGCTTTCCACTTGTTGAAATGCTGTTTGCCCCAATTTTGATCGGTTACACCTCAGTGTGAATGTCTTTAACACGGCATTTCCCCAAAGTACATTTTAATGGTGGAGAGGGACTGTTTCTTAGAGGTAGCTGTGTACCTGAGGCACTTGGGGAAAGTTCCTGAGAAATGAGATAAATAGAGCAGAACAAAGTAGCTAGGAAGTCTGAAAATAAAATCCAAGGTTTTCAGGGAAAATGGCCTCACATCTTCCTGTTTTTTAACTTCTCTCGCCTGGTCTTCCATGCGGGCAGCAACAATGCTTCAGACTTGCCCAGCCAACATGGCTTAGTGGTCTGGCTCGACCTTTGAACCAGGAGATCATGGTTTGATTCTGGGTCAGAGCACATGCCCAGGAGAAGACGGAAGGAACCCAAGGGATGCTTAGAGGAATGGAGTTACACAGCTTTATTAGGCCGGTGGTCTTGGAGGAGTTGCCTCCAAAGTCTGAGCAAACCCTTTGGTTTCTTTGTCCCTCAAATATGGATGGGACTTCCGGACCTTTCGTGGGCTTTGCAAAAAACCTCAGTGTGGTGGAATGGGGGCCTTGAGACCATATCTAAGGGCCTGGCTTGGCAACAGCACTGATAACCCCCTCCAGGGGTTGTGTATTGTTGATGGTTTATGGCCTCTGGAAAATGTGAGCATTTAGGTAACAGGTCTTGCAAGACCAGATTGTGGAGAAAGGGACAGTGACTTAATTATAGATTATCAAGAATGTACATTAGGTTACTGGCACAGATTCAGATTGCGACCCCCCCCCCCCCAAACATCAGGGTTACATTGGAATTAGCCTTTTAGCCTTCTCAGGCTCAATCCCCAGTGGGGGCCTTGCAGGAGGCAGCTGGTCAATGATTCTCTCCCATTGATGTTTCTAGCTCTCTATCCCTTCCTCTCTGGAATCAATAAAAAAAAAAAAATGTTTTAAAAAGAGACTAAAGAGATTACTTTCCACTTAGTAAGTCATATTTAAGAGGGGAACTGGTATTTTGCAAATTACCTTGGAATTAAGGACTCTAGACTTTTCTCCTTGTAACCCACCTGAGGAAGTATATTCTAGGCATTTTAAATTCCAAGTTAACAAGTGCTTTCCAGAAGGTACCAAATGCTCTTGGTTCTGTATTGCTCTGTGCAGATAGGTTGCTTAGTCCAATTTCTCTTTTCCTCCATGTATTACTCTTCATGCAGTGGCTGCCCTTTATCTTGCATAGTCCATCCAAGGTTTTAATTCTTTACCTTAGAAATGAGCAATTATTCGATTTACTAAACCTTTATATGAATTTTGACCTAAATCTATTAATCCTCAAAGCAAGCATTTATGGTTTTTCAATCCAATTTAAAAAGTCCCCTAAATCAATACTTAAATGACTCAAATAGTCCTTGCTATCATTAATCACTGAGGTTTTTTGTGTTTCCCCTTATAAGAGTTAACTGATTCATATTCTTTGACATTTTCCAAGTAAGAACAGCCATTTTTGAATTCATTACTGGGGTCCTTAGCTGGATACTTTCCTCCTGTGAATTCTGACCCTTCACAGTTCAACTTTCTCCAGCACATAATTGCAAACTCTACATGGCTCCCTTCTGATTGTGACTTTTAAAAATTGCCTCTGTTCATTTTCCTGCCTTTTCTTTTCAATAAGGCCCCATGAGAGACCTCTAATTTTTTTGGAGCTTTGTTGGATTTCAGTTTATTAGGATAAGCAGAAAATGGAAATAAAAAAAAGTGTCTCCAACTATGAGGAAATGACTTAAAGCAACCCTTTTCCAAATGTCCTCTTACCTCACATTTCTCACCTCCACCTGGGCACACAGGCACCCTGAGATCAAGAGATCAACTCAAGAGCAATTGATAAGATCATGAGCCTCCCCTTCACCTGCTCCTCCATGCTGCAGTTTTAACCAATAAGAAAGACAATTTACCCTCTTAACTCATATATCTGTCTCTTCTTCTTTCTTCCCATCACTATATAGTTATACTTCATATATATAGATATGCACACACATTTATGATATATTTATCTATTGCTTATTGCAAAATATTAGAAATTAAATAATGAAATTATTTAGATATACAGTAATACAATATTACAGGAATTTGGTTAAACTTCACAAGAAAGCCGATTATACTATACTATAAATTATATGTAATGTACTATATAATTTAATAAAAATCAATATTGAAGAAAATATTAATAGGACATAAAATGATACAAGTTTGATCTTTAAGTACAAGCATTGACTAAAGATTTTAATCAGCAAAATGCATGAAGGTTAATCCAAAAATTCACTGGAACCTGCCTAGGAATCAATTAATTTACTTGAAATATATCACTAAAATTATTTTTCGATCTAATAGAGTGATAATTGAATTCTTCGTTTCTAATCTGAGGCAGGGGAGATGCTACCTCCACAACATAATTAGTTGTCTAGATAAATACATCATGCTTTTTTTGTGGGAATAATTTGCTTTTAAATTCATGCTGAGAAGCAACCAGCTTCTCTTTATCATAATATAATTTAACAAAATGTAGCATTCCTTCTCCATCAAATTAAAGCAATTTAGAAAATTGAAGAGTCTCTGGGTCTTGGCTCTTCAATCATCTTTCATTGTTGCTCTCTGCTGGAAAAAATACTAACTGGAAAAAATCTCTAATGGCTTAATTTTCTTTCATATAACCAAGCCAAGGGAAACGATGCCCTTAAAGATGATAATGACTCAGAGACTCTTGCCAGTAATACTTCTTTACACCACCTTTGCTGCGTCAAGCCAGACCCTCCCAGGCTCCCACTGGGCAAATTTACAGCTAGACATAATCATCGCAAATAAAATGTTTAGACTGAGTAGCATTAAGGCATCTATAATATTGACCAAGATGTCTCTCTTAGTCATTCCTCCCCTCTCTCATTCTCTCTCACTCCCTATCAACCTCCTTCTCTCTCATTTTTCTCCCCCATACAAATAAACACAGACCACCAATCAGTGGCATCATTACACAAGGAGAACAGAATCACTTTCATAGTAGACATTAACCCAATGAAGAGGTGTTCCATCATTCCATAATGAACAACAGTACATATTCTTCTTATTGAATCTCTGGTTTTAAGCAAATAAAAATGTGTTTGATAAATTTATTTGAAATCATAAAATTTAAGTAATATTTAAAAGATCTGCATGCTTTATGATAGCAGTTGTAAGGAATTTGTAAAAGGAAGTTATAAAGACATTACAGGAAGGAAAATAAACGGATTTTGGTTATAAAAAATAATTTCAACATATTCTTTCTGAACCATATTTGGAATTATGATCTTTGGATGGTTATGGAAGCATGCAAAATCTCATGTTATTTATATTTTAACATAAAAAGAACAAAATCACAAAATTTCTGGACACAAAGAAAAATTACCTCTTGCATAATTTCACTAGCGAGGCACCATTACTGTGAGATATCTGGCCTTTGGTGTATGCCTGTGTGTGCTTTATCATTGTAGGAAAATTTTAACAATATACTATATGCAATTTTCACTCATAATATAGTCTGGATAATCATTTTTATAAAGGCATATGTAATTAAGAATAAGTATAAACTAATTTAACTCATAATTTCAGAGCTTTGAATCTGTAGAATATATCATTTTTCTGTATTATAAATTTTAGGTAAAGTTGATATGTTCTGTATAATTATCCACTCCTTTAGCTTTTTATTTATAAAAAAAATTCAACACATAAATAAAAATTGAGAAAATAAGCCCAGTGTAGCTAGTCCCCACATACAGCACTCATCACTTTATCTCTGCTTCTAACCAAGTCCCACCTCCAAATGGATTATTTTGAAATTCCCTGCACCATATAATTTCATCTCTAAATATTCTCTCATGATCTCTAAAAGATAATGACTCAAACATAACCACAGTGCCTGTAATATTTCACCCTGTATTTAAGTGTATTTATATTGATACGAACAAATACATTGATTTATTTTAACCATTTAAAGCACTACTAAAAATCAACACACCATAACTTTTTACTAAATCCCTAATAAAATTTTTCCCTAATCAGTATACCAGTATAAACAAAGCCTCAGTGATGGGTAGAAATTTTCATATTTCACTATACTGTTCCAATTTCCTCCCCAAACACCTGCCTGGTTCTTGTGCCTACCAAGTGAATGAGAGTACCTATTTGTCCTGATGATTTCTAAGACCAATAGTGAACAATGTTTTCATTCCTGAGAATTGAATGGATCTGAAATGGTATTGTGTCGTAAATGTTTCCTTCCTCGTCCCGCGTGGTTCAGGGTTCAATATCTGGAAGAGGAGCCCCACACAAATAAAATAGAAAAGACAAGAGATAATTTGGAAATATTGGGGGACCAGGCGGGTAAGTCCAACTCAAGAGGAAGGACTGCCACCTGTGCTTAGTCCACACCAACCCTTTTATAGTCTGAGGTAAACAATGCAGTGGTTACCATAGTTACAGTTCTTGTGACTTTCACCTGTTTTGATCATGTTTACACTCCCTGCACTTCCCTCAGCCCATTAACTTCCCAGGTAAGATCTGGGGAGTGTTATAAGGTCAAGACTAATTATGCTTAGAGGACTGAGCCCTCTAATCTGGGACTTGTTTGTGACTTTGCCAGCAGGTCAGTTTGAGGCTCAACTCTGTATCAGTTTCCCGCAGTATTGCAGCTCTCATTTGCATTTGAATTCTTGCTATTGAAATAAATCACATTTTCCAGTGGGTCATTTTGGTTTTTTAATAATTGAATTGCCTAGTCATATTTCTTATTTTTTCCTGCTATGACATTTGTCTTTATCATATTACTTATATCCTAGTTAAAAGCATTGCAGTAATTTTTTTCTAGTGAGTGACTTGTCCCTGCTGTGTTTGTTGTTATATGCTGAACAACAACCACAACAAAAATAAACCTTCAATCATTCAAAAGTGAGCATCTTTTCATTTATGGTCGACACTCAACCACTGAATTATGCTGGTTGGGAAAAATTTAATATCTTTGCTTATAAAGGACCTTAGCACAGAATAAGTAAAACTATAATTATTTTTATAGTGGTTAAAATATATAATATTAAATATATACCATCTGAAACATTTTTAAGTGTATAGTTCAAGTGTTAAGTATAGTCACATTGTTGAGCAACAGATTTCTAGAACTTTTTCATCTTGCAACACTGAAACTCTAACTTACTAAACACTAATTTCCCCTTCTTCCTTTCCCCCAGTTCTTGGCAATCTACTTTCTATTTTCTCTTTTTATGATTTTGACCAATTTAGATGCTTCACATGAGTGAAATCCTAGAGTATTTGTTCTTTTGTGACTGGCTTATGCCACTTAGCATAATGACCTTAGATTCATCCATCTTGTTACATGTGACAATATTTCCCTCCTTTTGAAGGCTGAATAACTTTTTTATTGTATGTTTACACCACTTTCTAAAACAATTTATCTGTTGATGAAAAGTGGATTGCTTCCACTTTTAGAATAGTGTGAATAATGCTGCAATGAACATGGGGTGAAAATATGTCTTCAAGTTCTTGCTTTGGAAATGTACCCAGAAGTAGGATTGTTAGATATTAACTTTTTAAGAAACCCCTATGTTTTCTATCATACCACTTTACATTCCCACCACCAACTTCCAATAAGGGCATGACTGAAGACCTCACTCCAATACAGTGGGGCCTTGACTTACGAGTGTCCCGACTAACAAGTTTTTTGAGATACCAGCTGTTTCTCCCCTGATTATTTGCATTGAGTTGACAGAGTAATTTGCATTAACGAGCTCCTTAAGGAGCTCGGTCTCGGACTGATTTAAACTCGTAAGTCAAGGCCCCACTGTATATAGCTTTCCCACTCCTATCTGCCTTTGAGGTTCTGCCAAGTGTCAGTGATGGTAGATGATTGCCTTGCTGTAGAAAGCTCTAAATCAGTGGTTCTCAACCTTGGCTGCACATTAGAATCACCTGGGAATCTTTTTAAAATCCTGATTTCTGGGCCTCATTCTCCGGAAATTCTGTTTCTTTATTATGGGGTGGGGCCACAACATTAGTAACAAAGAAACAGAGTTTCCGGAGGATGAAGCCCAGAAATCAGGATTTTAAAAAGATTTCCAAGTGATTCTAATGTGCAGCCAACGTTGAAAACCACTGCTCTAAATACTAGCCTTTGGCCCAGCTGGCATGGCTCAGTGGTTGAGTCAACATATGAACCAGGAGGTCATGGTTCAATTACAAGTCAGGGCACAAGCCTGGGTTGTGGGCTTGATCCCCAGTATGGGGAGAGCAGGAGGCAGCCTATCAATGATTCTCTCTCATCATTGATGTATCTATCTCTTTCTCCCTCTCTTCCTCTCTGAAATAAATAAAAATATATTTAAAAATAAATAAATACTAGCCTTGGCTTGTTCTCATTTGGGTGGTCTTTGTTTATTCCCACACAGAATTCAAACTCACACTGAACCCAAAATCTGAAAAAATAGACTGCTCTTTGATAAAAATTAATTACCTAGCTCAAACTCATTGGGTTTGTCTGTGAAACTGATGGTCATTGATCAATTTATAATTTTATCCTATATAATAAAGAGCTAATATGCTAATTAGGCTGAACAGCAGGACAACTGTCTGGACGACCTTCTGGACGAAGCCCAGCCCCTTGCACAAATTTTGTGCATTGGGCCTCTAGTCTAAATATAAAAGATAAGCAGAAACCTTATGAATAAAAGATTAATTAAAAGGTAGAAATGCCTTACCATATATTAAAATATATCTTTAAAGTTATAATAGTTCAAATGCCAGGACACTGTTCTAAAATGTCCAGGAAAATCAATAGAATTAGAAATGACATAATAATGACAACAGTCTCTGAATTATTTAGAAATTTTATACCACATTTCTAAACCTGTTTTTGATTTTTTTTTTTTAAAGTTAAGAATGACTGCAATTAAGTGAAAGCGCTATACATCATAACAAATGGTTCTAGGTCTGAATGGTGCTAGGAAGTAAATTTAGTCTTAAGTATTTTTACATCCATTATAAGAAAATAAATTACTTAAGCATCTAGCTTAATAGGTCAGGTAAAGAGTAATACATCACAGGTAAGGACAGCTTAGTTATAGCATTCCCATCAGTATGATGCTGCACTCCTTATTTATTTTTTTTTTGTATCTGCTTCTCATTTTGATTTACTCTATACATATTCATTCCTCAAAATTTTCTAGCCGCATCTCATGAATTTACCTAAAATGTTCTCTGCTCTCTTTCCATTTCTTTCCTTCATATCATACTTTGAAGTCCAACTAAATCTGCCTCCTTTTATGAATTCTTCTTCAATAGTAATCAGGTTATGGTAAAAAAAAAATACAGAATTTACAGCATGGACTTATCCCAAGGTATATTTAAAAATCAATACTTAACGATGTCCAGTCTTATTATATGTATGGCATCTCTAACTAGATTAGTAGCTCTTCCACAGCCTTATCCTGATGGCTTCCTGCACAGGTAATAGAATGATTGGCAAAGAGTTTACTTTTATAGAAGCACTAATGCATTTGTGACATGTCAATAATAATATTTTTCCAGATCTGGAACAAGAGATGGTGAATTGTACCAAAGGTCAGAAATAAAGCAATGGTTCTGTCCAAAGTCCAGAGAATTTGTGATATTTCCAGATAAGCAATAGGTTTTTGTTTCCATTACTTGAACTGATTTCATTGCCATTTGATGCTTCTTTGGGCCCTTCTGTTACCACACAGGCTGTGATTCCATTGTATTTATTTTGCCACTTTATAGGATTTAATCTATCAAGCATCTTGTGTGCTAAAGGATGTTAAGTTATACTTTAAAACAAGAGCTAGGATAGCCACCATTTGCAATTTTCAAGTTTCTTCTTCCTCCTCTGCCCTCCTTCCTTCCAGCTTTTCCCCTCTCTCCTACTGATTGACAAAACATTCCAAATACACAGCAAATTCTAATGTGTTTTCCAGTGAATGTTTTGGGGAGAGCTGCATCCCCATTCATACACAAAAGATGGTAGAGGGCACATATGAACATGCATTCAGAAACAACCTGTTCATGGGGCAGATAAGCACTTGCATTTAAGAATGCTGCTCTCCTGAGCTGATGGGAAATGGCTGTCAGATAGTACTCTGGATAGACTGTCTGCTTGTCATATCAAAGGCTTTTAGTTTTATAATAATGCAGATTTTCCCTATGATGGAGTTAAATTAAGCTTTCCTAAGGATTTTTATACTGCAAAGTGTCAAATAAAAACAAATAAAAACAAATGTGGAATTAAATAAGAAGAGACAATACAAATGGATTATGGCAAGAGGAGAAAATGGTATTTGCCACTGTGGGAGAAACACTATCTCAGTAGGAAGAATACTTTGACCATAAAGATCCACAAGCATCTAAAGGTTCAGCAGAAAAGAGAGAGGGGAGGAGTGAATGAGTCTATGAAGAATTGGATGTGGGAAAGTGGGATGAAAGGGGTGATCCACATTTGTTCAAGAAATGTTTTACAGTGAAGTCAGTTTATACTTGACTGCAGGCGTGTTAGAGTCAGAATGGGTGAATGTCAGGTGTCTGGAAACAAGATAAGCTGAACTAAAGTTTGGTCAAACCAAGGTAGCAGGTATTTTGTCCAGGTTGGTCAGTAGGTACACACAACTTAGCTAATCATTTATGAGCAAAGAATGGGAACTGGAGAGTCTTTGGCCTTCTTGGGTAGATAAAGGGAGCATGCGTAAGTCTTAGCTAAGCCATATGGGAAAGATGGTTCCTTACTTGAAACTGTTTTTAGAACACAAAGAGGTTGGGGAATATTTTTAAACCTTCATTGTATTTCAGGATCACGGGACTTGGGTCAAGTTCAGGATTGTCAATTGCTTTAATATGGGAATTACCTGACAATTCTGAGACTGAATACATAAATGGCCAGCCCATATAAGACAATAAAACTGACTCATGTTCTCTACAGCAATCAGGTAGGAAGACAAACCACACAGTGTAGCAATTGGCCCACAATGACCAAGATTTGGTCAATGACCGCCAGTTTCCTTACCATTTTCCCCTGGTCTCAATTCAGGGCCAACCAGAGAAAGCCAATTAATCTTTCCACACCAATCACCTAGGTCCTAGGACACTGTATCCCCAGCTTGCCTAAAGCAACAATCTCTAATTAGAGCATTCCTGAATACTTCCCTTGTCTTTTTTGTTGCTGTTATTTTAATATATTTGTATTGACTTTAGAAAGGAAGGGAGAAAGATAGAAACATCAATGATGAGAGAGAATCATTGATCAGCTGCCTCCTGTATGCCCCACACTGGGAATCGAGCCCGTAACCTGGGCACATGCCCTGAGTTGGAAATGAACCATGACCTCTTGGTTCATAGGTCGATGCTCAACCATTGAGCAACACCGGCTGGTCGCTTCCCTTGCTTTTACCATATATTTTTCTCACTCCCATGCCTGCCTTTAAGTGTCTTCACCAAACACAAGTGCTAAATTGATGTCCTTGCTATCACAAGCTCTGAGTAAATTGCCCCTGATATTGATCTTAATTCATGTCCATAGTTTTCTGGGAGACATGATCTGCACAGCTTGTCAATGCAGACCCCAGCCTTCAACTATGAGAGGTAATCCAAAAGGTCACTTGTGCCTCGCTGCTCATGACTTCAAGAGTCCACACCAGTGTAGTGAGTCCATACTAAATCTGAACTGAGTACTGCTTTGAGTTTCTCTGCTATTTATCCTCAGTTTGTTACTCCAGTTTTGTTATTGGGTCCCATTCGTTGTCATCTCTGATGGAAACAAGGGCATTCCTTTTGGTGCTTCTGTTCTCTTTTGTGCTTCTGTTTTGTGTTGAGCTGTCTGAAAGTGTTGATTTGTCATAGGAGAATCATGGGCATAGGTGCTATCAGCCCGTGGTTCAAGCTGGCCTCAGAGACTGTATATTTTAAAAGCATTTACTTGTTTAGTAGTTACTTTTCTTTGAGATTTTTCATGTTTGAAAATTACAATTCTGAATAGTTAGACATGAAGAGGAATTATCAGGTATGTGCATATTAACACAATTTCATAGATTATAAAAGTCTTATCCAAAATAGGCAGAATTGAAACAGAATCTCTCCAAATTTTATTTTTATTTCCTGTTATAGACACATGGGGGCATTTATTTTAAATCTTTTAAGTTATCTCAATAAAAAAATCTTGACGATTATATGGACAGCTCCTTATTTACTTTGAGGCAAGAAATTGTTAGCAGCCTTGTCATACTCTGAATATTCTTTAAAAAAGCCCTTCTTCCTTCTGTCTTGTGTCATATCACTTGAAGCCACACACACAGCATCCTTGATTCCCATCATTACCATTTCATTCCTTTTAGTTTGACAGAGGTTTTGGTTATGTCCCAACTAAATTGAAAAATACTTCTAGAAAGCATCAAATATAATCAGGCCTAAAGCATATGACCGAAGCTTATTAAACATTGGTAGATTCAACCACATCATTTGATATTTTCCCTGAATGAAAAGTGGTCAAATTACACAGTGGAATACAACTTAGCCATGAAAATGAAGGAAATATTGTTTTTTGCAACAGCATGGATGGACCTGGAGAGTATTATTCTAAGTAAAATAAGCCAGTCAGAGAAAGACAAGTACCATATGATTTCACTTATATGTTAATCTAATGAACAAAATAAACAGACTCATAGAAACAGAGAATAGACTGACAGCTGTCAGAGGGTAAAGAGGTTGGGTGGCTGGGTGGAAAAGGTGATGAGATTTAGCAAAACAACAACAACAACAACAACAAAAAACACCTCATAGACAAAGAGGGAAAGGGAGGTGGAGGAGGTGGAAGAGGGTAAAGGGGAGATAAAAGGTGACTTGGGGTGGTGAACATACAATATAATATACAGAGGATATATTCTAGAATTGTACACCTGAAATCTATATAATTTTATTAACCAATGTCACCCCAAAATTTCAATATTTTTTTTTAATTGGCAAAATAAAGAGGTAGGACTGGGATGAGACAGTTGAGTTCTTTGACTTTTCTCATGCTTTCAGAATTTAGTGAAATTGTTAAAGTTATCTTCCTGCCAGCAAATTCCTTGTGGTCATGGCCACCCAATAAACACTACTCAGTGGCATTTTTTCTGTGCTTCTGGATCCCTGTGAATATGGGTTTTGTTGTTGTGCTGTTTCTATTGTCATTTTATTGCATTTCAGCCTGTCTCTCACCGTCCTTATCCAGATGCTTTTATGTCTTTCACAGTCATAATCCATTAGGTCCTGGCATCCTTCAATGTCCCATTTAAGTTGGCAAATAGAGGATGACGCTTTCATCATTAACACGTAAAACACACTGGTGCTTGGAAGAGTGGCCACAATAACAAATGGGTATTTGATGCCTGAGAAATTTGAACAAGAGCAGTTCATTTACATTAACAAATGATAGTCTCCCGAGTTGTAATTTAGTGAACCTGGGCTAAGGAAATCAGAAAAGAAAGGAGAGGAATAGCTTGGGGAGAATAATAGGAGAGACTTCATTCAGTGGGAAGTTAAGCAGGGCCTGAATTAGTAATGTTAAACACACTGGATAATTATGCATTAAAGGTAAATCAATAAAGTGGCAGAAAGCATGGTGAGTGCTGGTGGGATAATAGTTATTTTTCTGGACCATTTAAGTGCAATGCAGTGGAGGGAGAGGGACTTTGCAAATTCAGAAGGTGTTTTTGGTTTTGAGGTTATTTTTAAGGAAAGGTCCTTTTATGTTTTTTCTTCTCAAAATTAAGTGATGATTCCCATTTTTCAAGAGAAATTGGGTAAGATCATGAAAAGTAGTTCATATACAAATGTAAGACCTTCCCCTAATTCAAAGACATGTGAAAATCCCTTATTCATGAAAATGCTCCTTCATTCTACACATTTTTTTTGTGTTTGCAAACTATATATCTAGAAGGTCATAAAAGTGACTGGGAAAAGAACTTACTAGTAAAAGTATACTCTATGCTCAGATACTCTTCTCTTACTTAAAACAATCTAGAAAAATAGGTATTGTATTCATCCCCATTTTAGAAACTTGAAGACTTGCAAAACTCATGGCATGCAAAAACTAAATATCATCCACAGCCTGCAAAAGATTGAGCCAGAATTGACCACTGTTCAGTCTGTCTGTCCTCAGTAAATACTCCCTAAGTGAATAAAGGTTCACTGCTAGGATCCGAACTGGCCACTTAGTGTCGGTGGGTTCAGGGAGTGATTCCAGTTTGCTTACTTCTACCCCATCACACATACGTCTCCCGTGCTTATAGGCAGAGTATGAGGTTAAGAGCAGAGTCTGGAGCTACATGAGTAATGTCCAGCTCTCTTGAACACTAGCTATGTGAGTCAGAGGAAGTTTATTTTATCTCTCTGTGTCTCAGTTTTCTGAGCTGTAAAATGAGATAATATTGGTGATGATACGATTATTGTGAGGATTAAATTTGTTCATATATGAACATAATTACAAACAAATGTTTATATATGTTTGCTATTTTTATTCCTTTTTCTTAGACAAATACAAGAACAAAACATATTTATAGCTGATTAAATGCTTTATGATGTATCCTACTTAAATTAATATCTTACATTATTCTTGCGCATATAAGTTTTGTATAATGACTAAGACTTTCAGGGTTGTGAGAAATAGGTTGTCTTCTACTTCTTAGTCCTTCAAAAATTTGATCATGAAAAAATTGTAGGTACTTTTAAAATGTAATGGGCTCTATATACTTTATATTTATGAACATTAATAATTGAATTATCTGATGTCACATATACCAAAGACATAGATTTTGGCATGAAAAGATGAAATCAGAGTGATGGAGAGCATGATACAAAATGGTCTCGATTTGACCTTCAACTTTGATACATGTATTTAGACTATCAGTTCTACTTTTAGTGTTCTTGCTTGCATTATGGTAATAGTGGTGCAAAATGAATAGGGCTATTGTAAATTTCAAATGACTTTTATACATAGGCAATAGTGTCATAAATGTTTGCTATTATTATTTGCTGTGGCTTTGTCCTCCCTTAAATTTCCACAAGCTAGACAGTTGGATGGTTTAAGGGAGGAAACATAATTTTCCATCTACCTCTCTGAGTTCTTAGCTGAGACTCCTGTAATAAAGGACAGATTTACAGGATAAAAATAGAAGTTCGTTAACATGTGTACCTCATGTATACTTGGTACATACATGGGGTAAAATGGGTAACAACCTGAGATGGCTTAGAATTCAGACTTTAGCACCATCTTAATAAGGAAAGGGGAGGAGGGAAATAGGTGCCTTAGGGTAGACTAAATAATTACTAGGAAAAATAAATGGGCCCTTTGAATAATAGAGGGGAAATGTGATAGTTTCTGAGAAGGTTTGTCTGGGTGTGATATCACAGCTTCTAGACTCCTCTCTAGTGAGAACTCGATCTTCCCTGATTGATATAACTTCTTGGGAGGGGATTTATGATGATTGCTTTCCTGCTCGAGGACCTATCTTTAAGCAGATAAGGGGAGTTCAGAGAAAATCTCTTTCTCTCCTTTTGCTGTTTTTCAAGTGCCTATAGCTCAAAATAATCAATATACCAAAGCTGCATATTTTGTGGTGGCATCTTCTGCTACCCTTCAACTAGGTAAGCCCTTCCTCTAGCTTTCATCTTGAAATTCATATCACTTACATATCCTTTGTGAATTCTAGTAGAACATGTTCATGTACTTAGGGGAAACCACCAAGAAATAACTACTCATGCACAGTAATACACACTCTAGCATCACTTATTCTATGTCATGTTAGAAATCCATGGCCCATTCATTCTGCATGTCTATTCCGTTATATTGAATTAAACTGATCTTTTGTTCACACTCGCTATCCTTCTTTCATAGACGACAATATTTTCTGAAATAGTGAATGATAAGAGTATATCTGAAGGATAAGTAGCAGCCAACTGATTAAAATTAGAATGAAAAAAATACTCAAGGCAGCGAAATTACATGTGCCAAAGGCCTTTGGTTGAAGACAAAAGTACAAAAGGACCTGAAGTTGATTGAGAGGGCTGACACAGATAAATAACATCATAGGTCAAGATGATACTGTTTAGATTGCATCAAAATTTTAAATTTACAAAGTGCTATCTGATGCAACAGTACAAATAGTAAACTGAACAAGAAATAAAACCTAAAAATATTTGCAACCATTATGATCAGCAGAGGGCTATTTACTTATTTATTTTTTACTATTGAGGGAACTCTTACAAAGACATGTTACATTTTTTTTATTAATACTAGCTATTAATAAAAAAAAGTCTGGCCAATGTTGTTCAGTGGTAGAGCATTGACCTATGAACCAGGAGGTCACAGTTGGATTCCCACTCAGGGCACATGCCCAGGTTGCAGGCTCAATCCCTAATAGGGGGCATGCAGAAGGGAGCCAATCAGTGATTCTTTCTCATTATTGATGTCTATATATCTCTCTTCCTCTCCAGTCCTTTCCGAAATCAATAAAAAAATATATTAAAAAAAGATTATTGTATGTCTTTTAAAAAGGTCTTATTTTTCTTTACATTGGTCCTACCTGTGTCTTTTCTTCTTAATATATTTTTAAGGATTTTGTAACTTCTGTAGCTGTTTCTAAATAGAATTTTTGGATAGTAGATTTTGATTTCTAGGTGGGTACTTTGTACTACAATAGCAATATAGTAATAATTTCTATGCATTTGTATTATATTAAATTTCATTAGCCTGAGAAATTCTAACATTTTTTTAAATTATCAGGCTTTACAAATATATGATTTTAGACTTAATATATGTGAACATATGTGTGTCAATATTTGTACCAATTATTTATTTTTCTTATTTTACTGCACTTACTCTTTGAATACCAACAAGTTGTGTTTTTTTTAAATATATTTTATTGATTTTTTACAGAGAGAAAGGGAGAGGGATAGAGAGTTAGAAACATCGATGAAAGAGAAACATCGACCAGCCGCCTCCTGCACACCTCCTACTGGGGATGTGCCCGCAACCAAGGTACCTGCCCTTGACCAGAATTGAACCTGGGACCTTTCAGTCCGCAGGCAGACGCTCTATCCACTGAGCCAAACCAGTTTGACGAACAACAAGTTTATTTTTAAAATTAGATTAAGTTGCCCTAAAGTTCATATAAAAAAAAAGCCAAATAATAGCCAAGACATGTATATTATAAATAAAAATTCCAAGGGAAGTTTTACTATGCTGGATATCAGTAGAACCAGTTATATTAAAATCAATTTGGCATTGGTTAGGAACATAAAAATAAGTCATAGTAAGTAATATAGAATTTCTGGACTGTATACTTCTGGTAATAAATATTGATGTTATTAAACCCAAAACTCCCATTAATATTAAGTAGAAAACCTATTCAAAATGTTATATATATATATATATATATATATATATATATATATATATATATAACTGAAGTTATCAAATAAAGATTTATATAAAGATAGATAGCAATCAACATTCAGAAGGATATGAAGAAAAGATAACCTGGAATTTTGGGTTCACTTTTTCTCTAGAACAGTGATGGCGAACCTGACATGCGTGTCAGAGGTGACATGCGAACTCATTTTTTGGGTTGATTTTTCTTTGTTAAATGGCATTTAAATATATAAAGTAAATATAAAAAATATAAGTCTTTGTTTTACCATGGTCACAAATATAAAAAAATTTCTATATGTGACATGGCACCAGAGTTAAGTTAGGGTTTTTCAAAATGCTGACACTCCGAGCTCAAAAGGTTCACCATCACTGCTCTAGAAGCATTGTACTAAATCTTAAAGAGATTCTTACATAAAAGGTTAAGGTGTCAGTTGGGGAAAAAGGAAACATATGTAAAACTTTACACAATAATAAAAAAAAAGGTTAAGGTGATTATCAAGGTTTCTAGAAATGTCTTAGAATTAAGGTGACAAAAGAGTGTTCATGGCCTGTCAACAAAGACAGGACTTGTTAAAAGCATATTTTGTGTCCAGACCTGAAAGAACACAATCTACTAAAAAATGGAAACCAGAAGTGCAGAGCCAGGCCTGAAGACCAGCTCTCAATCATCTTGCAATCTGTAGAACTGTATTATTGTGCATTTGGCTTCCCAGAATTTTATTCCAGAGTCCAGTAAGGCATTGACTATCTTTTTTCATTCTTCTTCCCACCCTCAACTGATATATCAACCACCATCACATCTATTTTAGGTTACTTTAAATTCCAGGTCAACTTCTTGTCCCCTCACATGTAAATGAGGCACTGGGATTGAATGGGGTACTAATAATGATCATATATGTATTAATTCCCAGCCCTAGGGAATTAGCATCATTTCTTGTATTGCTTAATCTTCCTATCTTGCAAGAGGCAGCAGTGAAAATGAAGAAGAATTGGAGAGTTATGTCTGGATTTAGACGGCCTATGACCACTATTAGAAACACTATTCAAGAATATACTGGATTAATATATTACACTTAATACTCTCCTGAATTTCTACCAGTAATAACATGACCACATTGTGCTCATCCTTTCTACATTATCCCCTGTGATTTCCATTTATCATAAAATTTAATAAAGGCAGAGTCACTGTCTTACTATTAACATTAGTCATAGACTGCTTCTAATACATGTATTTTCTGCCAGAAATGAATAATCTGCACACTCTTTACTTACTAAATTAATTAAGCTGAAAATTCAGTTTGATCAAAAGGATACTTGCTCAATGTTAATTGACTTACTAAATTTCAGTTGTTAATGATCCGGGGAAAAATTCTTTGATGCATCGGAATTTCTGCATAATTAAATAGCAAATAGATTTCTAAAATGTTATATGAGATATAGCATTTTAAATAATCTTAAATAGTAAAATTAAGGCTTTAATGTAGTTTCATAAATTGAAAGGTGCTTAGGTATTCACACATTGCTTATTCATGTTTATGTTGGCTTCTGTGTATGTCTATTCTATTCTGTGGAACAGTGGGCAAAATTGTGAACGGAGAACAATTTATCTCTAGAGCTCTTCTCCCAAGAGTTCTTTCAAAGACTTATTTTCTCTGCTCTCTGGAGATATTCTAGTGACCATATGAGAGTCAGTCTTTCACAGTATGCTTTTCTGCAAGGAATTTTGCTTTCATTGTTATCCTGGTTGGTTCAATGGAAATTATCAATTTTCCATAACTGAAGACACCTAAAAGCAGATTATTTAAATTACCATAGTCAGGAAGATAGATAACAAAACCCAGTTAGATCCAGATTAATCCAAGATAGAGGTAAAACTAACAAAAAAATGACCCCAGACCCCATTATAAGCTCATTTCAATATATCAGCATACTAAATAACACACCCTGAAATGTAATGAATATTCTGTTGAGATCCTCCCCTGGGAACTCCCCTAAAATTCCTGAGTATACGAAATAGACAAAACTTCTCAAGACAGAGAATGCCAGCCTGTGTTTTCCTTGAGCATGCCTGCATCCCTTTCCTCAGGCTCCTACTTTTGGTTTCTTTATCCTAAATTCTAAGGGTTCTGAGGAGACTTGCAACCAAGGGAGCCTTGAGCAGTGGTGGCTCCTCCTGGGGTTACCCCCTGGTCCTGTCTAGGGCCCTTCTTTTGTCTCACTGTCATAAGCTCTAATAAACTCATTTTCACTTTCAAATAAAGAAAAAATATTCTTGTTGAGAAGTGTTTTAGAGATGAGAAGAAGTGTTTTAAAAGATGAAAGGGAACAAAGAAGCGAGAGAACCAAGATGGCAGCATAGGTTAATGCCGGAGTTTGCTGCTTTGAACAACTACTTCAAAAGTGAAACCAAAAAACGGAAGGGACATCACCCAGAACCACAGGAATGCTGGCTGAGTGGAAGTCCTACAACTAGGAGGAAAGAGAAACGCATACGGACACTCAGAGGAGGCGCAGTGCTGAAGTCAAATTCTGAGGTGCGGAGTGCGCAGAGCGGGCTGGCGGCGGAGGGCGCGGTTGTTGTTTTCAATCGGGAGGGAGTCGCAGACTCTGAGCACCAGATCCGGGCGAGTCTTTAGGGACCCAGACTCAAACGGGAGAAGCAGGACTGTCTGGCTTCGGTCAGAGCGAGTGCAGCTTTCTCTCCGAGCTTTGCAGCGGGTGCTGGGACTCAGAGAGGCAGAGCCCCTGGGGACAGGACTGAGAGCCGCCATAACTGCTCTCTCCAGCCCACCCTGTTGATCCTGTGTGACCCACCCCGCCCAAGCCCTGCACAGAGGCATTTGCTGGATAGCCTCAGGCAAAGGCTAGATTAGCACCTCCCTAGAGGACAGAAGTTCTCCCACTGCTGACACAGCTGATTCTCATAGCCACTTGGCCTGGAGGTCAAACCCTCCCTGGAATTAGCTACAACAATCAAGATTTAACTATAAGACTGCGAACAAAGACCACTAGGGGGTGCACCAAGGAAGCATAACAAAATGCGGAGACAAAGAAACAGGACAAAATTGTCAATGGAAGAAATAGAGTTCAGAACCACACTTTTAAGGTCTCTCAAGAACTGTTTAGAAGCTGCCGATAAACTTAATGAGATCTACACGAAAACTAATAAGACCCTCGATCTTATATTGGGGAACCAACTAGAAATTAAGCATACACGGACTGAAATAACGAATATTATACAGACACCCGACAGCAGACCAGAGGAGCGCAAGAATCAAGTCAATGATTTGAAATGCGAGGAAGCAAAAAACACCCAACGGGAAAAGCAAAATGAAAAAAGAATCCAAAAATGCGAGGATAGTGTAAGGAGCCTCTGGGACAGCTTCAAGTGTACCAACATCAGAATTATAGGGGTGCCAGAAGATGAGAGAGAGCAAGATATTGAAAACCTATTTGAAGAAATAATGACAGAAAACTTCCCCCACCTGGTGAAAGAAATGGACTTACAGGTCCAAGAAGCGCGGAGAACCCCAAACAAAAGGAATCCAAAGAGGACCACACCAAGACACATCATAATTAAAATGCCAAGAGTAAAAGATAAAGAGAGAATCTTAAAAACAGCAAGAGAAAGAAACTCAGTTACCTACAAGGGAATACCCATACGACTGTCAGCTGATTTCTCAACAGAAACTTTGCAGGCCAGAAGGGATTGGCAAGAAGTATTAAAAGTGATGAATACCAAGAACCTACAACCAAGATTACTTTATCCAGCAAAGCTATCATTCAGAATTGAAGGTCAGATAAAGAGCTTCACAGATAAGGAAAAGCTAAAGGAGTTCATCACCACCAAACCAGGATTATATGAAATGCTGAAAGGTATCCTTTAAGAAGAGGAAGAGGAAGAAAAAGGTAAAGATACAAATTATGAACAACAAATATGCATCTATCAACAAGTGAATCTAAGAATCAAGTGAATAAATAATCTGATGAACAGAATGAACTGTTGATTATAATAGAATCAGGGACATAGAAAGGGAATGGACTGACTATTCTTGGGGGGTAAAGGGGTGTGGGAGATGTGGGAAGAGACTGGACAAAAATCGTGCACCTATGGATGAGGACAGTGGGTGGGGAGTGAGGGCGGAGGGTGGGGCGGGAACTGGGAGGAGGGGAGTTATGGGGGGGGAAAAAAGAGGAACAAATGTAATAATCTGAACAATAAAGATTTAATTAAAAAAAAAAGATGAAAGGGGTAAAAAGGGAGAAAGGAGAAGGAAGGAGGAAGGAAAAAAATAGAGCAAATAAAAGGAGAATATCTCATGAAGTTTAATGTGGAAGACCTAGAAAGAAAAATATGAGAAGTTATTCAAGCAGTGCCTGGCAGCTTGATCAAGGAGACAAATTTGTGGGTAAAGGTGGTGACGATTCCTTTAGAAAGGTACATGTTCTTTTTCCTTCTTCACCAAAAATATCCTATATAATAAAAGGGTAATATGCAAATAGACTGAATGGCAGAACAACCACACAACCAATCAAAGCATAATATGCTAATGATATGCTAAGGCTGCTCAACTGCTTGCTATGATGTGCACTGACCACCAGGGGGAAGACAATCAACTGGTCGACCAGTCACTATGATGTGCACTGACCACCAGGGCGTAGACCAGCCGTGGGCAAACTACGGCCCGCTGGCCAGATCCGGCCCATTTGAAATGAATAAAACTAAAAAAAAAAGACCGTACCCTTTTATGTAATGATGTTTACTTTGAATTTATATTAGTTCACACAAACACTCCATCCATGCTTTTGTTCTGGCCCTCCGGTCCAGTTTAAGAGCCCATTGTGGCCCTCGAGTCTTTGCCCACCCCTGGCGTAGACAGTCAACCGGTCAATCAGTTGCTATGACGTGCACTGACCACCAGGGAGCAGATGCTCTGACTGGTAGGTTAGCTTGCTAATGGGGTTCGGCCAATTGGGACTGAGTGAGATGAGCTGGACATGCCCTGGAGCCCTCCCACAGTCCCTCCCTGGCCCGATCATGCACCAGTGGGGTCCCTCAGCCTGGCCTGCACCCTCTCGCAATCTGGGACACCTTGGGAGATGTCAGAGGGCCAGTTTCAGCCCAATCCCGCAGGCCACTCCCCCTGGGAGGGTGCTAGACTCAGAGCTCATGGCTGGAAAGCACTGTTGCGACAGCATGAGCCTCTCCTGATCAGGACTGATTGGGCGCAAGCCTGCGACAGGCACAGTGGGGCCGGGATGAGTGGGAGCAGCAAGTAAGATCTTCAGGCGGCGTTGGACTGTGGGTTTTGGCCCAATCCCTGCAGGACACCCAGAGGGACCCCACCTGTGCATGAATTCGTGCACTGGGCCTCTAATAAGCAAATAAATAAAAATGAAGGCATTTATCTTTCTCTGACTGACTTATTTCTCTTAGCATAATGCTCTCCAGGTCCATCCATGCTGTTGCAAATGGTAGGAGTTCCTTCATTTTTATAGCAGTGAAGTATTCCATTGTGTAGATGTACCACAGTTTTTTAACCCACTCATCAGCTGATGGGCACTTAGGCTGTTTCCAAATCTTAGCTATTGTAAATTGTGCTGCTAGGAACATAGGGGTGCATATATCCTTTCTGATTGGTGTTTCTAATTTCTTGGGATATATTCCTAGAAATGGGATCACTGGGTCAAATGGGAGTTCCATTTTTAGTTTTTTGAGGAAACTCCATAAGCGAAATAAGTCAGTCAGAGAAAGATAAATATCACATGATCTCACTCATTTGTGGAATATAATGAACATAAACTGATGAACAAAAACAGATCCAGAGACAGAGAAGCATCTATCAGACTGCCAAACTTCAGAGGGAAGGTAGGGGAGTGGAGGGATAAGGGGGAGATATCAACTAAAGGACTTGTATTCATACATATAAGCATAACCAATGGACAGAGACACCAGCGGGGGGGGGGGGTGCGCATGAGCAGGGGAAGGGGGGAGGGGCAATGGGGGGATAAGGACACATATGTAATACCTTAATCAATGAAGAAAAACATGAAGGCAAAAAAAGGCAGAAAATGAATATCTTTGAAAGAACAAATACCTTAAAATTACTGTAGAGATTTATTCAATTACTAGTAATTAGTACAAGATGCTAAAATATGAATTTTAAGTGGAATATTATATCATCTTATGTTTATTCTTTATGGCAAAAATCATTCAGCTTTACCTCGTACATTTTAAATTTATTCACTCAACACAAAATTAATGTGATAATTATTGTTATTAAATGCATTTTGTAGAGAATAATTTATATTTTAAAGTTAATACACTTTATTTTTTTGGCATTGTTAGATTTACAGAAAAGGTAAGCAGAGTACAGAGTTCTCCATTTCCCTCATTATTAACATCTTTCCTTAGAATGGTACATTTGTTACAATTACATAGCCAATATTAATATATTAGTATTAGCTAAATTCAATTGTTTATATTACACTAGAGGCCTGGTGCATGAAATTCATGCACTCAGGGGAGGGAGTTCCCTCAGCCCAGCATGTGCCTTCTTGCAGTCCAGGAGCCCTTGGGGGATGTCCAACTGATGGCCGTGGAGGCAGGAGAGGCTCCCGCCACTGCCGCTGCACTCGCCAGCTCACGGCTTCTGGCTGAGCAGTGGTCCACCTGTGGGAGCACACTGACCACCAGGGTGCAGCTCCTGCATTGAGCGTCTGCCCCCTGATGGTCAGTGCGTGTCATAGCGACTGGTTGTTCTGCTGTTCAGTCGATTTGCATATTAGTCTTTTATTATATAGATTTATTATTTTTGTTGTACATTCCATAGTTTTGACATATATAATGATATATATGAACCACATGGTATCATACAGAATAGTTTCACTGCCCTAAACACACACACACACACACACACACACACACACCTGTTTTCCTGGCTGTGTGGCTCATCTTTGGAGCAGTATCCCATACACCAAATGGTTGTTGCAGGTTTGATTAGGGTGCATGTGGGAGGCAACCAATCAATGTTTCTCTCTCACATCAATGTCTCTCTCTCTCTTCCCTTCCTCTCTCTCTAAAAATCAATAAAAACATATCTTTGGGTGAGGATTTAAAAACACGCACACACAAAAGACACCTGTGCTCCACTTATCTCTCCCTTCCTCTCTCTAACCCCCTGACATCCTCCGGTCTTTCCACTGTCTCTTTAGTTTTGCATTTTTGCTAATGTTATATACAGTAAACATTCAACATACGGCATGTAGCCTCTTCAGATTGTCTTTTTTCACTTTGCAGTATTTCATATTAATCCATGTCTTTTAGTGGCTTGATAACTTATTTGTGAAACTTATTTGTAAAATTGTGAATCAGTTCACAATTTTAGAGTTCCTTCAAGTAAAATGAGTGTACATACAAACAACAACTCCAATGTAACACCACCAAAGTTTGAACTCAGAACTTTTCTTAACGTTTAACAAAATTCCTAGACTAAAAGGATATGAGAAAAAAAATCAAATAATCAAAAATTTCAGGACTTTAGGATCCTGGCTCTGTAGTTCCTATATATAAAAATTAGTAGGCTTACTAAACAAAGCCATTGACTTCATGAAGTGCTTGTGGAAATGGGTAAACATGTACCACTGGAAATCCTACCAAAACAGTAAATCCTTAGGTGCCCAGGGGAGTCTCAGAAGTGAATGCAACTGTTAATACATATAAGATGTAGGGGAGATAATTCCCACACATCCTCATTACATCTTTATGTGGCCAAATACAAAACACACATGTGACATTGAAGAATAGCATTGGATTACATGATAAACACCAATAGCAAAAGTGGATTTCTTGCAAGAGCAAAATTGCATTGCCCCTAGCATCTGGTGACAAATGTTTTGCCATTAGTCTGATAAATAGGAAACAAAAGAAGCAGTTAACTTGCACCTGGCAAGTATAATATTTCACTCTTACCAACATGCTCTAGTGTTCCTCATACAACTAGGCAAAGAGATTGAGAAAGAAGGGCATTGTGTCAATTGGGCTGAGTGATTTTGACTGTTGAGAAAAAAATGGGATTCTGCAAAACAGCATTACCAGGGAGAAGTTACGGGTGGAACTTAGGAGACCTACTACAGCATCTAATGACAAAAGTTAATGGAAGACTAACAAGTAAAGCTAATCCACACTGTTACTTGTTAGGTGTGAGGGCATATTGGAAGGTATTAATGACCAACCAGAAGGAAACTCAAGGAAGACTTCTTGTAAGCTCATAAGAGTCTATTTCTCAATCTCAGTGTTGGTTCACATATTGGATTAGTTTGCAAAAAGCTATTGAGAGGCACATAAATGTGCATTTTTCTGTGTACTCTACTTCAATAAAAATGTTTTATTTAAGTAAATAGAAGTAAATATCAACCTAATATAGGCACGATCATATCCCTCAGAAGTCAAGGCTTTTGTCACACCATTAGTTAACTGCTCCTGATCAGTGAGGTGCTGAAAGCAAATAGTCATCATATGGGAATGGAGGGCAAGTGCCAACAATATTAGTGATGCTATTGTGCCACAGAGTGATAGAAGCTAAGACTGCAGCATCCCTGGTAACCCTGCTTTTTGTTCTCACATTTATTTAATCATTCATAGTGATTTTGCTGTGCTTTCCTATCATTTTTGGTCACTATATTTTTATAAAGTGTTGTGTTATTGATTGCATTTATCCTTTAGTCAATATTTTGCAAAATATCAGGAGAAGATTAAGATAGATGAGTGTGCCTTACTCCCAAACCCTGGATTTAAGAAGTGGGGTAACATGTAATTTGAGTTAGTCTCTTTGAGGAAGTGTTAAGTATGTGTTTGATTAGAAGAGGGGAAATGGAAGAAAGAGGGGGTAATCTTATGTATATGGAGGAATTAAAGTACCTGTGGATGATGGGGAGGCAAATTGATTGTAATGGCCATTTGCCATTTTTTTATTAACTAGAATAATCCCTCCTTCCTATTTGGGAAAAATCCTCAATTATGTTTGCTATTGGTGGGAAAGAAAGTCTGACCAACTATTAAAATAGCTGTAAAAAGGTAATTATTTATTTCCCACTTCAAGAAAGATGGTGAGGAAAGATGATTAGATCACCAAAATTTTATGCTTCTATCCAAGACTTTGAATCTGGGGTTGGTAACAGAAAACCTAAAGGAAGGTTAAACTTTATACTGTGTAAATGCCACGATAGAGGAGTGCCAGGTGTATCGTCTACAGTGAGGGCATTCTGGTCACTTAGTTCCTGCTGGTTTTTATGCTTTTTGCTTCTTGTTCTTCCAAGTTTGTCTTAAATATTGTTTTCCAACATCTACTACTACAGGTGTTAGTTATTGCTATGCGTATCTTACATTTTTCCAATCTTTTTTTTTGTATCACTTTCAGCAGCTAGAGTCAGTTTCTGAGGCTTGCAGTCAAAAACCTTAACCAATACTTGTGCCTTATCTAAACTGATTATTATAATAAGTTTAAAAGGCAGATGTCACCAACCAAAATTTACAGATGAGAAAATGGAGTCTTGGAGAGTTTAATGGACTTGAGATTACATTTGTTTTAAGAGGCAGACAAAGAATTTTAGCCTTTATCTTTCCAACTTTAGTTTCCCATTTTAACCGATATGTGAGACCATCTTAAGAGTAGGAAGGCCTGTCTAGTTCTTTGTCCAGGATAATCAAGAACCTGGGAGAAAACCAAGTGACCCTCCTTCTTGAATATCTGGAACATAACATGTAGCTTCAAGTTGCAATACCATATCATCATCAATGTTTTCTGCCAAGGCCTGAGATAGGAACTCAAATGCTAGATTAAAACAATTTGCTTCAGCCTCTGGATGTTGACTCTCCCTTACTCTCATTCAAGATTAATTTACAAATACTGAGAATGGGCTGAGCTCTTTTAGGACACTCAAGCAAAATCACTCCAATGACTCAGCTTCCCATGATCCTTTCACTCCTGTACAAACAGCTCAATTTTAGGATATAATTATGCTCTACTTTGTAGCAAGTATGTGAGCCCTTCTCCTCCAGAAGAATGCAGATCCCTTGATAATAGATACAATATCTTCCCATCTCACTGTAATTTTTGTAGTATGTGGCATGGTGTAGGCCTAGAATAAATTATATATGAAAACTTGGTATATAAATCTTGCTAATAGCATGTGTATCAAGACAATCCATATTTAGAACTAACACATGTGTATCCAGGCACATAGATGATGGAATTAAAAAAAAAAAACATATGTGGCCCACACAATATATACATGATGAGATGACATATTTATAGGAGAATTTTCTGAGAGTTAATTTATGTGTACTATATTTGAAGCCTCTAGTTTCTTAGAAGGTTTTCCCCTCTCCCCCTGATGGATGTCTAATTAGTATGCTTTAAATTTAGAAAGCATGAATTAATTGCTGAAACTATGTCTTTGGAGAATTAGTACTTTAAAAAATCCATCTGAAATAATAAGATTTGCAGATGAATTGTGAAGATGTTCAGGCAGCCCCTTTGCTCATTGTCTTGACAAAGGGAATGCCGTGCATTATTTGTTATTAATTCCCTTTCAGGAAAGAATTTAAAAAATAATAATGGGGAAAAACAAAAGCTGGTAAACATAGGAACTCCTATGACATTTTCATCTTTTGTGTCTCAGCTGCCTCACCTAGTCTGAAAAGATGCCCCATGAGGGCCTGCGGGTTTTGAAAATAAAAATATCTTTTCTCTGGTGCCTGGTATCTAAGCCACTTCCTTATACTCCGGTAAAGCAGTTAGGGTTGCCACAATCTCATCCATGTTTCTAGGCACCACTGTAGTCTGATAATATTGGAATTTTGTATCAAAAATATAATGTAAAGGTTATTTCACATGCCTTCATTAATTTGTGAATTCTTCCATTATTCATCAACTTATACATCATTCATCAAATAATTCAGTGCCTCCTGAGGGTACTTTATGTGCTGGGGATACTGTGGTAAATACAGTATTCCTCACATGGGACTTATCTGGGAAAACAGACATTAGATAGATAATCACATAGATAAACATATGTAGTGGGACAGTGATATTCCCTCATCTACTGTGTGAATATGAGAAGACAATGTAATTTCTTGATTTTTTTTTCTATAACCATTACAATATTTCATCTACATCCCCTCTACCCACAGTCTTGGGAGAAAAACAAAACAAATGTTCAACATAATTTGAAGCTTATTATGATTCACTAACTTAAATGGTATCTTCTGTTGGATAAAATCTTCCATCTCTCAAATAATCTCCTCATAGTGCTCTTTCCAAGATGCAGTCTACAGGAATGAGGGGGGGGGAAATGTATGGTTCGAGCAACCTCATGTCCTTGACAATGGGGTCAAAGGAATTCCTGGGCACATGCTGGTTGTTGGGGTGTCTTATCTGCCTGGATGCCCTTCACCGTTTTGGGTTTCGATGCTAAAGTCTATGGCTGGTGAACCAGGGTTCCTCTTTCCCCTTGCTAATTCTGCCTTCCCTCAATTCTCACTGACTATGGCCCCTGAGCCTCTGCTTCCTTCCTTCATCTAGTCATCTGTTCTCTACTGAGTAGGCATCTCGCCCCAACATACCAAGCCCCATAAGAGGACAGCTGTCTCTCAATTTTACATTCGTGCCACCGAGGAACAAAATCAGCTGTGGAAATAAATGTCAAGCCCTCTCTCTGCCTGGATGTGACAGGTTGTCAGATTCACTTGGATGTGGCATCTCTCCAGGTCTCTATGTGACAGCCTCCTCCCAGAGGCTCACACAAGGAGCAGGGCAATCCCCCAGCACATTCCTAACTTTGCTGTCCATTTCCCAATCCCCAAAACTGGGAAAGAGCAAGCTGCCTTCACTTCTAGTAGCTACTCTCCAGACCCATATTGCTGGTCTAGCTGCAGAACGTCCTCTGAAGTGGTCTGCTCTCCAAGGTGAGCTGAGCTCCTGGGACTTATATGATAAATGAAAGAAATTAAGGACACTGAAACGATTCCCTTTTAATGGACACTTGTCTGCTTTACTATGTTTTTATGTGAGAAGCTTAATGTTAACCTTGATATTACTTTTTATATTTCATTGATTATAAACACTAAGTATTTCACAACGGGATGCCTTTGATGAGTTCTAGCAGAGATCTCCTATCCAGATCACTAAAAGAGGAAGTCACAAAAATATTAGTCTCCTCACATAAATAGTTATGAGTTATAGTAGATTCCATAAAGAAAAAAAAAAACTTAGAGGGTGTGTTGAGAGAGTATAACTAGGAAATCTAGGTCCCTGAGGTATTGGGTAGAAAAGATCTGAGTAGGAGTTATTATGTTGAGACCTGTAGGACAAGAATGAGCCAGCCAGAACCTGAAATCTTGGATGTTTCTGTCCCTCTTTGAATTAACTCAAAACAGACTACATTGTAGGACATTTAATTAAAAGTAATGTATGTCACACAGTATGCCCCCAAATCCTTGCAGCCATGCCTGCTTCAGCAAATCCCAATTGTTCAATCAATGTAGTCATGTTAAATGCCTCAGGGAAATGTTTTTAGGTGTGTGTTGATACCTGTCTGCTACTTCCTTTTGTATCTCACAGCCTTGGAATATCCTCATTCTCTAAAGAAGAATAGGGCACCCATCTCTATTCAAAAGCAGCCAGAGGCTTCCCTCCTGACTTAGAGAAGAACCCCAATCCTGAGACCCGCTATGGCTTTTCCCCACCTTACCCTGCTCCAGCCATGATTGCCTCCTCTCTGCTTCTTGCTCCAGTATTGTCCTGTCAGAAACTTATGTGTGCTTTTCCCACTGCCTAGAGCAGACATCTGGCTGGTAGCCACATGATTCACAGCCTCATATATTTCTGGTGTCTGCTCAATGTCACCTAAGCAGTGACACTTTTCTCACTCCCATACTTAAAATACTCCTTCTGTCTCCTCAATCACTCTTTTTCCCTTCTATGCTTTATTTTTTCTCCATAGCACTATTACCATCTGACATGCCATTTATTTCACTCACTTATCTAATTATTTTTGCTTCCTCCTTCCCTTCTAGCATATGTTATAGTTAGGCGGGGAATTTTGAGTGTTTCATTCATTGGTGAATTCCCGGTGCCTAAAGCAGTGCTTGTCAATTTAGAGTTGTTCAATGAATGAAAAAATAAATAAGCCATAGAGAGTGGTACTTACTCAAGGTTCCTCTCAACTGTAAACATGCATATATATATATATTCTACTAACTTGCTGCTTTAGGGAATCAGGACTTTGTTCATGAAATTCTTTCTAACTAAATCTACCTTTTCTCTTCCCTGCATTATTTTTACATCATATGTTGAACCAAGACAGATAACATTAATTACATTTAGCTTTTATAATTTTTGTTTGCTGTGCAGTTATTATAATCTACTCTAGGGAAGGTCCTGTGTCTTGTGTATAGTAACAAATGTTGGGATTATTAACACATTGCATATTTATAAAATACCTCTCCCATCATGAATCATCATATTTGTTAATCAAATACGAATTCAAAATCTAACACGAATACTTGCTTTTAGTCATAGAAGATATTACTATCATAAGAAAGTTTAAAGGCAATTACATTCTTTGAATAAATCCATTATTTTAAAACAAGAAGAATTATAGATACATTAATGTCTTTTCATACATTAATGTTTTCTGCTCAAGTTCACTAAAACATGAACAGCATAAAGTTCAACATGCTGAGATGATAACAACAATTGAGAAGACTGGCAGGCTTAATAGAGTCTAGATTAATGAGCCTGAAATTTCTGGCATTATTCAGTAACTTTTAATTTTTTAACTTGGGATAATGCAATTTATTATAAGTGAAACATTAGGTTTCACCTATATGTGAAAGGTATGAAAGTTAAACTAGATAGTGCAACTATAAATTCATTAAAAATGATGAATTACATTCAGACAGAGTAGATTTGATTTAAGAAGTTAGAATTACAAACTACCTGGGATATTTTGAAAATTTTTGAGATAATTAGAAAACAAATCTCATAATCCTGTACTTAAAGTATATCGTAAATAGTAACTGTGAGTCCTACTGTTATGGGTTGAATTGTGACCCTCAACAATTGAAGTCCTAGGGGCTAGTACCACAGAATGTGACTATGGAGATAGGGCCATTGAAGAGGTTATTAAGTTAAAATTAGGCCATTAGAGTGGACCCTCATCCAACCTGATTAATATTCTTATAAAAAGAGGAGATTTGGACAAAAAGAAAGACACTAGAAATGTGTGTGTAAGGAGAAAGACCATGTGAGAACCAGGAAGAAGGTAACTGTCTTCAAAGCAAGGAGAGGAGCCTCAGAAGGACCCAAACCTTCTAAGAAATTGATATTGGACTTCTAGCTTCCAAACCTATATAAAAAATATTTTGTGTTGTTTAAGCCGCCCAGTATGTGGTACTTTGTTAGGGCAGCCCTAACAAACACCTACATTTTGTGAAATGCAGGTAACTCGGTCAGATATTTGTCCTACTTTCCCTTTGCTTCAAGGAAATCTTACCCAAAAGAAGTATGGGTTTTATAGGGAATTTGTCATTATTTAACTCCGAATTTCTCAGGGTATTTTTAAATTCAGCACTATAAAATATAGTGCAGGAGCTTCTTCCTCTATTAACCCTCCCTCACTCTTGTAGGTATCCAGGGCCAAGTTCCCTTTCTTGAGTTTAAATAAAGTGCCCCAGGTGTGTTTATAATGGAGCAGAGGATTATCTATAAGGTATAACTAGAGAGGTTTAAGGAAAGTTTCATTGTATGAAACACGAGCACGTGCTGGAAAGATAGCAGGTAAGGTTCAAGGACCTTAACAAAAGAAAAGCTCCATTGGGCATCAGTGGGAGAAACACCTATGTAGTTTGTGGACATAGGAATGGGGAGTTCACAGGGAAGTGGGAGCTGGAGGCAATGCCCCCCCTCCCAGTACTTTTCCAGGCCATCTTCCTCAGGGGCCTCCTTCCTTTTCTCTTCCCAATTCACTTACACAATTTCCTTTTCAATGCATTTCCCCCAGGATTGCCTTTAAATTCTACTTCTTACACTCTTTTCATCCTTTATTATTTCTTGAAAAATTACTTTCCTTGTGCATTTTTATTTGGATTTTATTGAATCCACTGAATCCAGGATCTGAATCATTAGCAGCCAAATAGCTCATGGACTGAGGGCAAGTCATCTGACCCTCAAAGGAAGTGAAAGGAACCACTTGGACTCAATTCTTCTAATGCAGCAAAGAACCAATGGAAAGCAAGAGTTAAGTTTACGTATCAAAACAATCTTAACACTGATTTTCTGCACTGTTTGTGGCCTTTATGGTGTAATTTCAGAAAAGCCAGAAATATCACCAAAACCTCCTCATAAATATCCTTCTTCCATTGGCATTAAATGCTTTAATTTAAAATCTTGTCCTCTTCCATGTTTGCTTTTAACCTGGGACCTATTTGATTG
This sequence comes from Myotis daubentonii, assembly GCF_963259705.1. Lineage (NCBI taxonomy): Eukaryota > Metazoa > Chordata > Mammalia > Chiroptera > Vespertilionidae > Myotis > Myotis daubentonii. Next base: position 81,482,657 of record NC_081847.1, on the reverse strand, counting down.
TAGAAGAAAGGGATGAGGTGAGAACAGAAGCATCACATGCTGCATTGCTAATCTCATAGTGCTAATGAGTTTCTTTGAAGAGATGCCTGCAGAGGCAAGTTATCACCAAGCCTGACTTACTGTCCATCTCTCTCTCTCTCTCTCTCTCTCTCTCTCTCTCTCTCTCTCTCTCTCTTTCTCTCTCTCTTTCACACACACACACACACACACACACACACACACACACACACACACACACACACATTATCTCCTTCCACATGTCCAAAGCATCATGATTTAATAAGAATAAGGTTCCTCCTGCCCTAGCCGGTTTGGCTCAGTAGATAGAGCATCAGCCTGTGAACTGAAGGGTCCCAGGTTCGATGCCGGTCAACGGCATGCCCTGGTTGGGCTCAGTTCCCAGTGGGGTATGTGCAGGAGGCAGCCAATCAATGATTCTCTCTCATTGATGTTTCTATCTCTCTCTCCCTCTCCTGTCATCTCTCAAATCAATAAAAATATATTTTTAAAAATAATAAGGTTTCTGGAAGCCAAAGGGTCACTTACCTGGGAGAGCTTCAACTTCAAAGTTAGCAATTCACTTTTGCAGATCTATTCACTATATTGATTGTGATACAAAGAAAAGTTTATATGACTTTTCTAAGATATATGTTTGTGGTCTCACCTTTTTAACCAGTAGGTAGGCAAATGGGGAGGTAATTTACCAGAGGATTCTGGCATAAGTATTGTCAAATCACTGCCTTCCATTTGCAATCTATTCTCAGTTGGTCCTACAGGACGACAGTAAGTATAGTATAGCGAGGATGGTAAGCTTTTCTTACATAGGCCATTCATTTACTTATTTGACAAATACTCACTGAGAACTACTAGATGCTAGGCACTGCTCTTGGCAGAGAAGCTACAGGGATGAACTTAGCAACGTCCCTCGTGAAGTTGGAGGAGACAGACAAAAGTAAATGGTGTTAAAAACTACACAACCAATGAGTATCCAATTAATTAATATTCACATACACTATATGGCCAATCTAAGATGCATCTAATCTCTCTGATATATGAATATGCTTTACAATGAATGCTCTTTTAAATTTGATATACTATGATAAGTGTTTGAAGAAAAATAAAGTAAGAAACATGATTGGGGGCTACTATTTTAGATAGGGAGGCTAGGGGAGGCCTCACCAAATTGGTAAGAATGAGAAGAATCTAACACATTGCATGTGAAGCTATTTTGTAAAATCTCTGTGCCATAGATATAGGGAGAGAGAGAGAAAAATACAATTCACCCATTTAAAGTACATTCAATGGTTTTTAGTGTATTCCGTGCTGTGCAAACATCACCACAATCAATTTAAGAATATCCCTACCCCCAAATAAACCCTATACATATTTGCAAGTATTGCCTATTTTTTCTCAAGCTATCTATCCCCAGACAACCACGAATCTACTTTCTGTCTCTCTGAATTTACCTATTTTGGACATTTCATTTAAATAGGATCATACAATATATAGTGTTGAGTTTCTTTAACTTAGCATAATGTACAATGTTTTCAAGGTTTAGGCATGTTATGGCATGTATCAGTACTTACTTCCTTTTTATTGCTTTCTATTATTCCATTGTGTGGATATACCAAATTCTATTTATCTTTTCATCAGTAGATGGACATTTGAGTTGTTTCTACTTTTGGCTGTTATAAATAATTCAAGTTCTCTTGGGTGTATATCTAGCAGTGCAATTGCTGAGTAAAATGGTAACTCTGTGTTTAAACTTTTGAACTGCCAGACTATTTTCCAAAGTGATTCCACCTTTTTGTAGTCCCACCAGCTATGTTTCAAGGTTCCAATTTTTCCACATCCTCACCAATACTTGTTACAATCTGTATTTTTATAGCCATCCTAGTGGGTAAGAAGTGGTATCTCATCATGGTTTAGATTTGCATTTCCCTCATAGCTGATTATATTGAGCATCTTTTTGTTTATCTTATTGGCCATTTGTTTATCTTATTTGCAGAACTGATTATTCAGCTTATTTGCCTATTTTATATTGAGTTGGGTTATATGACTTTCCGTTATTGAGTAGGTAAAGGTTCTTTATAAGGTATGAGATTTAAAAATATATTTTTGACTTGTGAGACTATAGGTAAAAAGTAAAAAACCTCTTCTCATGTTCCAAATTCAAGGGTAATATGTCAGTAATTTTTTTTTTTTACTAAATACATTATTTTAGGGTTTGAACGGTTATGTTTTATTTTTTTAATATCCTTTTGTAAGCAATCTAATTGGCAGTTGCAGCAAGAAAATCCCTTGGCTTATCTTTACTTTTTGGGCAAATTCTTGAGCTTGTGTCATGCTATGGGGAGTGTTTGCATATTCCAAAAAGCAGGGCAGTAGGGCCAGGATGCAAGGTAGACTCAGCTCACTCAGTTCAGAATCAATCCTATGGATCTTGGCTAGTCCTTAACATCAACTCAAACCTCAAGGGTCATTATTCAGCTGGGTCAGCAGCTGAGGTTTCCTTAGAGAAGTCCCGATGATTAGTGAAGGGGTCAGCGTGTTTGCCTTGGTGAAAGCATAAATCCAGTCTTGAATAATTAATTCAATTATTCATAATGCATGGTAAAAGGGTGAAGCTCCAGGAAGATACAGGGGTTTCCCAGCAGCAATCCCCAGCCAGTGCTGATGTCAATAAGATGGGGCTGAAGTGCCACAGCTCATGAGCTCATGTAGACAAAACAAAAATCCTTAACAAAACAGCACTCTCTACTTAGCATCAGTATGCTTGTAATGATCATTCTGTTCATAGAAGGTTGTATGTGGAAAATTATAGTTCTAGAGCAGAAATTCAGTAGTAAGATATATATGCCCTGTTGAAAAAAAAGTACCCTTTTAAACATATAACTTTAGGAAAATGCCAAAATATGATTGACAGAAGTGTGCTCAGGGTAATGAATGGATAGAGGTCTTTTGGGTGCATCCTTCCTCCTTCTTAAGGAGAAAGAAATAAGGAACATAGTGTTGTGTGTCTCTCGGTCTGCCTCCAGGGCCCTTATAATTTGTTTCAAAATAAGTCAATTTTGGTCAACGAAACAGTATGGGAATTTACATATTGTGTTTTATTTTTCAGTCAATAGATAGCTGGGCAGATAGAAACACATATACATAGGTAGTTGGACAAAAACAACAATAAAACACTGTGAGAATCCATATTTGTTTCCTCTGTATTACTTGATATAAAAATTCTTAGAAAAAGTCAGAAAAAGAAATGAAGGAAACCTGGAAGGGAAGTAGATAGGGCACATGAGAGGGAAGAGGGGAGGGTGGAAATCAGTAAGGAATTCAATTTCAAAAATAGGCAGTAAGGGAGAAACTAAAATATTTGCAGAAAATGTCTTCTCTTTGAAGCTCCACAAACGTTTGTTTGTTTGTTTGATTGATCTTATTGACACATTTTCTAGGAAGCTCAAGTTTAGGGAAGTTAAATAACTTATTCAAGTTCAGAACTAGTATGTACCTGCTTCTCAATATCCCACGAGGAGACTCAGGGTAGATTAACTGTAAACAACAATCCAAGTGGAATGCAACAAGCATCGATTTTCTTAAGTGCTACATGCCCAGTGGCCTTTAGTACTTGCTGAGATTTCACATTGAGACAATCAGAAATTCACCCCTAAGGACCTCTTCTGTAAACATGTTTTCTCTATTGATCTATTCTCTTCAATATATATATTTCTAAACCATACTGATTTCCACATTCCCCTGTTCCAGAAGTTCCTATCTGTAATATCAGATAGGACTGTCAACTATTTGTTTGAATAGGTTCTCCTTTCCCTTCTCCTTCTCTTCTTATTCTGGTATGCCTATTATTCTCATATTAGAGGCCTGGTGCATGAAATTTGTGCACTCAGGGGGTCTCTTAGCCTGGCCTGCACCCTCTCACAGTTCAAGAGCCCTTGGGGGATATCTGACTGATGGCATAGGCCTGCTCCCTGCAGGCCAGTCAGACATCCTTAGCGCTTCCACGGAGGTGAGAGAGGCTCCTGCCACTGCTGCTGTGCTCGCCAGCCATGAGCCCAGCTCAGGGCTTCTGGCTGAGCAGTGCACCCCCTGTGGGAGAGCACTGACCACTAGGGGGCAGCTCCTGCATTGAGCGTCTGCCCCCTGGTGGTCAGTGAGCATCAGAGCAATCGGTCATTCCACTGTTCAGTTGATCTGTATATTAGCCTTTTTTTATATAAGATTGTTCTTTCTGATGGAATCAGGTTGTTCTTGTAGAGTTCTTTCATTTATTATGCTCAAGTCTCTCTCTTCTTCCCTCTGCATAATTTCTAGATTGCTATCTTCAATATCACTACTTCTTTTCTCCATCTGGTCAGCTCTATTTTCTGTGCTGACAAGTTCATTCTTGACTTCCTTTATTGAGTTCATCTCCAGAATTTCTGTTTTGCTTTTTTTTTTAAGTTTTAGCCCTAGCTGGTTTGGTTCAGTTGTTAGAGCATTGGCCTGCAGACTGAAGGGTTTCAGGTTTGATTCCCAGTTAAGGGCATGCACCTCGGTTGAAGGCTAGATTACCAGCCCCTATCAGGGCACTGCAGGAGGCAACCAATTGATGTGTCTCTCTCATTGATGTTTCTCTCCCTCTCTTCCCTCCTCCCCCCCTTTCATTTTATCTAAAAACCAATGATAAATATCCTAAGGTAAGGATTAAAAACAAACAAACAAATCAAAACTTTTAATCGCTTTGGTAAAGTACTGGTTTTGTTCATTGATTTGGTTCCTGTGTTCATTGAACTGCCTATCTGTGTTTTCTTGAATCTCCTTGAATTTTTTCAGAATTGTAATCTTAAAATCTCTGTCATTTAAATCACATATGAACATGTCTTTCAGTTTAGTTCCTGGATATGTTTTATTTTCTTTCTGAGCTGCCTCATTGCCTTGGTTATCCGTGCTATTGACAGATTCCTCCTCTGATTAGGCATCTATGTATGAGTGCCACTTATTTAGTAGATTGATAAGCAGACTTTCTATTGCTTTTCAGTAGGTGGCATTGAATCACAAGTTTTTTAGTTCTCTTACACTTACTTGGCTTTTCATATTTCTGTGGGGTGGTGGAAAATGGCCTGTGATCCCTGGGAAGGTGGGTGCCTCCCCTGTGATCAGGTTGTTCTGGTCCCAGAGGACCAGCCCTGCAAGGGAACTAGGTGGGTGATGCGGCTCCAAATTCATGAAATCCCTTTGCTGTTTCCTGAAGCCAGATACTACCAGCAGTGCAGCCTCAGTGTGTAGAGGTGGGGTGAGATGGGGAAAACCAGCCACATCCTTTGTTGCTTTGCCCTGCCAACAACTGCTACCAGCAAACCTCCTTGCACCTCCACCCAACCCTGGTATTAGTCATAGATTGCATCTTTTATTCAGGGAAAAAGTGTTTTTGTAGTACCAGTTCTTGGGTTTGCAGGTAATGTGCTCTGCAATCCAAAACAAAGGCTGAGGGGAGGAGAGTTCTGGGAAGTTAAGGAAAGGCATCCAGGCTCCATGATTTTGTCTCTGTCTGGCATGCCAATTGCCAGACAACCATGAGTGCACTTTGGTGCTTTGTTTCTTGCCAGGTCACTGGGCTCAGCTGCAGCTCATACTGCCCACTCCTGTAGGAATGCTCACTGAATTCCGTTGCTCCTCCTCGCTGACAGGAGTGACAGTCACAACCTGATGCCTCCCCTCTGTGGGCTGACCCCTGTAGTACGCTTCAGGCTGCAGGGCTGTGTCTGTGGCTCCTTTGAGCTCTTCTCCCTTCTTACCTCCCCAGTTCATTCCCACTTGCCCATGGATCTCTCAGACATGTTTGTGCATTACACAGGGAGTTCTTTGTTGAATTATAGCTGTTCAAATTGTTGAAACTTCAAGGGGAGAGACCAAAGAGATCTCTCATACCGCCATTCCTCTGACGTCACTTCAAGATTTTACAAAAATTCATATGAGGAAATCAAACAAATATTACAACCAATTCAAAGAAAAACTTGAGGAATAGACACATTTACGTATCAATAATAATGAAAAAATTATGAATGAAAAATAAAAATACAGGTTTCCCACAGGAAGGTTGTCCCTCCACTGGGCAGAACTTAGTTGTCTGGCTATAGACATATTTTTGCTTTGCTCTCAGTTACCTGTAACCTTCAGAATTACAAGATAACTCCCATAGAATCTAGAATCAGGAGGATGTACTTTAGACAGTGTGGAGTTTTTCACATGCATTACAAATACAGGTGGAGGACTAGAGGCCCTGGTTGCCTAACCCTGCCTTAGATGAACTGACGGCAAGTAAAGAAAGGCAACAGCTTTTTCTCACCTAAAAATCTGCAAAGGAAGCAAGGAGTACAGGTCTACTGGTTGATGTAACAGGAAATCAAATATAATCAAAACCTTTGGAGTGACTAGGGGAAGGATTCAGGATCCCAATTTCTTCATTCATGAGACAGGAAAAACAAAAACCAGCGAGTCAAATCCACTCAAGCTTCCTGATGATCCAAAAGAGAGTGGATATGAACATCTTCGAATTACATAAAGCACCAGAATAATTATACAAAGAGCCCATACACATACAACTCTGATTTAAATTGCTGAGCTGGTGACTGATGGCTTTGAGCTTCTTATTCTAGCTTCAATTCAATTTGTTCCTCATCAGTGCTTGCCACCTAGGTAATTTGGGAGCAGATGGCAAGAGGAATGGAGGATGTTCCATTTAGAACTGCCGCCTACCTGCCTCTCACTCTGGGCCATTGGAGCCTCCCTGTGTGCTCTCTAATCCCTCATCACTAGCCCAGCAAAGTGATCTTTATTGCTCATGATATAGTCCTTATTGCCTAATTAGAGGCACTGGGAAGACGTAGAAGATGACTTCACTTGAGTTCATTAGGAAATAATATATCAGGTCTTGTTTAATTACAGCTGAATTACTACCACCTATTATAGAGCAGAACCTTGCTGGAATGACAGAGTGTGGCAGAAGTCTGTCTTACATTAATCCAAGATCTGCATTAGCTCATTGGGAAAGGGGATGATTGCTCATCTTGGTTGGAATTGCAACACATACATTGGCAAAGGGTTTTATTGAATTGTGACCCCCTTATCACCAGATAATATGATCAGTGTCACATGCCATTCAGTGAGTCACTCTTTGCAGCTGCTGAGGGCTCCAGTGGAAGTAAAATGCTAATTTCAATTGGCAATTGCTTCTGAATGGCACAGAAAAACATCTCACTTATTGCTCCTAACTGCTTAATTGCTGGACATAATGTCGTGCACTAAAAGGGAGGACAGAATGGATTAAATATGAACATAACATTCTTTTAAATATAAGGCAAAAAAGGACACTTCCTTCTGAAGTCCTTTTTTCTACTTAGTAGAATAACGTGTTTGCTTATTGTTGTATTCATATACTTGACAATTATTTGTTGCATATTTACTATGTAGTCAGCTCTATGTTAAACTTTGTAGGGGCATACAAAATTGAATAAGACCCAACCCCTGTATACCAGGAGCCTACACTTAAAAAAAAATGTGTCTGTATGCAATGCAAATATTTATAATATGATGGTTGAATGAATATTTCAGATGAAGAAAAATTTCATTGAAGAGATGGAATTAGGGTAAAAGTTAAAGAATGAATAGAATTTGGACATAAAATCACTGAGGAAAGTGCATTACAGATAAATGGATATTATGGGCAAAAATATACAGATCTGATAGTAAGGATCATGTATCAGAAATGATTTAGTTGAAATTTAGAATTAATGAAAATGTAATGGGGAAAAAGATTAAAAGCTAGATAAACTATGATAAATCTAATGGACTTTGGTTTTTATTTTTGGTCATCCAGTACCTTTTAACCTGTTCCAACCACATACTGATTTCCTTCAGAGAATTACCATTGTACATAAATTACTGGGGCTTTATGCAAAAAAAGGGGCATGATGCCCCTAGCCAAGGTATGACTATTTAATGCAAGTTGGGTAAAATTTTCTGTAAGATCTTTAAATCTTGAGCAGAGTGACAAAGGACTCAGGTGGTGTCCCAAAATGATGGTTGTTGGGCTCTGGCTTCTAATTCATTTTATCCTATGTCCAAAGTTGGATTTTCTGGAGATTGCTTATTCTTTGACTAGCCTTTGTCTTCATGTTCTAAGTCCTCTTCTAAATTAATTAGCCATACATTGCTTATAACCAATCCACGAATTATTAGAATCCTTGGAGATCCTGAAAGCTATACAGTGGAAGATAGATTGTTCTACTTTCATACTATCAAAAATTTTTATAAAGTTTGCTGTTCTCAGATGCCTGCAAAATATCAGTTTGAAGTGATTATGATCATGTTAGAGACATAGTCACTGTAACTGAGTAATCAGAATTGGATATGAATGTGTAAGGGTGACCAAGTTTTTTAAAAAAGCCTGGGTGACTTAGTGATTGGTGATATATTAAACAACAACAACAACAGCAAAGCTAGTAAACACAATATTTCTAAGGTAAAAGTTCCATTTCCTTTTTATTTTAATAATTGTTGAGATGTTCTGACATGATATCGGACAACTTTTTTTTAATTGTTGATAGTATTACAGATATCTCTCACCCTCTTATTCCCTTTCTCCCAGCCCCTACCCACTCAGTAATTACAGTGGCAACAATGGCTGCAGGGCAGGCAATGTGCATGAAACATGATACAGATGAGAGCAGAATTCCGCCCAGAGAGCTCTAAAGGTCTCAGGGCCTCCTCAGGTGGTATGCCATCTCCTGGATTTCATTTCCACCCACCATTAACCATGTAGCCTTTGCCCAGTCACTTACCTTCCCAGGGTGCTGTCCTTAAAGGGGACGATGTGATTGGTTGCTGGCCTAGAGGGAGGATCTCTCAGCTGGATGAGGTCATGTGGTCAAAGCTTACAGAAAGTGGTATTTCATTACATGGGCAGAACAGAACTGGAGAACAGTGATTTTTAAATCCATGACTATGGAGGAAGAGGTAGTGATTAGATGGGGAGACTTGGAGGGCCAGAAGAAAAGACATTTTACCAATCCCCTCATGCTTATCAAACTTGAATGTGTACATGAATCACCTAAATGTTTTTGTTAAAAGGCAGATCCCAATTCTGTATTCTGGGGTGCGGCCTGAGATTCTGCATTTCTAACAAACTCCAAAGTATCGCCAATGGGGCCGATTCTAGGGCCACATTTTGAATATATCCTCTTTCCCTTTTGTGATGAAGGAATGAGACTCAAAGAAGTCCAGAGATTTGATCAAAATCTCATAGATACCTGTGTGGCAGGATAAGTCTAGACTGGGGTCTCCTCAGCTCCTCCCCTAACCCACGCTCTGTTCAAGGGGGGCACCTGGAAGGGGAGAAGGAACATAGAAAAGGGGCTGTTTACATAGGGGCTGACCAGATAAAGGCCCTAACGGAATGTGATGTCGAAGAATAGGGAAAGAAGGGGACAGACTAAGGACTGAATTAAATAGGGGAAAAAGGGAACAGCTAGTGGGGGAATGTTACAAAGGGCATTACTATGTGTGTCAGGAACTGATTACCTTCAATTAGCACCAGACTTTGAGTCAATAATCCCACTTCTGTTCTCGGTTATATGGTAGATCTAGAATGGTGATTTTCAACTGTTTTCATTTCATGGCACACATGAACTAATTACTAAAGTTCTGCAGCACACGAAAAAAATATGTATTTTGGTGATATGATTAAAAACTAGATCTTACATTGATTCATTCACACTGGACAACTATTGTGTTGGCTGTTGTCATTTTTTAAATTTGACATTCTAAGGGAAAAGAGGTCAGTGATCCTGACTAAATAGTCAGGTACCACATGTTTTAAAAATTCTCCCAGTACACCAGTGTGTCTCTTGCAACACACCAGTTGGAAAATGCTAGTCTAGAATGATCTAAAGATTGCTTCTAACTCTGGAATTTTATGGTTCTCTAATGGACTTAATTATGCCAAAACTATATGATTTATTATACAGATGTTTTATCTTTTCTTTCTGCCTCTAGGAAGTAGACTATCTGAGTGAGAAGGAAGGAAAATATTTAGGGTAGGGCCAAATCACTTTTTAGAAATCACTTTTTAGAAATCTGCTTGATTAAGAGTTGTTTCTTTCCTACATTTCCAAAATAGTGTGGTAAAGGTATCTAGGGTAGATAGCAGTCAGTAAACTTGACTTTAAATTTCCAATAAGTACAGTTAATTAAAGACTTTGAACATTGTAGCTGAGGATTGGAATTAGTAAAGGGTATATTTATGTGGTGTGTGTTTTCATTGTATGTCACTGTTGAAAATGCACATCATAGAAATACCCTTATTAAGACACACCACATTTTCATACTTCTATCCTTTACTTGAGCTAAGATGCAGTTGGCTGAGAAAATTGTTGATTCTTCTAGCACATGTAGACAAGTACATTCTTGACTTTATATAAAGTTATGATTTCTGTGCTTGAGTTATCATTTACTCAGGCAGTAGCTTTTCCCCTCGGTTAAAGAGGAAAGTTACTCAAATCTAATCGTATCAACATGTTTCCATTTTATTCTATTATCCTTGTGTTTTTAATGCCTGGTTTAGTTAATGAGATTTGAAAGTTTTATAATGAGAGCAGTTGAAATAGAATTCATTAACAAGCAGAGATTTTTCTACCATATTCAGGAAATTACATGCTAATAGAATAGAAATACGATTTGAGACCTTTCTAATACAAATTGATTTTTACATTAATGATTTCAGTATCTAATCCTAGGAAAGAGGAAAGAAGGATTCAGCATGTATAATATATATGAATCAAAATAAGTATTTACTGAACCCCTGCTCCACATGCAGCCCCAGATTACACACTTCGAGGTCATAATAGTGTAAGATGTGACTCCTGCCTGGTCAACACTCATTGTGTAGTCAGAGAGGTGACTGACATATTTCAACCAATTAGAGAGAAACATGAGACAAAATTTAATTAAATTAGTGCTTTATTGTTGTAGACTGCAATTGATTGCCTCATTTGGAGACTGGAGAGAACATTAGATCAAGAAAAGTTTCAATGAGGGCAAGATTGCAATGTGAGCCCCCACTAAACTGAGAGGGTGGAGCAACTGATGAAGACTCTGTTTTCTCTAGTTGCAGGTAGTTTCCTTTGTCTGTCTTTTCTTTTCTGTTTTGTTTTTGTTTTAAACATAGACTATCTGTGATCATTACCAATGCATTGAAAAATAAACTCAGAATCCAAACACCCAAGGGGAAGAGAGAGAGAGAGAGAGAGAGAGAGAGAGAGAGAGAGAGAGAGAGAGAGAGAGAAGCGAGTACATGCTTTCTGTCCTCGTGGTTCTCAATAATCTTGATTGCTTTATTTCTTGTCATGTCTATTAACTTCTCCAAAATTCACTGAATAAAAATCCTCATGTTTTATCTGCTTTGTGATGAGTTTTTTTCATTTGCCATTAAAGAAATTCTAATATATCACTCCAGTGTGATTGAGATATTATAATCCTATCATTTTCCTAATGTCGTTCTCTTATATTTTTCAGGCATGTGATATGTGGGATGTCACTAATTTAAAATGAATGTGCTTACACATTTTATTTTTATAAGAATAATTTTAAAAGAACATTTGAAGCAATGAATTTCCCTCTGAGTATAGGCCCAGTCTACGTTATAAAGCCTGTTTTCATTTTCATTATTCTCTACCTCACCTGCTGTGGTTACTCTTGCTTTATTTAAATTTTAGCTTGAAGTTTGATAGCAACTTAGACAACATCACTTTTAGATTTTTTAAATATATTTTCCATGAATTTTTCTAAAAAGGTATATACTCTGATTGTAGAGTGATGATTTTATTATAAAACACTTAGCTATGGGGTTAACTTGTTACTATTTCCCCCTATTGATAGATAGGTACATTTTTTTAGAAACTTTGAGGGGATAGAATATTGGTTAAGAACCCATTATCACTCTCTTTAGAACATTTTTCTTTTGTATTATAGTGTTGCTATTTAGTTGTTTGGAGTCCAAAAACCCATTTTCTTTTCAAATTTAAAGAATGAACACATATTACTTTTATAACCAGAAAATAAAATATCACTACAAAAATGAAGAATCTTCCTTTGTTTTTTTATATGCTAACCATATAATAGGCTTAATAACATTTTACTTTTTGTCTTGCAATTTGCTTTGTCTGCCTGACATTTATTAGCTGTGTAGGTACAAGTCACTTAACCTCTCTGGATTTCAATTTCCTCATCTGTGAAATATGAATATTAATATGAACTTCCTCTGAGCTGTTTAGAAGTATGAAATGAGAATGTCTCAGTCTGAATATCAGGTCAATTCAAGGTACTGGAAAGGTTTACATTTACAGGAACCTTTCATTTTTTGTCCTTTTTACATAGTCCTTCTAAGCACCATGCTTTTGCAACCATGAAACACCCAAACATAAAGACAGAACAGAGAAGAATATTTTATTTCTCTTGATTCCGCCGAATAGGTAACATATCTAAACTTAAGGCCAACTATGTTTGCATTCCCTCAAACCTCCCGTTCTCCAACATTCCTTCCACATTGGTATCTGGTCGACAGGTTTATGTAATAACTGTGTTGGTTGGGGTTAGAGATATGTCATGTGAAATATTTAGTCTTTGTCAGACTCAGAGTGGGTTTTCAGTGGATTGTGGAGGTGTTTATGGCTTGGGGTTTTTGATCTCTTCTCTGTTACAGTGCAAGCATGTTCTATGCCTTGGAGAGAGCAATAGCATAACTGAAATCCTGGTTCCCTTTCTCCATCTGTGCTTAACAGAGCTGCATGACCTTGAAGGAAGCCACTTAATGTTTTTGATAGTTTTCTTCTAAGAAACCTGATATGGTTTTATGAAGACCAAAGAATATAATGGATGTGACTGAGCTTTTTATTTTTTTTTTTAGTTTATCTTTACTGTTGAAAGTATTACTACAGATGTCCCCTTTGTTTTTCCCCATTGACTCCTTCCACCCTGCACCCTCCCCTTCCAAGCCTTCAACACTATTGTCTGTGTCCATGGGCTATACACATATGCGTAGAGGTTCCCTGGTTAATCGCTCCCTCCCCACTCACACCACCCCTGCTTTCCCTCTGAAATTCATCAGTCTGTTCTATGCTTCTATGTCTCTGGATCTATTTTGTTCATCAGTTTATTTTGTCCATTAGATTCCACATATGAGTGAGATCATGTAATATTTATCTTTGTCTGACTGGCTTATTTTGGTTAGCATAATACTCTCCACCTTAAATCTTTATACCCCACCTTAAATCTTTGCTCCAACCATAGCAAATCACCTAAAGTTCTTCTCAGACACTATGTTATTCCTTCACTTGGAAATTTTTGTGTAATGGGATTCCCTCTGCTAGGAATACTCCTCCTTCCCACTCCTTTGTTTGGCTTACTCTTTTTGGAAATTTAAGCTTCAACCCTCATGGTACCTCATGCAGAAAAACATCCTTAATTCTCCAAAGACACTCTGGCATCATGTTATCATTTCCATTTCCATCATTTACCAAATGTCTTTGCCCTGATTTTATATCTGTACTTATTTACATCCTTCAGACATATTGTTTTCTCAGTCTTTCCTAGAACACATTGCATAAGCTTAAGAGCTACTGGCTGAATAGAATATATATATGTCTCCAAATCATTATTATTTTGATACACCTGCCCAGACCAAATAACAGTACTGAGGAGGTGGATGGGTAGAGTAAGTAAAGTCTTCATGGAAAAGGAGGATGATATAATAATATGTACTTTTTTCTTTTTTTTTCAGGTACAGTTTACATTCAATATTATTTTGTTTCAGGTGTGTACCCACCTGGCACCATACATAGTTATTACAATATTATTGACTATATTCTCTATGCTATACTTTGCATCCCCGTGACTAGTTTGTAACTACCAATCTGCACTCAATGTGTTTTCAAGAGTTCTTAAAATTTTAAATTACTAAATAAACATAAGGTGTCATTGGGTAAAATAATAACAAGATGCTATTATAAATATGTAATAAGAATTATGTTTGGAGCCAGCAAGCTTTCAGTGAGACTGTTTATATTTGTGTGTCCATGCGGAGGTCAAGGGTCAAAGATAATTCCTGACAATTGCTGAGGCTAGGAAAAATTCCATCTTTCTTTTGACTTTACTGCCATCTGTTGTTCAAAGAAGTAATCGTATTTCTATGATTATCAACGTGACCCTTAATCACCAGTTTATGAAAAGTGCTAACTCCTGGGCCCAACCCAGGAAATCCACAAAAATCTGTTGGTGGGGGTGGGGCCTGTGATATTTTCCGCAAACTAACCAGCAGTTGAGGAAAATGCTTGACCTAGGACTTCATGTATATTCATAGTTGGTATGTGCAAAGCCCTATGCTAAGTAGAGGCTGACTCTTCTGCTTTTAAAGTGGAAGCACATATTGTCGTAGAATTATTCTCTATCAACTGTGAAGACCCTTTATCTAATCTCAGGCCATCACCACCACCAGACCACTCCTCACTTCCAAGCCCCATCTTGGATGAAAAACTTCAATTTTAAACATCACATAGTTTTTTGTTACATTTTGTTTTGATTGTCCCGGGGTCCTTCATTGATTTAACCTTCAAATAAAGCCACTAATGTTGCTTTCATTTTTCCAAATATATGTAAACAAATGGAGTCAGAGGAAACCAGTGTTCATTTCTTCAGCTCCAATCAGTGTTAACTTTAGATAATTCTTTCACCGTTTCTAAAATATCCACCCCCTTGAAAAATTCAATAATTGGAAATAAAGTTTTTGTCTTACCCAAACAAGCAACTATCCAAAGGAGTGGCAGGAACATATTACATAGTTATAATTTATTAACATTCCTATGAAGCAGTTTCTAAATGAACTTCTCTGTACCTTGGAAAAGTGAGCCCTGAGACCAGAGAATTGGAGGGCTGGTTAGTCTGTGTTAGGAGAAAGGGGCATGTAAAGGATCAGAGCACACAGGTCAAGAAGTACAGTATCTCAAGGCTCTCTGTAGTATCTGTGGGCAAACATCAGGCCACCAGCCTCAGGTGCTAGAGTGGAATTTAAGAGAAGTTAGAAAACAGTTATCCAACGACATTTGCATTTTATAATTTCTTCCATTGCTGGCTCTGCATATCACAGGAACACGTCTTATTTCATGCCTTCCAAATCTAGCTCCTGCTGGCTCATCCTGAAAATGATGTTCTTATTATATTCAAAAAATCTCTCTCAGGCCACAAACCTTAAATAAAAAGCTATATTAATTTACTCTTTTTAGGTTTATTAATATGATTTTCTAGTTAACAATAACCTATATAGAAAATTAGAGATTCTTTCTTCCTTTTTCTTTTCTTTATTCTTACCAGATAATTTATTTAATATTGCATTGTAATAATAGCTCAGCAAAGAAAGATAAATTGTATACTGTAGACCCAGGTAACTGTCTTAAAAATACATCATAGTGATACACGTACATAGTCCAATATAAATTCTAATGCACCTAACCTAAAAAAATTAGAGATTTTTGTATATTGATAAAGTTTTTCCACTCCTGGTTGAACTCAATTTTTCTTAAAAGAACTCGTCAGTTTATTCTTTTTGAATGTGGGCATCCTTAACTTCTTTCCTCAAGTAAGCTTTAACTATTTTATCACTGAGGCAGGGGGTCCCGCGGGGGTGAGGCCCACGGAGTCCTAACGAAGCATGCCCGACTCCGGAGACCACGTTCAAAGACGCAGATCTGAGTTTATTGTGTAAGTGCAGCAGTATATATAACATTTTGGACCAATCAGAAGTTTACACCATCCTTAGGGCAACCAATGGTAGGAAAGATCAGGGTACTTTGTAGGGGCTCTAGGGGGCTTACTCAGGCGGGCGCTTCCACTTCCCGGTGTGCCGAGGAAGCTTGTATAGGTGGAGTGCGCTCACGCCATTGCATCTGCCACTGCACTGAGATAAATCTCCTGAGCTCTTCCCACATATCACTATTTATCATGTCAGTATACTATAGGTTTCTGTAGATACACTCTATCAAGCTAAGAGAGTGTTATAAAGAAAGGTTACTAAATTTTACCAATAAATTCCTTTTTAGCATTTGCTGAAAGGATCACATTTACTTTTTAAGTTTTTTAATGGTACAAATTATATCAAGATACTTTACAATATCAAACTATTCATATCTATATCTATATATATATCTATATCTATTATATATGTATACATACAGAATAGCATATACTTGGTTATGTTGTTATTCTATTAGGCAAGAATAGAATTGATTTTTATTTCAAATTTGTGTTTCTGTTTATAGATGTGATCGCCTATTTTTTCTATGTGTGTGTGTGACTATGTAGATACAAATGCTGTGCCCTTGTAACATCTCATTTTGTTTAGATGTCTCAGCTATAACAAACTTATTTTATATTCATGATTTAGAACTGTACATCTAACATGTACATTATCTTTTCCTTCAATAATTGCTGTACTTTTTTTTCCATCAGACTCTCAGGGACTGATATAATATATTTTCAATTCTTCTGTAATGATTGAACTCTTTAGATTCTCTAATTCTTCTGGAATTAATATTGACAACATATTTCCTGAAAATACATATTATATCTATTTTTCAATATTTTGGTATAAAACTATTCATAGTGATTATAAGCTTATAATTTTAAGTGTTATTTTAATTATAGCAGAAAGTCACTGGAGTGTTTTCAGAGGAGAACACTTAATCTGATCTACCTTTTTAGTGGAAATTTTACTGAAGTATTCCATACCTAAACAAATGCACCTGTTGTAAGTGTGCAGCTTAATGAACATTGGTAAAGTAAACACACCTGTGCAAGCATCACCCTGATCAAGCAATACCATTACCCAAATCCTTGGTGCTCTTTCCCAGCCTGCCCACCGCCTGGCGAAGCTAAACATTCTCCTGACTTCTAGACCCAAATTAGTTTTCCCTGCTTTAGAACTTAAGTTACTGAAATTACATAGTAGCCACTCATTTCTGTATTTTGTCTTTCGCTTAAATAGTGAGTTTTATCCATGTTATAACATTTCTTTCACATTGCTGCATAATATTCCTAGGTATGAATATATGCCGGGGTCCAACCCCAGCAGGTCCAGGGGTCCCCAAAGGTGTGGACGGAGTCGGCGAAGAAGGAATGACACGGAGACAGCGTTCAGTTGATCAGCAGCCTAGCCAGGATCTCCAGCCAAGTTCTGGTCTTGATCTCCAGAGAGGCTCTGCTTCGGATCTCCAGCGAGGTTCTGTAGCCATGTTCCCTCGCTAGGTTCTCCAGCCAGGTTCTGTCCAGGCTCTCCAGTCAGGTTCAGTGTCCAGGTTCCAGTCAGGTTCTCCTGCCAATCTCTGTAGTCAGGTTCAGTCCAGGATCCCTTGCCATGTTCTCCCGCTAGGCTCTGTCTCTAGGCTCCGAGGCCAGTCCCGGTCCAGGATCCTCTGGCATGCTCTCGCCAGCGAAGTTCTTCTGTCTCTAGGCTCCGTGTAGGTTCTGTCTTCTGAATTCTGTCTCCTGAGTTCTGAGTCTTTCTGTCTTGTTACAACTGTATTTATACCAGTTGATTCAATCCTATCAATCTCTATTACAAAGGTTAGGGCGTTTCTTATCTCCATTCCAGGGAGAAAAGATTATGTAGTTTAAGCATGATTGTTCGTAGTTAAAGGGATTAATTACCCGCCTGGCACTTAGTTGAGGGGTTTTATTCCCTCCCTAACTTCAGGGGAAAATCCCTACCTGGGGATTCAACCTTTCTCGGAGAGGTGACTTTGGTTAAAACACAGCGCCAAGAAGGTGAGCAAACATATTAAGAACCGTATGCCATATATGCCAGGTCCCTTGAAACAGCAAGGATGGACCGGCTCCCGGCAAATTCCCCCTTTTTTATTTTTTAAAAGCAAGCATTAAAAAGAAAAACCTGAAACGCTCTCTTGTATCCATTTTAAGAGTAGGATTGGCGCTTTCTGCTATTACCTGAGTCCTGATCTATCACCTCAGGGAGAGCTTGCCAATCCTGCACTTTCCCGGGGTGGAAAGGCTGCAGTGGAGTTAAGGATAAGGCTCCTTGGGCCTACCTTCTCCCATGCCATTACATTTACCTTTCCTTCCTCAGAAAAGCATGGACATACTTCTTGTCTAAAACGTTCTGTCTGACTGGGAGTAACCTTAATTCCTCTGCTAACAAGCATATATGTTAAAAGATCAATACGGAGTCTTTTTTCTTTAGACTCAGTATGGCACATCTTCTTAATCTAAAGATCAATACAGAGTCTTCTTTCTTTGGACTCAGTATGGCACATCTTCTCAATCTAAGTTCTGTACTATCCACCTTCTTACCCTACTTATCCTCTATAGGGGGGTCTGTAGCACCCTGGTGGAGTCCTATCCGTCCCGAGTGTGGGGTTCTCAATGGGGTGGGGGGGGCTTACCTAAGGGAATCCTGTTCCAGGGGTTCCCAAAGGTGTGGACGGAGTCGGCGAAGACTATCCACCCTCTTCCTACGGTGGAGTCTGATCCGTCCCGAGTGTGGGGGTTCTCAATGGGGGAGGGGGGCTTACCTAGGGGAATCCTGTTCCAGGGGTTCCCAAAGGTGTGGACGGAGTCGGCGAAGACTATCCACCCTCTTCCTATGGTGGAGTCCTATCCATCCCGAGAGTGGGGCTTATGTAGGGGTCCCTGTTCGGGCGCCATATGCTGGGGTCCAGCGCCAGCGGGTCCAGGGGTCCCCAAAGGTGTGGACGGAGTCGGCGAAGAAGGAATGACACGGAGACAGCGTTCAGTTGATCAGCAGCCTAGCCAGGATCTCCAGCCAAGTTCTGGTCTTGATCTCCAGAGAGGCTCTGCTTCGGATCTCCAGCGAGGTTCTGTAGCCATGTTCCCTCGCTAGGTTCTCCAGCCAGGTTCTGTCCAGGCTCTCCAGTCAGGTTCAGTGTCCAGGTTCCAGTCAGGTTCTCCTGCCAATCTCTGTAGTCAGGTTCAGTCCAGGATCCCTTGCCATGTTCTCCCGCTAGGCTCTGTCTCTAGGCTCCGAGGCCAGTCCCGGTCCAGGATCCTCTGGCATGCTCTCGCCAGCGAAGTTCTTCTGTCTCTAGGCTCCGTGTAGGTTCTGTCTTCTGAATTCTGTCTCCTGAGTTCTGAGTCTTTCTGTCTTGTTACAACTGTATTTATACCAGTTGATTCAATCCTATCAATCTCTATTACAAAGGTTAGGGCGTTTCTTATCTCCATTCCAGGGAGAAAAGATTATGTAGTTTAAGCATGATTGTTCGTAGTTAAAGGGATTAATTACCCGCCTGGCACTTAGTTGAGGGGTTTTATTCCCTCCCTAACTTCAGGGGAAAATCCCTACCTGGGGATTCAACCTTTCTCGGAGAGGTGACTTTGGTTAAAACACAGCGCCAAGAAGGTGAGCAAACATATTAAGAACCGTATGCCATATATGCCAGGTCCCTTGAAACAGCAAGGATGGACCGGCTCCCGGCAAATATACCACAAATATTTATCAACTAGAGGGCCGGTGCATGAAATTCGTGCACAGGGTGGAGGGGGGTCCCCTCAGCCCAGCCTGCACCCTCTCCAATATGAGACCCCTTGGGGGATTTCTGACTGCTGATTTAGGCCCGATACCCAGTATCGGGCCTAAACCAGCAGTCAGCTATCCCTCTCACAATCCTGGACCGTTGGCTCCTAATCGCTCACCCTCCTGCCTGCCTGCTGGTCGCCCCTAACTGCCCCTCCTCCCCCAGCTGGCCTGGTTGCCCCTCACGGCCCCTCTGCCAGCCTGGTTGCCCCAGGCAGTCTGCTGTTGAGTCATTTGGTTGTCCCTCACAAACACCCCTGCCAGCCTGGTCATAGGCAGCCATCTTGTGAAGGTGTGAGGGTTAATTTGCATATTACCTCTTTATTATATAAGATTCTATGGATCCAAATACTATGTTTATTCATTGTATTGGTTATTTATTATTTTCAGGTTAG
The DNA here is from genome assembly GCF_963259705.1 of Myotis daubentonii. Lineage (NCBI taxonomy): Eukaryota > Metazoa > Chordata > Mammalia > Chiroptera > Vespertilionidae > Myotis > Myotis daubentonii. Next base: position 81,462,614 of record NC_081847.1, on the reverse strand, counting down.
GATTATTTAGAATGATTTCATGGGCTTTCTTTACCATATATTTTAGTAGAAAATATGTATGAAATCTGTTATATACTTAGATCTATACTTAACAGTCAAATTGTTGGGTCAGAATATACACTGAGTGGCCAGATTATTATGACCACCTGATGTTTGTAGGCAAATTAGCTATAATTTTGCACTGAAGTTGCTAGAGGGCCAGACCATTATAAATAGGAAAGCAGGTTGTTTACCACGACAGTAGAAGTGATTTTTTTCTGAAGATATGGGTAAACAATGCGATTTAATAGCCTTTGAACGTGGGATATATATTACACTAAGTGGCCAGATTATTATGACCATCCCCCTCAATACTTCGTTGGGCCACCTTTTGCCTTCAATACTGCGGTGATTCTTCTTGGTATTGACTCCACGAGATGTTGAAAGGTGATGCGAGGAATCTGACATCATGCCTAATGAATAACACTGTCCAGTTCTGTGAGATTTGATGGTTGTGGAACCAGCTGCCTGATGGCTCTTTTAACATCTTCCCACAAATGCTCAATTGGATTGAGATCTGGTGATGTGGGGGCCACCTAAGCAAGGTAAAGTCTCCCTCATATTCTTGAAACCACTGCTGCACAATATGAGCACTGTGGCATGGTGCATTGTCTTGTTGGAAGAAGCCATCTCCATTGGGATACTCCATCAACATGATAGGATGAACTTAATCAGCAACGATACTTAGGTATGTTGTGCTATTCAGATGTTGTTCCACACGAATTAAAGGGCCCAAATCATGCCAGGAAAACATGCCCCATACCATAACACTGCCCCCACCAGCTTGAAGGGTTGTACTCATGCATGTGGGATGCATGCTTTCATGCTGTTTCCACCAAATTCTCACTCTGCCATCTGCATGATGCAACTGGAAATGTGATTCATCAGATCACATGACTTTTTTCCAATGCTCGACTGTCCAATCCTTGTGTTCCTGTGCGAATTGGAGATGTTTTATCTTGGTAACTGCAGACAATAAAGTGTTCAAACAGGCCTTTGGCTTCCATATCCCATACGAAGCAGTGTACAGCTAATTTGCCTACAAACATCAGGTGGTCATAATAATCTGGCCACTCAGTGTACATGTATATATCCCACGTTCAAAGGCTGTTAAATCGCGTTGTTTACCCATATCTTCAGAAAAAAATCACTTCTACTGTCGTGGTAAACAACCTGCTTCCCTATTTATAATGGTCTGGCCTTTTAGCAACTTCAGCACGAAATTATAGCTAATTTGCCTACAAACGTTAGGTAGTCATAATAATCTGGCCACTCAGTGTATGTGTGTATGTAACTTTATTAGATATTGTCAAAAAGTTTCCAAAGTGGTTGCACCACCATTGTTTGAAAATTTCAGTTGCTATATATCTTCATTGACATTGGACATTTGTTTTGTTCTTTTAACGTTTACCATTCCATTGTTTCTTTGGTAGAGTTGAACTACAGTTTTAATTAGCATTTTCTTGATAACTAATTGAGAACTTTTTCTAAGTTTACTAGTTAAATGCATATCTTCTTTGGTGAAGTATCTGATTAAATACTTTGCCCATATTTGTATTAGGTTTTCTACCCTTGTCTTATTGATTTGTAATTCTTTTTTTTTTAATATATATTTTATTGATTTTTTACAGAGAGGAAGGGAGAGAGATAGAGAGTTAGAAACATTGATGAGAGAGAAACATCGATCAGCTGCCTCCTGCACATCTCCTACTGGGGATATGCCCGCAACCCGGGGATATGCCTGCAACCCAGGTACATGCCCTTGACCGGAATCGAACCTGGGACCTTTCAGTCCGCAGGCCGACGCTCTATCCACTGAGCCAAACCGGTTTCGACTGATTTGTAATTCTTTATATGTACTTGGGTATAGGCCATTTGTCAGGTATATGAATTTTAAACATGTTCTCACATTCTGTGGCTTGCATTTTTAATAGTTTCATTGGATAAAGAGGCTTTTTTCATTTAACATAATTTAATATATAATTTTTCCTTGTCATGTCACTTTTTATATTTTGTTTGATAAATATTTGTTTGACTACAAAGCTATTGTTTCTCTTAAAAGCTTTATCACTTCACTTTATACATTTAGAGTTATGTCTGAAATTGACTTTTATTATGGTGGGAGGTGATAGTCATCACAATTCATTTTCCCCCATGGAGGGCTCAGTGCTCTGCCCTCCAGGCCCACTGCGTTGGGGGTCCCACCTTCTGGGCCCACTGAGATGGTCGTCCTGCTGGGGGGCAGGGATAGGCTTCCATCACTTTATGAGGAGGCCATCTGTCCTGTTGAAAGTGAAGTGATGGTTCTCCCTTTTGAAACTAAAGAGGCAGCCCTGATGGTCTATGAATCACTCTCAGGATTATTCTCCCTGGTCTTGAGGAATAGCACCTGGTTTCTGTTGAGGTGGCTGATTAAGCTTGCAATCCATACCCATACCTAGGTCCTTACCACATAGTTGCTTGGCCACATCCTTACTATTCTCCTCTGAACAAGCTTCTCTCTCTCTCTCTCTCTCTCTCTCTCTCTCTCTCTCTCTCTCTCTCTAATGGATAGGTTAAGCCCTGCCCGCATGGGTCAAAGAGGTTGGAACTTTGTCCTGTACACCAAAAGGCTGCAGGTTAGATTCCTGGTCAGGGCACATGCCTAGGTTGCAGGTTCAATCCTGGTGGGGGCAGGTATGTAAGTATCCAATCGATGTTTTTTTCTCACATCAATGTATCTCCCTCTCTTCCTTCCTCTCTCTCTAAAATCAACAAACATGTCATTAGGTGGAGAGAGAGAGAGAGAGAGAGAGAGAGAGAGAGAGAGAGAGAGAGAGGTGTATAGGCTGAGAATTTTCCAGATCTCTAGTTCTAGTTCCTTTTTGCTTAACAATTCTGTCTTTAATCCTTTTCTCTTCTTTTATCTTTTACTACAAGCAGAAGGAACCAAGCCACACTTTGCTTAGAAATGACTTCAGTTAAATAACCAATTTCATTGCTTACAAATTCTACTTTCCACAAAATACTAGAACATAAACACAATTCAGTCCAGTTCTTTGTATTTTAAAATAGGATTGCACTTCTTCCAGTTTCCAAAAACATGTCCTTCATTTCTGTCTGAGACCTCATCAGAATGGCTTTTACTGGTCTGTATTTCTACCAACATTCTGTTCATGGTTATGTAGATATTCTCTAAGATAATGGAAACTTTCTCTAATGCTCTCCTATTTTCTTTCTGAGCTCTCGCCAGAATTGGCTCATTCATGGCACTGTAGACTTTATTTTCTTAGCATGCACCTCAACAATCTTCCAGCTCTCACATCAATTCCATGTCTTTAGGTATTTATTATAGTAGCACCCTCACTTCTTGGTCCATGACCACTACTATAACAGAATACCATAGTCTAGGGAGGCTTAAAAATGACAGAAATTAATTTTTCCAAGTTCTGGAGGCTGGAAGTCTATGATCAGGGCTTTCAGTATCTGGTAAGAGCTCACTTCTTGGTTTATAGACAGCCATTTTTTTGCTGTTTTCCAATATGGAAAGAGTGAGAGAGCTCTCTGGGATTTATTTTATGCAAGCAGTAATATCATCCATGAGGTCTCCATCCTCATGGTCAAATCACCTCCCAAAGCCTTTCCCCCAGTTCTATCACAGTGGGAGCAGGGAATAGATTTTAAAATATGAATTTGAGGAACAAACATACAAACATTGAGGCTGTAGCATCAATTGTGAATGATACTTTTGCTAAATATAGAATACTAGGTTATCAGTTTTTTTTCTTTGCAGTACTTTATAGATATGACTTGTCTTCTTGTTTGTATTGTATTATGTAAGAAATCCACTGTAATCATTGTCTTTGTTCTTCTGTATGTAATATTTTATCTTATGCCAAATCTAAGATTTTGTACATATTGCTAGCTTTGAGCAACGTTATGGTGATGTGTGTAGTTTTGTTTATATTTTCTATGTTTGAGCTTAATTGAGCTTTCTGGATCTATGAATTTAGAATTTTCACCAATTACAGCCCTGTTGTGTAATTCCTGAAAACAGTTGCTTCATGTATTTTGTCTTGTCTGTGTGTGTGTGTGTGTGTGTGTGTGTGTGTGTGTGTGTGTGTGTGTTGGAGTATGTTAAATACTATTATGTTTGGAACTGGAAGTATTCATAACATAGATTTTTGAATAAAAATATAAATTCCTTTAACAGATTGAAAGCTTTCTAGAGTCTGGAGTCATATATTAAACTTCCATGTAAATTCAATACACTATTTTAATAAATATCATTAAATAAATACATATTTAATAAGAGAAAATTTTTAATTTTTGTGTAAGTATAAAATAGAGATGGCCAGAGATGGGACATAACTTGCAAGGTAATTCAAACCATACAGTTATTGGCAAATGTGCTTCTAAGATGCGACTGTCCTCTTTCCAATTTCAGAGATACACATAGTGCAAAGAGTATACAGACAGATAAACAAATCTGGTTTCAATACTTTTCAACAAAAAAAGTCATTGGCATCCTAAAACATTCTTAAAAAAAAAAAAGTGAAGATAATGAGGGAGAAACCATGCTTGCTTGGGTAAAGTTACTTGTAGCTGAGTGTGCCCACTGGAGGCACTAACTGTAGTAACTGACGGGAAGGGAAAGGAGTGGGATTAACAAGAGGAACAATATTTAAAGGATGGATGAACATTTGAGCACACTGGAGGATGCCTCTTGGTTTCACCAAGTCCAGAGAATTTTTCACTAATGCTTTCATCAAAGAAATGTTTTTTTAAATATTATATGATAATGGATCTGTACTTGTGTACTGTTGTAGTAACTTTTAGGCAATGCCAATTATATTCTCTTTCAATCATTAGACATTTATAAGGGTGTATGCAACCCAGTAAAATTTCAATATTATGTCCTAGGAGAGGAGTCCCATTTTCTGATAGCAGACTATATATTTTCCACTAGATGGCGATATATCCCTATTTGATGTCTAAAAGTCACACATCTGATGCCAAGTCTGCTGTGATCAGGGGGTCTCTTCATTCTCACAGTCACTCATTCAGCACTTTCAGAGCAGCTGCTATTTGCCAGCCTGAGTCTTTGGGAGACAAAGATTAAGAAGACACAGTTGCCCTGATATGTAAACCACTAACTAATATTCAAAAAACTACAACACTTTCCCAACTTAAAAATTCTTTTTTCTTTAGGGTGGTGCAAAAGTGGTACATGTTCAGTAGAAATTTGAATCTTGAATTTTGATCTTTTTTAAGGTTTTAATATGTGGTGTGACACTCCCAGGATGCTGGGCAGTGGCAGTGAGCCACAGGTCCTAGTCAGGCACACAATCATCAGGGTAAACAACCCCTACTCTACAGTGTACCGTGTTGCAATGGTATTTTTGAATATTGTGTACTGAGCATGTTTAAGGTAGGGTAAATAATCTATAATATTTGGTAGGTTAGACTTAATAAATGCATTTTTAACTTACAGTATTTTCAACTTATGATGGGCTTATCGGGCCATAACCCATTGCAAGTCAAGGAGCATATGAAAAAATCCCTGAATACTCCTGACTTGAGGAGCATCTGAAATGTCTATTAGCTGCTCCTGCTTCTCCCCAGTGCTGCATTTTTAAAAACTCAGGGAAATTTCATGTTAGGAGAGTTGATGTTTACAAAGTAATCTAATGCAATAAATATTTATTGAGCACCTGGTATGTATATGTATAAACCAAGACATTGGATGCTACCTTTTTTATTCATTCACTGCTTAAGAAATTTACATTATCTATGGGAGCTGAAACAAATACGCAGATAACTATAAGAATGGGAAATGCTTTAAGATAAAGCCTTAACATTTCTGAAAAGAGAAGGTTAATTTCTGCCTAGGGGAATCAAGAAGGTGTTCTTCTGAGAAACTCCATGTAAGGGATATTTTTTAAAATAAACAAGGTTACAGTTGGTAAAAATGACTGGGTCTCTCATTTAAGCCCAAAGGGATCACTGAGAGGAAACATGACCATCGGCACAAAAGCCTCAGCCCATTTTCCAAGGCTCTATCTAACTCTGGCAGTGACACTGACTGACAGCTCTCACTCTTCGGGTAGTGCAGTTAATTTTTCTTTTTAGAAAACCCAGGTTTCTTCTCTATGAATGAGTTGACTAGACATATATAATCCCTTTCTCTCATCTCCAAAATATTCAGTTCAAAGATGAGGTGGTAGGAAAATATACTTTTTGTTTTGGGAATAAATGTATTTCTGGCTAAAGTGGAAGTTCTGGTTAGAGGCTGTTACAGGCTGAATTGTGTGCCCCTAACATTCATATGTTGAAGCCCTAACTCCCAGGACCTCAGAATGTAACTGTACTGGGAGATAGGGCCTTTAAAGAAGTGATTGAGCTAAATGGAGCCTTTAGGGTGGTTGTTAATTCAATCTGACTGGGACCCTTTAAACAACCCCAAGAAGTGTTTGGAGACAGAAAGAAACACCGGGGATACATATGCATAGAGAAAGACTATGTGAGAAGACACAGCAAGAAGGCAGTCATCCGGCAGCCAAAGAAAGAGGTCTCAGAAGAAGCCCACTGACACCTTGATCGTAGACTTCTAGCCTCCTGAACTCTGAGAAAATAAATTTATCACTTGGTCTGTCATATTTTGTTATGGCAGCTTGAACAGAGTAATATAGAGGCTAACATAAAATAAGCTTGGACAAGTAAGCTGTGACCATTCTATAGAATTCTTTAAAACTGAGATAGAAATGATATATTTGAGTTGGTATTCAATAAAACACTATCATGGGTTACGAGCTTGAGAAAGCTCCCAACCAGCAGCTTGAATCTTTGAAAGTAAAGATATAGCACACCAGCTGGTTTGGGTCAGTGGATAAAGCGTTGGCCTGCGAACAAAGGGTATGTGCCCTAAATTATAGGCTCCATCCTTGGCCCTGTCAGGGAGCATGCAGGAGGCAACCAATTGATGTTTCCCTGTCTCTCCCTGTCCCTTCCACTTTCTCTAAAAATCCTTGGGTGAGGATTAAAAAAAAAAAAGAAGAAGCAAAGTTGGCCATAATTTTTAACACCACTTATAAAGAAGGAAATGGAATTAGCATGGCAGGGTATGGTAGAAGGCACACTAGAAGCTACAAAGTCACTTTCAAGTGTGCGCTCCAGCTCAGCTCCTTGGTGACATTTTAAAAGGTTCTTGTCCTCATTGAGCTGCTGTTCCATTATCAACCACACAGAAATGTTAGTGCTGGTCATTCTCTTTTCACTGGATATTTGTTGGAGTCAAATAAGAAAATAGTTAATATCTATAATAAGTCATACCTGAAGCTAAACACATAATCCAGCTACAGCTGCACTATTGTTAAGCACTTTTGAAAAAACTTCATCCAGTCACTGTATTTCCTATTAATCAGTTCACCATACTAGTAGGTGCTCAATCCTATCTAATAAAGAGGGAATATGCTAATTGACCCTCATGCCGTTGCAAAGATGGTGGCACCCCCAGCCAATAAGGAGGGGATATGCTAATTGACTGCTCCACCCTCAAAGATGGCAGTGCCCACAGCCAATAAGGACAAAATATGCTAATTGTCCCACCCTCAAAGATGGGGGCAACCACAGTCAATAAAGAGGGAATATGTTAATTGACTGCCATGCCCTCAAAGATGGCAGTGCCCACAGCCACAAGATGGTGGCACCCAGTCCCCTCAGCCCCACTGGGGCGGCAGGCTCTATGTGCCCGCTTCCTGAGTCCCCCAGTCCCGTGAGCCTCCCAGCCACCCAGGGTCAGCCCGAGGCACAGGCAAACATTGGATGGTGGCTGCCCAGCCACCCAGGGCTGGCTGAGGCTTGCGCTGCTGGCAGTGGCAGCAGCCGAGATGTAATTGGGCATTGCCTTCCCCTGATCGCCAGGTCGCCTCCTGCACCTGAGGGCTCCTGGACTGTAAGAGGGGGCAGGCCGGGCTAAGGGACCTCCCTCCAGTGCATGAATTTTTATGCACCAGGCCTCTACTATATAATAATTGATTTCTAGTTTAGCTTAGATTAAAATTTTAGGCAGCCATTCCCTGTCATTGGTTCCCTTGTGTTTTCCAGTAAACTCGAAGCTAAACTAAAAAAAAAAATGTTTGCTAGGATAGCACAGAAATCATGCCCTACACATGAAAAGTAGAAAGCGTTGGGTCTTATTGGTTTCCTTTGATAGTTAATGAAACAACAAGGCCATTTAGTAGGCATAAGTAAAGTTTCAGTAATAACTTAGAATATGTTTTTTGTATGTCATTGAGAGGGATAAAAACATTTTCATGTGGCGCGACACAAAACTATGTTGACTTGATGCACAGCTGTGAGAAATCAAGTGCTGTCTTCTGTATGTGTGTGTATTTTATGCTCTTTTAGTAGCGATAATGAGATGTTCACAGAAAGAAAAAAAAAAGGAGGTGGGGAAAGATCCTAATTCTAAAGAACACATGTCCCCCACACCTTCTCAGCTTCTCAGAGATACCCTGGCTTCACTTCATTGTATGTGAAACTGTCAATCAAAGTAGGTGTTCTTGGTGTTGAGATGCCACTTGGGATGGACAGTGTGCAAGTGAAACTGCCACTCAGAATGGCTGCCTGGCAAATGGAGCTGTCAGTCATTTTGAACAGTTCAGTCTGTTGTATTGTCAAGGGGATGGGCTGATGGGCATTGAAAGCTGCCTTATCAGATTTAATAGAATTTAAGGCTGTGAATAACTTCTGCAGTTCCCCAATCAATGAAAAGCTACATGTATATATAGCTTTTCATATATATATATTTCAAAGCTTATAATGATCAACGAGTAAAATAGAAGAGGGTAGTGAAAATAATATACATAAGGTACAAATTGCTAATGAAAGTGGATAAAGAACTAGGTTGGCTGCTTACTCAACTTACCATCACAAGCTAAAGACAATGGAGTATAGTCTGGTATAAGCATCACTGACATGTGTTCATTCATTCATTCATTCATTCACTCCATAAATCTTTATGGTATTGCCTATACTGGGAACCAGTCAGTATCCTTTGAAGTAAGTCATTACATTCAGAGAAAAGTGGAATTTCAGGTGCCTCCATTTCTCAACAGGCTCTGACTAAAATGGACTACCCAGCGATGCTCTAATTTTGCCTGCCCCTCTCCCATTCTGGGGGCAATTTCACTTAATGAAACCCCTTTGCTCTTTACCTGATATGTTGCCAGTGATGTTTTCTTCTTAATCATTAACTTAGTGTCTGCAATTCACAAAAAGCTAGTTTAGTGTTAAAATATTATGGTAAAGACATTGAATCTGGGGGTATTATTTGAATCTACTTCTACAAAGTGTCAAGTATAAATAATTTAAGCTGATATAGTTAATATATCACTTTCCAGCCACACCTACTAGCAGGCAATTAGATATTAGTCTGTCGTTTCATCTAATTCACCTAATTTATCCTGTAGCAGCATTTAGTTCCCAATGAAATTCAGCTCCTTGTTGGCATAAAATGCCAACACAGTGTAGCCCTTGGTAAATGATGTTAAATGAGGGAATCTTAGAATGTGAAATAGGAGAGGTCTCTCTAATATAAAACAGTTAGAAACAATCTTGCTAGCACACCTAAGCCCAGGATTTGGAATGATTGGGCAAGTTCCCGGGCTCCTGTGGACTCAGGGTGACTCAGCCCAGTTCTAAGTTGCCCTACACTGAAATATTGAACCACTGCCTTCATTATTTTTAGTCTGTAGCACAATTAATTTCTGGCATTCAAGTTTTCTATTGCACCAATGACACTGAGACTCTAATACAGCGGTTCTCAACCTGTGGGTCGCGACCCCTTTGGTAGTCAAACGACCCTTTCACAGGGGTCGCCTAAGACCATCAGAAAACACATATATAATTACATATTGTTTTGTGATTAATCACTATGCTTTAATTATGTTCAATTTGTAACAAAGAAATTGGGGGTCACCACAACATGAGGAACTGTATTAAAGGGTCGCGGCATTAGGAAGGTTGAGAACCACTGCTCTAATACAATTCTGACCTAATCCTTCCCAATGTCCCTCTCCCAGAATTAGAAGCAACTCTGCCACCCAAGCCTCACCTGGACACCTGACTGCTGCCTCTCCTGATTATGACTTTTACTCACTACCTCTACTTTTCTCAGAATATTCGAACACCTTACGTACTTGGCAGGATACTAATTTATGGCATCTCTGAGCTCTGACACGCTCCACAATCCTTTTTTTGGTCCCAATCATCCTCTGCCTGGTACTTTCTCAATTGCCATGGCTCCTAGTCAAGTTCCACTAAGTTATGGCATCAACTAAGTAAATAAACATATAACTGCACCAATAGTTTTCCTTTTAGATGACAGAAACGATGAAAAGTATGGCATCTTCATGAATAGAATTCATAGTATTTTCTATTACTTTTGCTTTTCAGTTATTTCTCTTCACTATGCCGTGGCTCCTTAAATAGTTTTAAACTTTATGAGACCAGGTGTGGTTAACATAATGTCAGGATTTTTTTTTTTTAATTGGGAGGAAAGAGGGCCTCTGTTCTTCTGATGAATCTGCCACTAATTTGTTGGCTGAATTTTATGAGAAGTTAGCATTAGATTATTTTTGAGGTTCCTTCCGGCTCTAGAATTTTTCTTCTTATATCAATGAACAGAGATGTGAGGGAATAAGAAAAATCTTTTTTTTTTTTGTTTCTCTCTAGGAAATGGGGAATTAGGGAGTATGAATGAGGAGCAACAAATCCCTCTCTAGGCTGAGGCTAGTGTTGCTCAGTGGTGAGGTTCATATGGGGAACAAGAGATCCTTGTGGAAGGATGTGTTGTGGGAGAATAATTCATATACAATCTCAATAGATTAGGATATGCCACTCTTATTTGTTGGAGATACAGTTTTAATAGTTTTTTTACTGTGTTTTCCTTGACAGACACCAGGTGGCATAAAGATTTTATTTTCTTATGTGGAGACAAACCTACACCTTGGCAAAAACATGAGGTAGCACACCTTTTTCAGGCTCATATAAGTAGTAAGGCTTTGTTTAAAGAATTATGTAGACTATTCTGTTGCTCTATTTAGCATTGAAAATGAGCTACTCTACGTGGTACAGAATATTTATCATGAAAAACCTGTCAATGAGGGCCATTCATATACAAATACATAAAAGACATTAGGCAATGGAAGAAATAAAATATTTTGATGGAAGAGAGAGACAGAAGGAAGATGAGCAAAAGTGAAAGAAAAGAAGTCAGATGTTTTACCAGAGCAGAAATGGTACAATTAGATCTGGATAAAAGTTTTTAGACTTGGGAAAGTTTTAGAGGTGAATTACTCTAACTCTATCCAGGTGGGAAGACGAATCATCCAAATTTAATGTACAATGCTCAAGCATGTATAAATAACAGTAAAAATAGAGGTCTTTATACATCCAGCCATGCACATATACCCAACAAGGTGTATCACTGTAATGGTCAATTTGTTTTTATTGACACTTTGAGAGACCAGTTAAAGGACAATAAATTACTTCTGAGCAGTCAGTCATATCCATGTTTAAGTTAATAAATTAAGTAAAGTTGATTTGGTAACAGAGCTAGCCATTTCAGCCATAAATTATCTCAGAGATTCTTCTAAAATTTGTCTACTACAGGCAACTTTAGTTTATAAGGTAAGCATAGTTTTAACTTGATAACTGGAATGTCTTTATGGAAGAGATTTTCTCTTTTCTCCCCTCCCCCCCTTCTATTCATCTAATGTTATACCTTTGTTTTTTTGGTGTAACTGAAAAAGAAACAGCATTTCAAGTCAACAGAAATTCCTTTGGCCTATGCTAGGTGGGGTGACCATAGAATTTGAGACTCAAACTGAGACACCTGTAAAAATAGCATTATTAATATTTAATTAACATGATAAACTGTACATATTTAACATGTAAAATTTAATAAGTTTTTACATAGTCGTATACCCATGAAACCATCACCACAATCAAGTTAGTGGACATAATTGCCCACAAACATTTCATTATGCACCTTTGTAATTCTTAGCTCCTGCCTTTCTTCTCCAACTACACCAGGCATCCAGTAATCTGTTTCTGTCCCTATAAATTAGTTTGCATTATCTAGAGTTTTAGATAAGTGGAATAATAAAATATATATTCTTCTTTTGTTTGATTTGACTCAGCATAATTATTCTATGAGTCATCCAAGTTGTGTTTATTAGTAGTTAGCTACTTTTTTATTATTGACCAGTACTCCATTGTCTGGCTCAACCAGACTTATTTATTCTCCTGTCTATGTGCACTTGTGTTGTTCCCTGTTTTTAGCTGATACATGTAACTCTCCCCTCCTTTTAAAAAAATTATCTTTATTGTTGAAAGTATTACACATGTTCCCTTTTTACCCCCATTGACCCCCTCCACCCCTCTCCCGGCTCCCTCCCCGGGCTTTCAGGACACTATTATTTGTGTCCATTGGTGATACATACCCTATATAATCCTATACAATCTGCAAATCGACCAAACTGCAGAACAACTGGTCGCTATGATGCACACTGACCACCAGGGGGAAGATGCTCAATGCAGGAGCTGCCCCCTGGTGGTCAGTGGGCTCCCACAGGGGGAGTGCTGCTCAGCCAGAAGCCAGGCTGACATCTGGCAAGCACAGAGCGGTGGCTGGAGCCTCTCCCACCTCCCTTGCAGGCAGGCAGTAAGGAGCCAGGGGTCCTGGACTGTGAGAGGAATGTCCAACTGCTGGCTTAGGCCCACTCCCCAGGGAGTAGGCCTAGGCTGGCAGGCGGACATTCCCCAAGGGGTTCTGGACTGCGAGAGGGCGCAGGCCGGACTGAGGGACCCCTCCAGTGCATGAAATTTCATGCACCGGGCCTCTAGTATGTATATAAGTTATTTGATTAACCTCTTTCTGCTCCCCTTTCCACTGAGATTGATCAGTCTGTTCCATGCTTGCATGTCTCTGGATCTATTTTGTTTATTTTATTCATTAGATTCTACATTTAAGTGAGATCATGTGATACATGTCTTTCACTGACCTCTCTCTCCTCCTTAATTATCAGTTTTCAGTAAGCCCAGGCTTTTACAAAATTTGAAAATTCTATTTTCAGTTTTTCCAATATCTTTGAAGAAATAAAATACTAAGAATGTAACTCAGGTTTCTCCACCTCAGCAGTATTGACCTTTGGGGCTGGATAATTTCTTGTCGGTTGGGGCTGTCCTGTGCAATGCATGATTTAGCAGCATCCCTGGACTCTACCCACCAGATGCCCATAGAAATCCCTCACAAGTTGTGACAACCACAAATGCCTGCAGACATTACAAAATACCAAATGTTCTCTTGGAGTGAAATTTACCCACTTTGAGAATTTCCTAACTATAAAATAGCTTAACATGAAGAGGTGAGAAAATATGGGCTAAAAAAAAAAAAGAGAGAGGGATTCAAATTTAAGAAATTGTTAGGCTCTACCTGGTTTGGCTCAGTGGATAGAGCATCAGCCTGCGGGCTGAAGGGTCCCAGGTTCGATTCCGGTCACGGGCATGTACCTGGGTTGCGGGCACATCCCCAGTAGGGGGTGTGCAGGAGGCAGCTGATCGATGTGTTTCTCTCTCATCAATGTTTCTAACTCTCTATCCCTCTCCCTCCCTCTCTGTAAAAAATCAATAAAATATATTTAGAAAAAAGAAATTGTTAGGCCCCCAGTCATTTGCAGAATATTTGTAATATACTAGATTAAGCATTCTATGTTGTTTCATCTTATCCTCAGATAAAACTTATGATGGAAAATATTGATTTCCCCCCTTATTTTAGAGTTAAGAAAAATGATATTGGATTATTTAGGGTCCAGTCAGGAGTAAGAAACATCACAAGTTGCTTGAACAGAGAGATTTTTTTAAAAAATATATTTTTATTGATTTCAGAGAGGAAGGGAGAGGGAGAAAGTAATAGAAATATCAATGATGAAAGAGAGTCATTGATTGGCTGCCACCTGCATGCCCTCTGCTGGGGATGGAGCCTGCAGCTGAACTGTGATCTCCTGATTCATAGGTTGATACTTAACCAGTGAGCAACACCAGCCAGGATGAACAGAAATATTTTTTTAAATATATTTTATTGATTTTTTACAGAGAGGAAGGGAGAGAGATAGAGAGTTAGAAACATCGATCAGCTGCCTCCTGCACACCCCCTACTGGGGATGTGCCCGCAACCCAGGTACATGCCCTTGACCGGAATCGAACCGGGGACCTTTCAGTCCGCAGGCCGACGCTCTATCCACTGAGCCAAACTGGTTTCGGCAGAACAGAAATATTTTTAAGTTAAAGCCATCTCAACTAAGTATTGAGTTATTAACAAGGCAACTGAAACATTGATAGGAGAACCCTAAGATGTGGCAGCTGTAAACTGGTTCTGTGATGTGGGTGTGGGAGTAACCCTGCTTTTTAGTGTTTGCTGATATCAGTGGTACGCTTACAGTTACATGGCTGATGTCAAGCTACCAGCGTGATACCCCTGAATGCAAAGTGGGGGTGAGAAGAGCATAAGGAGTTACTGGAGCTGGTACGAGGAGCCCCAGTGCACCCCAGAGCAGAGGCATCACTGAGGCAGCAGCTGCAGGAAGCAGTTACCCTCCCCAGGACTACAGAAAAGAGATAAGATTGGAATTATGAAAACTCAGAAGCTTAGAGGAGGACCCCTAGGAGTTGAAACCCCAACCTCTGAGGAAGAGATGCTGCTTGACCAGCGCTGGGGTCCTTGGACTTGGAGGAAGGACCCCGTGGGAGTAGGACCCACATCTCTGAGAGGGGATGCTAGTGCCAATTGACTAGCTGGTATCTCTAAAACTCTACAAACATTGGAACAACCACACAGTGGGTTTGGCAGCTGCACAGGAAGGAATTGCTGCTGCTGGAGTGAAGAGGTGTTGCTATGGTAATACTGACAGTCCCTTCTGCCTCCTCCCACTAAGCAAGCTCCTTGCAATGTGGATCCCAACAGGGAACCACTGGCAAAGCAGAAATGTGGTGGGTAGAGTCCCAGTCCCAGCATCACAAAGCAGAACATAGTAGGGTGGATTTGGAGCTAAAAGATCATGGCACCGATTCCTAGTGAGATACAGGGTCACTTATGTAATCCTATATAATAAAAGGCTAATAAACAAATCAACTGAAAGGCAGAACAACCAGTGCTATGATGCGCACTGACCACCAGGGGGAAGATGCTCAATGCAGGAGCTGCCCCCTGGTGATCAGTGTGCTCCCACAGGGGGAGCGCTGCTCAGCCAGAAGCCTGGCTCATGGCTGGCGAAAGTGGCGGGAGACTCTCCTGCCTCCATGGCAGTGCTAAGGATGTCCGACTGATGGCTTAGGCCTGCTCCCCACAGAGCCATCAGTCAGACATCCCCCGAGGGCTCCTGGTCTGCAAGAGGGCACAGGCCAGGCTGAGGGACTCCCTCCCCCATCCCCTGAGTGCATGAATTTTGTGCACCAGGCCTCTAGTTGTTAATAAATATCAAATGTTTAAGGATAGTTAATATCATATGGATTTTCACTCAAGTAAATATGACTCTGTGCTATGAATGGATTATCACTCCATTCATTAGCAATAAGTATCAGTAAAACTTCTTCTTTTACCTAATGAGGTTGTTCTTTAACTTGTGTATCAGTAGATTGTGTATCATCTACTTGATCTATGGTGATCACAGTTTTTAAAATTTCTAACATGATCTTTGATTCTTCTTGGAAGCAAATGCACCAAAAAATGAATACAATAAGATCTTAATTGTTGAAAATAGGTGGAGTTTAGATCCCAAAAAGCATTCTTATTATGTCTTCATTATATTCACAAAACTGACTAAAGGCTCAACTAGAGAAAAAAAAAATCTCATGTTATATAAGCATTTCAAGTTTCTGAACACAATTTTAAGATTTACCTTCAGTATCGAGGAAATAAATGTTGTATTAGAATGGCTAAGTAGGGCTGAAATATGGGCAACTCCAAACATCCCCTTCCATCATTAATCACCAACCAAGTGGAGTTGGGAAAGATATAAAATGCTTGGTTCAGGGATACACACACACACACACACACACACACACAGTACAGAGAAACTGTATATATAGAAAAGACAAAACTTAGAAGCCAGTGATTGAAAGATACTCTATTAATTTACTTATCACAAAAGGGTGCCACTTAAATTATGACACTCCCATACTTGTAAAATACATCACAACTTCAGAAATGTTAAAATATGAAAAACATTTGCCTTGGAATGTATAAAATATGGTAGAACTAAAGGATACAATAAATTAGGCATATGGGTTACTGATGACATATTAAGTTACAGAGGTTCTGCTCTAATGAGAAGAAGGAACAATTTCAAATACCTTAGTACAATCTTTCAGATACTGGAATCCTTTGTCCTTCCATCTCCACCAAACAACAAAATGAAATGGTAAATTTTTGCTGGTATGTAGAATTATAATTGAAATTAAGGAAAGTTTTATTTTAATAATAAGTTGCATTAGTCTGTGTCCTTTAAGAAGCAGACATCACAATAGGATTAGAAATGGCAGGTGTATTGGAGTGGCAGAGCAGGAGGCAAGGGTCAGCCTTCAGACTGCAATGCAGGCATGGCACCTAAGGAGGAGAGATGGAAGGAAGAAGGATTGGGGTAGGAAGTCTCGGACTACAGCACAGTTTGAAGAAAGGTTTGGCAAGGCTCATGGGAAGCCCCAAGTCCATGTCACCTGTTGGAGGAGTAACACATCTTGCTGAAATAGGATTGCTTCCAGACCCCACAATGGTCAGTTGCTGCCTGGGAGCCATCACAGGAAGCATGACCTTGTTGAAAAGGTGGTGGGTCCAGAGGGATAGCAGCTGAAGTTGTCAATTACTCTCCCTGCAGCAGAAAGCTAAGCAGAGCATTTTCATGCTTGCAATTTAAGGCCCAACAAGCACTGGAGGAAGACTGAGCATTTTTCTCAATGTTATGTGAAATCTAATATTTTGATATGAGATTCATTCTAAAGACGGGACAAGCCATTTAAATCTTTCTCAGAGCTGCACAAATCTATATTGTGATCTGCAATTGATGAAGCTAGGAGCAAGAATCACAGCTGGAAATAAAAGACATTTTAATTGCAGGAATGTTATTGAGCATGTACCAGATGATGTTGCAAAAGTCATATTTGGTAGTCTACAGACGATGCTGAATTAAGTGGAATGGTAATAATGAGCATAGTGTATTCATATACAGAAGGACTCCAGCCATTTAATTACTGTGCTGGGCTAACATGATAAATGTACCTGGACACAAATCAATGGTAAATGATTTCCAGAACAACGTGTTCAAGAAAGCCATGTTTACTAAATAGAATCGTGTTTGCGATATGCATCCAGAAATAATTCTGACTTTAGAGCCCAGAGTTGAGGCAGCAGAATTCTAATTATATGTTGAAAATGGCTCTGGTAGATGAATTGAGCTACTTTCTGGTTACAAATGTGCTATTTTGGCAGGTTCTATGAGGCTCAGAAATACTATTAGTGCACAAATTGGCTCAGTATGTCTTGGAGTCGAAAAATAAATATTTTTTCTCTCCCTCTACTGAAGTCTGAACTCAAACCTAGCATCTGCATTCACACAGGTAGAAATCCCAACAGGTAAGCTGTGTGTCCCTCTTTCTCAAGCTCTTTCACAAAGAGATGTATGGATGATACCAGGGGGAAAAGTCCCAAATACACTGAGGACACTACACAATGTCCATGTCATTCCCAAAGTGCTTAATCAGTGATAGCTTCGCTTTTGTCACTATTCCTAAAATGCAGGCAGTGAGTGGAAATTCATGGACATTTTTATTTTTGAAACAATTAAAATATATTTGTAGCAGACAGCCGAGAAACATATGTGATATCGAATGCTTACTAACTGAATAAAAATTACTTTATTAAAATACCACTTTTGGTAACATATACAGAGAAAGAACCTATATAACTAAGAATGCAGTAAGAAATCAATATAGAGTGCATTTGTTGTTTTATTTTGAAATGCAAGACATCTCATCAAACACAATGAAAAACAGTCCCCATGCCTGGTTAGGGCTCCCACCCACCTCCTTTACTCAGGATTGTAGATTTTAGGAAACTGAGTGTATCTCAGACCCAATAATAGAACAGGTGAGCAGGGCCTATGAACCAGTTAGCTCATTCCATCCCCTAACACTGGATGGTTTGAGGATGGGCACAGCTTCTACCAGGCCAATCAGAGCGTCTATGTCTCAATGTGAGTACTTTTGTTTGAGCCTTTGGGGGAGTGGATTTACTCTCTGCTGCTGAATATAAACTTCAGCGGCTGTGTGAACTGGACCAGTTCCCATCATGTTGCTACAAGGTGGGACCTGAGACTGCAGCCAGCACAGCAGCAGGTAGAGCAGAGTCAGAACATAAAGTCAGCCCTGAAATCATCATCTAATCCCCAGCCCAGCAGTACTGCAGCCAGCTCTCTCCCTGGCCATTTCAGTAATGCGAGACAATAAATTCTCTCTGTATTAAGTCAGTTTGAATCAGGTCTTTCAAATTACCAGACAGTGGGTGGGACATGGGGAGGGTGGGGTAGAGGACATTAAAATGACAAAGTCATGGGAAATGAATCTAAACTTTACTTACTGTTAAATATCCCACAATCCTTCTTTAATAAGTGAGATGACTGAATGAGCTAGAAATGCTTTTAGGGCTCCATTTTAGAACATAAAAATGGGAAGATGGGATGTCACAGAGAGCAGCAAGAAGAGAGAATATTTCACGGTGGAACCAGCGGTTAACAGTTTCAACTACTCCTGGAAGGCCACATAAGATTTAGACTAATGCCCATGTGATTCAGTTTTATGGGGATCATTGGTGTCTGTATCAATGAATATAACAAACATCACAATCAAAGTGCTATCTTAAAAATAAGGCCAGAATCTCAGTATTAGTATATCCTGTCCCATTTTTTTTAACCTCACAATGAGCACATCCCAAATCATTCATTGTGAACCCTAATGAAACCTATTCCTTGAGGTGTCAATTGAAATGTAAATAATGTTTCTGTTTTGAAATGATCCAGGCCTCAGGAAATGAGGCCTGAACAGATGCTGTTTCTAAATGCCCAGAGTGATCTGATACTATTGTATTGCCTAGCCAGAACTTTGTTCTAATTAAATATTCATAGCCTTTGCTGCTAAAAATGAAGCAGGGTAGGGTGCCCCTAAAGTTGGGACAACCAAATTAAGCAGGTGTACACCAACACTTGGACACAATGAGCTAGTCTATTGAGTTCTCTGATTCAGAGGAAAACATAGGTAGGCCTGTTTGAATAGCACCTCTTAATGAAACAGGAGCTGGAGAATTGGGTTTGGGCTGCCTAGTTAAGTTGCCTGTTGAGACCATTTGCAATTGGAGGCAAGTGGTCTGGAGACGCCCTATGACCCCTTATACTCACCCACCTTCTCAGTCAGCAAGTCCCTGAAAGCAGTTTGTTAAAGAGATTGTGGTATTTAGCAAAATCGAGATGAGATCATTATTTGGTGAGACAAAATTTATTTGACTATGATGCCTTGTGAAAGTGAGAAAGGAAGCAGGCCAAACCTGTAATGTTTGCTGTCAGGTGCATCTGCACCCCCACAAGCTGTTCCCGGAGACATCTGCAGGCACAGAGCAAGTGTCGCTTTTCAGACCAAGTTTCTGTCTTCAGTTTAGGGAACAGCTGCTTCTATTTGGGAAAAGGCAAGAAGAGTATAAATTTCAGAACATGTGCTATAAACCCCTTCCAAAGCTCAACAATTCCAACAGTGGCAGACACTGATCACTTTTTTCCTTCCATCTCCACAGATTCCCTGTAAAATGGCTCATTCATTTAAAAATAAAACACAAAGAAAACAAACATACATTGATAACCTATTGTTTGTTAAGATAGGTACTGAGATGTAAAGGGAATATATGTGTTAACCTTTACCTCAAGAAGTGTACATTGTGTAGGACCAGGCACACAATTAAGTATATTACAATTTGAAAATGATCATTGATATAACAGAAGTATAAGAAAAGGAATGTGAGAATGCCAACCCCCGAGTATAGTGGGACAAGGTTGACTTTAGGGTGTGGAACATATGGACCTGAACTTAAAGGACAATTATGTTTTGAATAAAGAGAACCAAGGAATGGTTTATTGGTAGGGGGAATTTCATGACAAATGAGTTGGAAAGATGAGAGGAGATCACTCATTTTAAAAACAGTTGTCTGTCCAGCCCAGCTGGTGTTGCTCAGTGATTGAGCACCAACCTAGCAACCAGGAGGTCATGGTTCGATTCCTGGTCAGGGCACATGCCTGGATTGTGGGTTCCATCCCCAGTAGGGGGCGATAAGAGGTAACAGATCAATGATTCTCTTTCATCATTGATGTTTCTCTCTCCCTCTCTCCCTCTCCCTCTCCCTCTCCCTCTCCCTCTCCCTCTCCCTCTCCCTCTCCCTCTCCCTCTCCTTCCTCCCTGAAACAGAAATATATTTTTTAAATTAACAAACAAAAAAAAGCAGTTGTTTGAGATCCAAGCAAAGGTAAGCAGAATGTAATGATTGTTTCTATTCTATCTGAAGGTCAACACATGACAATGGGCTTGAAAATTTGTATTATTAACTATTTATAAAATTCAGGGTGGGGGAAAGAGGGAGAAAAGAGATCCTTTTTACTACAGATGGGAAAGAATATAAAGAAGCATGTGTTTTATATTTTTAGGAGTGAGATTCTAGAGGTCACTCTCTAGAATGAGCACCTGCACTTCTAAGCTGTGTGACCTTTGAAAAGTTACTACATCACCCTGAGAACTCTGGTTTGCTCATCCATAAAATGGGCGTACTAACAGTACTCACTTAAAAGGGTGTTTTGGCATATTGAGTCAATGCATGCAAAACCTTTGGGCCTGTGCCTGGCAAATAGTAATCCTATATCTTTTTTAGTTTTTATTTTTGTCCCCAAAACCTTATCCACTAGTTATTTGATAGATTACAGCTCCACCTACTGGTGGACAGGAGTTGGTATTGTCAAGTTATTTAGACTCATTACATTTTTATGTATGTGCATAGATGGCAAGATATTTTATTTAATTTTCCCCATTTCTTCTTCCCCATCACTGTTCCCTTATTGCAGCAGATGCATGATCTTGTACTTCTTTGTCTCAGAGGAAAACAATTGGCAAAATAGGAAGTTAAAGTCACCTATTTTGGCTTTGAAGAAAATACGAGATTCCTAGGTATAGACAGACTTCCTAGAAATAACCTAAAGGGATTACTTTTCCTAGAACAGGAGAGACATCTAGAGCTGACAGAGGAGCTGGTATGGGGATTGGTCTATTATTTTCTTCTCAGCAGCTCTGCTGAGGAGGTAGAAAGGCCCACAGGAGGATTGGAGATTGGGAAGACAAACCAGAGTCCTAGAGTCTAAAGCTGGCCCAAGCATGACACAAGATAAGTCTTGGTGTGGGGGTTAGGGGGCAAGCCGCCTGGGATGGTGCTATCTTTGCACAGACTGTCTGACTTTAGGACAGTAAATACCACTATCACAATTATTGAGATCTCTTTGAAGTTGGGTGAGGTCCCAGAGGCATGAGGTACCAGGAAATCTCTGGAAAGATGGAGGGCCTTTCTGGCCTGCCAATCAGCAGAATGGTTGTGCAGAATTTGCTATTGAGTTATTTAAAACAAAGAAGGAAAACTGGCTTGCTCACGTGAGCTTTTGACTGCATAGTAGTTATACATTGGCGATAAATGAAAATAAAGAATTTCCGAAAATCCAGATATGTAATTCTTTTTCTTCCTCTGTTTTGCTTTCTTTACCTTGTTTCAAGGTTAAACAAAAAATAGGGTAGAACTGGGACAGTGAAGTCTCATAGGTTTTCAAACTACTCTTCAACTCAGTTCAAAAAAACTCAAAGGCTATAATATCCACCTGAAGTCTCCATAAATCTAGGCCACATTTGTTTACTCAATTTGTCTCCATTGTTCTCCTGAGACTCATCCTGAGATCCCTTCATCACCTGCCTTCTTTTTCTGGTCTTCAAGAAACCAAATTTCTTCACATCACCCACTTCCTCCCTAAGATTATTCTAAAATTTCCCTTTTCTCCATTTCTATGAAATCCCAAATACTCATTACAACTCTCTACCTCATGGAATTGATCTGTTTATGTAATTAAAGTCTTTCTGAATAAGGCTTGAGAGAACACATATTTTCCACAAGCCATTTGCATTTTGTGAATATAAAGGACACGCCAGTTATTAGAAAGTGTGAGAAAAATATATTTAACTCAGGACAATGTCTTGGGCCCATGTGTATTTAATACTTGGTTTTGCAGGATTTTACAAAAATGAGATCATCGCTGCAGCTCCAAGTAAAAATCTGCTCTTATCCTTGGAAGTGAAAGGAGCCCTCAATCAATATCTTGAAGCTCTTCCAATTAAAAAAAAAGTATTATTTCAAATACATTAGCCCATTTGATCTTCACAGTCACCCTTGAAGGTAGGCAGGACTGGCACCACCACATTTAAATGAGCTAATACCAGCTGCTCATACCTTCCGATGTTAAATGTGCAAGCTTTTGCTGAACTCAACATTTTGTGGACTATATTTTAGCTGTTTTTTATTAATGTGATCATAATTATTAACTCTGAAGAGTTTTCATAATTTTATTCTACAATGTTAAGTAACATTCATTTTCCTCTGGCTCAGAATAATGAATGTATAGAAAAAAAATTAGTGTGACTTCAAAGGTTGACTAGTTTAATAGTTACTTAGAGGTTTCTAGTTCTTACTGAGTAAAGGCCAGAAACTAGCTACCGAAAAATCAAATATAACATGCCTGTCTACCTTTAAAGGGCCCTGTTCACACTCTCCTCATAGGTTCTCAGTGCCACAGTGAAATCCCCTTCACTGTTCTTCACTTAGAAATTCACCACATGTTAAAATCATAACTACCAATTGCTAAAGCTAAGAGCAGCCTTAAAAACGATTTATAGCATCCCTTATTTTTCAGATTCGGGAGGTCAAGGGTCTAAAAGCCATTAAATTAACAGATTTTCTGCAGGCCACAAATAAATACCATCACAGATAGAAAGCTGGCCTTAGGTCTTGGTTTCCTAATGCAAATTCCAAGACCGTTCTATGACCTAGGCTGCACACCACAGACTATTCTATGGCCCAGATCCCACACTATAATCAGGTAGGTTAACACTCAAATACTGCCCCTTCCCCATAAGCACACACTTAAAAAAATTTTTTTTAATTGAATTCAGAGAGGAAGGGAGAGGGATAGTAGAAACATCAGTAATGAGAAAGAATCATTGATTGGCTGTCTCCTGCATGCCCCCTACTGGGGGGTGAAACCCACAACCTGGGCATGTGCCCTGATCCAGAATCAAATCATCACCTCTTGGTTTATAGGTCCACACCCAACCACTGAGCAGCACCAGCTGGGCACAAACAAACACTTTAATGCTATTTCTCTCTCTGAAAGTCACTATTGATGTCTTTCCCCCTTCCCTTCTCATTAATCTTGTCTATTAAAGAAAAGCAGGGGTCCTAAAAAAATAGAGACACGAATTAAGAATTTGGTATTTGAAATTAAAATTGCATTAAATGAGTTAAGACAGAAAAAAGTGCTTGGAATAGTGATCCAGAAAGGGTGAGCTCAAAACACACACTAGCAATTATTTCATTCCTGGGTGGGCCAGCACCGACCCCAAAGTCCTGTTTTTAGTCATTGGTGCCATAGTGGTGGACATCCAGGCTGGAAAAGTTCAGATTTCCCTTGCAATCTGTTAGCACTTCTGAGATCTGACCCCAGAAGCAGACTAGTGTTTCTGAAAACTTTGTTCCTGAAGAAGTAGGCTATAGGTAAGGGGCTCTTTATTTCTGTCCAAAACAAGATCAGGGCAAGAGGTCATGAGAATCACAGATGCTGCCTTTTGTACAAATAATGGTGTAAAATGGCTGGGAAAAATGACTAGAGGGACATAATACTTTAAACTCACAGCTTTCTTGCCCTTCTATTTCCCTTTGCAGTCCAACAAAGGCCTTTAAAGTTATTTGAGGCTCTTTGTTCTGTGTCTTAAAACATGTTTTATGTAAAAGTCAGCCTGGGCTCTCTTTCCTACACTATAATTTTTATCTCTCCATGCCCTAGGCATGGCAAGGCTATATACACAGACTTCCTTAGGAGAATGTACTAACTCCTCATCCTTTTGCCATTCTCTGAGTCTGTCTCTATTTGTAGCAAATGTCCCACTGTTGGTTCAGTGGTGTCAAGCCATTAGTTGAAACGGCAAACAATCTGGTCTGAGTGTGAAGATGTATAGCAGAAAATGATGCTAAATTGCACCAGTAGTAACGTAGCTCATCTTAGGAGCAGATAGAATTGATCATTTACCACCCTATCAAAACTTAGTGCTTGATTCACCTTTGTCCCAGGGACTGTGGCTCACACAGCAGATAACCAGAGAAAGTATCCCTTATAGAACTACACTGCTTTCTTTATTGGTATGTCCCTGGTTGTCACCTTATTGTAACAGGACCATTCTTCCTTCTGAGATAGATGACAGGGCACAAGCACCCTCAAATAACACCGATGAACTTCCCCAGAGTCCTTGATGAGGCCATTTGTCTCATGAAATACATTTTTAACAGTTTCAAAACAGAGAAACCCAGCATATGGCAGTTCATTTGGATCTTAACAACTCTCTACTTTGAAAAGGCAAATGATCAGCAAGCTGTTTCAAACCCTAACCTGCAATTTGAGAGGAATAATTTATTATCCCAACAAAAATATTTTAATTAATCACAACTTAACATTAAAGTCAGAATTCAGTTATGCTCCAAGCCCATCTGTTGACAGGTATATGCACATTCTCCTCCGCTGCTGACAAAATACTTTGTCCTACGTAAAATTAAAAACAGGTTGTTACTTTTATTTTTATTTTTCAAAGTTAATTATATGCAGACAGTGTGTTATTCATTGAATGAATCTCAGTGACTTTTAATCAAGTGCCTGCTGGAGTAAAAGCTATGAGACATTTCTATGAAAGAGTAAGGTGGTAGATAATGAAGACTATAGCATAAAAAAGCAGTTATCAAGTTGTCAGGCAGAGGATGACATAAAAGTGAGTTTGCCTGATTAGCAATAATGACAAAAGCCATCTAATCTGCCTTGGCATCATCATCCCACAGCAAACTTTCCTTCATCTCTTGACTGCTAGACGTCTTACCAAACTGGAATTTAGTTACTAGCAGTTTTAAACACACAGACTTAAACAGGTCTGGGAATAAAGTGCAATCTGAAACAATTTTGAGTGAACAAAAACTAGAAGTCCTAAAGCACGAGGCAATAACATGCCTCTCATTCAACGGCTCAACATTTACTTGTGCTATTTGAACACAAGTATAATCACTTGCCACTAAGTTTGCAAGTCTACCATACATAGAATACAGCAATGGGAAGGGTTGAAATAGGTTATGTGAAGGAAAGCATAGAACTAATGAATTACATCTGATAACAAGAAAGGAGACAGATAATGTTAAATAGTCAAAAGGGATTTTTAAAATTTATATATGGCTACTTCCTGCAGAGAGATTTAGCCTATCTGTTTCAGGAGTTCCTGAGAGTATTTTTTATGGTGAAATTGAAGGTAATAAACAATGACTCATGAATAATGTTAGATTATGCCTACTTTCTACAACTTAAGAAAGTAATTAAGTAAGCATTGGTCTAATGCCATGTAAATTTAAATTTAAAATAATGTATGTACATCTCGAACATATGCTTACTAGAACAATGTTTCTCGAACAAGCTAGGTTTGGAAAGCTTTCTGGTTCAAAGTTGATTTGGCCTGAGAACTTTAATGAACACTCATGTAGACTATGGGCTTTATTTGATAGAAGAGATTTATTTTAGACGATATGTCTGACCAGCTTGGAAAATCATTTTAAGTGAAGGGTAGCAAGGGGCTTTCTGGAAGTCTCTTCTTGAAATTGTGAATCCATTCAGTGTTCATCTCAAAATATATAAACCTAGCAGATAGGTTTTATAAAGGGTCTTTCAAATACTTTTCTTCAGAATCTCAAAGATCCAATACCTAGTTCAATCAAACCTTAGTGTTTTTGAATGAAGAAAATTTTTCTTAAGTCTCACCTCCCTACATGTTCATTTCCCAGTTCAATGTTAAGTGAAAGGTAAACATGGTGGATGGTGAGCAGGCTGGCTAAGTAGCCATCTCAGATGGTGATTTAAGAAACATTGAATTTATTTAAGGAAAGGGGCTGGGGAATAGGTTACCCAAAGGGAAGGGCTGCACAGCACTGAGCCAAGGGGACATTGGCTCAATGAGGGCAGCACCCAGGAGCTGCAGTTTCATCCTTACCTGCAGTCACTGGCGGGAAGCTCTCATCTGTAGTGGGTCTGGGGGCTGAGCTGGGCTTCGATGCTAATGGAATGCAGGTGTGTGATCAGGTGTCTTTGGGACAGTTTCACTTCCTTGTAAGGTCTGATTCCTACTGTCCAGCAAAATTTTCCTGGTCTTTCATTCTCCTGTGGCAGGAAGCTTACAAAATGGCCATTAAGGATTGTATTACCCCACAGTCCTAACATTTCCGTCCTCTTTCTATTTGTTAATAATTATTCTTAATAAACAGTTACCCCACATATCAGAAACCAATCAGCCAGCAGCTTAGTATCTGCATTACTATAAGGGGATTGTTGGGTGGGGACAGTGAAATGACCAGATACCCAAGGCTGAGGAAACACATTGAGTGTAAAAATTGTCCTGAGGCAGCCAGGGAATCACTGTCTGGCTTCGCTGCTTTTCTGAGCCTGGAATTGAAATACCACTGAGGCCTAGATGTTATCTTTAGGGAGGAAAGGGTCAAGGGGTCTAAATCGCCTGACCTGTGATATGAAAGATCAGGTGTCCAAACCACATGACCAGCAACATGCTAGGGGAGGAAAGCTTACTCTGGGGGTGTGGTTCTTGTTTTCCCAGTTTTGCCCCTTGTTAGGCATCGGGAGCTTTCTGCCCTGGTGAGTTTCTGTACCGGCCCATTGTCCTTGCTCTGGGGGCATCTAACATTCTGGGGTTCTAACATTAATCTCTTCCCAAGATAACTTATGGTTGTGTAATTGATTATTTTCAGGAGAAAACTCCATCCTCACTTTCACTGTGTGCTCTGAGTCTTGGGAACCAGCAAAACAAACCCAGGATATTCACAGAAGGGTGCCAATCTGGGTTTATTTGTATTCATGCCAACTCTCCCTATAGGAGTGGGCTCACTTATAAGCTTGTTAAGATATTCACAGTGATGACATTGGATTATGCAATATTAGCCATTCATCCACTGGTGAATAACAGGGTCCTATGGGAGTAACAGTGACCTGAGAATGCCCAGTTGAAGTGAGGTGCTGTCGGGGATAATATGGTCCACACATGTAGCAGGAACTCGGGGGAATGAGGAGAAAGGATGCAGCAGCCAAAACTGTGAGCAGCAAAGAGGAATGAAGAGCTGCTGAAGGCAAACTTTCCTGCACAGCCATCGTGTTTACGTCAGTTCTGGCTGGTGAATGCGGTGTGCTCTGCCAGAAGGCTCTGACTCAAACATGCGGGGGTGGGGAATAAACCAGTGAGATAGGTACCGCCACTGTAAGAACGTCCAAACCTGTAGAGAATATTTTATGAGTTTATTTGAGCCAAACTGATGACATATTCCAGGAGAAAGATTTCAAATGCTCAGGAGAATAATAGTTTGCAGTTTCTTGTATGCATTTGAAATTAAGGGGCGAATGTAAGGAAAAGCACATAAAAGTGAGAGAAAGCAAGGTAGGGATTGGATTACAGGATAGTCAAGATTGGTGGCTCTCTTAAGGGTGGTCCACTTTAGAAAGAGGAATCTCTAAAAAAAAGCATTTCAAAGGTATGCACAAAAACAATGAGCAGAGCTTGCTTAAGGCAAAGATAAGCCTTTTACTAAAGAAGTTATATGCCCTAGGCATGACTACCCTCCATGACCTGCCCAGTTAGGAGTTTATTATCAGATCACCTGTGATATTAATTTCAATAGAAACTTTTGTCCACAGTACCCAAAGACTGAGTGTCTCACAAGGATATGTCCATCTCTTTCTGAGGATTTTCTAAAAGCTAGAGAGATAGAGAGAATTAGAGATATAAAGAAAGAGAGAGAGATTAAAAATAGCTTAAAATAAAGCTAAAAATAATCTACATTTATTTATTCTATTTATTACACAGGAAAGGAAGGCCCATAGGGTAAGGCCCAGGAGATCATGCAACTGCATCCAGTGACATACAGTGGTTATTTCAGAACCATGATAAGAACCTTATCATACAATTTGTCATGCATTGCTTTGTTGTTTTTTGTTTGTTTTCCCTGTCCTAATGCCCTACACCAAATATGTGGCTGCGTTTATGTGGGTAGCTGAGGAAGGAATGTGAGTGAGACGGGAGAAATATTGATAGGATGTGGGGCCTTCTAACTCTTTAATGAATTCTCACTTTCAAGTTTTGTATTTGGGATTAATTTAAAATGACCACATATCCCCTTTGCTTTCTCCCTTCCCTCCCTCCTTCCTTAGTTTCTTTTTTCTTCTCCTCCACCCCTCCTTCTCTTTTCTCTCTTCCTCTTTGCTCTGCCCCACCCTCCTCATTTTCACTCTCTTGTTCTATCTGTATATTTTTTCTCTACTGCTTTACTTTTTCTTTTGTTTCTAATTTGGTTTTCATTTCCACTGAAATGTCATAATTGCTTTTCACATAATCTATTGATGACCATTACCTGGATCACTTTCTATTTATTCAGATTTGCCTTTTGTTCAGCAGCACCTGATTGAAGAGGAAAACATTTAGTTGGGACAATACAATGAAAAGATTATGTGGCTCTGTAATTATGAAATTTAATGGAAATTATGTCTATCAGTTAGTATAAAAGCACTAATCCTATTCACTAATGGAATACTGATGAAATAGTTTAATCCTCATGTAAGATCCTATGGGAAAAATAAGAGAACTATAGTTTGTTTCAATAAGACAAATGAACTTCTCTTGCCATGCTTTAAGCTTTATGTTCATTTTTCATTATCAATGTTGTAAAAGAGTCCCCATTAACCAAGTAGCTCTTTTTCTTTTATTTGGTGAACTCTAGAATCAATCACTATAGAGCAGTGGTTCTCAACCTTCTGGCCCTTTAAATACAGTTCCTCATGTTGTGACCCAACCATACAATTATTTTCATTGCTACTTTATAACTGTAATGTTGCTACTGTTATGAATCGTAATGTAAATACCTGATATGCAGGATGGTCTTAGGCAACCCCTGTGAAAGGGTCGTTTGATGCCAAAGGGGTCACGACCCACAGGTTGAGAACCTCTGCTATAGAGCCTCTTGATGTTTCTTAATAGAGATATCTCAGAGCTTCTTTTGGCATCCTGGGAAGAAGGGAAAATTATAAGTTAAAGGAATATTCTGGTGCTCCAGTTTGGTTGCTATAGGAGCTGTTAAAACAAATATTTTGTTCTTTGTTAAATTGGTTTGGTAATTAGCGGCCATATTTTAGTGTCTTACTGAAACCACATTAAATGAAAAAGGAAGCTTGCTTCTGGTGGCCACAGGTGAAGATTCTAGCTACAGACATCCTTCCCAGCCAACCCTATCCCCAATTATGGAAGTGTTATGCTCAAATTTCAAGATCCCCAAAAGCCTGCCAGGGAGCCAGCCGAGTCCGATGCAAAAGCAAAGAGTCTTTATTCGAACTAGTTCGGCTCCCTGACCACACTCACCGATGCAACAGCAAGCCAAGTGGCAGAGAGAGGGAACTCTGTGTGGAGAGAGGTTTTATAGGGGGTTGGAGTAAGGGGAGGAGAAAGGACTGTGGGCCCTGCCGATTGGCCAGGCGCAAGTCGGTGTCTTGTTACACAGGATGTGGTCATATTTATGGCGACTTCCCTTGATTGTCATTGGTTAAAGAAGTCCTGGGCGTGGCTAGCAGAGTAGCAGAGGCTTAGGCTTCCGGGAAGAAGCCTTGCCTAGCACATGGCCAAGGTAAGATGGAGGGCGTAGCCCTTACCCTGGGGCAAGATGGAGGGCGTAGTCCTCGCCCTTTCAGAAGCTTCAAGGATGCAGTTGTTTTTCTTTGTTGAAAAAAAGATATATAGTATTCTCTTTCTTTGCCTTTTTTGAACTAAATGCATTTGTTGTTAGCAGAGTCATTCAAATTCTGGTCTGATTATTTACTAGCTGTGTGATATTAGCAAGTTCTTTAGCCTCAGTTTCATCATCCATATTTAGGCACTTTTTAATTATTGATTATCATAATAATTATGAAATAATACATACCTTCCTAAATACTAACATCTAGGTACATATATTCTCTAGTTTATTTTCTAACAAAATGTTTATATCTTTATCACAGTGCTAAGAGTACAGAGAGTGTTTTAATGGCTCTATAGTAATATGAGAATACACTTTTTGTTGCCTTGGCACCATGCCTTTACATGGTGGTTCTCAACCTTCTGGCCCTTTAAATACAGTTCCGCATGTTGTGACCCAACCATAAAATTATTTTTGGTGCTAATTCATAACTGTAATGTTGCTACTGTTATGAATCATAATGTAAATATCTGATATGCAGGATGGTCTTAGGCAACCCCTGTGAAAGGGTCATTCGACTGCCAAAGGGGTTGCGACCCACAGGATGAGAACCGCTGCTTTAGACTCATACAGTTGGAAGAAAGTTGAGAGAGTATCTGCTTCAGACAGTTGGCATCTGCTTTGCCCTTTTGCAAGATGCCCTTGTCTTTTTCCATTGTTCCACTTGGAATAGTAACATAACCACTGGAGCTCCCGCAGCAATATTTCACCATGGAGCATGTGAGAACACAAGCCACCAGTTAAAGGTGGTAGAGAAAAATGTAGACAAAGCCTGGGACATCACTGACAACATGATGCTGATAAATCACCCTGTTTTGCTTACCTCTGCACTTCAACAACTAATTTTTCAACCCACTCTTATATCCAGTCTCTTAATTACTGAAATCAATTCCTCATAGACAGCAACAATGGGCAGAAGACTAAGCCAAATTTTATTGAGTTATTAGACCTCTTCTTACACATGTGAAAAGTCAATTAAAAAGGAGAAAGAAGAAAGGTCCTTTTATCTTTGTGCCCTTTTTCTTCCTTTGGCTAAGCAGTTTCTGATAAAGAAGAATAGTCTTTCCAAGTATATAAACTCTACGTAGCTTTTAGCTAAAAAGAGAGATGTCACTAGGACAGAACATTGATAATCTTTTGAAGTAATCTATAGCATTCTCTCTTAGCAAACAGTTCCTCCCGCCCCCTCCCACCTTCTTAACTTGTGACCTTTCTCCACTTTTTGCTTTAGTGTTGGTTTGGGAAATATTTCAAATGCATTCGATTATCTTTAACACACCCGCCTTCATGTTCCATGGACTTCCACCTTCCTCAAGCCCTTCTGGTGTTCCCCTGGATTCTCAGGGCTCTGCCAGGGTGGATCTCAGCCGGTTATGCCTTCAATGGTTTCCCATGCGCTAGGATATTCATCATCCTTCTAATTTTCATGTCACCAAAACTCTCATTTGTCCAATTATTCCCAGGCTTCCCAGAAGAAGGAAAAATCTTCAACTAACTCACCTTGAAATATTCCTGATGGACTCAAGTTTTGAACCCATCACAATATATCCCTAGACTATTCTAGTCTTTGTACATCACTTTCTCCCCTTATTATTACCTGTACAACCCACACAATTTAGTCCTTAATTACATAATGTCTTATATTCCTTGAAGCTCTTTTTTTATGTTTTCCTTCATCTTCTAGATTGTATATTTCCTGACAGTGAAACATTAAGTATTTATTATATCCTATAACAAATAACTCAGCACTAGGCATACTACTTATGTTGACTGATGTTTAATGTTTTTCAAACCCTGTTATTATAAAACATGAACTAGATTCTTGTGTCATAAGTAGGTTGAAGATGATTGTTTGACACTATCAAAACAGGATACAATAATATGTTGAGGAAAATGGTATAAAAAAGTTAGGATGAGATACAAACCAGAATTACCACCTTGAAGCAAACAGAGATGTACTAAAAACTGAAGCTAGTCTAGAGGATTAACAAAGGCAGCCTTTGTGTAGATAAGGATATTTGAAATGAGGCACCACCACATTCAATCCCTTGTTAAGACCCTTGCAGAGATGCTGGAAAGGACACAAGTGCTACCATTCTGTGGAGTGTGATCTTATAAAATTACTTCCACTCAACAACTTCTGTCAACTGTGTTGAATCTGTAGGAAATCTTGTTCTGGGGAAAAATGAGAATATAAGCCTCACCATTTCATTCAATGTATTTAAACACTGTTTCACCATGATGTACTATGGGAAATGCATTGAACACTGTTTCAGTACAAATGCATGCACTTAGAGAAATGACACAAAAATTTCTTAGGTCAGAGGTGCTGTGATATCACCTATTCTAGTCTAGTCCCATCTGTTTCCTTATACACAGATTGCAACGCCAAATTGATTTCAAAATCCATTAATGGATCATAACAAGCAGTATTAAAAATAATCTAACTTAGCTTGGCCAGTGTTGCTCAGTGATTGAGTGTCAACCCAGGAATCAAAAGGTCAATGGTTGGATTCCCAGTCAGGGCACATTGATGAAGTTCATCTCTCATCAGTTTCTATCTCTCTATCCTTCTCCCTTCCTCTCTCTCTAAAAATCAATAAAGATATATTTATAAAAAAAGAAAAATAATGTAATTTATGTACTAAAATCCCTCAAGGCATGAAGCAGCTCAACTGCCCCTGTGATATATATATATATATATATATATATATATATATATATATATATATATATATATATATATATATATCCATCCACACTTTGGAGATACTGGAGGAAACAAAACAGATCCAGAGACAGAGAAGCATCAATCAGACCATCAAACCTCAGAGGGAAGGTAGGGGAGGGTGGGGGTAAGGGGGAGAGATCAATCAAAAGACTTATTTGCATGCATATAAGCCTAACCAATGGACATAGGCACGGGGGGGGGGGGGGTTAAGGAGGATTGGGGGGGGGATGGGGGGTTAAGGATACATATGTAATACCTTAATCAATAAAGACAAAAAAAGGCTTTTGTCCCTTTTGGGAAGAGACAGCATGCTTACAGCTTCCCCCCAATCTTCTGATGGTGGGGAATTAACTGAGCAATATCTTTGAGTCTCCTCATCTTCACTTGTCCACAATTGTGAAACTCCCTTGGACATTTTCCTTGCGAGGATTTAATTGTTCTTGGCTTTTGAAAGTATAGTCCTTTAGTTTTTTTTCTGCTTGGATGGATTTTCATCATGTCTCAAAGCGATTAACGAGATCATTTTTAACTCATCCATATTAATAGACCCTTTATTACAGGTAAAGTCATAATGATTTGACACGGGCCACATGCCTTTATAAAAATTTAATTTTCTATTATTATTGCTGTAGGTAGAAAGGCTGAGTTCCATTTGTGGAATGTGCATTTTGGGAAAATGCAAGAAGAAATTTTTTAAAACATAAAATGCACAGGTTCTTATGGCCCATATTTAGCCACTTGGGTGACTATGTATGTGTATGCATTTTCTGTACCTTGTATAATTTCCTATTACAGCATGTATTACACTCTATTATTTTTCCATTTATATCTTTCTAGCTACCTGCATAAGTGAAACCCATGTTTTCCTAGATCAAACTAACTGTGAGAGATATATAGAGTCATGCTAACTTTAGTAGAATTTCTTTGAATTGCATTCCATCCACTAATGCAGCTCCTCTAGCCTTTTAAAAATATATATAATTTTATTGATTTCAGAGAGGAAGGGTGAGGGAGAGAAAGATAGAAGCATCAATAATGAATCACTGATTGGCTGCCTCCTGCACACCCCCTATTGGTGATTGAGCCTGCAACCCAGGCATGTGCCCTGACTGGGACTTGAACTGTGACCTCCTGGTTCATAGGTACATGATCAACCACTGAGCCACACCGGCTGGTTGTCCTCTAGCCTTAAAAATCTTCCAAAGATTTTGAGGATCTCCAGTGACTTTTGCCACTGAGCAGCATTGTCATTTTCTTCTTTTCCTGTTCTGGTCCTATTGGATGAACACCTTTGCCTGAGAAGCTACAAGCTCTTTCCACATCACTGTCTGAGTTCATCCAGCAAGCTGCCCAGGGCACCACTGCCGAGTAATGGTGCCCATCTCCCCAGCCCAGGATGCTGCTAGAGCTCTGTGCTCACTGCAGAACTCCCATGAGCTAAATACCCACTCTGTCTATGCGACAGTGGGGAACATGGGGCTTCCTTCCTGTTGTCACAGTGTTGACAGTATTGACTTGTCTCATCATGTTGAACAAAATATCTAGAAACATATTAATTACTTTTTATTTGAGATAATTTTCCCCATCATATTAAGTCATTAGACCTGATTGTAATTCATATGAAAAGATGGCCATGATGCTGTAAAAGTTAAGGGCATATTCTTCGGCCAACATTTTCTCTGACTCCCTTTCCCTTTAGGGTATTTTGCAACTTTTCACGCAAATTCTCCTTGTTCCTGTTTATTCAAATAATTCCATGTGGTCTTTTTTTACTGATATGCCAGATATTTTGAGAAATCCCAGCTATTGACACAATTTAAAGTCAAGTTAGAATAACCATATATGTTTATAGATATGTCTCCTTCCAAAGAAGTCCTGTTTATGTCTGTATTGCCAGCAATGTGTCTGGCACAGAGAAGTAATTTAATTCATATTTTGTTTATTTGAGTAAATCCAGATAGGAGTGTTTTGTCCATCAGTTTCTTTGAATGACATTCACCCTTACTAGTTAATAAATTAGGAAATTTTTTTCTCAAGTTCTCAATTGATATGTAGTATGGTCATTGGTTATATGGTAAGAGTCCTGATTAATAATATTTCTGTGACATATTTGCTATGTGAATTAGGTAACACATGTTTTTTTCTTATCTGGAGCAGTTCATTTTTTTTCCTAAGTGAGGGAGATGGATCAAATAATCTAAGAATCAATCCTGTTCTTGCATCCACCTTCTCACTTCACAGATTTCCTTCTGCATCTGTTTTTACCATCTCTAACTCTGGGCAAGGCTGTTATCTTTTTCTTTTTTAAAAAATATATTTTTATTGATTTCAGAGAGTCAGAGGGAGAGAGAGAGAAACATCAATGATGAGAAAGAATAATTGACCGGCTGCCCCTCCCACCTCCCATACTCCACACAGGGGATTGAGCTGGCAACCTGGGCATTTGCCTGACCAGGAATCGAACCATGACCTCCTGGTTCATTGGTCAATGCTCAACCACTGAGCCATGCTGACCAGGAATTTTTCTTGATCTCTTATTAACCCTAAATGGATTTTATTTATTAACTAAAAAGTCTAAATAAATGTATAATTAACTTCACTAAAATGTATGTTCAGTGCACTTGTTGGCAAGTTTAATAGCTTAAAACAATATGAATTTATCATCCATCAGATATTGGTAGAGGTCACAAGTCCAAATCACTGTCACTGGGTGTCATCAAGGCTGGTTCATTCTGGAGACTGAGGGGAGAACCTATTCGCTTGCTTTGTTCAGCTTCTGGGAGTTCCCTGCAGTCCCTCACTCTTGGCCCCTTCCCAGCATCCCTCCAACCTTTTGCTGCCTGGTCACAGCGCCCTGTACTGACTCTGAGCTTCCTGCGTCTCTCTGATAAGGAGCCCTGTGATTGATTGTATTGGACTCACCTGGACAATCCATTCTCCCTTAACTTATCCCTTCCCATAGTGTATGTGCTTTGGAAAATATTTTGTATGTTTTAAAACACATATGGTAGATTTAAACTATGCACACTAAGAATATGAAATGCAAAAATGATGTTATTTTCTTTACTTATTGGAATTAAGCTAATCTCAGTCATCTCTATTCTCTCTAGTGGTGAGTTTGGGGTATTACAAGATCTCTTCTTGTTTAAAAGGTACCTTGAATAAATATCTGGCTATTTCTCCTTTCTTAAGGAGTTTTTCTCCCCCCCTCCCCCTTTTCCCAAGCACTCTGTGTCTGAGGTAAACTCAGTTTTCCTCACACAACTGGACCCCCTGAGAGAGAGCTCATCCTACCTTGGCATTGGCTGGGTTGGTAACAATTAAGATCTTGGAAATATAAAAACAAAAAATATTTTCATTTAATATCTTAAAAATATTACCTGTATTATACTTACAATATCATTCAATGTAAACCATTGTTATTATTGAGGTAGCCATACAGAAAATGACTTAACTTACGATGGTCATTTGAAGAACTTGCTAGAAAAAAAAATACCTTGGAGACATCATTCACTTAGGGCCTAAGTCTTAGGCAATATAGGAGAAAGCAGAGTAATGTCTCTTAGTTATTTTCAATTTGTTCTTTATCTAAAATTGACAGAGGCCTTTTGAAGCTTGCAAACTACTGTGTACACACAGACTTAAAGGTAACAGACTAGAGACTCCACTGACCTTTTCATGGTGTTAAACATTTTAGTTTGAAAAGACATTTTAGCAGGGGGCATGTTTTAGCAAGAGGAATGTGAACTTCTTGCAGGCATTAAAGATGGGCAGTCCCCAAGCTGTGATTCATTCAGGTTGTAAAATGCTAGTTAATGAACTTCAAGTTAATGCTTGTTAACATCATGTAATATGGATTCCTGGTCATTCATTTTAACCCAAATTTTAAACCTAATTGGCTCTCAGTGGAGCTTTATTCAAAACAAGGTGCTGATTTTAATAGCAAGTCCACAGACTCAGCAGGGGGAACTGTGTGGATGCATTTCAAAGCATTCTTCTGAAAAAGCAATGTACTGTGTGCATGGTGTTAGGTTTCCCTTGGACAAATCAATAAGTTCCCGCTGTACGGGGCTTTGTGGTTCCTTTGGTTATCCTCTGGAAAAATACAATCTGGTTTTCCACATCTATATAAGATATAAAAGTGTTCACATTAATATAAAATTCCTTTACTTAAGTTACTTCTGTCATCCCTGGAGAATTTTTTAAAAATATGAATGTAATATCGTGAAAAAATTCTGATCTTGGAATCAGAAAATCTTTTCACACACCGTTCTGACCATAGCTCTGGCTCTAGCATCCTTAATTTAGAGAAGTCACATACAACTGCAGCATCAAAAGTTTGTTCTTTATCTTAATTTATTTGCCATTAATTGGTTTTTGAATGAATACTGCATTCCAATTGTACAAAAGTCAAAATACAGACATTTACAAAGTAAAATGTCAGACAGCATTCGGTCTGTCAGTCATCCAGTTGTCTTCTATGGTTACCTGTTGCTTATGTATTCTCCTAAAGGCTATGCAGAAATACTTGACAAAAGCAGATAGAGAAGTTCAAGGATAGACAAGTGTTTCTATAAAAATCTGTATCAAGACATTCTCACATGTCTCCTAGATTGAGAGAAGTCATTTAAGTTTTTCTAAAAGGTTTGCTTAGCTTACTTTAGGCAAATATAATTCATGGGCTTTAAAAGTTCTTAGAAAAAGAAAGCTTCATTAATGCCAGCTGACTGTCTGACAGGTTAATTTGTTAATATCCCTTATTAAAATATGCTAAATATATATCAATCTACTTACACATGACATTTAAAGAAGATTTTCTTAGAATCTTCCTCTAAGTTTGCTATTTATTTTGTGTAGCTTAATACATTCATAGCTAGTAATAAGGCATTTGGATTAAAATTTTTAAATCAGTATTAATTTTTTTCTTAATTAATTGAATTTAAGATCTAATGGTGACTGTAATACTGTTGTAATTTTTAATGTTTTAAGTTTATAGAAAAAGTAAACTACAGAGTAAATTTTATTATTTATTAATGCCGTTATTTTCTTAACTTACACACCATACTTCTTATTTAACACTAGAGGCCCAATGCACGAAATTCGTGCAAAGGGCTCAGCCCCCACCACCACGGCGGCTGCCTTGGCCCTGCCTGCCTTGGCTTTGTCCAGAAGGTCATCCGGAAGGACATCTGGAAGGATGTCCTGTCTGATTAGCATATTATGCTTTTATTATTATAGATTAGATTTTTTTATGTTGTGGAACCAATATAGGACACAGTATGAAGCACTAAACTAAAATAAATGGTTTGATTTTATCTCGGGTCTATACTTATCATGGTCAGCATTGCCTTCATCATCATCAGATTGTCTTCTCCCTTTCTGTGGGAGTCTGATAGATTGGTCTTTTCTACCTCTTACTCTGTAAAAGAATAGGTTAATCAGACACTTTATTTGTGTACCTTATTGTTGCTCATAGTAACTATCAAATAGGCACTTAAAACATTGACTCAAAGAGGCAATATTTTTAAAATAAAGAATTTACCTAATTAAAAGATACAAAAGCTAATCTCACTGAATAGAACATTATTTATTTATTTTAATTTCAATTCAGGCTTCTCAATGCACACGGAGAACTGATGGACCAAATAGCAGAGTGACAACTGTTTGCGTAGTGAGTCAGAACGCCCCCAGCACACTGAGCCTGTACCTTCTGAAGTCTCCATGTGACCTACTAGTCGGATAGGTTCCATAAACAGAAGTCAAAGGGCTGGCTATACAGCTGCCTGTGACAAAGAAACCCGGGACCTTTTCTATTGTCAAAAGTAGGAAATAAAGGATCAAGGATGATACACTGTAAAAGGAGGCCATCAACTGACTTATGATCCTTGTCACCACAGAATGGTTTCATCATTAGAAACTGTTTTCTATTTCTGTCTTATGATGTGGATTTACAGGTGGCTTTAAATTATCAAGGGCATGTCTAGAATTAATTTGTTTTAAATAAGCCTCCCTGAGTTGACAGGCTACTAATTGAAATGAGTTCATTCTGGACACAGTTTTGCATAATCAGAGGGAAGAGCAGAGTGTCAGGAGTGAAGCTGCATAATGAAATCTCCACCAGCCTCACTCCAAAAGTTCAGCTGCATTGAGGCCTTGGCCTTGAAACTGAAATGAGGGATAACAACAGATTCCTAAGGGACACACTGGTCCATAAGTGGAAGCACAGCTCCATAGAAATGAAGAGATATGACAAAGCAGAAGGAACGGCTAGAAGTTCCCAAAGCTTGATCCTAAGAGTCACATGGACAAATCTGAGGCACTTACCAGAACTTTGTCATTAGTACATTATTAGTTTTGGTCTAATGCACTTACTAATTAATTAACCAACCAAGTACATTAAGTGTAAGATATAGTGCTTTAAGTAGCTTTGAAGACATTTTTAGGAATATATTGGGCACACACATTGATGTTAAAAGAATACCCATTCTAACTAGGAAGAAAGCTAACATAGGTAAAAGTACAACCTTAGTGTGCCATGTCAGTACACCAAGAGTTCGGTGAGCCTGAGGGGGCGGGGGGGCAGCGAAGGATGTAGAAAAGACAGACAAAGAGAATAAGCTGGGTCTAGGTGGATCTTCTTGTGCCTGGCTAAGGCCACAGAGAGAGATCCAGACAGCAAGCTGAGCCTTTATTTTATAGCCAGAGGTAAACCAGGTAGTGGTCACCATAGTTACAATGTTCTTGTGAGTTTCACTTGCTTTGGCAGCATTTGCTGCATCTCCCTCAGCCCATTAGCTTCCCAGATAAGATCTAGGGAGCTTCATAAGGTCCAGCCTAATTATGCTAAGGGGGCTGAGCCCTCTAAGCTGGGACTTGTTTGTGGCTTTGCCAACAGACCAGTCCAAGGCTCAACCCTATAGCTGCTCCCTACACCTTAGAATGAAAAGATAATGTTAAATGAAATCTATTCTAACTACTGAGTTAATCCGTCCTGGAACATTAAACTCTTCTGTAATCTTTCCAAAATATTGCTGCACAATTTCTCCTTAATAACCAACAGTAACAGGGAATTTACTAATTCTTCAATTTTTAGGGCAATGTATCTCAACTGGACCATTCTAATACTTAAAAAGTTCTAATCTCTTTTGAAGGAAGGATAAAAACAACAACCTGGATTCTTAACTAAATTATTTGGTGAATGAACTCCAGTGATGAATTTAAAATGGCAAAATGTTAAATATGGTACCTGAATATAGACAGTGTTCTTCTTGATAAGACTATAAAATGTGTGAGACAGAGGAAAATGCATGTGAGATGAAATCAGCTGTTGAGCTACTGAACCCTGAACCATTTCTGCTGCTCATGACTGGGGTGTTTCTAGGGAAGTCAAAGAACTTCTCCACTTAAATAGTAAGTAGGGAGAAGATGAGATAGAGAGATGTAAATAGAGAGATAAAGAGAGAGAGAGACATGGATGGAAGATGGAAGAAGG
Organism: Myotis daubentonii; assembly: GCF_963259705.1. Taxonomy (NCBI): domain Eukaryota; kingdom Metazoa; phylum Chordata; class Mammalia; order Chiroptera; family Vespertilionidae; genus Myotis; species Myotis daubentonii. The sequence continues at coordinate 81,422,114 of NC_081847.1, read as the reverse complement.
AAGGAAAGGGGATCAAAGTTAGTAAACTACATACTACTATCACACAGAAATTAGACATTTATTTTTTAAAATGACTTGAAAATATTAAAAGCAAGGTAATAGTATTGCTTTTTAGACAGAATTTAGGATCATAGAATTCATTGTATTCGCCTAATGTTCTGGCACATTTATCCAGTATAATAAATAGACCTCAGTTGCTAATATTTACATCAAAGGAGCTAGATGACTGGCTCAAGAGGCTTCACACCTGATGTGAACTCCAAATCAGTTCATTAATGTAAACTGCAAGTCAAAGGCCATAAACCCTGGGACTGGTGATAAGGCAGACTGACATATCAGCCAGGAAGGCTAACAACAAATAGATCAAAGTGGGAGACAGGGCCAAGCGGAAAGCCCATGTCACTGGGCACAGAGACAGCTGGCTCAGAGTGCCAAAATCAGGATGGATAGGCAGGGAGCCAAAGGTTGATGCCAGAAGTCGGTCACAGATACCTGGCTTTGCCCAGAAGTTAAGTTACATACTGCTCAATAAATATTTATTGACTCCCTGACTGAATAAGTGAATGTTGATAAGGAGTTATATAGCTGGCCAACCAATGCAATAAAAGCCTCACTAAGCTTTCAATTTTGCATATTCGTTTTGTTTAAATTTAAGTAACATTGCTTTATAACATATATGTTTCCAGTGTGCAACATTATAATTTGACATCTATATTACTATATCATGCTCATCACCAACACTCTAGTTTCCTTCTGCTACCATACAATGGCCCCCTTTACCTGTTTCCCCCTCCCTCCATCCCCTCTGGTAACTACCATCTGTTGTCTTCCTCTGTAAGTTTGTGGGCTTTTTGTTTGTTTGCTTGTTTGTTCATCTCTTTGGTGTTTTTTAAATATTTCACATATGAATGAAATCATAGGTATTTGTTATTTTCTGGCTGAATATATCCTCTTTATCCACTCATCCAACAATGGACATTTAGGCCATTTCCAGATAGTAGCTATTGTAAATAATGCTGCAGTGAACTGAGGGGTACATGTATCTTTCTGAATTAGTGTTTTCACATCCTCCAGATACTCAGAAGTAGAATAGTTGGATTATATGGTAGTGCTACTCTTAATTTTTTGAGGAATCTTCATACTATTTTCCATAGTGGTGGTACTAATTTACATTCCCACCAATAGTGTATAAGAATTCCCTTTTATCCTCATCTTCTCTAACAATTGCTTCTTGTCTGTAATTCATGACAATTCATCCTATTATATAGGATATCTATATAATAAAAGCCTAATATGCTAAGTGTCTGGTCGTCTGGTCGGCCATTCAATCAATCAAAGCATAATATGCTAATATGCTAAGGCTGCTCAACCGCTCACTATGACGTGCACTGACCACCAGGGGGCAGATGCTCCAAACCATAGGCACTGGGCCTCTAGTTAATTAAATAATAACCAATGATACAACTACTAATAATAATGGTAATAAATACATAGCTACTATTTATTGAGCACTTATATAGCAGACACTACAATGAGTGATTTGCATACATTATCACATAATATCTTTATTAAAACTCTTTAAAATAGTTATTGTAATCACCCCACTTCTGGAGGTCTAGAGAGAAATAGAAATCTTTGCAAAGTCACAAGGCTACAAGCAGCAAGCCTAAAGTCGCATGCAGATGCAGCTGCTTTTAAAACTTAGACTCATAATTCACTGGTATGACTTCATTAGCATATAGGGATTGAATATCTGTTATAGTTTAGTCAATCCCGAATGCTTTGCAAGACATAAAAAGATACGACACAATATCTTCTTTAAAGGATATCTTCCTATTGTGTCTTATCTAAAGGATAATTAACCCCAAATAGCTTTTATTTTTCTTTGTGTGTTTTTTTACCTTTTTTATATTTCTTGAGGTGTGCAATATTATATTAAGATTATAATGAGCTTATTTTTATGCACTACTTTACTCATGACAAGATTTAATAAACATTTTTAAATAGAGATATAATTTGTATACATTAAAATTCACCTTTTAAATATATATAATTCAGTGATTTTTATTAAAGTTGTGGAACCATCATTATTCACTAATTTCAGAACACTTTCTTCACTCCATCAATCCTTAATGTTAGTTCGATTTTGAATTTCATTATTTCTCAATTTTTAAGGCAGTGAAACTATGTTTCTTTAAATCTTCACCCAAGGATATTTTTCCATTGATTTTTAGAGAGTGGAAGAGAGAGGGAAAGACAGAGAGAAATATTGATGTGGGAGAAACACATCAATTGGTTGCTTCCTGCACACCCCTGACCAGGGCCCAGGCCAGGGAGGAGCCTGCAATCAAGGTACATGCCCTTGACCAGATTTGAACCCAGGACCCCTTGGTTTACAAGCCGACTCTCTATTCACTGAGCCAAACCTGCTAGGGAAGCAGTGAAACTATTTTTAAAAAAATACTTCTTACACAGAAATTCAGAAAAAGACACATTAAAGTAGAATTCCCTTAGTTGTGTAGGTGAGCGGGAATTAATCCCTAACCACTCTCCTACTCTTCCCCCTCTACAACTTAGCATTTAATTTAAAAACAATGTTTTACTTGATTTTTTATTTTTATTTTTTTTAAATATATTTTTTTATTGATTTTTTACAGAGAGGAAGGGAGAGAGATAGAGAGTTAGAAACATCGATGAGAGAGAAACATTGATCAGCTGCCTCCTGCACATCTCCTACTGGGGATGTGCCCGCAACCCGGGTACATGCCCTTGACCGGAATCGAACCCGGGACCCTTCAGTCTGCAGGCCGACACTCTATCCACTGAGCCAAACCGGGTTTGGCTTGATTTTTTAATGTGCATTGTAAACATCCAGTAGAAATAACTAAAAGTCCTTAGTGGATGGTGGGACAGGGACAAGAGTATGGAAGGCCCCTGTAAAGAAAAGCACCCCTAAGTATTTACTGTGTGGGTGAAGCATAGGATTATCCTCTTACATGCTATGGGTCAAATTGTTTCCCTAAAATTCACCTGGTGCAGACTTATCCCCCATTAACTAACTACACATTTATTTTGAAATAGCATTGCAGATATAAAAAGTTAAATTAAGGTGTGCTCATTAGGATGGGTCCTGATCCATATGACTAATGTCCTTAGAAAATGGGAAGTTTGGACCCAGAGACACACATACTCTGAAGGCCATGTGAACAGGGTAGAGATTGGCGTGAGGCTTCTAAAAGCCAAGGAATACCAAAGATTGCCACCAGCCACCAGAAGTTAGGTGAGAGACACAGAACTGACTCTCTCTCTCAGCTCTTATAAGGAACAAACCCTGCCAGCACTTTGCTATTGGATTTCTTGCCTCCAGAATTGTAAGACAATATATTTCTATTATTTAAGCCACCCAGTTTGTGGTGATTTGTTAAGACAATCCTAGCAAACCAGTACATATGCCTAACATTCCTTATGACATTTTTGTTTCATGAAAGTTCCAAACATGTTCTCATTCTTTGGAAGAGGAGATTCATCAGGCCCAAATCCAATGGTATCCATGCCCAGTTGTTGTGGGAACATCCTTCATTCATTTCATTACTTTCTAGTCTTTATCCATCACCATTTAATGAATGTCCTTATCTCCCTCCTTAGGGACCATTTCCTAATGATCCAAAGCACAGTGTCTAAATTCTCTTTTCATCCTGACACATGCTAGGATGTCACCAGAAATAGCACAAAAGCATTGAGTTCTCAGGTTTGTTTGCTTTTTTTTTTTTTTTTCCACATAGCAAATCTTGTTCTAGAAACAGTTGTTCTATGACCCTGTTTTTAATATGTTACAAGTACTAGTTCTTCTCAGAGGTGCTTGGGAATTAAAATAATCACGCACCATTATCTGTGTAACCATTATTTAGTCTTCCTTCTGGGCATATAAAATCATATTTTATAGGTGGTTATCTCCAGGTAGGCAACTGTAAGTAATTTTATATTCTTCTATTTGTTTATTTTTTTAATAAACATTGATAACATGTGCAATAAAAAGGTTTTGTTAAAAAATAACTTTCTATTAACTCAGCTTATACATCACTTACAATGCACATAGACTGACTATAGCCAAATTTGGGATCTTTTATCTTTAGCAAAGAATACAAATAGGAATTAATCTCCTAGTATTTCAGTTGTAGTTCTTTTTGAGTTCAACTGAAGTTTAGCAGTCATATAAATCATCTCCAATCTTGACAAGATTCAGGGGGTGGCCAATTTAACATGGATTGACATCCAAATGTCAGCTTCAGAAATGTATCCCAAAGTGGATTTTTTTTTTTTCAGAGAGGCTGAAATGAGATAACCTGAGGGGGTGAGAATGGAAACAACAGAGCATGTAATTGAAAAAAAAAAGTCTATGTTGGTTTCAGGATCTCCAGTACTTTATTGGAATTTCAGGGAAGAAACAGAACTTGTAAACTTGGTAACTGGATACAGCTCCCCCACTATCTCCTCCATCCCTCTATGTATTTTCCCTTTCTCTAGCAGCTTTAGAAAATCAAATTCCTTATGGGACTTGTACTTGTTAAGTTTTATAGCTTTAATGTAGCTAACACCCTTATATATTTTCCCAAGAGTTTGGTTAGTAAAGACACTTCAAAAAAATCATAATAGTTTACATTACTATGAAGTGCTTTTAAAAACTCAAAACAGTTTACATTAGTATGAAGTACAATAAATAAGCTACTAATAATAGTTAACATTTCGTGGTGATTTATAAATTGCAAATCATTTTCATATGATTTCTATATGATTTCTTAATGTTTTCTATATGACAAAACTGTAAACAGCTATTTTAAATCCTATATTTATAGATGAAGAATGTATCCTGATCATGTATTCACTCATGTTATCCTATCCATCATAATAGCAACACAAGAATAGGAAATAGCATTTTCTGAGGGGCTATGACATGTGCCAGGCACTTTGCTGGTACTACTTTACATAACTTATCTCCAATCTTTATAATGAGCATGGGAATTAAGTATTTTTGTTCCCATCCTATATAATAAAAGCCTAATATGCTAAGTGTCCGGTCGACAGGCTGGCCGTTCAATCAAAGTGTAATATGCTAATGATATGCTAAGGCCGCTCAGCCGGTCACTATGACATGTACTGACCACCGGGGGGCAGACAGTCAATCGGTTGACCAATCATTATGATGTACACTGACTACCAGGGGGCAGATGCTCTGACCAGTAGGTTAGCTTGCTGCTGGGGTCTGGCTGATCAGAACTGAACAAGACAGGCTGGACATGCTCTGGAGCCCTCCTGCATTCCCTCCCCAGCTTGCCAACATCCCGCATCCCTCCTTGGCCCTGATCATGCAGTGCACCAGTGGGGTCCCTCAGCCTGTCCTGCACCCTCTCACAATTCGGGACCCCTTGGGGGATGTCGGAGTTTGGGCCTGATCAGCCCAGGCCAGGCCAAGGGACCCCACTGGTGCATGAATTTGTGCACCGGGCCTCTAGTATTAAATATTTAGAAATTATGAAACACAAATATTAGATTGCCTGAGATCACCTGGTTAGTAAGGAGCATTTTCCACTCCTCTATGAGATTCAATCCTGATGCACAGGTTCTTATTTACATAAATATTTGCATCCAGTGCATGGGAAGAGAACAGACTGGATTAAAATTGAGGCCATTTGGGAATTTTCAAACCAAGCAAGCCTTTCCAGGTGCAGAGAAGATTAGCAGTCACCTCTGTGATCCAATTTGGAGAGCAGAACACTCAGACCTCTTTACAGGATTCCCACTCTCGGTTTTATAGCGTTGGGCCTTGAGGAATGGATGAAATCAGCAAACTCAGAAGAAGTAGAAAACAAAACAGAAGCAAGTACAGAGAACAGTCAAGAAGTCTAGTTGGGAGGGGAAAAGTTGTCATGGAAAATAGGGTGGGATGGAAGGAAAGTGAATTGTAAGATTTTACAGCTTTTCTTCCTCCCTGGAACAATTAAGAACAAGTTAGGAAGCATTACTGCCTAGAAAAAAATCTATGGAACAGGGAAAATATTAAGATTTAGAGGGCAAACAAAAATCTGAAGTCAGACACCTGGCTAAAATTGTCTCCTAGCTGTATCCTTATAACTTGATATAACTTGATCTTATTGATGGACATAGGGAGCACATTTAACCATAAGTTATACTTCTAATGAGCTCAATTAAAAATGTGTGCTTCCTCAGTGAAAAGGAACTCATCACATTAATCGAAGAAAAGAAACTTAAAAGGAGAACAAGGCTGCTGTTTAGCTTGGGGCACTTTTTTTTTTTAAGAAACTGATTACTTTTTATTTGGAATAAAATAACATTTGTTTCAGTTAGGAAATTTGCCATAAACTCTGAAATAGTATTTTGTTCAATTATGCAACATAGATACTTAATTTAGAATAGTGCAGAGTAGATTAGATTAGATCATTAGAATGATTCAGATTACTAAAAGCCAATGATTAGCACACAATATTATACATGAGAGTTAAGTTCTTTCACTTTGAGGATACTTCAAAGATGCCTTATTTACTCATTTATTCACATCACAAACTCTTTCCAATGGGTTCGATAACAACAAAGCTGAGCACCTTTCATTTCAAGACTTTTTTACAGATATACCAGATTAAAGTGTATTAAACCATTAACTCATTAGAGCAGTGTTTCCAGCCTTGACATGAGAATTCTTTGTGAGTTTCACAAACTACCAATCAATGTCTAGGGCTCACCTCCAGAGTTCCTAATTTAACAGATCTGCGGCATGGCCTAGGTGTCAAGAATTTAAAAAGCTGCCTTGGGAGCACTAGTGCATGAAAAACCCCATTATTCCTCATTGGCACTGGCTGGCATGCACTAGGCAGGCATAGTCCCTGGCAGGGCTGCGGAAACCAGACAGAAACAGAAAGTGCTCATTTCATGTGCTCCCTGGATAGGTGACTGTCTTGCTCATTAGCACTATGCCTGGACAGCAACAAAAAAACAACAAATAATTACCTGTTAATTGGCAAATATGTTGGAAAGTGTATGCAGCTTGATTAAGAGAAGGACTCTATAAATGTGAGGTATTCTGTCTGACTTTCTATAGGATCTTTAGGACTTTTTCTGGTGCAGTTGGGTACTTTGGCCATTCTTTCATTCAGTAACTATTTATGAGTACCAACTGTGTACTAAAGGTAGTGGTGGAAAGAGAAGTAAATAACATATGAGCCTTACCCCAGAGAGCTTACACATGAGAAGATAAAGCATGTACAGAGCTACATGTATCACATACACCCACAGACACAGCTATAAGATGTATGATCAATACTGTTGCGGAAGTACAAGTCAACCAACCATATCATGAGATCCATTTTTCCAGAATCGTACATTGCCAACTATATAGTAAATGACATAAGAAAAACTATTTTATCAAAGGTATTCCTTAATTAATCATGTGCATTTTGTTCATAAATAAAAATTTTTGAAGAATCAAGTTGTGTTTATTTTTATTAGCTCTGAATCCAGCAGAGTTTAAGGCATAGAGTATGCCTTAATAAGTTTTTTTCTGAACTAATGTAAATTATCAATTAAAACTGGTGGGAAACCTTGATGGATCAAAGACACTTTGAAATTTAGCTCCTTTTGAAAACTGAGGGTCTTACAAGAGAGAAACTAGAAAGGATTTTTGTGGTTCTGAGTTCTTAACCAGAGAACCTACTCTAGCTGGTTTGTAGAAAAAAGGGATTCTGTAAGTTATATAGACAATATGCAAATAATTTCCAAAGCATTGGAAAAAGGTAATGAAATAGACTCTAGGTTGTGCTTCCACAACAATTTTCAGGTCATCTTGCAGAACATGCTTGGCGTTGTAAGGCCATATTCAGGAAGCTTTCAAATTAGGGAGTCACAACCATAGCGTTAGATACAGAACCAGGCTGACTCTGTAGCAATGCACAGAAGCAAAATTAATGTTCCATTCACACCTTTCTTCTTTTCCCCACACAATTCAACTCTAAATCATTTGTGCATCTTTCATGGATGTTGATGTGTAAATTTGCATAATTGGTGAGAATCAATGGCTTCTGTTTAATCAGAGACAAAAACAAAAAAACCCCAAACAAATAGAAAACCCTCCCACTGGTTCTTCATATAATTTTTCTTCTTCTTCTTCTTCTCTCTCTCTCTTTTTTTAAAAAATATATTTTATTGATTTTTTACAGAGAAGAAGGGAGAGAGATAGAGAGCTAGAAACATCGATGAGAGAGAAACATCAATCAGCTGCCTCCTGCACACCTCCCACTGGGGATGTGCCCACAACCCAGGTACATGCCCTTGACCGGAATTGAACCTGGGACCTTTCAGTCCGCAGGCCGACACTCTATCCACTGAGCCAAACCGGTTTCAGCTCTCTCTCTCTTTTTTTAACATTAATCTGACACTGTAGAATAGCAGGAACCACTTGCCTAATGGCTCTTAAATAATGTCTACCAAAAATAAATAAATAAATGTTCCAAGTGCTTGTGTTATATTAACTCATTTAATTCCCATTTTTTAAAAAAAATAAGAAAAAACCTAGGAGATTGTTTATCTAACTTTTCCACTTTACAGATGAGGAAAATGAGGGACCTGGAGGTTAGCACAGTCAGTGTGCACAGGAGCAGGTTCTGCATCCTGAAGTTTGGTTCGTGTCCATGATCTTGACTGCTAACCTATGCCAACTTCCAATGGTGGCCTCCAGCAGTTTCTGCTTGCTGAGGTGCTAACAGTGTGCTGGACACAGCTCTAAGCACTTTCCATGTATGGAAGTGCACACTCCTCTCCTACCCATCTCAAGTGGGTGCCTCTGCCAGACTGTGCAGGCTTGGCTTGCACACAATGTATGTGGGGTCTGCTGAGAGAGCAGGAGGTGTGTTTGGGGCACTCCTTCCAGAAGTTGTACTCTGAAAGATATCCCTCTTAGGCTCTGTATCCCACAAGAGCTAAAGCCAACAAGCATGATCATCTCACCAGTGTATTTTAGGAACCACATGGACTGGCACTTGTAGGAACCTTTGTCCTTCATAAAGCTTATCTGCCCTGTCTCCCTTGCTGTCTGCCCTCCTGCCCGCTGCACTCTCTGCCAGGATCCCTCCCAGAAATTGACCTTGCTCAGAACATTTTCTGGCTTTGTAACTTTTATATAAACAGACCCACTTTTCCTCTGAAACTCCTACTTGCTCTAAAAGATACATCATATTATATCATCTGAAGGGGTACAGATGATATGCCACAGTGGCATAAAAATTATTTTGAGCAGAAGGCATTTGAGGTCCTGAAATTTCTAGTGTCTAAAAGCAGGTCTCCTAAAAGATGGTATCGTAAACCCCCTTCCTGTGAGCAAGGAGAGAAGATTGATCACTGGAGGTGAGAAGTCTCTACCCCACACCTACACATTGTCACAATGCTATTATATCTCTCATCTATCCTCTTAAGGGTCCTTTATCTTTCTAAAAAGTGTTTTTATCTTTCCTTAATTGCCCTTTCTCTTCCTCTCCTTTCTCTATTAAGATAGTATTTAATCCCCAAATTACCACCCTTTTGAACATTTTGTGAACTCTCACATCTTTGTGATTAAATATTGTTTTTCTCTTTCCCTAATATGTTTAATTCACAGGCTCCTCAGTACAGAAAGTAAGAGAATAGAGGAAAAACTTTTCCTCCCTAACACATTCTTGTTATGGTGTTAACAGCTAAGGTTTGACAGTCAACACCTTAAGTTTAACAGCAGTTATCTCTGGAGAAGAGATCAGAATTTTTCTGCATTTTCCTAGATTTTTCTGCATTTTTCCCTTTTTTAAGTAATTATTAATTTCTACATCTATATTAAAGAATATGTTCAATACAGAGGTGTTGTGAAGATGCTGCCCTAGCTCCTGATACCACTTTTAGCTGTTGACCTTCATCAACAGGTAGACTCTGAAAGTGTTATGCCCAGATTTCAAGATCCCCAAAGAACCACCAGGGAGCGCCCAATCCGATGCAAAAGCAAAGAGTCTTTATTCAAGCCTGGGCTTGGTCCCTCTGCCTCCATTGCCATCACAGAGGCAGGATGCAAGAGAGAGAGCCGAGTTCCAAGAGAACAAAGAATTTATAGGGCTTGGGGTTGGGGAGTGGGGCCACACTCTGACCACTGATTTGGCCGATTCCGGTTGGTTGAGTGAGGGCCGGGGGCTAGTGACACAAGGGCAGGGTGCAGCTAGGGTCTGGTTACACAAAGACAAGGGGGTGGTCAGCATACTTTTGGCCTTGGGTTTGTTTTCCTTGTATTCCCATTGGCTGAGATAAGGGCAGGCTGAGTAACTGATACATTCTGCGGCTTTTTCTTGGAAAAGGAGTTAGGGACACAGCTATCAGTCCCATTCTGTCCTTTCAAAAGCTATTATGCGTAGTGTAACCTTGACTCTTAGTAATTGTAACTCCAATCAGGGTGTGGGCCACTCACACAAGTGCAGTCAAACTAATGATCTCTGTAGGAATTTTGGAACTGAGACTAAGAGGGATAGATATTTTCATTTTCTTTGTCTGTGGGAAAGGCACTTTTAATGTACCATATGGACCAGAGAAGAAAGCAAAATGAACAGGTTGGGAGGAGTGAGAGAAATAGAAAAAAAAAAATGAAATCCTTATAGAGACAAGCAAATATGAGAGATAGAGAAAAGTTTTGGGGGGGCACCTAATCATCTCATTTCAGCTTTTCCTAGCCCACATGACACTGTATAATAAATTACTGTTTTCTTCTTAAACAAGCCTAAAGTCACTTTCTTATATTTGCAGACAAAACAATTCCAAAATTATGAAACATTATTTACTGTATTTTAAAATACTGTTAATGGCAGGTAATGTGTTCTATGCATAAAGTTTCTGAGTGTAATCTTTTTGGCAGACAAGACTTCCTTACCCAAAGGAATGACCCCCTAATGTTGATAATGGCAAGTGTCATGTCGGGACAGTGAGGACAATGTTTAATGGATTGGGTGACCTTCCAATACCGCCTCAGATTTCATAGTTTATAATGTGTGTTAAGGCAATAGCATTGACGTCACACCTAGACAATAGACAATCTCATGACTTGTGAGTCACACTTTCCGCTCTGTTATCATAATAAAATCACAAGTTAATCTTGAGCATCTTGCTTGAAATGTCAAAAAGGTCAGCCTTGCCTCTGGTTACCTTGGTGACTGTGGAGAAACCGACATGTACTCCTCACCACTTCTTTTGACAGTCAGGCCTGCAGCCACAGGCAGATGTCTCTGTGGTTGCACCCAAATTCGTTAAATCGCTTCAACCTGGAGCAGTAGAGACAAAGATATTTCAGAGAATGGTACCCAAAGACTAATTGCTGTCATAGCTGTGATATGAAAACAAATTATAATTTGCAAAAGTCAATTCAATCTTGTCCCACATGTTTGATATGGCTTATCAGATATTCATGCTTTAACTTCAACTAAGAAAAATGTATTGTGCGATTTTAACATATATTTTATATTTTAAAAAGTTAAAATATTTTATTTTTTATGCAAGAACTTTCAGCCTTTCAGCTCTATGAGGTTACTACATTTCTCGGTTGAGGTGGGGCACTAAAATATTAGCCACATAGTATAAATGATACATTAGGCAAATACTTGTTTCATGCCTACCCTGTAGTAGTCTACTGTTTTATATACGGAGAGAAGCCACAGTGAACAAAATAGGTGATATTATCCCTTTCTGATTTGCATTTTATAAAAAGAGATGGTAGAACACAAAACAAATGAAGGAGGCTAAACAGTGAGAAATGGTATGGAAACAAAATGACCTGGGAAGGGGACTGGAGTGCCTCAGAGGAGGGAGTTTCCATTTAAATTACAGTGCTTTTATACAAAAGCACAAGATGATGGAACAATCCTTACAGTATCCAGGGGAAAATTAGTGAACACATTTTCTCTGAATCTAACGTAGGCTGGCATGTGTGAGGACCTGCAGAGCAGCGAGTGTAGCTGAGCGAGGGAAGAGAATAGTATTAAAGGATGACAGAGAGGTAAACGTGGAGGCCTTATCATGGGGGAGAGGGTACAATTTTGATGAATATAAACATTTTGACTTTGCTTCAAAAAAATGAGAAGTTATTAGAATTTTAAAAAATCTTTATTATTGAAAGTATTACATATATCCCCTTTTTCCCCTATGACCCCTTCTGGCCTGCCCCTGCCCTCTGCCCCAGGCCTTCACCAACCTATTGTCTGTGTCCATGGGTTACACAGTCATTGAAAATTTTTAAACAAACAAATAAAAAAGCAGCATGATGTGAATTATGTTTTTTAATAGTTATTGAGGTAAATAATATATTTTACCCATTTAGAATGCACAGTTCAATACTTTTTGTATATATTCACAGGATTTTGCAACTATCACCATAATCTAGTTTTAGAATATTTTTGTTTTCCCAAAAAGAAAAACTGTACCTATTTGCTGTCACTATTCATTACCTCCCTTCTCCACTTCCCACTCTCCCAGTCCTTAGCAACCACTAATTTGTCTTCTGTCTCTATAAATTTGCTTATTTTACTTGACATATTTTCAACGTTTATCCAGGTTGTTGCATATATCATCATTATTCCTTTTTATTGATGTGTATTGTTCCATTGCATGACCATGACACATTTATTTTATTAGTTGATGGAGATTTAGGTTGTATTTACTTTTGGCTACATGAAAAATGCTCCTATGAATATTTGTGTATAATTTTTTGAGTGGACATATATTTTATTTATTTTGAGTATATAATTAGGAGCAGAATTGCTGGATCATATGGTAAGTCTGTGTTTAATATTCTAAAAAAACTGCCAAACTGTTTTCCAAAATGGCTATACCTTCTACTTTTCCATGAGCAGTGGATGAGGGTTCTAATTTCTCTAAATCCTTGCCAGCACTTGCTAGCCTCTTTTGTGATATCCTAATGGATATAAAGTGATATCTCACAGTGGTTTTGAGTGAATTTACCTAAGACTAATCATGTTGAACAATTTTCCAAGTACTTATTGGGCATTTGTATGTCTTCTTTGGAGAAATGTGGTTAAAGGAAACAATGGTTGTCTTGTAATATTATAGAAAAGTCAAAAATTGGGTAAGCAACACTGTTGTTTCTAGAGGTAAAGAAAGCTGCCATACATCTTGAAGTATTTAGGAGAAGGGGGACATGATGGAGGTCATTCTTTAGGAACAGGAATATGATTATAAGGTTCAGATAGATGAGAAGTAAATGAGCACTAGAGAGAAAATCAGTATTGAAAAAGGTGCGGATGTTACTGAACAAATGTATGAAGGAGGAAGGGCCTCATTTGTAACAGAATTGTATTTTGTTTGTTTTTATTTTGTGGTGCCATATACTAGATCGGAACAAAGTGAAGATCACTGCAATATTCTCATTCTAATTATTACATAGTGATCTGTCATTAGCTATACTTCTAAGTAGCTAGTAGGTAAAATGCTTTTTATGTTTATTTTTCTATTCAAAGTAAGAGTCTTAATTTGCTGTTGTTTCTAAACTAACTTCTTACTAATATTCCCTGATGATCTCTAGAGAAATAAAATTTTCATCCCATATTTCTCATTATAGAAAACTAATTAGAGTTCTAATTAGTATATAAATGGTTTTCAGAATAATCTTCTTTATAATACAAAATAATTTATTTTTTCAATTACATTTGTGTTTGGCAAAATATTGAATTGATTACATTTCCAAAAACCTTGGCTATTATGGCTGAATCTGTTTTCCTTTTCCTCATGGGAAGCAAAGGGGAGAAAAAAGAAAAAGAGTTTGCTCTTACTTGTATTCTTTTGTGAATATCGCTATACGTTTTACTTTCCTAAATCTTTGGTCATGTCTCCTCTTTCCTTATTTATTTATTTATTTAGTTAGTTAGTTAGTTATTCACTTATTCACTTACTTATTGTTGAGGATTCCCCTAATGGGGGTGGGGGAATTAAGTAAAATAATGGTGATTTAGTCTTAGGAGAAGAGTTTACAAAATAAGTCCAATACAACTTTAGTGAAAATCTAATATGGTTTCTAAAAGATGAATATCACATTATTCTAAAATATTGAGTACAGAGGAAGATGATTTTAGCAAAATATATATAAGCCAGATCACACAGATCCTTGTCAACCACCTGAGGGAGTATTATATTTGCTTAAGAAAAATGAGAAACAATTATATAGTTTTAAGAGAGGAGATAACATGATCAGAATTATAGATGGAAAAATCATACTATTTAAACGATAGAGAACAGCTTAAATAGGGACAGATGAATGGAAATATAAACAACCATGCCTCAATTCCTTTCAATGACTGTGCCTTTAGCAAATACTATTAGAGTACTTACCATTTGCTAGACATTAGCTAGGACATATTGAAGCTATTGTCTCTTTTCCAGTTGGGGATAGGGATAAAAATGTTGCTTTAATGTTTTCAGGTCTCTAACCCAAGACTCCACATGCTTCCTATTGATTTAGCTTGCCTAACTTGCTTTGCAGAAAAGGTCATTATCATCTGATTCTAACTCACTCAGTTTCTCTCTATTTTATAGTAAACATTTGTGTGTGTGTGTGTGTGTGTGTGTGTGTGTGTGTGTGAAGTGTCCCCAAAATGTATACACACTCTAACAGCTGATAACTCACTCAATTTTTCACTCCATTTCAGGTTTAACTGATTTGAAATAATGAGTGAAGTCAGACTAAGCTTTGGTGGAATAATTTTAATGTTTTGCATGATCCATTCCTTGAAATTTTAAACCATCTGAAAAACATCTTTTTCTTATTTTTTTTGAACAGAGAGATTTATAAACTACTTATTCATTTTTTTTAAATATTACAAATCTAGCCATTCTCTGTACTTTCTTGGGTCATTTTTGATGTTATATTTCTCTCGGAGTTTATTCATTTGGTCTAACTTTTCAAAATTTTTGCCATAATGATTATTCAGAATGTTCTCTCTATTTTTTAAACTATGTGGTATCTATAGTCATGTCCTATTTTTTAGTTGTTCCTTTTTTTCTTGATAAATCTCACCAGAAATTTAATTTATTCTGGTAGCTGTTCCAAAACTAAGTTTTGAATTTATTTATTGTCTATTCTATTCTTTGTTTTAACTTTTAACTACTTCTGTTTTGTTTTATTAACCTTTTAATTTTGGGGGGTATTCATTCTGCTTTTATTTTCCAATATCTTTAGTTGAGTGTTTTCTTTGTTAATTTTAAACTTTATTATTTTCTTCTATAAGCTTTTAATGTGATGGATTTTATTAAGTTACTGCATTTGCTGCATCTCACAAGTTTTAAAATTTAGTATGTTTTATCATTTGCTTCTAAGAACTTGTAAATTTCCACTATTATATTTTTGAGCCACAAATTATATTTCCAAGTATATGGGTATTTAACAGACTTACACATGGAAATAAATGAAGAATTATAAGTAATTTATAATTATATGATAAATAAAGCATTATGGATTCTTTGTCTTTACATTCATTATCCTGAACAATACCAAATCCTCTGAAAATTATGTTTCTTTAAGTTTCTTTTCGAAGTGGTCTCATATACCAAGCATAACAATGAAAAAGAAATTAGGGTGCTGATCACACTTTCTTCCTATGTTTTTTAATACAGTGTAATTCCCATATATTACTCATAATTAACTGTCATATCACTTAGCTTTCTCTGTCAAAGGAATCAGCTGGTTCTTCATGTTCTACATTTCCATAGCTAGTGAATGAAACAAGGTCACTAGCTATGTCAAGGATAAAAGTCCAGTTATTAATATATGAAAACTTTTAAGTATGCATATAATGAGAGTTTATCATGACATTAAATTTACAATCTCTTTAATAAACAAATAACATCTTCAGGGAAAATTAATATTCAAGACATGGGTTCTTTTTCTGGACACTGTTAACCAAAAGTATCTAAAAAGGTATTTGGCTAATTGAACATCATTCTGGTGACTGATTAAATCTATTTCCAGAATCAAGGTCTTTCTTCTCAAGCAATCCATCTCTTATAAGATTAAATAGGGTAAAATACTTAATCAAATGATTCAATATTTAATCACTCAACCAATGTCTTTGTCTGACAGCTTCAGGTAATCATCTTGATGGATATACCTATAAATTCACTGGCATTTTAATTAGTTTGATTACACACTTAAATAGTATTTTAAGCACCTACTATGAGTTTCAAACATCCCAGAAGCCATGTTGTACTCAAGAAATACAAAAGGTAACTTCTCTCAATAAAGAGATAAAATATAATTTAAAAATACGAGAAAACTATAAAATACTAAATTAGAACAAGCATTCTATAAAAATAAAATATGTAACTAGCACTTACTTTATACTAAGTATTCATTTAAGAAATTAACCAAAGGACCTGTATGCATGCATATAAGCCTAACCAATAGACACAGACACCAGGGGGGTGGGAGGCAATGGGGAGATAAGGACACATATGTAATACCTTAATTAATAAAGAAAAAAGGGAAATTATTTTAAAAACTACTATGTGTAAAAGACTCTGGGAATACAACTCTGAACAAGAAAGAATCTCTTGCAAAGCACTCACAATAAAATGAAAAAAAAGTACTAAGCACTTAATGAAACTTGATGGGGTGATGGATACTCCACAAAAAAGACAGGGTGTTTGGGCTGTCATGTTGGAGGGCTCACATCTGGTCTTTGCAGGTCAGGGAATGTTGAAGCATAAATATTCCAGAAACCAGAACAAATTATGTGCAAAGGATAAGAGAAAGAATAACACATTTGAAAAATTACAATTAGTATAAATAGTTGAAGATGACTGGAAAAATGGCCAAAAAAATGCAATGGTAAACTGGGAGATGTAAGCAGAGACTAGAACATGAAGGAATTTATAAGCCATACTAACAAATTGAGTGGTATTCTGAAGGCAGTGTCCTTGGAGGTTTATAAGCAGATGTGATCAAATTCATCTTTTCAAAAACTCCGTCTTTATCATGAAAAATGAATTGGGGAGAAGAAATACTAGAGGCTTCTATAGCAGCTGCACCACTAATACAAGAAAGGTGATTGAGGCCTGCTTTAAGGTATTAGAATTGGATATACAGAAGTGCTGATTCAAAAGTTATTTAGAAAATAAAATAGAAAGACCTCAGATGTGTTATATATGCAGCAACAGGAAGAATACAAGTCAGTGATGAAGGTTTAGCTGATGATTTCTACCATTTAGGAATGATGGTGTCATTCACTAAGTTAGGCAATACTAGAAGAGGTTTAGGTGAATGAGAAACCTAGGTGGATATAGCCAGTAGGTACAGATTATATAATGGCTACTGAACTCAGGAAAGATTCTGGATGAGTCATAAAAATCTGGGATCATCATTACAGAAACCTCACAACTGTCTCATGAGAAAAACATTATCTCTAACTTGAAAACAAAAACTCAGAGGTTTAGAGTTGTTAAAAGACCTGCCAATTTGTTACATCTGGTAAATAGTAGGACCAAGAAAAAATCCACATCTATCTTGCCCCAACATCAGTGTTTTTAAAACTTCATTTGTATATAAAACTCCCTCCTTCTCTCCCTCGTCCACAGCGGGCGCTACCCCTTGTATCCCTGGCCTCTGGGGAGGATGAAGGGAGGAAAAGAGGCAGCGCCCTTCAATCCCCAGACCAATGCTCTACCCACTGAGGCAAACCAATTTCCACTCTTCTCTCTCTTTTTTTAGGGCCTAAAGTAGAGGGTTTCAATCACGTTCTTTTTTCTGGTAGATTCAACTAGGACCACTTGTTGAGGTCAGAGAGCTGAAGCACTCACATTTGCCTCTTATTGATCACTGAGAGAGAAAGAATTCTACAGGGCCCCTGTAGTTCAATTGTGAAATCCCTACATGAGGAGAGAGAAAAGGAGAATATGTCATTTCTTTCCATGTCTCTCAGAGGAAATTGGGGAGAAGAGACAGGAAATAAGGTTATGTGTGCCTAGCTCCTGATAAGCCTTCTCAAACTCTGCAAGAACAGGATAACTTCCTGTGGACTAAAAGGCATCTCTGGTCAGCCTCAGTCTTGAAGAATGTCTTGGCTTAATTGTCCTTTTCCAGAGAGCAGGCTGCCTAACATAGTGAAGAAGTTGCACCATGTGTATGTTTTCCATCCCATTCCTTTGACCTCATCCTCTTAGATTTCTTCTCCGCAAAGCCAATTTAACAGTTGTATCTCAGACTCAGGCTCAAAAACCAGGCTCATCTATTTGCTTTAACATAACCCCTCCATTGAAAATTGAAAACAATTCAGGAAGGAAGACTTGCAACATAAATGGCACCTGTGAATGCTCTGGAAATTAATCCGTTATACACATCATTCTTTTTTGAGGTTGTTTTATCTTCCTTCTAAAGAACTCAGAAACTCAATGGCAACTTGAAACAGAACCCAATTTAGTCCTGTCATTAGACCGAGAGGGTTTTATTCTCCCTGGTCCTCTGTCAGATTTTAAATGGATGTGGTTTTATTCCCCTTCTCATCTAATACTGGAACATATCCATCTACAGCAAGATCTCACTTTTAAATGATGTTCTTGTATTTCAAGAGATCTTTTACAGGGGAAAAATAATAGCTCCCCTCTAGACAAAGTTCATGGCTGGAAAGTGAGTCTATTTCTCTCCAAAGATTCAACAAATTTTTACAAAGTGTTGGGCCCAAATTATTGGTGGCTAGAGGAGGAGGTGGGGTTCTGAAGGGGGACATGAGTTGCTCAGAGTCACATAGCTAGGTTAGTTTGTCACCTGTGTACTTTCTTTCTTCTCATAGCTATTGGGTACTTTCCCTCGAAGTGAGACCCAGACTCTGGTTGGAACAAGAATTCCTGTCCTGTGCTCCTCTGAGATATAGCACCCAAGACAATTAAAATGTTCAGCTGTTGCCATTGTCTGGTGTAAATCTCTCTATATTCACCTGTTTCCCTTGGGAGAGAGTGACTCACTAGACCATGGCTGAAAACCCCACATAGTCCAAACCTTGGTGATCTGCTTGGTTTATTCTCTCAATGGACCTCTTCCCTGTAGCCACACACACCCACTGTCCATTCCTTGTACTGTTTATAGGACCTCCCATCATAGGGTCTGTGCATTTATGTATTTCCCACATCCAATCGTCCTAGCCCACTCTGCCAGCCACTGTTCACCCGCCTAATCCTCTCTCATTCTTTAGGTCTTATTTTAAATGTCCCCAAGGCAACCACCACCAACCACTGACTTCTCAGACTATCAGAAATATAGCTACCTAGACCATTTCTTCATCACACTGAAAAAAAAAATAATTTGCATGAATCCATAGTTTATTTAAATTATTTTTATTATAAAACTAAATATGCACCAAAATGAGTTACAGTATTATTTTACCTAAACTTCTTATTACAATCAAAATAAAATTTGCAAGTAAAATACAGTAATGCCAGAAAAATCAATAAAAGTAATTTTAAGGACAACAATTTTACGGAACAGAAGGTATTTAACACCAAATCTCAAACTATCCTTTGCATGTGGACTGATTGCCGTTATATGACTGTTTTCAGTTTGGCTGCTTTTACTATTCCTGACGTGTGATAACTCAGTTTTCCTTTTTCTCCCATTTTTTTTCTTTCTTCCAATTACTTATAAGCCTCAAATTGGTACACTTTTGGACTTTCTTCCAGAGATAGCCCAACAATATTTATTTGCTCTTTTCTCCTAAGTCAGAGACAACTGAAGAAGCATGCATGCTATTGCAATCACAAGTCAAACGCAGGCACCATCCCAGTTGTTCACCTAGATGATGCATAATGTTCTTGTATTAATTTTGTAAGCATATCTCATCATCAAGATAGAGACCAAACTTTAAACTATTACTGTAGGAAATTCCTTTGAGTTTGTGTGGGTAGCAGCCACAAGAAAAATTGTTGCCTGTGTACCAATGGGCCTCCCCATACAGTTTGGCATGTACTTTCTCTTTTTAATCATGCATATAATTTAAGTTAGTGTCTTTGTATTTTTTGCCTAAAATGAGAACTAGATTTCTTTATAGCGGTTCTCAACCTGTGGGTCGAGACCCCTTTGGCGGTCGAACGACCCTTTCACAGGGGCCGCCTAAGACCATCCTGCAAATCAGATATTTACATTACGATTCATAACAGTAGCAACATTACAGTTATGAAGTAGCAACGAAAATAATTTTATGGTTGGGTCACAACATGAGGAACTGTATTTAAAGGGCCAGAAGGTTGAGAACCACTGCTTTAGAAGACATCTGTGGCTATCTGGTTTAAACTATTGCGTTTGTTTATTTCTCTGGGCTGTTGTCTAAAGTTAGAGGTGGATTTTACACAGAGTGGTTAATTATCTACACAACTTGGTTTAAAAAGGGAAATGTGTGCCCAGCCGGTGTGGCTCAGTGGTTGAGCATTGACATATGAACCAGGAGGTCACGGTTCAAATCCTAATCCGGGCACATGCCTGAGTTGTGGGCTGGATCCCCAGTGTGGGGCATGCAGGAGGCAGCTGATCCATGATTCTCTCTCATCATTGATGTTTCCATCTATCTCCCTCTCTCCCTTCCTCTCTGAAATCAATAAAAATATATTTTAAAAAATAAAATAAAAAGGGTAATGTGTAAGAAAAAGGACAATTACATTTTGATTATGAGAGACTAGAATCCCTGGGTATCTGAGAAAGGGGTTCCAAGTGGAGGGGAATGATTCAAAAGGAATGCAGAAGCTCCAGAAACAGATTTGGTCATGACAGCTAGGGTGGTCCTATGCTCCCAGTTCTCTGAACATTTCCTCCTGGGTGCCTTGTATGCAGCTGAGCAAAGAGGGTATTCCTTGATTCTGCACAAATTCTATCAAGTGTAAAGTAATTAAATGTAGAGACCAGTAGACTACAGTGATGGCTCTAATGCCTTCACAGTGAAAGACAACCTGAGCCAGAGTCAATGCTCTCAAATCCAAGACAATGAAACTTAAGAACAACCAATCACAAACAGCCAGCCAGGCTTTCCCAAATAAGTCAACCACTTAAGCTTTAGCCAATTCAATAATTTCCTCACTTTGCTTCTGGGTCTTCTCTGTAAAAACATGTCCCCTAGTTTCCTTGGGTTCCCTCTCACTTCTCACTCTCATCCCAAAGTGCGTTCTTCAAATAGCATGGAGAGTAAATTTTTTTAAATGAAGTATGTCCTGTCCATTTGTTTAGAAACTTTCAGTACCTTTCATCCCACTTCATGTAAAAAATCCCTGTGCTGTATTTTTTTTTTTGCCACATTTTCAGAGACAGTTTCAAATGAATTGTACTTTGGAAGACATGGTCATTGTAGGGGAGAGTATTAAAATAGGACAGGAGAATAAGTTAAGAAGATAGGTAAGGGGTAAAGAAAACCATACTTATGCATTAGACATAGGAATAATGGGGAAGAAATGAGAAAAACAACAACACTCTACTATAAAGAAAGCCATGATGTCTGGCTGGTGTGGTGCAGTAGTTGATCACCAATCCATGAATCAGAGATCAGGTTTTGATTATTGGTCAGGGCACATGCCAGAGTTTCAGGCTCTATCCCCAGTAGGGGGCATGCAGGAGGCAGCCAATCAGTGATTCTCATTATTGTTTCTACTTCTCCCTTCCTCTCTCTGAAATCAATAATATATATATATATATATATATATATATATATATATATATATATATATATATATATATATAATCTAATAAAACAGAAACATACAAATTTACTGCACCTCTGCTATGCCCAAGCCACGCCCACCAGCCAGTCAGAGGGACTATATGCAAATTAGCCCCAATGAGATGGTGGCCGGCAGCCAGGGAGCTGGAGCAAGCAGGAGGCTTGGTTGCCTCATCGATGGAGGAAGCCAAGCTTCCCGCCTGTCCTGGCCTGGCTGTGGCCTCTGCTCAAGGCAACAAAGTTTCAATTATAGAAGATACATAAATCCCATATACCTGCTTCCAACCAGCCTCCACTGGGAGCTTGGGTGGCTGGGGGCCCTGGCCAGCCTGAAAACAGCCATCAGCCCCTCACCCAGACTGGCCAGGCACCCCAGCAGGACCCCCCTCCCTGAAGGGGGTGTGGCCAGCCTGAAAACGGCCCTCAGCCCCTCACCCAGCCTAGCCAGGCACCTCAGCGGGGACCCCCACCCTGAAGGGGCTGTGGCCAGCCTGCAAACAGCTATCAGCCCCTCACCCAAGCTGGCCACACCCTCATGGGGTGAGGGTCCCCGCTGGGGGGCTTGGCCAGCCTGCAAACAGCCATCAGCTCCTCACTCAGGCTGGCCTGGCACCCCAGCGGGTACCACCACCCTGAAGGGGCTGTGGCCAGTCTGAAAATGGCCCTCAGCCCCTCACCCAGGCTGGACAGGCACCCCAGTGGGGACCCCCACCCTGATCCGGGACACCCTTCAGGGCAAACCAGCTGGCCCCCACCCATGCACCAGGCCTCTATCCTATAATATAAAAGGGTAATATGCAAATTGACCCTAACAGCAGAACTACTGGGAATGACTGGTCACTATGACACACACTGACCACCAGGGGCAGACGCTCAATGCAGGAGCTGCCCCCTGGTGGTCAGTGCGCTCCCACAGGGGGAGCTCTACTCAGCCACAAGTCAGGCTGATGGCTGCCAGTACAGTGGTGGTGGTGGGAGCCTCTCTTGCCTCCTCAGCAGCGCTAAGGATGTCCGACTGCAGCTTAGGCCTGGTCCCGCTGGCAAGTGGGCATCCCCCGAGGGCTCCCGGGCTGCCAGACGGATGTCTGACTGCCACCTTAGGCCGAATTCCCTGGGAGCAGGCCTAAGCCATCAGGTGGTCATCCCCTGAGGGGTCCCAGACTGCGAGAGGGCACAGGCCGGGCTGAGGGGCCCTCCCCCCCCCCCGAGTGCACAAATTTTTGTGCACCAGGCCTCTAGTGTACATACATAGATAGATAGATAGATAGATAGATAGATAGATAGATAGATAGATAGATAGATATCTTCCTGATCTTTTAAAAAAGAAAAGAAAAAAGAAAGCCATGTTTTGTAACTGAAACAGGCATCAGCATGTTGTGGAGTGAGATGCCCGGTGACAAACCATGTGTGGAGGAGCAGATGGAGCGTGCCTACAAAGGGGTTTCCTTCAACTATGGGAAGAGAAAGGAAGCCAGAGGAGCAGAGTGAGACTGAAAATCACAGATTTTATAGAGAGGCATAGAGGAGGAAGAACAAAAACAGGGCAGGAAGAAAAAATGAATTATGGAATGACAGAAAACATAGGTTTGATTTCTATTATCTGGTGTACTGTAAAATGTGGGCCCGTGTGCACTGAATCCTTGGAGGAGCCTGCCATCATCAGTCACTGGGTAGATGATTCTATCATCGGCTGCTTTATTTTCCAAATCTAATAATGAAGTACGATAGGTTTCAAAGTGTGGAAATAAATGTCTGTGCTTCTTATGAATCACTTTGGTTGGCAAATAACTTTAACTGCATCATTACCATTTAATATCCCAGGCCGTTTCAGTGGTACCTGGAAGATAATAAAGAGGTGTCAGCATTATTCATATCTTTTAATTGCTCCTATCCACATTCCTTTTGTTGTCCTGTGGGCAAAATTGTAACACTTGGCTAGGCATATAGTGGATAAAGGAGACATAACAGTCCAGGCTAAAATACTCTCCTAAGTACCCATTACACTGGATAGCTATGAGCGACAATAGAACTCTTCAATAAAACCTATTTACTGCTGAAAATTAAAATAGCTTTTAACAGCTTTATTGCATGCAAACAATTAAAATAATTATATCAAGTTGCAGCCGCTGCTGTGCTGTTATGTCTGGCAAAGAAATAAAGTCAAAAGGAAAGAAAAAACAAAAGAAAGTATAGAAAGGGAAAGAAAAAGAAGTTTAAATCCCAAGAGCATAGACAAGAACTTGTGACATCAGGGAATCTAGGATTTAGCCTTGCCATCTTCCTTCCAAGTCATTCACTATTTATGTAGCTGTAGGGATTTTTTTAAATATACACTTCCATGATTACAAGACAAATAAAATAATGCATTCCATGCTATAAGGCTTCAAGGAACATTTTGAACACGGTTTCTGTGAGGTGTGAGAAATATCTCATTACAGAATCCCTAAGCAGTCTCTTCACTTTGATGTAGAACACTGTCCACAAGCCAGACATCCCATGCCATGATGAGTAAAATCCTTTCAAAGAAATCCTGGAAACTGGGAACCTCACCATCTCCAAAGTTTTCTTTACCCACATACTTTTGTGCATTAGTTTCAGGTAAACAATTGTCTATTCTGAGAATTCAGTAAGAGATTGCAAATGACTTCTGTGTAAACCAGGTTGTCTAAAATTCTATGGTACAAAAGAAGGCAAGATATGCACACAAACATCAGGCAAGTAAAACCATATGAGTTCCAGTTTAATTATATTCTGTTCTTTCTGCATTTTCATTAACATGCATGGTTGAATATCTTGAGAGATAAGAATAACCTGAGAAGAGAAGATTGACACAAAATCAAATGTTATTCCCAACCTAGTACCAGGTTATCTGGTCCTACAATCCAGCAACATTTATTAACTCATCAAATACATACCACACATCTGTTATATACCGCCATTCTATTACTCATGCAGAATGAACAGGGCACAGCCCCTGACCTTGAGAAGCCCATGGTGTATAGTGGGGAAAATCGACACACAGTTATTGCAGTGTTATCCGTCCTCAAGGAAAGCTGTGAACAAAATATATAGTGCTTCCTTAATTACATCAAGCAAGTAATTTTTCTTCCCAACTGTATAATTTAAAGCCACATTTCTTAGCTGTAAAGATGAATAATAATATGCATTTTGAAGGGCTTTTTGGAAAAGAATAATATGTAACTATCATTTATTGTGTCTGCTAAGTTTCAGTAACCATGTGCATCACATAAAAATTATGCACAGAGATGGGAAGGCAGATTAGTTCCTGGTAGGAGCTCAGACTCTGGTGTCAGATCACCTGGGTTTGAATGTTGTCTCTGCCACTTACTGGCTATGTGATCTTGGTAAGCCAGTTTCCACACCTGCCAAACATGAATAATATCAATATTTACCTCATTACATTATTGTAGAGACTAAGTTAGTTAGTACAGGTATAGTTCCTGGCACAGAGGAAGCACTCTGTGGTGTTAACTCTATGATTACCTCTGTTAGCTTCACAGAAAGCCTATGAAGTAAGGGATAGGGGATGTCCTTCCTATTTGGCAGATTGACACTCTGGTGCACAGAGTAAAGGAACCTTGGCTTCTTAGCCCATGAGCTGACCTAAGAGCGGAACTTCAAATTCAAGTGTACCTATCTCTGAAGGTATTGTGATAAGCCTGGATTTCTCTTCCAAACTACTTCATCTATTCCTTCATTTATTTAAGTTTTTAATTTCTTTTTGCTTTCATTTTGAAAATTTAAACTTCCAGGTACTTGATAATTTTGCATAATCTTTTTACCTATTGCTAAGATATTGTATAACAGCCCTTTGGTATCCTTTTATCACCTACACCATATTATGTCACTATCATCAATGGTGTGTGTGTGTGTGTGTGTGTGTGTGTGTGTGTGTGTGTGTGCATGTGCATGAGTGTGTTAGCCTTCTTTCTTACTTTACCAATATTGCTGAAGTTTTGTCAATGTTACTAGTGTTACTAGCTGGTATTTTAAGAAAACCAGCTTTTGGATTTTCAGTCTTCACTATTGATATTCAGGCAGACTTGCTTTTTGTACTGTGATGAGATGCACACATTTCGCTTCTTATGATTTAGTTAAAATTTTATTTACCACAGCGTATTAACTGTGAGCAGTTGCATAGTTGTGTCACGTTTTCTCAAAGTCTGTTGGTGATTTGTCACTGAGCATCTGTTACTTAGCTCATGAGCAGACAGCACGATGTATGTTTGTGTTGCCTCCTTGTTTCCCAGTGATGAACGTGACATATTCAGACACAGATAATGAAAAGAAAGAATTGGTAAATTGGTCAACAAAAATGAAAGTGCAGTAAAAACCAAAAATCCACTGAAAGTGATATTGGAAATGATTACAGATTAAAAATGACAAAGGCAAAACAAAGATAGGACAAAATCTAGGCTTGCATTGAAAATGTCTGACAAATTTGAAAACAAGGTACAGTCACTTCAATGTCTTTTGTTTAAATTTCTCTGAAAAATAGAAAGCTTATGTTTATGATCAAAATGGAGTATTTCCTTCTATGTTGGACAGAAGAAGGCTGCAATAAACCATAACAACAACAACAACAACAAAACAATCAAAAATCCCATTCAGGCAAAAGATTCAAAGTTACCTGCCTCATTGAAAGAAAACAGTAATTACAAAGAAACTAGATGTGCAATTTTTTAAGCTTAACTCTGTAAGAAATATAATGACATAAAGAATGCAGCTGAAAGCATTAAAACATTATGTCAGGGATGAACAATGAGTTGTTCCTGTATGCAGAAGGGGCAGAAACTTTTATCATACTTTGCAACTAGCATTGTAGAATTTGAATAGAATATAAGGGGGTTATAGTAGAAATAGTTGGCTGTGGGAGTATCATTGTCGCTGACACCTTTTGAGAAACTCTAGATATTAGCCAGAGGAACTTAATGAAGGGGTTCATTGTTCTACAGAATAGGGGTTTATTTTATTAATTTTTTCTTAATGTCTTAGATTAAATAAGTCTTTATACTAGTCTTTATTACTAATATATGCATTTAAGGTAACCTTTTCCAGTTATTTTGTGATTCTTTAATGTAGGAGTTTATTGGAATATTATTGCTTAATTTGAAAATATATGGTATTTAGCTGGATATCTCTTTGCTATTAACACCTAACTAAATTGATGGTGTTAAGACTGCATAATCTATATGCTGCCCATCCTTTGAGATTTATCATCCTTGCTTTCTGGTATTTATTGATACTTGACTAAATGTGTGGCCAACCTTTTAAAATACCTTTTTTAAAAATCATGCCTGAGATTATTTGGTCTTTTCAAATTTAGTGATTGCTGTCATTCATATCTAAAAGCTTCTCAGCCAATAGATATTCAACTACTTTTCTATATTATTCTTTTTCACCTGGAGATATATATATAGATATAGATATAGATATAGATATAGATATAGATATAGATATAGATATAGATATAGATATAGATATAGATATAGATATAGATATATATAGATATATAGGCAGTGACTGTGATGACCGAAACAATGGGTCAACCAAACAGGAGGCTGCGTGGGGCGACCAGGCCAATAGGGAGGGGCAGTTAGGGGTGACCAGGCAGGCGGGGGGTGCAGTTAGGGGCAATCAGGCTGGCAGGCAGAGGTGGTTAAGGGTGATCAGGCCAGCAGGGGGTCAGTTGGGGGGAAACAGGCTGGCAGGGGGTAAGTTATGGGCTATCAGGCCAGCAGGCAGAGGCGGTTAGGGGTGATCAGGCCAGTAGGGGCGGCAGTTAGGGGCAATCAGGCAGGGAGGCAGGTGAGTGGTTAGGAGCCAGCAGTCCAGGATTGTGAGAAGGATGTCCGAGTGCCGGTTTAGGCCTGATCCCAGGGACATCCCCCTAAACTGGCAGTTGGACATCCCCCGAGGGGTCCCTGATTGGAGAGGGTGCAGGCTGGGCTGAGTGGACCCTCCCTGCATTAATTTTGTGCACTGGGCCTCTAGTATTAAATGTTTTTCTTATAACCTGCATGCATCTTAGTTCTTTGTATTTTTTCATTTATTTTATTCTATTTTGCATTCTGGATGATTTGTTTTATATTACAAATTGTTAATTCCCATTTAATGGGCTTAATTTCTTGTCAGTCCACCATATTTTAAATTCCTACTTCATATATATTTTTATATTTGTAAGTGCTTTTCAATTAAAAAAAATCACCTTAGTCATTTTTATAGTCTCTTACTTTTAACAATATTTTAATTTCCTTCTTTTTTAAAGTATATTAAACATAAATATTTTGTTTTGCATCTATAATGCTAATACCTGAGGAATTTGCAAATCTGATTCTGGTGTTTGTGTGTGTGTTTCTTATGTGCAGTTCATCATTTCTGTGTGCATGAGTTTGCCTGTGAGACCATAGTTCTTGGCACTGTAAGTATGGAAAATCTTTGAAGACTAAATCTTAAGTTGATTCTTTATGAGAGGATTTGCTTCTATTTCCTGGAAAACTAGATATCAGGGACCAGTTCACCACAAAGTATTGGCCTGAATCTTTTCTCCAGATCATTCAGATTGTATGAATTTGGGCTTCAGAGCGATAGGGGGGCCTGGTTATGGTTATAGAGTCTCATGGCAGATTTTTCCCTTTTCCTTCAGCAGCCAGGTTAACCACTGGAAATTCTCTTTGGACTCTCCTGAGGGATGGAAAGTTTCTATTGAACCTACTCACTGATAGTTAGCCCTTTGGGGTCTCAGCTCTGTGTGGAGTGGTCTACTCTTAGCCTCTCCCTCTTGTGCAAATCCGACTTTTCCCCCTCTCGCATGTGTCACCTGAGGCAATGAAAAACCCAAAGTTCATGTTCATGGGGTTTGACAA
Source organism: Myotis daubentonii (assembly GCF_963259705.1). Classification (NCBI taxonomy): domain Eukaryota; kingdom Metazoa; phylum Chordata; class Mammalia; order Chiroptera; family Vespertilionidae; genus Myotis; species Myotis daubentonii. Next base: position 81,393,466 of record NC_081847.1, on the reverse strand, counting down.
ATATTTTCTGTGCTCTTATCTTTACAAATTCAATCTCTCTAGTTCTTTGCTGTCACTTTGACATGTTTTGCTGTTTTAAGTGCCTGAAATGATCTTTATTTTTATATTTTCCTTTCCCTATGTACTAGCACGTAAGCTCCATTAGAGATGGAACTTTTTGTTATTGTTACTTCAGTTTTTCACAACTATAATTGCAGTGCATAAGGTACCACTTGGCACATAGGAGCTTAATTTTTTTTTGAATGGAGTAATAATGAATTTCAAATGGTTAGAGTGATCAGAGACTGAGGTAGCCCAGAATCTATCTTCTCTCTCTCTCTCTCTCTCTCTCTCTCTCTCTCTCTCTCTCTCTCTCTCTCTCTCTCTCTCTCTCTCCCTCTCTCTCTCTCTCTTCCCTATTCCTTTAATGGGATTGCTGATTCCAAAGTTATTAGACTGACATTCGTAGGCATTAGTGTTACATCTTACTGAATCACAGATTACAATATTCACATTTAACATTGAGAAAACCAAAGCCACCTAGGTCTGCAGTGTTGGCAAAACCAGTGCTCCACTGCCTAACACAAATGTTTAGCTGCCTGAGTGGCAAAAGCCAATTAATAATTGAGCGGCCCTGTGCTTGAGGAGTGCCGAGGCAGCACGGGGGTATTTATTGTCCCCTCGCCTAAAACCATCTTAATAGCACTCCAGACTCTCTACTTTAATAGTGCCCATTTGGAATTTTATCACCTATCCAAATCATTTGTCCACAGATTATTCCCTTGGGCTTAATTTGTTATTGTTTTGTTTGCTTGCTTGTTTACTGGCTATTGACCAACTGTATAAGCCAAATACTCTGACTGCAAACTTACATTTAGGCCACATTATAACACTCTTCCTAGAGGAGGGGGTTCTAAGTGTGTGTGTGTGTGTGTGTGTGTGTGTGTGCACATAGATTCTTGTATTCATTCAGTGAATGGGCTCAACAATTTAGAACAAAACTACATACATGATTCAGTCCCCACTCAATCTCATTTCATTCATTTATGTATTCATTTAATAAATCAATATTCTTTATTTTCTAGTTTCCATTAGACTCAATTAATGTCTGATTTATAATCTATAGTTTTAAGTATGTGGCTAGGTCTATTTGCTTTAAATAAAGCCATTTATTTCAAAAGTTTTACTTCAAAGAATATGTTTTTATATAAATGTTTTAATATCTCTCTTGAAAAAAAATGCAATTCCTAAATTAAAGTTATAATTTCCTAACTCTAATTTATCACATGAAACCTTCTTTCCCTATGCTACTGAATTTTGTTCATTATCATTTGCAAAATGTACTTCTGCTATTTTACATATTATAAGCTTTACTTTATATTACACCTACCTCCTTTAAAAGATTGTTGTAGGATAAAGACGAATCAAATGTTTTATTGATGAGCCCCAAGAGAAAGGCTCTTTCAAAATCCACACAGTTTGGAGAAAGCTATTGGCTATGTACCTGCAGCATTATCTTAAATAGCATCACTAATCTTTATAGAGCCAACAAAAAGCAATGTTTTTCATTATTAAGTCTTAGTACTGGGTTTCAGAACTATCAAACCCTGAAGGCAATGCCTCAGGCATTTCCATTGCTGATCATTATTATAAAACTGAGAAGGGCATTACTACTGTTGTGATCACACATTGAATTTACTTTTATTTCTGAAAAGAGAGGGAAAAGAGCATATTAATAGTCTGGCTTCTCTTGGCTTTCCCCCCTGCTGGTATTTAGAGTGCTTAGAAAATAAAATAGCTGCAGATCTGTATCAGGCACAAGAAAGGTATTAAAAAGGATTGCATGCATGTATCTTTCCATTTGCAAGAAAGAGACAAGTTATTATTCAATTATTATGCATTTACCTGAGGCAATCTCAAAAAGAACCTGCTGCCAAGTTTCTTGTCAAGCATTTTCAAAATTTCACTTTTTAAGACTATTTGTAGCATAAAACTTTCAGAATTACAAGAATGTTATTTTTAGTAGGAAACTTTTATAAGCTGATCACTAGAAAAAAAAAGAATAATTTATGAATTGAGGAATTAATAGAGAGAATGTATACAAGAGTGTCTGCATATTTTCTTCCTATAACTGAGGGAAACTGGGGAGAATTGCCAAAAAAATAAAATGTAGCTTCGTCCTCACTTCATTTTCAGCTGTAGACACAGACTAAGAGAACTAAATGTTTCTGATACAGGAGAAGAGAAAATGGAAATATGGACTGGCAATCTTGTTTTTTAAAATTTTAGAAAATGAGAGCATGGGGTTGCTTAAATAATTACATCTCTTGTGATAAAATGCTTTACATTTCTTTCTAATCCCATTGTGGTGCTTTTGCTAATGCTTATCTCACAGCCAAATTCCATGGGAAACACTGGGCAATGTCATCAATTATCTTATAAATTTAAAAACGTTGACTTCTTAGACTCCCAAATATATGACACAAGATCCAAATATTTGTATTCCGGTTCCTGTGTTTTTTCCCAAATATCAAACCTGCATTTACAATTTGATTTCCAAAGTCCCCCAAAACCTAATCCAAACAAAATTAACAAACGCATTATTCATCTTCTGAACCCCACCCTCAGCACACAATCTGTTTTAATTCATCAAGAGTCATAAGCTAGTAACTTTTATCCCCTCTTTCTTTCTGCACATCTGCTTAGTTACCAGATTTCACAAATATTCTCTTGAAAATATCTCTTGGTGTATGACTAACCTCCCCATCCCTTTTGCAATGTCTTAGTTCAGAATTTTATCTGATCCCCCTCCTAAAGTATTGCACAATTTTTAAACTCTTAATACTGCCAACAAATACCTCTTCATTCAAGTTTACTTGCTAGACTACTACTAAAACTCTCAGCTAAAAATGTTCACCTGGCAGCCACCAACTTATTATTAAAATCCTCTGCACATCTCCTCACTGTGAAGCCCATTCCATCTGTTTTATCAGAACTAGTTATCTTCTCCTTTGTTTTGCCACAAAAAAATGTTCAGACTTGTATTCAAATAATTATTTCACATGATTATTATTATTGGCCTATCTTCCTAATTGCTCAATGAGCTTTGAGGTAAATAGAGACCTTACTCAGGTCTCCATTCCCACTTTGTGTGCCCTGCTGGCCTGGAAAAATGTTGCATATCAAGGTTTCTTTCACCCAACTTCTCACACAAAATAAAGGTTTACCAGATACTCAAATCCTGGTGTTCATGGATTTGTAATCAAAAGAAAGGAAGAATCATTATTATAGAAAAATATAATAGAGTAGGGTTTGCCTTTCTTCAGTAAAACAATTTATTTTGCTTGAAGGTGAGAAGCTAACCTAAGAAACATCTTTTTTTAAATATGTTTTTTTTTTGTTTGGTTTTGTTTTTTGGTGTGTGTGGTTTTTTTGTTTGTTTGGTTTTTTTTAGAGAGAGAGGAAGGGAGACGGGTAGAGAGATAGAAACATTGATTGAGAAACTTCATCAATCTGCTGCCTCCTGCACACCCCCTACTGGGGATCAAGCCCACAACCCAGCCAAGTGCCCTGACTTGGAATCTAACCAGTGACCTCTTGGTTCCTGTGTCAACACTCAACCACTGATCCACAGCAGCTGGACCTAGGGAACTTCTCTTAACCATTTCTAGTTTCCTACTTCAGTAAAGAAAGTTCAAAATTGTTTTTATTTAGTAGAAACCAATTGAATTTCTACAACTTTCAGGACATAGATTCATTTAAATTTGAGATTTCCTACCTTGAAATTTGCCTTTAACTTTCATAGTATTAGGATGACTTTACCTTAATCAAATGACAACCTGATCGTACAGTAATTGTTTTTTAAATTCAATAATGTGAAAGTCTCTGAATCAAGTGAAATAAACTTTGGACTATAAAAGCAATAACCATTCTCATTCCTCGCTTTATTGCAATGTAAAAATTACTATCATTATGCTTACTAATCTGCAGAAATAAATATTCATTGAATGATCACATTTCACTTTTATTAGGATTTTTACAATAATAGAGACATCTAAATTTCCCTTTTCATTATGTTCATATCAAACATCTCAGATGAAAATGGGATGAACAATGTGATCAGAGTCGTGAAAATAAAATTATTTAAGTGGAAATTACTATTATTACTGAAAAAGGACCTATCTCTCTTCTGAGATATTCTGAATTCTTTTCTTTTCTCTTCCTCCCCGCCCATCTCTCTCTCTTACCTTCTCTTTCCTTTCTCTCTCTTTCCTTCTCTCCTCCTCACTCCCTTTCCTCTCTCCCTCCTTTTGTCCCTTTCTTTCCTTCTTTTTTTCTCTTTTTGCTGTTTTTCTTCCAATCATCAAGTATATTCATCATCATTTATATCCATCTTAAACTATCATAATCAACAAGATAAAGTCACTTATCTCATAAAGTCTACAAGCTAAGTGACCTCTTTATCTATAAATATGTAAAAGCCAAGCAACCGGAACTACCAGTCGCAATGAAATGCACTGCTGCCCCAACCATCCGTGGCCCCTCCCCCCTGCCAGCCCAGATCTCACCAGTGCATGAATTCATGCACCGGGCCTCTAGTACAACCATATTTTTCTTCACAAGCCCTAATTGGAAATTATTACCTGGATATCCTTGTGCAATTGCATCAAACATAAACTATCTACAGAGTTTAAATCACTTCAAAATCTCTGAATGCTTATGCACTCCTTGGACTTCTTTATTTCTCACATCTACTCACCAAAATAAATTTATCTTACGTTTCTTATTCTTGAGCCTATATACCTGCTTTTGATTACTTCTTCCTTGGCCTTAATATGGTTATTCTCCAAATTCTTCTTTATCTTTATCTGAGTGATCTCTGTAAAATCTAAATTATATCATATTTTAATACCTAATGAAAATGTGAAGTCTTCTACAATGAAACCTGCAGAATATTTGGAGGAAAAATGAAAGATAATCTAAATAAGTGGAGGGATGTATTATACTCAATATTGGACTACTTAATATTATAAAGATGTCAAGTTTCTCAAAATTAATCTATAAATTTAACCAATCTCATTTTAAATCCAAGCTCTGTTTTCTTTCTTTCAAAATTTAACTAGTTAATTCTAAAATTCTTTTGGAAATGAAGGTCAAGAATGACATAGGCAATTTTGAAGAACAAATCTGAAGCACATTTAACACTAAAGATAAGATATATTGTAAAGATATATTAAATAAGACCATTTAGTATTGGTGCAAAGAGAGAAAAACTGACCAATAAAACTGAATAGACAGTTTAAAAACAGACCAGGATGTATGCTATTGCCTTATTTATACAACAATGGTGCTATTACGGAGTTGTGGGGAAAAGAATTTAATTTTTTATTAACCAGGGCAATTGTCTATATTTTCTTCAGACATCTAAATATCAGTGTAAATAAATTAAGAATCCTATTACTGTTATTCTAAGAAAAAGTGTCACTTGATCTGGTATAGAAAATTTAAGAATGAAAGGATATGCTAATATATATATATATGTATATATATATATGTATATATATATATATATATATACATATATATATTAAGCTGAGGTGACTAATAATGGTAAAGTCATTGGCAGAACAAGGAAGTAGGAGGAGAATTATAGGCTTGAAGTAGGAGTTCATTGGTTAGGTTTTGGATGTGTAGATAAACTCATCATTGGCAGTGTGTGTGTTTCACTACTCATCGTTACAATAACAACAAAAATCAAAACAAAACAAAACACAAAAACTAAATGGATCAATTCCAGGAAAAAATTCCCATCTGGAAACCCTTATTTATTCTATAGACTTGTAGAAGATATTCTTTAAAATATATATATATATATATATATATATATATATATATATATATATATATATATATATATTGATTGATTTCAGAGAGGAAGAGAGGGAGAGAGATAGAAGCATCAATGAGAGAGAATCATGGATTGGCTGCCTCCTGCATGCCCCACAATGCCCCACAATTGTGGGGATGAGCCCACAACTAGAGCATGTGTCCTGTTCGGGAATCAGACTGTGACCTCCTAGTTCATAGGTCGATGCTCTACCACTGAGCCATGCCAGACAATGAAAAAAGATATTCATTTTTGTATAATATTTAATGAATATATTATAGAATATATAAATGTGCCGAAAACTTTCAGAATGCTCAATTTAGTTGGAATTACTAAGCTGCTAATTATGTGTAAAGTGCCAACAGAAGATGGACTGGCAAGGGCAAAGTTCTTTATTGCCTTTCAAAACGTCCTTTGCCTGGTCTTTCCTTTCTTATGCCAATGACAATCCATGATATTCTGCCATTTGGTTTTTGTACTCAGCCCAGGAGCGTGCATGCTGCTCAGTACATCACAGACCTTTAAGGATCAATAAGAACATTAAAGTCCATGTGAGACTCTGAAGAAATGAAAAAACCCTGGAGCAAGCACTTGCATCTGTTTCCTGCCTACGGGCAAAACCCGATGAGGCCACCCATTCTTTTGAGCTCTTCGTATCTCTATGAATTGTTCAGAGAAGAAAACAACATTACTTATTTTTTTTCACAAGGCTTCACAGTCTTAAAGCAACACAAAACTCATTTTATTTTACAAACAGCGAAATCCTGTGACAAGAAGGAGACAAATCGGAAGGGTTCTATCCCCTTGGCACCTTGTACTAAACTTCTGCCAGCTCAGATTTAAAGTGCTACTGTTTGCTTTCAAGATAGTGTCATGAAGCACAGGTATTTTAGTGGGAACACTGCCATCATTATATTTTAAAGAAATAAGATGTTGGAGTTTATCTCTGGTACTTTAAGCAAGCCCTTGGATGGTTTAATTACTTGGACTAATATTCACCTTAATTAATCTTTCATGTGACCTGCTGGAGCTGCATCACTGCAGGGAAATGATCCGTTGATAGACTTTGTTGCTATTTTAAATTCTTAAGAAACCTCCACATCCAAGAGAGGCTATCTTTGTCTGAGAGCAGAGGCGTTGAATTTTTTTTTTTTGGCTTTTCTTAATGTCATCCCCATACACTAATCAATACAAACCAAGTGCAGTTTTACATGGAAGAAATATTACCTTCTGCATGAACCTAACATTTCATAAAACTGTGATGTGTCAGAAAGGGAAAGGTATTAGAAGCCTTTTTTAAAAGCCTGATTATTTGATATTTTGAAGATAGCATACTATAGAAGAAAAAGGTTAGATAGCTGAATGTCATGGGTATAGTTACCATCTGAGGGACTTTGGATTGGTGTTTAAACATATCTAAATTCATTGGTGTCATCTCTATGTTTTAATTATCCACAGCTTGATATCCTAAATATATAAAGAATGCTTAAAAACCAGTAAGAGAAGTCAAGTGTTCTAAGGAAAATAAAAAGGATATGAGCTGGCAGTTCACAGAAGAGAGATTCTAAAGGCTAATACGTATACATTTGAAAAAAATTTTTTTCCTCACCATTAACCAGAGAAATCAAAATAAAATGACAACTGGAGATGTTTCATACCATCAGATTTGAAAAATAAAACAAAACATAGAATCAATCGATTCTAGACATTGGTCAAAAGGTTGTAAAACAGGGTCTCTCCCACTTCTTGAGCTCCCCCAGCTATACCAGACAGTAATTTGGCTATATATCGTGAAGGTGAACATTAAAATGCCCTATGACTGAAAAATGATACTTCTAGGTATATGCCCTAAGATAATTCTTGCAAAGGTTACTGAAAAATTTTACTTGTAGGTATATAAGAGAATTCTTACAAAGGTATACGAGTATTTACATAGCAGGCTATGCATTGTAGTAGTGTTTGCAGTATTAAAAATAATTTATGGCTATGGACAGCAATAACAAAAATAATTTATGGTTATTATACATCAGGTAAAATGAAAGACCTAGATTCATTTGTGTCAACATAGATAACTCTAAATTAATAAATTAACCATAAAGAAAGATAAGTTGCATGAGGTAAAATATGACATTATTTATTTAAAACTTTAAAATACAGAAATTAATGTACTATTTATAGATATATATTTATATAGTAAAGCTCAAATATAAATGAACTGAAATCAAACCAAAATCATATTCATTCAACAGGGAAGAGAGAGAAATGGGACTGAGGAATAGAATGGGAGAACTTTAACATTATTTGTTTTGTATTATTTTCCCCTAAATTATACAGGGTTTGACTTAATGTAGCCATTATTAAAAGACATTATGTTATATTTATTAGGAAGAATAAAAACATGAAGCTATTTACATAAGCTTTTAAAAAATATTGTGAGAAATTCTAACATACATCAAAGTATACAGAATAATCATATACCTATCATTCCAGATTGAACAATGGTCAAGTCCTGGTCAATTTGTTACATGTATGTGGCCACTCACTCCCCTCCCTGAATTATTTTTATTCTTTTGAAGCAAATCTCAGTCATCATGTCAAGTAATACACTATTTCATATAAAATATAAAACATTTTATAAGATATTAACATTTGATAGTTCTGAATGGTGACATGGACATTTTTTTACACCAACCCTTGGACATTTCTGTAATTAACTTTATATTAAAAAAAGAAATAATAAAATGCCAATGGGTGTAAAAGAAGAAAGTAAAAGAGAAATAAAATAAATGATAGCCCTTAACTATTTTTTGATCGATTGATTGAGAGAGAGAGAGAGAGAGAGAGAGAGAGAGAGAGAGAGATTCATTGTTCCACCTATCCATGCATCCATTGATTGTCTCCCGCATGTGCCCTGACTGGGGATAGAACCCACAACCCTGGCACATCAGAACAATGTTCCAATCAATTGAGTTACCCAAGGAGGGCTAGCCCTTGACTATTTTAAATCATTTTCTCCAAAGTAATTGTTCACTTCCACCAGTAGGCTTACTGTGAATTCTATTCTTACTTTGAATTCTAAATTATTGTTTTCATCTTTCCTCCAGTTGTAGAATTCTCCTTCCTACAGAGAAAGAAGTAGAATTCAACAAAATGCCATAAGAGAATATTATTATTATTATTATTATTATTATTATTATTATTATTATTTTACAGAAGAGGGAAATGTTGAATGTTTATTGCATTAGAATGATCTTCCTTCAGCAAGATTACTTAAATTTAGGAACCTCCTGGGCTTCTATGCACTTTCAGAAAAGCAATGCATTTATTCTATAAAGCAAAGCTCAGTGTGACATTTTTACTGTTGTCTTTAAACATTAACTTTATAAAGAATATTTTTTGAAGTGTTTTCATCAAGTTCCCCTAAGGACTCCTCAAATAGCCTTTGGCTTCAATAATCTAGAGAAGAAGAGTTTTCTCAGTATTTGGCTTACATAAATGGAGAGAAATTCACACTCAGAGTTTCCAAGGCATGTGTCCACCCTATTTTTGACTGGGAAAAATCCTCCAACTGTTATACAAGTTAGAAATTTAAACTCACCCACACACCATGGGGATTGACCAATGACAAGAAACATAAATTAGAAAATGGTGTAAAGAAATTTATCTTTCTTTCTTTTACACTGCAGTGCACAAATCATTTGCATGTAGGTGTCCAGAACAATTAATTTCACTCAGGTGAGAGAAAAGATAATTAACTAGCAGGAGAAAGCATGGCTGCACAGCACCATTTCCTCTTAAAATAGGAACATACAATCCACATATCAAAGATTAATTTAAAGCCTCTTCTTAAAGGATGTCAATTGAATTTAAGGTAAGAAAATGTTAGAAGTTCAGAACTACTTGCTTAGATTCATGAATGGCATAATTCAATTAACATTTTCTTAATTAAATGTGTTCTTTACAAAATTAAAAAAAAAACACCACAAAGATGTTTGGTAAACAGTTTAGGAAGAACTATAGCCAAAAATATGCCCAGTAATTTCAATAAGCACAAAAATTGAAAGTATGATTTTTGGTACTGTTAAATTCATTATAGACAATATTCTCATCAATTATATTTTAGAAAATTCTGGTATACCTAAAAAACTAGAAAAGTGTCCTCTCAGGAAAGTTAAAGGTCTATCTATCTATCTATCTATCTATCTATCTATCTATCTATCTATCATCTATCTATATTTTATTTTACTGATGACTTCTGATTTAAACACAAAGTTTGTTTTATTTTCTACCAGATTTTAAGTGTTTTCTTCTCAACCCACTCATCCCAAAATCAGGTAGCTACCTCAGTTAAATACAAATCTTAGTGGTTAAGAGCACAGATGCATACTCTTCATTCTTTAGCTGATTGAATTTGGAAGAGCAATATAATCTCCCTAAGTCTGTTTTTTCACCTATAAAAGCAGGATAAAGCGATAACTGTTTTATGCTTACAATGAGAATTAGATGAGATACTGTGAACAAAGTTCTTTTCAATATGCCTGACAATAGTATATATTGATTAAATGACAGCTATTATGATTATTTTTTTAATGAATATGGCTAATGTAAATTATTCTCTACATTTTCCTTGGGTAGAAATGTTGCAATGTTACCAGTGCTATTGATGTTAATATAGTTACTTGCATAATAATATTTTCTTCTGGGGTTAAACTTTTACCAACAAACAGAAAACATCCTACTTTGGACAAAAAAATATCCCGATCTGGGAGTAATAAAACTGGAGTTAAGTGCTTATCTCTTTAGATCTAGAGTTAGCTTTCTTAATCTTGTGTGTTGTTTGGGAGGCATTAAGAGGATAGATTATAACAGACCCTGAGTGTTATGACAATGACAATAGTTTTAAACATTTTCTTAGAGATGTAGTGGGAGTGGGGAGGAAGGTTAGTGGGAAATGAAGGACTTGGGTATGACAGTGAACAATTACTATATTGAAACAATATAGGCCAGAAATGTTTGAGCCTGAGCTAAGACCATGGGAACAAGAAAGGAAAGAATGGTGTCTATATGAATGAGAGAGATACATGGCGTCATATATGTAATGTCAATGGATGTTGTCAATATGTGCCCTGTTGGCTTAAATACATTTCCTTTTGTTACTATACATAAGTGAGCCTAAAGATTAATACAAAACCATAATAATGAAATGCCATGAGATGGGTACTTTTGAAAGTCCTTTTCAATTATATAATGCCATTTAAGTATCACATCAAAGTAGGGAAGTCTGTAGAGAAGGTATTAATCCAATTGTAAAGTGAATGCATAAACTGCGACTCAGAGAACTTAAGCTGTTCATTTATAGAGACCATTTCAAATGCTCAGGTCTTCCAAGTTCTAATCCTCTTTCTAACTGCTGGCCCTGAGGTCACAATGCATAGGCAATCATTCCCCATGATTAAGCTGAACCCTCTATGAGTAGGATTGTCGCACTCACAAGAGGAGCAACCTTCCTAAAAGTCACTGTGTCATTCCGAAAGATTTCAGAGAGCCAGAAAGGTCTGATTTTGCTGCATAGGAAATGCCTCTTGCAGTGGAGTCAAATCAAGATCCCAAGACTTTATAATCAACCCCTTCCCCATAATGACCACTGGCATTGGCTACCTTCCCTAGAATCAGTACTGAGAATGGCTGATTTTTCTTACATGACTGACACATGCTTCAGACCATAGCCAGAGCCGACACTTCTTGGATTGCTGACTCTTTAGTCTTATTGCTCTTTCCCTCTCATTGGCATATTCATGAATGTAGCTGCCAGTGGGCATGCTCCTGAGTCTTTTGCCCACCATTTCCCCCTTCTATTATGGGTGCCCTCATCCCCCATTCTCTTTAAAACTCCATTCATTTTTCAGGTCCTGGCTCAGGTCTCATTGTCTCTGTAAGGCTAATTTCCAGAAACCATCCATAACACTCACAGATCCCAACATTTATTTGACTATAATATTTTCCCACCTGCTCTTAGGAATTTATAAATATATATGTGTGTATTTTCAAAGATCAGAAAATGAGTTATTTTTTAGCTTCCATCAAAGGAACCATATAGTCTTGAAAAGGCTACTTATGTTCTTGCATTGGAGTACTTATTGTTACTGTCATTAATATTTTGACACAAAATTGGATAATATTAATAATACTTAGCAATCAGAACTAAGAATAACACATTTGAAGGTAATTTGCAATACTTTGGCAAGGTATAACATTTCAATATAATTATAAGGTCCTCAAGAATCTCTCATATATTTATGTATTTTCCAGTGTGTCTAAAACAATGTCATTTATGTATCAACTAATCAATAACTATTTGCTGTATGAATATAACTTCAGCTCCCAATTTTCTTTGAAAGTGATACAGTATGTAGGTGTATCCTGCAGTCCAATTGCAAATTTCATCTATAAACTAAAGTTTGAACAATGAAAGAAAATTGAATTAATAAGTACAACTAGAGTTGACACACGGGGTAACATGAATTATTAATACAAGGTTTTCATTTTTCCACAAATTTCTTTCCTTTGATTGTGCCTGGGCTGCAAGTTTTCTTATTAAACTAATAAAGATATAACAAAATATTAGCAATGAATTAGTGTGATTATATTAGGGTAATAAGTAAGTTATTTTACCAAATTAAATGAATATTATAAAAATAGCATAACCAAGATTTATAGGCAGCATTTTATGTCCTCAAGTGTTAACCTGTTTTTTGGTGAAATGATAGTTAGATAAAATAACTGTCAGAAACACACAAAAAGTTAAGCAGTACTTGCAATATAAAACACTGTGCCAACAGACAATGTTTCTAGGAAGGTGTTGCCAGTGGAAATGAGGTCCTTTCACAGGGTCACAAGAAAAACATTTGTGAAAACCCAGGTCTGAGAGGATGAGATGTAGTGGTAAGATTTATTGGAATAGAAATGGAAGGCTGCTCCCAGGTTACCGGTGTCCATCTCTGTTCATCTCACTGTGGCAAAGGTACAATCTTGCCTTCTTCAGGTCTAGAAATAGGGCAAGTGTCCTGAAATTCTGTGCCATGCAAAGCCCAGTCCAGTTCAGCCTCTGTCGCTGTCCGGATAGTCCCTGTTCTAGGCTGCCTGCTGGCTGGCACTGTATTGCCACACCCACGGTTGCACTGAGACCTGCTCTTAGAATTCCTGAGGCTGCCAGACCCGATATGGCTGCTATGGAGAGAGAATGTGTGAAGGCAGGAATGAATGTGTCTTAGGGTGGTAGGGGAAAGGGAGAAACAGAGTTTGCCTTTGTTAAGCTTAGATTATATTATCTTGGGCTTGGTAAGGGCTAGTTTTGAGTGCTCCCACTAATCAATCCATTTTCTAGGTCTTCCAGGGTTCTGTGTTCCATATCCAATTCCCTTCTCAGACTAGGCTTTACCCCTGGACTCTTATTGTGCATGTGCTTACCACCCTATACCCCACCCTTGTGCCATCTTGGTTTCTACTGGGCATGCGCCCAAGATAAATTTCCCTTTATTGTCTTTATTTTTTTATTCCTCTCTCCCATAGTCTGCACAAGTGGACCAGTTGTACCCTGGGGAGATTGGAAAGCTGGTCCTTCCTCCCAAAACTGGGGATAAGGAGTGTTAATTCCTTTAGTGGGGCAAAGCTGTGATCCCCTGGGGAGCCTCTGAATGCTGCAAATTCCTAGTGAATGAAGCAGGCTTATTGTCCAGTTCAGCTCCCTAGTCTATCAGGCTTAATACTATCTGATCCTCTTTGTGTCCTTCCTTTATGAATATCCAGCCACCAAGCCAACAAAGGAGTCCTCATTTAAACACCTCACCACTGAAAAACACTTAAGATATTACCCTTCAGAGTTTTCAAATCTCTGTTCACAGCTTCACTTCTATTTGGAAGCACTTAGAAGTAATGACTTCAAATCCAGAATCCTTTGTAAATTAATGTGGATTCCTTTAGCTTAAAATTTAAAAAGGTTATCAAAGCTTTTGGTTTCTCAGAACTTTTATAGGAAAAATTTATAAAACATAACTACATATAAAATGTGGTGCCAGAGTAGAAATGCAACCCTACCTCACAAAGTTCAAAATCTTACTGACACAATACCCAATATCCATGCACACAAAAATAGAGGACCTCATGTAGCTATAGAGAGCTATAGGCAGGCTTTTAGTTCAAAGGCAAAAGCAGCCTGGGCTATGTCTGGAATCAGAGAATGAACAGGTATGTTTGGATAAGAGAGGATGGGGTTTGCCCAAAATATCCAAATAGATAATAGATATGGAGGACTTCGGAAATGTAAAAGCACAGGTAATAAGCACAAGGTATTATATTAGCAGTTGTGCCTAGGCTTCTTGTTCCAAGAAGTTAAAATTTATCTGGGAAAGGTTATATGAAAAAACATTGTATGTGAAGAAACTCACAGAAGCAATCATCGCATTAGCGACATGCCAATGAGCCTGCAGGACATCTGCTGAGGAATCAGGTCAATGTTTCCAGAATGGACCCCACCCCACTCCTTCCCAGGCCTTGCACTGGCTGCTGTGTTCCTGTGCGTATCTAAGGCTACACTATCCTTAATAAACATTAGCACAAAGGATGTGCATGTGGGGGTGTGGGTTGCAAAGTTTTATTGGCATTCAAGGAGAAAAATGCCAAAGTTCCCTTGCAGCTTTAGAGTGCAGAAATTCCACGTTACCCTGTAGTAATGAAAGAAAACACTTTGGTGACTCTACAAGTTATGTATTGTGAAGCATTTGCCAGGGAGATTTGCACCTATATTAAAGGTACATATTTTTATTGACTTAGAGTTTTAACAAGGAATAACAAATAAAGTAAAAGTGTAATACATTTATAGTCAAGTTAGGAGCGTTCTCTGCATAAGAAAAAGATGAGGCAGAAAGATCTCTGCATAAAGGAGAATATTCCTTTTATCCCTAACAATTCAGTTCAGACACACATAAAATTGGGACTCTTCTTTAGCCTCTGTGTGCCCCGGGCACTGTTCTAGTGTGTTAACATATGTTTAGCGCCTTGAGATCTCCCAATGACTCTATGAGGTAAGTAACTAAAGCAAGTTTACACAGTTAATGAGTGGCAGAGACAAGAGACAAAGTTATGCTTTGTGGTCATGGAGACCTCCTTAACAACCACTGTACTATGAATCATCCAATATACCAACTGCAGTGCTAGTCACTGAGAATTCAGGACTACATAAGACAAGGTTTTTAATTACTAGAAAAAGACAAATACTTATGATATCACTTTTATGTGGAACCTAAAAATGCCAGACTTATAGTAACTTAGAGTAGAATGCTGATTTCTAGAGGCTGGGGACTGAAGGAAATAGGGTGATATTAGCCAAAAGGTAGAAACCTCCAATTATGCTATAAACTAGAGGCCCGGTGGGGTCCCTCAGCCTGGCCTGTGGGGATCGGCTGAAACCAGCAGTCCAACATGCCCTGAGTGATGTAGTAGTGCATGAAGTGGCAGGCTGCCAAGGAGGAGTTGGAGTTCCTGCCAGGCGCCTCACTGCTCCTGCTCATCCTGGCCCTGCTGTGCCTGCCACCACAGCTGCGCTCACCAGCTGTGAGCCCAGCATTTGGCACCTGTGGGTTAGCTGAGCGGCACTCCTGCTGCAGGAGCGCACTGACCACCAGGGGGCAACTCCTGCATTGAGCATCTTCCCCTTGGTGGTCAGTGCATGTCATAGTGAGTTGTCTATCTGTCAACTGATCAAATGGTCGACTGGTCACATAGACTAGAGGCCCAATGCACGAAATTCATACAAGAGTAGGCCTTCCTTCCCCCGACTGCCGGCACTGGCTTCCCTCTGGCACCCGGAACCCCGGCTTCCCTTGCAGCCCTGGCTATGTCCAGAAGGCGGTCCAGTCTAATTAGCATATTATGCTTTAGTTATTATAGATAAGTTTTGGGGATCTAATGTATAGTATGGTGACTATAACTAACAATATTACATTACATATGCTTGAAAATTGCCAATGGACTAGATCTCAAATGTTTCCACCACACACCCAGAAGGTAATTATGTGAGATAATGGAAATGTTTACTAACATTTTGTAGTAATCATTTTGCAATACATACATGTATCAGATCACATGGGACACTTTAATGTTTTATGTTAATTATCTCTCTTTTTTTTTTTAATCCTCAACTGAGGATATTTTCCATTGATTTTTAGAGAGAGGGAAAGACAGAGAGAAATATCAATGTAAGAAAAACACATCAATTGGTTGCCTCCTGCACGAGCCCTGACCAGGGCCTAGGCCGGGGAAGGAGCCTGCAACCGAGGTACGAGCCCTTGACCAGGCCCTTTGGTCTGTAGGCTAACCAAAATAAAAATATTCAAAACTTAAAAAGAATGCATATCAAGCATTCTTATAAACACCTTAGAGTTGTTAATTCATTTAATGTTTATTACAGTGCTGTGCTGTATGTACCAAAGTCATTTTAAAGAGGAGGAAATAGCAGCTCACAACTTACTCAGGGGGATACAATCAGTTTAATTTTACAATAGCCATTTGGTAAAATCTATCCACTGAGACAAACTGGCTAGGGCTATGTTAATTATATCTCAGTAAACCTGGAGGAAAATATTTGTCTGTGGAGATAAGATTTGTTGTGACTTACGTGCCTGAAATGTCTCCTGAACCCCAAACTAATGCCCTCCCCCATCCTCTGCTCCTTTGCTTCTCCATAAGCAAAATACACTTGCTGCCATACTCTGCATTTTAAATCTTACTTATCTCCCAAGACCCCATTTAAATCCCACCTCTTCCTTGAAGCCATCCATGACCCACCTAGCTCATGTTTATTCTTCACTTTTCTTAACCTTAAAGTCACCGTGTGCTATGCTGAAATGTAACTCATTGCCCTGTAGTGAGTTACAAAATTATGCTTTTATTCAATCAAGGAATAACTATTGTATTTAGTATTCAGTAGTAATGAAGAGAATAGCCTTGGAGCTAGACTATGTGGGTTCAAATCCTGGATCTCCTGTACTAATTGTATCACTTTGAATACATTGTGAGCTGCTATTTCCTTGTCTTTAGAATGACTTTGATACATACCTCATAGCATTGTAGTAAACATTAAATGAATTAATAACTCTACAGTGTTTATAAGAATGCCTGACATGCACTTTTTAAGTTTTAGATATTTTTATTTTGTTCCAGCTACTGTAATATATGTATCTCAGTCACTGGGTTAGTGCACAGAGCTTGCAATTTTGTTCTGTTCTTCACAACCAATATTCAAACACTACGCAATATTTTGACTTGAAATGACAGCAAGAATTGATTATATCCTGGAAGGCCGGGGTCCAACCCCAGCGGGTCCAGGGGTCCCCAAAGGTGTGGACGGAGTCGGCGAAGATGGAATGATACAGAGACAGCGTTCGGGTGATCATCATAGCCAGGTTCCTCTAGCCAGGTTCAGTAGCCAGGTTCTAGTCAGGTTCTCCTGCCAATCTCTGTAGTCAGGTTCAGTCCAGGATCCCTTGCCATGTTCTCCCGCTAGGCTCTGTCTCTAGGCTCCGAGGCCAGTCCCTCTCCAGGATCCTCCGGCATGCTCTCTCCAGCGAAGTTCTTCTGTCTCTAGGCTCCGTGTAGGCTCTGTCTTCTTGATTCTGTTCTAAGTTCTGAGTGTTTCTGTCTTGTTACAACTGTATTTATACCAGTTGATTCAATCCTATCAATCTCTATTACAAAGGTTAGGGCGTTTCTTATCTCCATTCCAGGGAGAAAAGATTATGTAGTTTAAGCATGATTGTTCGTAGTTAAAGGGATTAATTACCCGCCTGGCACTTAGTTGAGGGGTTTTATTCCCTCCCTAACTTCAGGGGAAAATCCCTACCTGGGGAAACAACCTTTCTCAGAGAGGAGACCTTGGTTAAAACACATAGTGCCAAGAAGGTGAGCAAACATATTAAGAACAGTATGCCATATATGCCAGGTCCCTTGAAACAGCAAACATGGACCGGCTCCCGGCAAATTCCCCCTTTTTTATTTTTTAAAAGCAGGCATTAAAAAGAAAAACCTCAAACGCTCTCTTGTATCCATTTTAAGAGTAGGATTGGCGCTTTCTGCTATTACCTGAGTCCTGATCTATCACCCCAGGGAGAGCTTGCCAATCCTGCACTTTCCCGGGGTGGAAAGGCTGCAGTGGGGTTAAGGATAAGGCTCCTTGGGCCTACCTTCTCCCATGCCTCTACATTTACCTTTCGGGCACCTTTCCTTCCTCAGAAAAGCATGGACGTATTTCTTGTATAAAATGTTCTGTCTGACTGGGAGTAACCTTAATTCCTCTGCTAACAAGCATATATGTTAAAAGATCAATACGGAGTCTTTTTTCTTTAGACTCAGTATGGCACATCTTCTTAATCTAAAGATCAATACAGAGTCTTCTTTCTTTGGACTCAGTATGGCACATCTTCTCAAACTAAGAATCAATACAGAGTCTTCTTTCTTTGGACTCAGTATGGAACATCTTCTCAATCTAAGTTCTGTACTATCCACCTTCTTACCCTATTTATCCTCTATAGGGGGGTCTGTAGCACCCTGGTGGAATCCTATCCGTCCCGAGTGTGGGGGTTTTCAAGGGGGGGGGGGCTTACCTAAGGGAATCCTGTTCCAGGGATTCCCAAAGGTGTGGACGGAGTCGGCGAAGACTATCCACCCTCTTCCTACGGTGGAGTCCTATCCGTCCCGAGTGCGGGGCGCTTACCTAGGGGTCCCTGTTCGGGCGCCAGAGGCCGGGGTCCAACCCCAGCGGGTCCAGGGGTCCCCAAAGGTGTGGACGGAGTCGGCGAAGATGGAATGATACAGAGACAGCGTTCGGGTGATCATCATAGCCAGGTTCCTCTAGCCAGGTTCAGTAGCCAGGTTCTAGTCAGGTTCTCCTGCCAATCTCTGTAGTCAGGTTCAGTCCAGGATCCCTTGCCATGTTCTCCCGCTAGGCTCTGTCTCTAGGCTCCGAGGCCAGTCCCTCTCCAGGATCCTCCGGCATGCTCTCTCCAGCGAAGTTCTTCTGTCTCTAGGCTCCGTGTAGGCTCTGTCTTCTTGATTCTGTTCTAAGTTCTGAGTGTTTCTGTCTTGTTACAACTGTATTTATACCAGTTGATTCAATCCTATCAATCTCTATTACAAAGGTTAGGGCGTTTCTTATCTCCATTCCAGGGAGAAAAGATTATGTAGTTTAAGCATGATTGTTCGTAGTTAAAGGGATTAATTACCCGCCTGGCACTTAGTTGAGGGGTTTTATTCCCTCCCTAACTTCAGGGGAAAATCCCTACCTGGGGAAACAACCTTTCTCAGAGAGGAGACCTTGGTTAAAACACATAGTGCCAAGAAGGTGAGCAAACATATTAAGAACAGTATGCCATATATGCCAGGTCCCTTGAAACAGCAAACATGGACCGGCTCCCGGCACTGGAACACTGAGTTTTGAGTGAGTACTTTTCCAAATCTATTTATATCTATCTCAGAATTCAGACATTTACATCAAGTAGATCACTAAAATTAATAAGAATTTTTACTTACTGTTTAGTCCTACAATAGCCATTTGGTAAAATCAATGAAACCACACAGTCCTGATTGAGGAAAAGAGCACTCATCAATGCTTTACATAAAATTAGCCTACTAGAGTTATCCATAGATAGAAAGAAACAATGAGTCATGATGATTTTGCTTTTCTCTCCCTTTTAATCAATTGATACAAATAGGGATTTTGCTTTGTACCGGTCCTGAGCAAACTTGATTTGAAAAATCTCAGTTCTATTCCACTATACAGCAAACTGTCAGTTTTTCTGATCTTTCTTCCCTAGTAAACATCGTGCCTGTGCTGTCCAATATGATAGTCACTGTCTAATGTCAGAAGATAAAATGTGGCGTCCAATGAGATGTGCCATCAGTATAAAACACAAGGGTGGTGTGGGCAAAAGTAGGTTTATAGTTTTTCATATGGAAAATAATACAATAATTAATAAATAATAATACAAGAATAAGCTCTGTATTTTGAGTACTCACAACTGTCAACATACTTTTTCCCACCACTGTACATGCCACATTTCTACCATTAGGTATGATCATTAAAAAATAAAAACACCTAACTATCTCATTAATTTTTATATTGGTTGCTTGTTGACTGATAATTCTTGAATATATTGGGTAAAATAAAATATATTAGTAAAATCAAGTTTCTTTATAATTTTCAAATGTGGCTACCAGGAAATCTAGAATTGCATATGTGGCTTGCATCCTATTTATCTGAAGCAGTAGGAGTGGGTCCAGGCAGTCAAAGTGCTTCATCCATATTGAGCCTCCAGCTGGTTTTATGATACAACTAGTGGGCCCGGTGCATGAAATTCATGCACAGGGGTGGGGGGGGGGGTCCCTCAGCCTGGCCTGCACCCTGTCCAATCTGGGATCCCTCTCACAATCCAGAACCACTAGCTCCTAAGTGCTCACCTGCCTGCCTGCCTCATGCCCTCAACTGCTCTCCTGCATGCCTGATGCCCCTAACTGCTTCCCTGCCAGCCTGATGGCCCTAACTGCTCTCCCCTGCTGGCCTGATCCCCCTAACTGCTCTCCCCTCCTTGTCTGATCCCCCTAACTGCCTATCTGCACTTCCCTCCTGGCCTAAACCCCCTAACTGCCTATGTGCTCTCTCTTCCTCTCCACGCCTTCAGACCCTAGCACAGGAGTGCTGAGAGCTCTCCACTGAGGCCCCACCCCTGTCCTGATGCCCCCCTCTAGGCCAGACAGCGCCCCAGGCCTGCACGTGCTTCTGCCGAGGGGGGCGCTGTGGTCCGTCCTGATGCCCCCCTCTAGGCGGGTGGCAACGCAGACCTGAGTGCCTCCACCAGGGAAGCCGCCTCTGGTGGCAGCCTCATGTCCTGGTGGCACAAGTCCCTGCCCCTGTCCCCTCCCACCAGCTCCTGTGCTCATGCACCTTTGACTGGTCATGACTGGGACACCATTAGGACAATTAGCATATTACCTCTTTATATATATAGATGTTTGTCGTTTCTCTCCTCCTCATCCTTCTTAATGCTTATGGACATCAATGGCAGGAAGAATGCATTGGAAAGGTAAATACATATTGAGAAATCATCCAATTTAGTCTACAAACTGTGGGAGAAAGTTTCTTAAACATGTCATGTCATTGTCAAAATGAAAATCCTTCAGTGACTTCCTCTTTTCCTCAGGGTAACATCCAGGGCCCATTATACACCTCACGAGGCTTTACATAACCTGTCCCTGGCCTTTGTTCAGCTTCATCCTTTCCCTCTCCCCACCTGACAGTCAGATCAATCACCTCCATGCAAATTTCTCTCCCAGACTTTTGCACAAGACTGCAATTACCTCTTCCCAATCCCATTTTATGTGATTAACTTTTGTTCATCCTTTGGTTGCTATTTCTTTGGAAAGAATTTTCCTAATTCTTAAAACTCTAAAGTTGAGTTAGACATCTCAAATATATGTTGTAATATCCCTCAGATGTATTGCAATTCTGTATTTTAATTTTATATAAGTAATGCCTTATTTTCAGTGTACATTGATTTTCTTCTCTGTAATGTTTTTGTTATTACTATTTATCTTATAACTGGGAGTTTATACCTTTTGATCACCTTCACCCATTTTGCCCACCCTTAGTCCACACCTCTGGCAACCAACAGTCTATTCTTTGTATCTATGAATTCGGGTTTTGTTTCTTTTCTCAGATTCCACATACAAGTGATATCATAGTATTTATGTTTCTCCATCTGACTTATTTCATGTTGCTTAATACCCTCAAGTTCCTCCTGTAAAATTTTTCAAAGTGCTTATAGTCACTCTGGGCAGGAAATTCATCATTAGATGGGTCTCTCCTAGGCAGTGCACCTTAACCCATAGCACTTCCTAATCATTATGTCAGTCAGTAGCACCTAAGCTCTCTCCTCCTCCCTATATATATGCACACATCCACCACTTTCTCACACCTTTCATAGGGAAGCTAATCACCTCTGGTTTAGACCCACGTGCCTGTGAGCCCCATGAAATCAGGGGACCGTATCTGACTATTTTATTATTGAGTTTTCTGTTCCCAGCATAGTATCTGCCATACAGAAGAGGCTCTCTGTTATTAAAGCATGACTTATCCTAGTATTAGTTTGATAACATGATACACCTCTAGGCATTTTTAATGCAAGGTAGAGAAAGCTCCTTGTATTAAAAAAGAAAGCTCCTTTCTTGTTTAGCAAATATTCAGAGGTGATCATCATCCCAGCCCCTGTAAGTATCTATGAAATGAGAGCTGAAAAACTGTCTTTCCCCTCATAGCTTCTGAATTCTAAGATCTTTTATACATCAAGGTTTACACGGTATATGGGAGCATTTCAAATGACTTTATGCAACATCCAACTCAATTAAAAGTCATTTAAAGTGGTTCAAATATTTAGTTCATGATTATTATTCAACTAGAGGCCCAGTGCATGAAATTCTTGCACTGGTGGGTGGAGGTGTCCCTCAACCGGGCCTGCACCTTCTCGAAATCCGGGACCCCTCGGGGGATGTCTGACTGCTAGTTTAGGCCTGATCCTGCGCGGGATTGGGCCTAAACCAGCAGTTGGACATCCCTCTCTCAATCCAGGACTGCTGGCTCCTAACCACTGGCCTGCCTAACTGCCCCTAACCACTCTGCCTACCTACCTCATTGCCCCTAACTGCTCACCTGCCTGCCTGATGCCCCTAACTGCTCACCTGCCTGCCTGATCACCCCTAACCGCCTCTGCCTCAGCCCCCGCCACCGCAGCTTCATCTGGAAGGACGTCCGGAATGATGTCCAGAAGGTTGTTCAGCTATCTGGTCTAATTAGCATACTACACTTTTATTATTATAGATAAGCATTTTATTACATTAGGATGAATATGTCAGTGCCTAGTTTCTATAAAAGATAATGTTTGTTACTAGATATGAAAATAGTTATAACATTTAAGGAAAAAGGAATAACTGAGCTTAATTTTGTACTTTGCTGACTAATTTATTGCTAACATGTTTCTGTAATCTTCCAATTAGGTCTAGTTCCTGGTTGTTTGTTTTCTCAAGAACTTATGTAGAGGTTCAAGTTAATATTTACGTAGGCTGTCTCATTTCTACCTTCTATGTTTGTCCCAGCATTTCCCCTTTTCTAACCAATGTACCAACGTTGGCAGAGCCCCAACATCAGTTCTACTAATCCCATCTGTATCATTAGAGCTTTTATTGTAAACAGTGAGTTCTGAATCTCAAGCTCTGGCCATTAATGGTGAAAGATAGAGAGTGAAATTCGTATCAGGTCCAGAGATAAAAGCTAGATCCCAGCTTCAACACTGAATATGTAGGCAACTGCTAAAATATTCCGAAAATGGAAGCCAACCACTTGGAATACAACTAAGCGAACAAAATGTCTGTTTTGAAATCCCATCATATGCCACTAAAATCATTTTTTGGGGACTAAAGTTTGAACACAAAGAAACTAAAAATAAGATGTGTGAAAAGTTTTCATTTCAAGGAAGAAAGAAGCTATCGATCTTGGTGGCTGCCATGAGAACAAAAATCAACATCTGCAGAACAGGAGTGATGACTAAATTGTTGTTGTTAGACAGATTTTTAAACCACCTGGCACACCATCTGCACCAAGAATTTGACAAATTGAAAAAACGTGGTGTGCAAATGCGCAAGCTTAGAAGGAAAACAATCTTTCCCCCCAAATTCCATATATAATCCACCACCTGAAAATATTTATTTATGTAGAATTTAAGAATAAACTATTTCAATTCATTCCTACCTTTTTCCCATTACTGTTTTATTTAGATGATTCCAACAAACAGAGTATTCAACCTTGTTGTTCTCAGCCAGAAATATATTTCACCAAGATTCATTGTCTTACTATTCCATTAGTTTCCTAGTCACGGCTCTCCTAATTTTAGCAGTGAATTGTATCTTACTCAAGCTACTTACTAATATATGTGTTTGTCTTTTTTCTCAGATGCACTAAAATATTCTTAGGTCCAATGATCATGTCATTATCTTTGTATACATTCATACAAATATTTACTCATTAGTTGTAAATAGTGCATTCACTGGTAGAAATGCAACTGTAATACATCTATCTAAATAAAATGCAAATATTGCCTACAATGATGCTGCATTTATGTGGAGGAGGGATACTTGAATAAGCAGCTTTAATTAAAAATAGTGAGTGAAAGGAAGGACGGGACAGTGCCTGGTGTGCATTGAGACTGTAGATAATCATTCTCAAGTTTCCATTCTGGAGTACCATGTATGTACCAAGTGTCTATATATGTATGCATGTCTGTACCATGTGTGCCCCATGTATGTACTACCTGAAAAAAAAACATCTTTTAATAGCCACCAGTCCTTTTAAAAACATAATTACTGGCGTCATGAAAGCGAGCATACTTCAGGGACCACGAGAACAATATTATATTAAATATTAAAGTATAGCTGGACACCTGAAGAGACTTCACCATGTTATGAACACTCTGGATCCCTGTTAAATCTTCAGTAAGTGTTTGGACATGAGACTACAATGGACACTGTTGGTGCCTGCCCACATCCCCTTTACCAACCTGGTGCCTCTATCTCTAGCTGCTGTGATGCTGGTTGCTAATGCTCACAGCTGAACTCTCCTCTGGAGAATTTCCCTCAGCCACATGGGACCTGTCTTGCTTGGAGGTGATTGCCCTACTCCCACCATTGGCTGTATCCAATGATTGACTGCCTGACAGCAGAAAACAAATGGCCAGCTTCCTCGCTTGGGATCTTTCCTCTCCATGGTACATGTATGCTCCAGAGCTCCCATGGAAATCAGGCTAAAGCTAGACTCCAGCTAAGACACATATTGGCTTAGCTACTCTCCTTGACCTTTCCAGCTTCCCTGATGCTCTCTCTCCTGAAGGCACTGCCTTAAAAAAAAAACCACACAGATGGACTTGAATCTTTATCTTAGGTTTTTCTTCCTGTATGTCTAGCCCAAGACAGGGGATAAACTAGGTAAAAATACTTGTGTACAACATTTCTAACAATGGAGAATTTACAGTAACCTATTTAGTATCTCAGTCTGCCAGTTTTCTTTAGAAGGGAGAAATTATTATACAGGAAATATAATCTAATTTATCAATATCTGCATAATAAAAGGCCAAGACAACTTCATTAAATAACTTCCCTTTTAAAACACTTCCCTTTAGAAAACATTTGCTGAGCACGAAATAGACTCCATGTCAGATGAAGAAATGATTTGAAAGCATCACTCTCCTTCAATCATTCTTTTAAAGATTATGTAGATCCAGATCTGGCTGGCATAGCTCAGTGGTTGAGCGCTGACCTATGAACCAGGAGTTTATGGTTTGATAACTGGTCCTGGCCCATACCCGGGTTGCCTGCTCAATTCCCAGTGTGGGGCATGCAAGAGGCATCCTATCAATGATTCTCTCTCATCATTGATGTTTCTGTCTCTTTACCTCTGCCTTCCTCTCTGAAATCAATAAAATATTATATAGGTCTGGATAATATGGAAGGATTTCTTAAAAAATAGAGATGCCTGGGCTCTTAAGAGGCCTACAAGTCAGAATAATAAGGAGTGGGTTCTAGGAATGCACATGTAAAATGACAACACCTTTTATAAAAATATATTTTTATTATTGATTTCAGAGAGGGAGAGAGGTAGAAACATCAATGATGAGCCACACCAGCCTGGCAAATGACAACACCTTTACCCATCATCTTAATAAAGATGTAAGTAAAAATAAATGAAAGTGTAGCATGGTGATTAAAGAAAAATTGAATTTATTTAAGGAAAGGGGGTGGGGTTGGGATATCCAAAGGGAAGGGCTGCACAGCACTGAGCCAAGGGGATATTGGGTCGATGATGGCAGCACCAGGAGCTGGAGTGTCATCCTTATGCAGTCACTGGCGGGAAGCTCTCATCCGCAGTGGGTCTTGGGGCTGAGCTGGGCTTGGACTGTGGATGGAATGCAGGTGTGTGATGAGGTGTCTTTAGGACAGTTTCAATTCCTTGTAACGTCTGACTCCTGGTGTCCAAGTTTTTCCTGGTCTTTGTCCTCCTGTGGTAGGAAGCTTATAAGTGGCCATTAAGGATTGTATTGCCCTATAATCCTAATAATAACTACCAACAATCTATACTAATAGTAGCCTAGGGTGGTCATCACACCCTCGCGCCATCACAAGGAGGCTGTGTGCACAGTGGGCACAGGCGGGTGGGCGGGACTTAACCCTGTGTGCTTGGTGTGGAGGCGGGGCCAGCGGCCGCTCCACACAGTGAGGCCTGGGGGTCCTGTGGCTCCACACGCTGTGGAGGCAGGACCCCCAGCTCTGGCCTACCTCTTTGAGGCAATCCATCGAGGAGCCCTGGGGTCCCGGGTCTCACACTATTTCGCGCACTGGGTCGCTAGTATAAAATATAAACAAATGCTTTAATAAACATAATCACATCTGCATGGACAAAGAGAACGCTTTTAATAGAGAAACCTTTTATCAGAACATAAAAGAATAGTACAGATGATTCATAATGTACCCTGAAATGGTTTGGAGGTGAGGGGAGGGAGAATGTGTGTGTGTGTGTGTGTGTGTGTGTGTGTGTGTGTGTGTGAGAGAGAGAGAGGGGGGGGGGGTAAAGAAAATTAGAATATGTATTTTCTGAGAATATATTATAGTTTAAATGTCCAGACCACAGTCCGAAGAGAGGAACATGAAAGCATGGATCTTTGTCTTTTTTATTCAGCAGTGTATTGTGTATATGTAAAATAGTGCCTATATTTATTTCTAAAACATCTGTAGTGTTTCTATAACTATAGATTAGTGACTAATTATAGAGTTTTGTGGCAGGGGGTCCGGTGGGGGTGAGGCCGACGGAGTCCTAACGAAGCATGCCCGACTCCGGAGACCAGTTCAAGACGCAGATCGGACTTTATTGTTTAAGTGCAGTGACATATATAACATTCCGGACCAATCAGAAGTTTACACCATCCTTAGGGCAACCAATGGTAGGAAAGATAGGGTACTATGTAGGGGCTCTAGGGGGCTTACTCAGGTGAGCGCTGCCACTTCCCGGTGTGCCGAGGAAGCTTGTATAGGCGGAGTGCGCTCACGCCATTGCATCTGCCACTGCACTGAGATAAATCTCCTGAGCTCTTCCCACAGAGTTTGACTGCCCTATTGCTAAAATTATCTAACATTATATTGGAAGAAATACCTGGAAATCTGTTCTTTCTTGAGTATGGAGTGGATAGAAAGGTGGAGTAGGAAATAAACTAAAGGAACTGGATCCAGCTAAATGCACAAAGGAAATCCAGTGAGCAGTAGGGTGTTTTGGACTTGGTTCTGTAGAAAGCAAGAAG
The DNA here is from genome assembly GCF_963259705.1 of Myotis daubentonii. NCBI lineage: Eukaryota > Metazoa > Chordata > Mammalia > Chiroptera > Vespertilionidae > Myotis > Myotis daubentonii. Next base: position 81,366,160 of record NC_081847.1, on the reverse strand, counting down.
TCTCCATGTGCCCTGAAGGGGGAAACCTTTTCTGACTGGTAACTTGAGAAGATGAATTGGCACAATATGAGGGAAACATTGTAGAAGAAAGAAAACAGAGAAATCAAAAGTCCATTGCCACAATCACCCAGGTCAGGGGCAAAGAGGACCTGAACAGGAGCTGTGTGCAGCAGTGGCACTGAATCACGGGGCAGCAGGACTGTCTGGATGCATGGGAGGGGCACAGTCGAAAGTGGTACTTTGTTATGGAGAAGTTTGAGGGTTTGTGTTTATGAAAACCGAAGGTAACATGAATTTGGAGCCAGCCCAAAGGGAGATAATGACTTTCTGGAGCTTTGGAACGTTTGAAAGTAGCAGAAACCCTGCATTAGTTTCAGTTTTGATGTGGATAGATGTGAAATACTCCAACAAGGAAGCACTGTTAATTTCCGTTTTCCAGATATTCATACATGTCACTCTAAAGCTAAAGCTAACTAGTAAGGACATTTTATAGTATGGGAGAGCTTTGGAATTCCCAATGTCTTTCTATGAGTGCTATTTTATTTTAATGAGCATCATTAGCCTTCATTTGGGTATGATTTGGAGGATGCCATATGGAGTCAATGACTCTTTAGTGGAACTCTCCTATACCTAGAATCATATAAATACACCAATTATTCCTAATTAAAATACCACCATTCATTACACAGCCTGTAGACCGGTCACATTATTATCCTAGAGCTAATTGGTGGCATTTTGGAAATACATATGCAGAAATGCAGGTACCTGATGTATTGTTAGTTTTTTGTCCTGTTCTTTTTTCCTTTTTCAGAAATGCATGTCTTGCTAATGGACTATTTCAGGACTAAAACAGGAAAGGAACTCTAGATATCTCCTATTTTATTATGCAATATGTAGATAAGCTCTCTTAGCTTGTGTCCATTTTTAACCTGGTGATATGCTTTATTGTTGTACTCCTACTACGTGATCACTTTAAGCTGAGTATCTCATAAAAGTATTACCTAATGCTTCTGTAGGGCAGGCCATCATGACATCTTTATGAATAATGTGGAGATCAATTTAGTCAGCTGAACTAAATTATCCCATTGCTTAAACAACCCTGGTAATCCTCGGATACTTGGAGCCTCCCTTAACACTCACCCCCATCTTACTCCCCCCTGGGCAAAGCACAAATCTTTGGACCTAAACTTTCCTCCATTCCTATTTTAATGGAAGCTACATATTTACTACATGACCCATTCTTTCATGATCTTGACAGATTAATCTTTTGATATGTGGGGGGTTTTTGTTATTAAAAATTAAATGCCAATCATAGAAACAACATTGATTTGGGAGTCAGATGTTTTGACTTCTTATGCTGGTTTTGCCACCTAACGACCAGGAAACTGAATAATTTGTTTAATCTCATTGAAGCAGACTCAGATTCCTCATTGGGGTGAAAGAGGGACTTTTGGTGAAGAGCAAACCTTTTGTTCTCAATCATAGACTAGACCCAATCTTCTTTGGTGTTTTCTTCAAATAAACTTCTTTTATTTTAGAAAAGTTTTAGATTTGTTCAGTGTTTGATTTCATATGAATATTTCCCTTCCTTTAATCTTACTACTTGATGTGAGAGAAAATCTGGTTAAAGTTTATGAAAGAGTGCTTAAGGCAAGGATTTAAAGAGAACTGTTAATTGCACTTAATTTATTTGAGAATAAAGGAAATTGTGCATGCCATTAAGTCAAAGAAATAATGTCCATACCACACACACACACACACACACACACACACACACACACACACGCACACGATAAGAAAAAAAGAAGGAAAAGTTTAAAATCAATATACTGTGTAATTTGCACTAGTAAGATAATTTGCATGTACTTTTGAAATAAAAAAAATTATCATGCCACTTAAATTTCCATTACAGTGATACCTAAAATAAAATCTCTCAGATTTCTAGGTCATTCTTGGGAATAGGTAATAAATGCATGCCATTCAACTTTCCCATTCTTGTCTTGGGAGCTTTGGCATATTGGATTTCAAGAAAATTACAGGCAATCATGCTAAAAAATATAAAAGGATTAGGTACCTTAACTGAGCTGTAAACTAATTTCCTCTACATGGAATAAAATGCAGCAGAACTTGAGTTTTCTTGTTCATGAGTTCTTTTTCCTTTGTCCCAATATCAGCCGGCCATACATGCAGGACCTGGTAAAATTCCGCCATTACTGCTCCTTCTAATAATACCCAGAGCAGATGGACACAGCACTCTCAGAAAGCCCCTTGTTGTTCCGGCGTCACAGGTATCTTCTCAGGCTGTTAGATCAGAACAGTCAGTTGCAGAGACCAGAAAGACTTAAGAAAGAAGAAGGAGAGGAGGGGGAGGGGGAGGCGAAGGAGAAAATAAAGAGGAAAAGGAGGAAAAATAGGACTAGAGAAAATATGGTTAAAATTTTGGGACTTTTTGTCCATCAGTAGATGAATGGATAAAAACATTATGGTACATTTATACCATGGAATACTATGCAGCAGAAAAAAGAAGGATCTCTTATCCTTTGAGACAGCACGGAGGGACCTGGAGAGTATCATGCTAAGTAAAATACTAGTAAGTCAGTCAGAGAAAAATAAGTATCACATGATCTCACTCATATGTGGAATCTAATGAACAAAATAAACTGATAAACAAAATAGATCCAGAGACATAGGAGTATGGAACAGACTGGAATCTCAGAGGGAAGGCAGAGGTGGGTGAGTGAGTGGAAAGAGATCAAAGAACGTGTATGCATATATGCATAACCCATAGACACAGTCAATAAGGTGGTGAAGGCCTGAAGCAGGGGACTGGGGTGGATTAGAAGGGGTCAATGGGAGAAAAAGGGGACATGTGTAATACTTTCAATAATAAAGATTTAATTTTTTAAAAAATTGTCACTTTTGTTCATCCCCTTGTCTTTAGAAGCTCACCCCCTTTTTTTATTCTTTTAGCTTTCATTATGCATTGTATCAGTACCATAAAATACAGCATTTGGGCATATTCAGTTATACAGTAAGTTTATAGTCATGTGTATGGGAAACACAGCATTTATTATTGTATTATCATTTGTTAATTATTGTAATATTTTAACAGAAACAACTGTAAACCTACTTTTGCTCCATTCTGTATAGTTATAACTATGGTTGTTAGAAACAAAATCCAATTTGAATTGAATTAAAGCAATACACTAATAGTAAAAGCAGTGAGAATGATTTATCTTAATCTTCAAGTTTGACACACAGAATGAAAAGGCATAATTATAAGCAGGTTCAGGAGAATAAAAGCAGAAAATGAAAAGCTATCATGAGTCTTTTGACTCTTATTTCTGCCTTTTTCTACATATCTGCTTTTTTTTCCAGCTTCCCCCTGATGACAGCTCTCTGTTGCAGACTTGGTTTCTGGGATGCAGATGTTGAAATAGTTGGGACACAGATATTTATGTGCCTTCATTAGGAAGGAAAGGGGAAAGAAACAGAATTAGGCAGAGGAAGAAGTCTGAGGATGCGCCCAACCAGGACTCCAGCAAACTGGACAGGGAGCTCTGGAGCAGTATGAGCCATCAGATCGGCCCTGTCAGGCTAGAGTGGGCCAATTCATACCCCTTCCTTGCTCGTGCACAGGACATGGGCTGCTTCGTGAAGTGGATAGCATGATTTTTTTATTTTTTTTTCAGAAAAAGGAAGCTCCAGGCCCATGGAGCTGAGCAGGGACTGGCAGGAAGCTCTCTGCTGCCTATATTTGGTTCTAGAAGGCAGGAGTGTCCCATTCCCACTTTTGTATTTCCCACAAGAGTCAGGGCACTTATTCATTAGACACGGAGTCACCATCATCATATGAAGTAGTATACTCAGTAAACTCGCCTGCAGTTGATTCATTTCCAAGGAGAACAAACTTAGACAAAAGTAGGAATTCTTATTATTTGGTTGGGCAAAAGGAAAGGATTTTGGTGAGAAGGAAAATAGAACAGGATACGGAAGAACGTCATGGAACTTCTTTTCCTAGAGAACATTAACAAAAAAAATAATAATTTGTTTTTTAAGAAAATATGTAAAAGACTTAATGTTGGCAATTTACTTTATGCCTTAGTTCTACGGCTAATTAGTTGGGTGGCATTGTTCAAAGAGGTTAGATTCTCTGGGCTCCTGTGTTTTAATCTGTTAAACAAGATATTGGCATAAGATGTCACTTTTATTGTACCATTTCATGAAATCTATAAGAACATAGATGGTGATATATTGGGTGTTTTAGCCATTTATCACTGAAAACTAGATGTATGCCCCAAAGATTACTTGTGTTGTGTTGTGGTGTGTTGTGTGTGTGTGTGTGTGTGTGTGTGTGTGTGTGTGTGTGTTGATTTAGGACTTTTCTTATTATAAAAAATAAAGATTGCATGATAAATGAGTAAAGAATAGAAAAAGAGGAAACAACATTGAGAAGACCAGTTGAAGTAAGCCACTTATGATTGGCCTGGATAAACACAGTAGAAGCATTTTTTGAATCCCTAGGTTTTATGATGGGAAAACTTGAATTGTAATTTTTCCTTTTCCAGGGATTAGCTCCCTGATGGTGGATAGGCCTCTTAACCCTCTGAACAATTTCCCTCACCTTTTACAAGAGGTATGAAAAATATCAAACATATGTATCCCAAGGGAATGTTGTAAAGTTATAATCAGGTAATATATGGGAAAGGGGAGTTATAAACTGTAAAGATTTATACACCCCTTAGGTGACAATGCCTTCAGTCCTAAATAGCCAATCATTTTGGTGTTGGAGAGATGTTAAACCACTAGCAGGTCTGGGTGGGTGGATTGATAAGACCACTTTTCATAATAACATGGGAACCTGGCATGATCTGAGCCATTAACCCACTGAGCAAGAGGTAGGGATGCTAGAAAAATCTAAGTGGCCCTCCAGATCCACATGACAGCTTTTCTAATTTATACCATGCATAGAATGCAGAGTTAGGGTGGGAAGGATATACTTCTGACTTCCAATTTTTCTGCAATGTAGCCCTAACTTGACATGTCCTCTCTGTCCCAAGTCTGCCAGTCCTTACTATTTCTTGATAACAGTTTTTTTACTCCTTAAGATAAAATTCAATTCACCAGAGGAATGAAGTAAAATTTAACTCTTAAAGAAATAAAGCCAGCCATAAAATAAAAGCCTTCTTCAAGCCATAAACTTCATGCAGCCAGCCCTTTCAATTAGAGCTCATTCTAAGCATCCATGTAATTTTCAACTTCGTCTCAGTCATCAGAATTTTTCATGGAGCAGGCATAAACTCAGTAATGGATTAATAGTTCTGTGATTGATAACAGAGTTGTAAAATCATCATTTTATATTACTGCAGTTTATATATAGGAAAGTGTACAATAATCATAAATGATGTTAATGTTTATAATCTCCTCACCTATTACTTAACCTATACTGACCAATTTTGTTTTATGATAGTAAAACCATGGGTAAATTAAATTAGTATAAATAAAAATTTATAAGCTTGCTTTCTCAAGGAAGCCCTTTGCAAAATGAAGATTAATTTTGTGAAGTAAAGGATTGACTCGCAGTTGAAGTGGATTTTTAGAATCATCTATTGGGATTTTAGAAATGAAGTATATCTCAGTTCCTATTAATATACAATCACTTAGAGCTGAGAGGAATAACTGAAATGATCTTATCTAACCTCACTCATTTTTCTGGAGGGTAAATCATAAACCCTGGAAGGTGAGGAGATCTGCCCAAAGCTCACAATATATATATATATTCATTGATTTCAGAGAGGTAGGGAGAAGGAGAGAGAGATAGAAACATCAATGATGAGAGAGAATCATTTACTGGCTACCTCCTGCATGTCCCATCCTGGGGATCAAGCCTGCAACCCAGGCAGGTACCCTTGACCAGAAATAAACCCAGGACCCTCAGTCCATAGCTCGACGCTCTATCCACTGAACCAAACCAGCTAGGGCACACAGCCCTTTCTGAGTAGAACCTGAGCCCGAGCTAATGCTTCTGATGTGAATATTGTGGCCTGAACTCTCCATGCCCTCAGCATGAGCCATCACTTATAAAGGGTTCTGGATTCACCAACACTTATGATGTCACTAGAAAGCATCTTCTGAGTTCTTGGTCCTCCAATATTTTTCCTGGTGCTTTCAATAGTGCAGGATGTTCATATGGATGCCTGTAACCTCAGTCATAGATTCCAAGATTCATAGTTAAAGGAGACTTAGAAGTCACTTATTATAACCCTTTGTTCTACGTGTGACTCCTTCAAATTGATCATAAACCCTGATGAAGCACCTCCAAAGATGGAAATTCACCGCTCTATGTCCCATTATAGTACAGTTTTAAATATTAGTTAGTTATTATTAGTTAGTTATTCATCTGTTTAAAATATTTTGGCTCAAATTTGAAGATATTTGAGGTAGCCATTGTTCTTTCCTGTTCTCCTTTCCAGGTAAACATAAATCAGTGAGGCCATGTGCTGACACATTGTGTCTACTAAACCTCTTTCATCTCCAAATTGATTAGGTCATTCATTCATTCCACAGACATCTGAGAACTTAGACACCAGGAAACAAAAAGATAAATTTATAAATGGCACTGTAATAATAAACTCATAGTCCAGTGAAGGGAAATCTTAAGTAACTAAATACTTGGCAAATTCTGATTTAACTACAACCTAAGTTATGCAACGTAGTTTAGAAACAAATGTTTGAGGGCATGTCCCACAAAGTGGAAACAGGCAAAGGTATCCAAAGTGCATGAACCTTGTTGTACTTGTGGAATAAACTCAAGGATTAGAAACAAAAGGGACACTAAAGGTCACTTCCAATTTGCTAAGTTTAGAGATGAGGAGATGGAATCTCAGAGAAGTGACTTTTCCAATGTTCCACAGGTTCTCTGTGGTAGAACTTGGAAAAATGGGAGACTTTGCTAAGAAACTGGGGTTTTAACATGCCCATCAAGGACCAAGAAGGAATTCAATGACCAACAAGGGGTGGAAAGGTACTTCAGATCAAGGGAATAGCCAGTGCGAGGTCTGGAGGCAAGACACTTCAGGAGTTGTCAGGGTCACGGTGAGCAGTTCAGCATGGTGAAGCCATGCAGCACCAAGGAGGAACATTGCTATTAGTAAAAAGGACATTTAAAAATCTCTAGTGCTCCCTTTGTTATCTAGTTCCAATCTTCTTCAGCCTTCACTGTCAGAGAATTCTTTCCTCTAACTAACCTCCTTTATTTGCTATCATCAATTCGACAGAATTATAGAAAAGAGATGGCTCTAGTTTCTCTTTATTCATTATTTTTGCTAAAACAAATGGATCTTCAGACTCACATGACAGTTTTTCTCATTTGTACCAGATAAAGGATAAGAGAGTAGGAAAGGCGCTGCTTCTTGTCCATTTGCTCTGATAGAGAAATGAGCCTCAGAGGGGGGATCTAAGAAGTCAGGCCTGTGGGAATCACTCCCATTAAGCTTCTTGGGCATATGTGTGGCTGATGTTGCACAGAAACTAAATAAATGCTACCCTCTGCTGTCTCTCATCTGTAAATATGGGAGTAAACTCAGAAGGAATAAAGGTGAAACCCGGTCTGCTTAAAAACAAAATAGTCATGTGAAGCTTTGAAAGCCTATAATTGACCCAGGAGCTAGAACATCTGTACTCTCCAAACAGCCAAAACAAAGAAATGATCTACCAATATTTAAAAGCCATGAGCATTACAGACACTTAGCTCCAAAGTACACCTTCCATTAAAGTGGGAAGAAACCACTTGGATGTGTTATACAGATAAACAATAAAATGTGTGCTTGTGAGTCCCCAGAAGCTTGGACTGGTGACCTATAATTCACCTTCAGGAAGAGCAGATCCGCTCACAGAAAATGGGGTGTCATTGAATAAATGAAACCTTTATAAAAATCAATGTTTCATTTTTTTTCCTAGGGTGTTTTAATTTTTTTAAAAAATAGTTTGACCAAGGCAAAAGAAAGCTAATAGAAGGATGGTGAGAATGATTGAAATCAGTCAATCAAAATATTAATTGAGGGACTGTCACTATATCTTATGGCAGTTCTACGCAGAGTTTATTCATATAACAAATTCTATTTTAAAGCTATTGCAAAAAATTCTAAGTTCAAAGTAACCCTGATATATATCAAGTTTTCCTGATATAAATGGTCTTAAAAATAACTCCTCATTCAATAATGGAGTGTAATTTTATCTTTGTATTTGTAATTGTGTCATTTTATTTTAAAAAAATATGATTACTTTGGTAAAGGGACTGTGGCCACAGAGTGAATTGATGTCTAATGTGAGACTAATTTTAAACTAAGTTCAGAAGGACTTGAAATATGTGGACTCAGGATGGAGAATGTGCCTGAGGACTTGGTGGTTCAGATCAATTCCACCGCAGGTATTGAGTGCTTGGTACTTACAGATCTGTTCTAGGACTCAAAAGTCCAAAAATGAATAAGACACAGCTTCTCCCTGAAGGAAGATGAAGAGAAAGAAGATGTCAATCCATGATGTTGATTAAGGGTTAGCAGATTAAGGGAAATTGGCCTAAGTTTTAGATTTAGGTTTCTTAGAAAAGAATATGTGTGTGCTTACTCGTGAGGAATGACTGAAGTTATCCAACTGGAGTAAAGCAAGAACATTCTTCTTAAGGAGAAGAAATGAAATCACCAAAACATAAAGCATAAAATAAAAATATAGGCATAGCTTAATAGTATTTAAACACAAATTGCAGGATAGAATGTGGCTAGAAAAATAGGTCAAAGTCTGCTTTTACATGGGGAGCTTTGTTTATCCTGATAAGAACCTGCAGAGGGGCTTAAAACAGAAGAGGAATAGAGAAATATGGTTAGATTTTAGTTTTATCCATATCTTTATAAAAGCCTAAGTGACCAGCTGACCAGCCAGTAGCTATGACACACAATGACCACCAGGGGGCAGATGGTCAATGCACAGGCATGGAAACATGGAACAGACTGATGAATCTCAAAGGGTAGCAGGGTGGGGGAGGGTGGGAAGAGATTAACCAAAAATCTTATATCATACTAGAGGCCTGGCCTGCAGGGATCTGGCCTGGCTGGGAGGGATTGGGCCGAAAACTGGCTCTCTGACAGCCTTTGGAAGGTCCCAGATTGTGAGAGGGTGCAGGCCAGGCCGAGGAACCCTACCAGTGCACAAATCTGTGCACTGGGCCTCTAATATATATGATAGTGCTCATGAACAAGTCTCCTGTGGAACAAAACAATAGCTGAACTAAAACACACGCTTGGTGTGTTGGATCTATGCTGAAATGAGAATGACAAAAAACTAGTTCATCAAAGGGTTTGTAGACCAGCAGCAATGTTGTCAAAATCAAAGCCACAAGGTATGTTATGGTGACAGCAATGTATGTTGTTATTGCTTTAATCACCTAATCTTCACCTCCTTGGCAAGGGAAGGATTCCTGACCTCCAGTTATGGGGATGGCTTAATGGAGACATATGACATTGGGAAGATGAGGTAAATAGCAATTTATTAGTCACATGTACTCATAGTCCAGGGAGGAGGACACTGCACACCACACACAGCCCTACTGGAGTCACACTCAGGAACAAAGTGAACAACCAGGGGCTGTGGGAGGTGGGTTTTGCAGTATGAAGAAGGTTGCTTCCCTTGTTCCTGTGGGAATACTGATTAGCTTGTTTGAAACAATTCTACGGACTGGCAGGAAATGGAACCAACTCCTCAGGATAAGCAGGAACTGTGCCTGGTCTTCATTAGTTAAGACATAAATGAGAGATGAAGGAGAGAAAAACAGTGATGATTACTCTACAAGGAGAAGCTAAATATAGTAAAGAGAAAAACAAACTTAAGTGGAAAAATAAAGTTAACCTTAAGAGTAGTGTGGAACTTTTAAATATGGAAGATATTTAAACATATTTTACAGAGAGGGCACCAGCAGGGAGAAAGAAATTAAAGCTTTCTAAAAAGAGAAATTGATAGAAAAATGTCTCTGTATTAGTCCAGGCTGAACAAGAAAAAAAACAGAAGGGAAATAAGAAGAGAAAAAGAATGAAAAATCTAGGGGTTCTTTGGAGGGAAGAAAAGGCATGGCAAAGGCATTGGAGTGCTGAGAAGACAGCAGAGCAGTTGGTGTGGGAGTAAGGGCAGGGGCAGGAACAATATAAACCGGAGAGCAAATATTAGAAGGTTAGAGGTAAAAATTTTGGAGATAGTAGAGTTCTCAACAGATTTTCTACTATTTCCTAAAAGTCCAAAAGGATTGTTTTCTTTCTTTCCTATCTTTGAGTTGTTACATAAATCAATTTCTGTCATTTTTGTGGTCTAGTTCCCGTCTGGCATACTGTACCTGAGGGCCTTTGGACTGGTGTCTTCTCTAGGTGATAACATCTAGGCTAAATACAAAATAGGGGTCTGGATTCAAATGAAAGTATGATTTGAATGATATAACAAAATGGATCCCTCACTTTTTCAGACTTTATTTTATCTGTCTGAAATTCCAATGTCTTTTATAGATTTTGAAATTGAGCTCTAGGAATTATGCTAAATATATACGCATTGAGTCTGAGCAACAGGAGTATCAGCCCCTGTTCTCATGGGGTCAATTTATTTTCCAAATGGATCACACAATGAAATTGGGTTCAGAAACTAGAACAATGCTACTTGAACTGTGGGTCCACTTGTCACCAGATGGGGACGGGGCCTAGAGCTGGTCTTCCTCTGGTGGGCCTGTAATGTGAGAGTTATTAACTTTGTGCAGGACAGATTTCACAATGAGAGTCCAAGTGACTTTGAGAGCTCGTTTACTAAAGCTGGGACAGTGAAAGAAAGAAAGGGCTTAGAGTAGAAAAAGCAACAGAAAGGAACGTAGGCCATGCTCTGCTTTGGCTCCATAGAAATGTTATAGGAAAGAAGTGAGCCAGGGAGGGGCTGCTGTTGGCTCACTTGGAAGTAGAAGTCACAGTGACAAAAGTGAGCCAAGATGGGGCTCATTGGAAAGTCAGAGAAAAAGGGGGCCTTGGAGACAGGTTCAGGGGGTTAGCCTGGGATGAGCTGATGCTGCCTGATGCTCCCCTGGTTACAAGTCTTGAGGGGACCTTTACAGTTTAGGAGAAAGAAAGTAAAATGTTCATACCTGAGAAAAGACATAGGCATGCTCCAGAGAGCCTGGGCTGGCATCCTGTTTCTTGGGGATTTTTATCTCTCTTTTGTGGGCAGGGATCCCATAAAAGCGGTTTCAGAGGAGGGTGTTAACAGAATATTCATTAGTTTTTCAGGTGTGTCCTTCAATATGTTGACTTATCAAACTGGAGTTTGGGATATTCTCTGGTCAGCCTCACTCCTTTACTTTTATCTTGGCTTTGTCTTGCTTTAAAAGGGGCTTTTGTTATTTTTTCTCCTGACTTTATCTGTCCCTGGGTTTGGCTCGGCACAAATGGCACTAATTGGGTCTCTGTTCCCTGCCTTCCCATCAATGCTGACTTAAGCTTTTTTTTTTTTTTTTCCTGTGGTTAGGGAGGAGAGGTATAAGCCATTTACTCTTCTATGTCCTTGGTTAAGGAAGATAAGGCCTTGCGATTAACTAGCTTACTATAAATTGTCTAATTGTTTGGCCTTGTTTAATTATCTTGTCACAGTTTCCTCATTCCACTTGCCAAGGATTTTTTCTAGCTTTTTAAAAATATGTATTTTTATTAATTTAAGAGAGGTAGGGAGAGGGAAAGATATCAACATCAGTGATGAGAGAGAATCATTGATTAGCTGCCTCCTGCACACCCCCTAGTAAGGATGGAGCCCACAACCTGGGCATGTGCCCTGACCAAGAATCAAACCATGACCTCCCGGTTCACAGGTCAAAGCTCAACCACTGAGCAACACCGGCCAGGCTCCTAGCTTCTTATAATCCTGCCTTACATGGACCTATGTCAGCTTAGGAACTGTTTGATATCAGCTGGCAATGAATAATGAAATTGAGTGAGTGTATAGAAATGTTTGGACCAATCTGTAAGATTAAGTTTATGTCTGCTCAATATAATAATTAAAAATGAGTCTTGATTGCCTTTTGTTTATCCTTGTTGTATCTGTATTTCATTGTTTGATAAGTTTCTTTTCTTTTTCTTTCTGCTTTTATTTTATTTATTTCTTAGAGAGAGGGGGGGGAAGGGAGAGGGAGAAAGAGAAACATTGATCCACTGCCTCCTACACTCCCCCAAAACTGGGCATGTGTCCTGACTGGGAATTGAACCAGGGACCTTTTGATGAATGGATAATGCTCAACCAGATGAGTCACACTGGCCAGGGGTATATAAGTATATTTTTATTGTTTTTTTCTAAAACTAGCACTTATAACATATTGTGAAAAAAATAAATCACAGGTAAGGTATTTTGAGAAGCACTGCCTTCTCACCAGTTTCAGACAGCTTTTAGGTAAGAAACAGACATTGCTTTCAGGATTGCAGGGTTTATTTATATCCTGTTCCCTCTCCCATACTTCACATAATATAGGCCCCCCACCCCCACCCATAATGCCAGGGAATCTGCATTTGCACCAGCCCTTGATTGGTATAGGATTTTGTAAGTAATAACACCGATATAAAGTGAAACCTTTGAGGCCACTTTTCTTAAACTCCAGATAAGGAACTCAGAAAAATATTCCATTTTTATAGCTAATTTCACTATCAACTCAAAATACAGTTACCTACTAAGACTAAGGAACTTAGATATCATCAAGTTTCAGGCTGAATTTTGAATATAAGTTAGCTTCCAGTTGTATATGAAGTCTTTAAAAAACCTTCTTTATGAGGCATACAAATGCAAGTAAAGTGATTGCAAACAAAGTATCATTAAGCCCCAGCAAATATAAATGGATTTGAATTGGATTACTGTACTCTGAACATATTATCATGCAAAAACTATTAGCATTTATTTTTATTCCTTCAAATGCAGTACTATTACTGTTAGGTAGAATGAATAAGACTACCTTTCAATTTTAGAAACCTCTGGGACAATTGAGTCAACAAGCCAGGTTTCAATTCTCTCAGGCATGTAATATACTCAAGCAATAAATGTATAAACATGATTTAACTTCAGGGCACAATGTTACATGGAAACACAATGAGACAAATACTCTATGCTGAAAAGAGAAGCAGGCACAGCACACAAGAAAACAATGCCTCCTTGTTGTTTGGTCCATGGGCTTTGGAGAAATCTCAAATTAATTCTCTAGGTGGCAGCAGCATTCTAAAGACTTTGGTTCAGGAAAAAGAATGTCTGCCTTTGCCCAGAGAAACTCAAAGACAAAACCAATTTTGAAAACCAAGCTTTATTTCTTTTATGTTTATGAGACATTAGAATTTCTTCACTGCACAAAAATATATTAGGATTTTTAAAAAATCAATTGAATACTATAACGCAGAGCCAATGCCCACAACAAAATAGTAGCAATTCAACCAGGTCAGGTCTTCTACTTTGGAAAAGTAGACAGTTGTCAAATATTTTATTTCATGCAAAGAAGGGAGGTACAAGGGAATGTAAATCTCTTCTCCACATGATTCTATGTGCCTGAAATTGAGCTGTAAAAATCCTAATCATTTTCTTCAAGGCCTTGATCACATACATTTCTTCAGATAACTTAGCATTTAACAGTCTAGATACGTGTCTATAATTTTAGAGGTGTGAGATGCATTGAAGTTCTTATCTTGTTGTCCTCTCATTTCTTTCTTCTCCCTCTTTCTTACATCATTATTTGCTACTCCTCTTTTCCTGTCTTTTTTGGTGTTCTAAGCCACATCCACAATTTTAAATCCATATATACTGGGCAGACAGAAAATATTTGGAATTTTATAAATCCACAAGAAAAATATTTTTTGCAGGTGCTTTTCCTAGTGAAGGGGACTGGGCAAAAAATAGAATTTATTTCAGAGCTATATGTTAGTTTTTAAAAGGAATAAATGATCTTCATATTGAAAGATAACGTCTGGAGCTATTTTATAAGGAAGTAAAATATGATTCAAAAATATGATTCAATGTGGCCCTAACTGGTTTGGCTCAGTAGGTAGAGCATTGGCCTGCAGATTGAAGAGTCCCAGGTTTGATTCCGGTCAAGGGCATGTACCTTGGTTGTGGGCACATCCCCAGTAGGGAGTGTGCAGGAGGCAGCTGATCGATGTTTCTCATCGGTGTTTCTAACTCTATCCCTCTCCCTTCCTCTCTGTAAAAAGTCAATAATATATATATATTTTTTAAAAAAATTAGAAATATATAATAAATTAAGATAATTTTAAATTTCCATGGGCATTCTGGGAAGTATAGTTTTAGGTGCCCAGACCTCAAGTAAGAAGGAAGGTGAGAGAAAGTTCCTGCAAAGGGAGGGACCAGGTCCTTGTTACATGGCAGTAGGGTACATCTAAGGAAACATGCCAGTGACACAAATCTAGTGCTAGGCATGGACAAGGGCATTGTGAACATTTCAAGAGGAAAATGCTTCTCTTACAGCAGCTCTGCCTAAAATATCCAAACTTACTGTTGGGGTCAATGGGGAAAAGAGGGGACATATGTAATACTTTCAACAATAACGATTAAACAAACAAACAAACAAAAACTTACTTTTGGATTTCATTCCAACCAGTTCTAACATGCTAAAACTAGTATTGGACCATGAACTTTGACCCTGAGACACCAGAGCCGCACTGGAACTAACTGAATATTTTCCTGACCAGGGAAAAAAAGAAATGATTTTGTCTCTTTGAACCCTACCAATGTTTAAGGACCTGACTAAAGTCCTTCCATTTCCATGAAGCCTTTTAGAGCTTGTCCTTAATCATTTCTCATATCGCCCCAAGTCCTGGCTTTAATCACAGGTGCCATTTATTTGGAGACTAACTATAGACTATCTGGTAGCCACCCTTGACTTGTGATTCTGTGTTGTAATTTAGCTTTCTATTGGCTTTTCTCAAATTCACGCCATGTGAGGGTATTTCTTTTACTCATCTTTATATTTTCCTCAATGACTAACATGGTCCAACTGTTCAGTTTAGAAAAATTTTGTTGAGCACCTATGATGAAGCTGCCTTCGTTGTAGGCTCAGCGTATATCACAGAGCTACTGGGTTATACATTTGGACATTATAACCTGTGAATCTCAGCAGCTTAAAACCACAGAGGTTTATTTCTCATTGAAGCAACTTGTCTGTCACGGGTTGTCTGGGCATCCTGCTTGGTCATGGATGCAGGCTTCCAGTGCAGGCACCATCCAGAACATAGCTATCACCTGGACACAGAGAAAGAAATGATGCTAAGTCTCACAGTAACTTTAAATGTTTTCCACCTGGAAGTGATACTCACATTTGGACCGGCAAAACAAGTCATGTGGTCAAACCTTATATCAAGGGTGTAGAGAAGCGCAGTCATACCATATGCCCTGGAAAAGAGCTGGGAACACTTGAGAAAAACACAACCACACATGATTATCCAATTATTTACATTTATAACATCTAATATAAATTTTGCACATAGACTATTGAAACATGTCATATCTATCCAATCACCCAGCATTTAATTAAGTATTCTGTATATTTTCCTCCTTCTAATTATGGAATGTGTATTAGACTTGCTAATAGTGAAGCATGGCTGCATCATAGTCCCAGCTTATTCCTTCATAATATGCCACAAACAGTTAAGCCTCATAGTTAAGCACTCATCAAAGCTGAATGACAATTAAGAAGCATTGAATTTAATTATTTCACTGTCTAGTTCCTGGAAAGCAGAACCAGTTAAAACAGAAAAGAAAAATAATTTAGTGCTGGTAATAATCTTCTTAAACTTGTGTTGAAAGGTTACTTTAAAAAATATGTGACTTTGTTTCAAACATATGCTACCTAAAACATGGGCTCGAGGCAATGTTTATACTGTAATTAATATTCAGAATAATGTAAAATACATTAACTGCACTAACAGCCATCAAATTCAAAGGCTTTGGGGCAATCCTCAGCACCTGAGTGCCTGTAGGAAGAGAAAACCTTGACATCTGCATTTAATTGGAAATCGCCTGTTGCTTTTGTTCCATAAAAAGTAATTTTATAAGACATCTGTGTTAGGGGAGAAAGGCAAAAGCAAAGCTCCAATAAAAGCAGAACCTGCAGGCGTTGCTTTCCCCACATAGATATTGGTTCTGTAAATCCAGTCTTGCCTTGTAAAGTTAATGACGCTCCTCCAAGCCTTTAAAACGAATACAATGTGGAATCCACATAACTAGGGAAATAAATGGAGGTTAACTGTACCCTGGGCTTATTATACTTGCTATGCTAATAGTCCCATAAAAACTTGGGCTAAGTGAACAGAGATATTAAACATTTTATTATATACTAGGGCTACTGTGAACTGGGCAGTACAGTTAGGTCACCGCATAGAAGGTCCTTGTGAAAAGGAAGGAAAAGGAATAATCCCAGAAATAATATAAGGTAGGGGAAAAACCATGAAAGCTCTAGTTGGACATTCAATATCAGGGTAATTTAGGAGAGAGGAACAAGGAATCGGACAGAGAAAAGAAAGGGGGAGTGGGAGAAAGTGTGCAATGATAAGCTGTGGACCTTCTTTGTAATAGATAAAGTCACCTGTGTATGTGTGTGTCTGTGTGTGTGTGTGTGTGTGTGTGTCTCAAAAATATTTTTTAATGAAGTATATCATATCTACACTAAAGAACCCAAATACTAAATGTACAACTCAAGGCATCTTTCAAAAAGGTAAATCGCCTACGTATTTACCACCCTCACAAAGATTCAGAACATTTCCAGAACCCTAAATGCTCTCTAATTTATTGCCTCCACAATTCACTACAATCTCCCATATTATGTTGATATATTTTAACTTCTATCTCCAGAGATTGCTTTTAGCTATATTTGAACTTTCATAAAAATAGAATTTTATGAAATGTACTCTTTTGTGTCTAGTTGGGTGTTTTGTTTTTTTTTACCTCAACCGTATGTTTTGAGTTTCATTCACACTGTTTTAAGTAGTTGTCATTTTTTCAACACTCTATCATATTCTGTTTCATGAATATACTAAAAATTATTCATTCTAGTGTCCATGGACATTAGGGTTGGTTCTGATTTGAGGCTATTATGAATTTTGCTGCTACCTAACTTCTTGGATATGTCTTCTAAGACACAAGGTTCACCCTTCAAGGTTCACCCTTGAATAACCCGGGTTTGAAGTCCGCTGATCTACTTATATGTGGATTATTTCAATAAATATAATAAATGTATTTTCTCTTTTTTATGATGTTCTAAATAAAATTTTCTTTCCTCTAACTTAACTTATTATAAGAATACAGTATATTACATATGTTAACAATATGTGCTAACTGACTGTTTATGTTATTGATAAAGTAGGCTATTAGTAGGGAAGTTTTAGGGAGGGGAGTCAGAAGACAGAGTATGGGTTGTATTAAGAAGAGGGTCATCTTTCTTGTTTTTCATATTACTTTGGATTCATCCTTCTAGGTTCACAACTAAAACTCTGAAGTGTTTACTTGGACCTTTTCACTTGGTGGGAACTTGAATCTAATTTTTTATCTTCCCAGAACAAGATTGCCATATTCTCTATGTAGGGCTTCAGTGGCTACTTGCTGTTGGGTTTCAATGTGTTCTGTTCTGTGTGCTCAGCTTAGGAGTCCCGGAATGCCCAGAGAGAACAGTGTGCACAGAATGCTGGGCTCTGTAGCTCTTTTCCCAGGGATCTTGGCCTCTCAAGTTCTGATTTCTTAGTAGCTCTGAACTCCAATTTTGGGTGTGATTTCTGTGTTCTTCATTTTACCTGCAGGAAATTGGCAGATGTCCCAAGAAGCAGCAGTAGAGAACTCAGGGTTCACTTTAATGCATTTCCTGTCTCTCTCTCTTGGAGCATAGTTTCTCCAGTCCTGAATCCTTCGGCTCTTCTCTGGTGCTCCTGAGCAGCTTTTACAGTTGTTCTCAGTGGAAACGCTAGTTTGATACCAGCTATTCTGATAACAGCCAACAACAGAAGTCTCCTCTCTTCTTTTATAAAGGTAACACCAGTTAACAAGAATATTGGCCCTGTTACATTCCAACATATTGCAGAAATGTCTCCATAAAAGTGTCAAGAATAAGGGTGTATTTGGTATACTGTGCCTATAAATGTCATGAATTATTATTCAATTATTTAATTATTTCACAGTAATCCTTGTCCCAGGAGATATATCAGAAAAAATTATCTTTTTTTTCCCTTTTAATCCTCACCCAGGATATTTCTCCATTGAGAGTGGAAGGGAGGGGGAGAGACAGAGAGAGAGAGAAACATCAATGTGAGAGAGACACATTGATTGGCTGCCTCCCACATGCATCCCAACCATCCCCTGCAACTGAGGTACATAACTGGAATCAAACCAGGGGCCCTTTAGTTCACTCTATCCACTGAGCCAAACAAGCTAGAGCCAGAAAAATTATCATTTTTACAGTAATCAATGTTGTAATCGAAGCAATTAATGTTATGTATTTTTTCTACTGCCTAGATATTAACCAGTAATGCACTTTACTATTCTTTTCTTGCTTGCTAACAATGACAGGAGCAAGATAAAAATATATTGGAACTCCTAGTAGTAACCAGGTACTATTTTTGTTACAATTATTGAATTCTATCAACACTAATAAAAGAGAAAAATGATAATTGGCGTACAAGCTACCCTTTTCATTGGCTAATCAGGGCTATATGCAAATTAACTGCCAACTAAGATTGGCAGTTAACTGCCAACAAGATGGCGGTTAATTTGCATATGTAGGCACAATGCAGGGAGGTGAAAGGGAAAGCAGGAAGAAGCCCCCTGCCACTGACAGTGATCAGAAACCCAGGGGGGAGCTAAGAGCTGGGGGGCAGGGCAAAGGCGGCCCTGGGGCCGCCTTTGCCCTGCCCCCCAGCCATGATCAGAGAATCAGGTGCCTTTTCCGCCCTGGCCAGTGATAGCAGGAAGTAGGGGTGGAGCCAGAGATGGGAGCTGGGCACGGTCGAAGCTGGCAGTCCCAGGAGCTAGGGGTCCCTTGCCTGGGCCTAAAGCGAAGCCCACAATCGCGGGGCCGCTGCAGCTGCGGGTCCCTGCTGCCCGGGCTGGACGCCTCAGCCAGAGGCGTCAGGCCTGGGCAAGGGGCCGATCCTGCGATTGGAGGGTGATGGGGGTCAACTCCTGAGGGCTCCCAGTATGTGAGAGGGGGCAGGCTGGGCTGAGGGACACTCCCCCCCCCACACACCCAGTGCACGAATTTCGTGCACCGGGCCCCTAGTGGAAATATAAAAACGGACCTAATCAATGGTCTCATCCATGTTAGCTCAAGTATTATGAATCACTATCAGAACAGAAACCTCTGAGACCTTTCTCAACAAAACCATGAATGAAGGAACAGGATGGGGAGTCAATATGAATCTACTCAGCCCACCAAAATAGATCTCCTTTTACTGATGTAGATTTCACTTTTAAAAATAAATGTCTCCTCTTGCTTAAGTTGCACTTAACAATTTTCTTATTTTAGTTTTAGATAAAATTACAAAGAGAAAAACAATTTTATGAGGCCTAGAAGGGAAAATATAGTTTACATATAATTTAGGAGTCAGACCAAGTAAAACTCACTGGCCAAATAGAACCTGTGTCTGTAATTAAGTTTTATGGAGCACAGCTACATTCATTTGTTTGCATACTGTGTATGGCTGCTTTCACAATATAGCTATAGGATTGAGTAGTTATGATAGCGACGCTGTGCAGCCTGCAAAGCAAAAAATACTTCCTATTCACAAAGAACTTTTACTGACCCATAAAATAGATACTAATACTGAACCTTAATTCTCTAGTTTAAAGATAAGAAACAGATACCACAGGGAAATTGTGGAGACAGAATTCCTATGTATGAGAGGAATAGTCAAACACCAAAATGCAATACTCCAACACAGAAGAATCTGAACCTCATGAACACTTTTCTGGTAGGTCAACCATTAAAATCATTATTTTTAATGGGGTTGTCATGATGATTAATAAAATATTACCTGTCAAATGCATAGGACATTGTTCAATAGAGTAAATGCTCAATGACTTCTTATTATTGCCTGTTTCTCAAAATCTCAGAGGAAGCAAAAGAAACATTTTAGGTAAAGAGATAATAAAGCATTTTAATCAATGAACTTTGACTTAGAGACAATTCTCATCTATCATGCTATCTACAGATATCAAAAACCTTTGCTTTCTAAGCCCCATTTTAAGATTCTTAATGACCAATGGATAAGCATTAACATCCTTTCACTCTTCAGATCTAGCAGGAAATGAATTCTTTTGCAAAAGAATTTCTCTTAAGACACACAATTAGGTTTAAATATAATCTAATTATAACAACTTAATAATTTTAATTTCATAGAATTTGACATCTGTAAGAAAACTGAGTAAGTATTCCAAAATTTCCTCCATGCATCTGAAAATGTAAAAGCCGAGAGCCAAAGATAATGAGTAAGTCTTTTCCCATGGATAATTAAGGAGCTGGGGTCATAACTGGGCATACGACACAAGTCACATGATTCTTAGGCCGTCACTTTCTCTTCTGTCTCTGACTCTCCTAGTAATGCAGCAAATTTTTCAAGATTTATTTTTCTCTTTGTTTTTGATAATCATTTTTTTTTGTTTTAACCAATTACCCCTGAGATTCGTGAGGATAGTGTTTAGAAGCATACAATTATGTTTTGATTGCTGTTTGTTTGTTTGAATCCAATAATGCTTTTAAGTCTTTCAAAATTCAACATTTCCATTCCAATTGGCTTAGCTCTTAATTGACAACAATTATTCATTTGTATTCAGAGAAGCTAAAATAAGAGATGTGATTGAATTCTTCATTGCAATGACATGGCATTCATTTGATCATTCCTAAGTACTTTTTTTCTCTTTTACATGGGATTCCTATAAGGGTTCTGTGAGGATTAATGATAAAATGTAGTACAGGATAGTGAAGGCTGAGGAGCAAATTACCATGCAAATATAAAATATTACTAGTTTAAAGCTCAGATGCTTGATAACTGAGTTAGTTTATACAAGTTTCTCAGCAAAATGAGGAATCCAATTTATTCTTCTTGTGGACCACTGGTTAACTTCACTATTCTCCATGGTCACAGAGCACTGGCCTTCTAGAATGGAACTTTCCATCTTAGAGACACATTCTTTTGTATCTAAGGGACCATAAGTAGGAGCTGTTTGTCAGGTTATGCATACCTACAAAGGAGCAGGTGATACATACTGCAATTTAGGTTGAGCAGAGTACAGTTTTACATTCTTACCCTATGACTCTATCCCACTATTTAGTCAAGAGCACATGACATAAAGATCCAGAATGAGTTCTGGAGTCAGATTGCCTGGGTTTGAAGTCCAGCTACTACTTGCTTAATTAGTGGCAGTGGAGAAATCATTAATAGAGGGACAATTTATCTCATGTATCCATCAGTAACTACCCAGGAGAGTTCATCAGGCACTTAGCCAGTCCCTGAAATATAATAATCACTCAGAAAATGTTAGTTATAATGATGATGGTTATTGTCAATGTTACTGTTATTAATAAGTCCACCTTTGCCATTTCTTCTATTATGGAATCGTACAGTGTAGAGAGACCTTTAGATTCAAGTACACATTGATAAGCACATATATACCATAGGGATGGACATTTAGTTGGACCATAAACACAAAAATAATGAAACATGCCACCAAAGCAAGTCAACTTCATGCAAAAGAGCCTTCTGTAAAATTTGAGACAGAAATTTAGTCTCAACATGAAAACCACTACTGATGGGGAAATTACAACTTCCTGACCCAGCGTAATTCATGATTGGACAGAATTTATTTTAAATTTTCAAACCCAGTTCACCTGAGTGGTTACAGCAACAGCAGCTATATCAGCAAAAACAAACAACAAAAAAAAAACAACAGCAAAAAAAAAATAAATAGTAATCTGCTAGGCCTGAAGTTTACAATGATTTCATTTATTACCACTGCATAACAAACCCCCCTAAACATAGTTATTGAGAAGAATATATTTTTGCTCATTAATTCCTGGTTCAGGAATTAGGAAAAAACAACAGAGATGGCTTTTCTCTTCACAATGTCTCACAACTCAACTATGAGGACCTAATGGCTGAAAGCAAGTTAATGACTGCAGGCTCGAGTCATCTGAAAGTTCATACATGGTAGTTAGTATTTATTGTTGGCTGGGACCTGAGTTGAGCATGTTGGTTGGAACACCTACCTTTATCCTCACTGTGTGGTTATTTGAGTTTCATCACAGCATGGTAGTTGAATTCTAAAGGAACATGCTAAGAAAATCTGATGGAAGCTGTATCCCCTTTTATAACTTCACCTGAAAAATTACATAAAATCATTTCTGTAATCAAAGTCCACCAAGAATGAAGGTCAGGGAACATAGACCCCACCTCTTGCTGGAAGATTGCCAAAGTTACATTTTAATAAAAACTGGTGGATGAGAGAAATTGTTGTAATCATTTTTGGAAAATGAAATCTGTTATACTGATAAGGAGATTCCATTGACATTATTAGAACGTGAACAGATTTTGGAGTTCATCTAATCCAGTCTCCTAACGTAGACACAGGCTAGAGAGATAAACCAATGACATTAACTTGATCAGACAGTCTTTTGGTGCTGTGCATCCTTGGAAATTCTTAAAACTTTTCCCCACTCTCCTTGTCTTAGTGTATTGAGGCTGTCATAATAAAATACCACAGACTGAGTAGCTTAAACAACAGAGATTTATTTCTTATAGTTCTAAAGGTAGGGAAGGCTAAGATAAAAGGCCAATAAGTTAGATTTCATTCTGAGGCCTCTTCTCTTGACTTGTAGACAGCCACCATTTCACTGTACACCATGATCCCTTCTGTGTGTGTTTTTGGAGAAAGTGAGCTCTTTTTTGTCTCTTCTTATAAGAACATAATTTCTATTTCATCAGGACCCCACTTTTAGGACCTCATTTAACTTTAATCACTTCCTTAGAGGTCCCAGTCACAGTGGGGATTAGTACTTCAACATACTTTGGAGGGACTCAAAGATTCAGTCCATACATCCCAGAAACACTTGTTAGCTAAGACCAATAATATTTGTAATGCCGACTCTTTTTTTAATTGTAATGCCGACTTTTATATTCAAACTTATCCTTGTTTCACTGCCAGAAATGCCTTCATTGATCCTAATTATTTCCTACTGGCCTGGTCCTTCTCCAAAATTTGTTTTTCCCTGACTTCTGCTGATGGCATTGCTTTGGATATAGATAGGCCACCATCACTTCTGCTTTTATTGTGTATTCACTAGAATTAAGTACATCATTATCTACTTGTCACCTTTTCCTAATAAATACCAAGCATTTGAATATGCTGAATATTTTTAAGCAGAGAAGCTGAGCCATTTTTAACTATCAGAGCCTATGTCATATTTATGACTCACATAAAACACAACATTGTGGATCAATAAGGAATTTTAAAAAACAAAACTAAAAAAAATGAAAATGCCTGAAATGTAAAACTACAGAGGCTACAAGAGATTTTCCCTTTTATAAAGCTTCACTATTAAGGTATTGTGTACATATTTTGTAAATATTAGAAACAGACTCTATGAGATGGAAATATAATGATCAATTTTAAGAAAGTTGAATGTGCCAGCTTGCTATTTAAATTGAAGTGATTCTATACTCTCATTTTAAAGTTTATTGCTAGTTAAAGTTCATTTTCTTTATGTTAAGTGAAGAACTTAACATTCTGGTCTCACTGCCTGAATATTAATAAACACTAATGACCAGCAAGTCTTAGAAATGCAAAAGGCATAAAATAATTAAATTCATGATTACCTTCTTCTGTGATTTGAGATTGTACTCAGTTTTGCTCTTTACCAAGGTTGCTCTCAAGTTTCCAGGGGGATCTTGGTGAGGAATTTTGACCTTTAAGAAAACCACTGTGCCTCTCAACATAGAAAAAAATCTTCATGCAAAATATTAATTTGAGAGATAAGATTTTCAAGCCCTGTCTTGGCTTGGACAGGGATCTCTTTTATTTAGCATCTGTATTTTCTTTGATTGCTACTTATGGGGTGGGGAAACATATCACCAATTTCAGTGATTCTATAATATGAGGCTTTCTGAATTATAACTAACTTATTAAGCACCAGAGGATTCAGACCAGCAAAGGAAATGAGCACCGTAAAGTAAGACAGGAATGTTAAATCTCTAAGTGGAAACTTATAATTTGTAAATTAGGCATAGTTCCCCCCCCCCCTTCTGTATAAAAAGTTCTTTTATCTTACCAAGACCAAATTCAGTTTCATTGGAGTTATTTGACTCTGCAAGGTCTAGTGCCAAAGGCAATGAGGCATAATGAGGTTCATAGGAAAACAGTGTGTGACCTGAAGGAACTTGCCACCTAGAACAAGGTTTAGTTAGGTCTAAATATAAAAGACAGGACATGGTAAATTCTATAAAGACATAACAGCCATATTTCCCATGTAGGAACCTTGACAAAAATGTGGTGCCTGAGCTGAAAGGATGGTGAACTTGCAACATGAAGAAATGCCAAAGGGAGCATACCAGGGAGATGCAAGCATTGGAACATATAGCCCAGGCTAGGCCAGTGTCTGTACCTCCAAGGACTTTGCTGATTACTTCTCCCAAGAACAAAGGTACTCACCAAAGGGCAGGCTAATGAATACATAATTTACAGTGTCTTAGATTTTTCATACATTTTATCTATGCCTGGTTCTCTCAGATAAAATATACTAAAACAATTCACATATTTATTTACATAGAGCAAATGCTCTTAAAATATCACTTCTATATTTTCCCCTTTCACTGAAAGTAACTGCCCATGAAAACTTAAATAAAATCTACTATCCATTTGCCACCTTCTTTGCACAAGACAGTGTGAGGCTGGGAAAAGGCACTTTTCAAATCCTTGGCTACCTATAGACACATGATCTTGTTAGACAACCCATATTTTTTGCTATATCTGTTGCCAAGAAAGGTTTTAATGAAATCACTTTTACAGTAAATTGCATAAATAAAAAACACTCATATGTATAGATGAGAGCAATATTGGCAAAATTATACTGTCCCCACAGTGGAAAATGTTTAAAAACGTACATAAAATCGAGGTGAGAGCTAGCCAGTGAGGATTTTACAATTGAAAATTCCTTAAGTTCTCACCTATTAAAAATAGAAAACAACTCTTCACTTTTTGTTTAAAAAGTTTAAATATATAGTATCAAAATGTTTAAGAAAAAAAAGAAAATTTTAAAGCAAAAGATGAGCATGGTCCTTGCATATGCAAACAAAAAACTAAACAGGATTGCGATATTAATAAGAGGCAATGTAGAATTCAAGGTAAAATGAGCTAAGTGGAACAAAGAAGGTCATGTTTTATTGGTAAAATGTGAAATCTGCAATAATGATATGACTGTCACAAATCTTTGCATGTTGAATAGCATAGCATTAAAATGTATTAAGTGAAAACTCTTGTAAAACAAAGAAAGCTGAGAGGATATAAGTAGGGGAGGCTTTAGCACATCTCTTTTGATGCCAATCATTCAAACAGAACCAATGTAAATACAGATAAAGGATACCACCTTGGCTGGTGTGGCTCAATTTGCTGAGCATCATCCCACGCACCCAGAGGTCACGAGTTCAATTCCTGATCAGGGCGTGATCCCCTGTAGAGGGTGTGCAGAGAGCAGTTGATCAATGTTTCTGTCTCATCATTGATGTTTCTATTTCTTCCTCTCCTTTCCTATATCTTAAACATCAATAAAAACTTATTTTAAAAAAAGGAATGTGTATATATATATATATAGTTAATTGACCAACCATACATCTGTCCAATCATCTGACTGTCAGACGGACCGGTTGGTATATATGATGCTCACTGGCAATTTAAAAATAAACGTTGACTCACACATGTACAATACATATTTAACTCTCACTGGCACCAATCTAGAAAGAGTAGGACTATTCCTACCTGAACCCGTTTTCCAACATGGTCAGTTATATGTTGCTTTCTCTTGAGTTCAAAGAGCATGTGACATTAAATTTAAAGTTGTAAATACTTCATCACAAAGGAAATTAGTCAAGCACTCGGAAAGTGTTTTTACTCCTAATGTGGTATACAGGGAGATATTAGAATAAGTTTAATCAATTTGTCAGTCATTGTTTTTATCAATGTTGTTTTTATATCATGTTTTTGTTTTTATATCATGTCTTTGTTGTTGTTATATCATGTTGTTATCATTTATTAATCAGTTTATATGTTATTTTCATATACATTTCACTAATTTTCTTTCATCTTTGACACTTCTATTATAGAGAAAGGGCGAATAGCGATATTAAAATATTTCTTCTAGTCCTGGCTGGTTTGGCTCAGTGAATAGAGCATGGGCCTGTGGACTGAAGGATCCCAGGTTATGGTCAAGGACACATGCCTGGGTTGTGGGCTCGGTCCCCAGTGAGGGGCGTGCAGAAGACAGCCAATCATTGATTCTCTCTCATCATTGATATTTCTATCTCTCCCTCTCCCTTCTTCTCTGAAATCAATAAAAATATATTAAAAATATTTATTCTAATTAATTTCCTTTTAATGTGCATGAATCAGTGCACCAGGCCACTAGTACCTAAATAATATACTGAATGGGCTTATTTTATATTATATAGTACAAACTAACTTGCATATCCTACTCACATCCACATGCCCAAAGAATACTTAAAAACAAACAACTGCCTATGTGTTAGGCACAAAGAATTCACATAAAAAGAGATACAATACAATACAGGCCATATTCTGTAAATCACAAGTCAAAAATTGGTCAAAATTGAAAAAACAACAACTGCTTAAATGATGGCACTCTCCTAAATTTGACCCCTTGGGCTTCATACAAAATCAAAACTATAAGTAATGAATACTTGGAAAATAATTAAGAAAGGTCAAATAACCACATAAAATAAAATACATATGCTTGTAAGAAACTAGTGATATAAATTCATCCTAAAACTGAAAATGCTGCTAAAAACATTCCCTTTAATGCTGTTACAACTTCAGTATGGAATAAGTCAATTTGCATTTACTTTAAAGTAATGCCATTTCTGCATGTAATAACTTTAAAAACCTAGTGAAAAACCTAGTTTCTTGTCCTGTCAAAACAAGGTATTGCCTCCCAGCTCTTATGCATAACTCCATATCATATCCCAGGTGGCTCACTGTGTGTGTGCGTGTGTGTGTGTGTGTGTGTGTGTGTGTGATATTTTTATTGATTTCAGAGAGGAAGGGAGAGGGAGAGAGAGATAGAAACATCAATGATGAGTGAGAATCATTGATCAGCTGCCTCCTGCATGCCCCCTACTGGGGTTGAGCCCACAACCCAGATATGTGCCCTGACTGGGAATTGAACCATGACCTCCTGGTTCATGGGTCGATACTCAACCACTGAGCAACACCATCCAGGCTGGCTCACTGTTTTTGTTCACAGAAGAAACAGGAAGAGACTAGAAGCAGGGTTCTCCTTCTAGCCTCCATTCTTCCTTCATTACATAAAAATCAAGGTTCCCAGAAATGAGTCGTTTCTTAAACTCTCAAAACCAAGCCAGTCATTCAGTGTCAAAACTAATTAGATGAAAAAATTTTTAAAAATGGATTTCAGCACTTATGGTGTAAAAAACAAGAATAAAATACATATTATAATAATCAAATAAGCCAGTCAAGGATTGAGAAAACTTCATAAATATTTCAGTAAATCTCAAAAATGTATCAAAAACTGACTTGTGAGTTTATATTTATTGAATATCTCTATATATAAAAGCCTAAGCAGCTGAACAACCGAACGACCAGTCGACAGGTCACTATGACATGCACTGACCACCAGGGGATGGATGCTCAATGCACAGGATCGGGCTCCCTCCTGTCTGGATCAGACCTGCAGAGATTGGGCTCCCTCCTGTCTGGATCAGACCTGCAGAGATTGGGCTCTCTCCTGTCTGGGTCAGGCCTGCAGAGATTGGGCTCCCTCCTGTCTGGGTCAGGCCTGTGGGGATCAGGCCAAAACTGGCTATCTGACATCCCCCGAGGGGTCCTGGATTTCGAGAGGGCAAACAACGCCAGGCAGGAGGACCCTACCGGTGCACGAATCCATGCACTGGACCTCTAGTATACAATAATAGACATGACTTAAAACAGAAATTTATGTGACACTTGATCTTATTCATAGAAAAAAAATACTTATTTTGATTATTTTCATAAGTATGTGAGTTGCTTGACAGCAGAGAACTTTTTGTCTTCTTTATTTCTCTAGTGCCTGGGGCAGTATCTGGCATATTATAGGAACTAAATAAATGATAGATGAATATGTAAAATGAATACATGATTTAAATCTTTAAAACTCTTGGGGACAAAGTTTGAACAATGACTAGTGAAGCATGGGAGAGGAGTTCCTTATGTACACAGGTGAATCAGCAATTTCAAAATGGCATGCATTGAGTCAAACCCCCTCCAGAACATGGGCAGATAGAGATGAGTATTCTTTTTTATCTGACAATGCTTCAATGACTATAAAAAGACATGAAAAGGTGTTCAGTTTAAGTGACAATGGTCTTGTTTTGGCTTAGAAGTTTCTCATAAAAGGGTGCCATTCACATTAAACTCACTGCTACTTCTCAGAAGAGCTTTGAGATTGATATTTAGAATCGCTTTATGAATTTTTGGATATAACCAGCTGAGTATAGTGGGGTGACCATTTTGTGGTCTGTCCAATATGTGGTACACATATACATAGGTTTGGCAATGTTGATTTGCCCCATTCCTTATATTTGTCATATAGATGTTTGTGCTCTCTTGATTGGAGAGGAGATAAGTCTTAACTTTGAATTATGAATAAATATTGAAATATGAATAAGCCACCAGAAAGGGTCATGTGATCAGACATGCTCTGATAAGGTTGGGAGCCAAGCTGAAGGTCTGGGCAGTGGCAGGAGGCAGGATAGTAAATGCAGAGGTTGCACAATTCTCTAAACAGGCCTCCACCAAGGTCCTTAGAGCTGGAGTGAGTCCCATCCAAGTCAGATCTGGGAACTCATGTCCCAGTTATAATCCACTCAGAGCTCAAGGAGCCAGCCTGTACCTGCTGTTTTGATAAGCACAACTTTAGCAGTACAGCTCATTTCCTTTCTCTCTCTCTCTCTCTCTCTCTCTCTCTCTCTCTCTCTCTCTCTCTTTTTCTTTCTTGTCACTAACTAACTTGCAGTGAAGTATACCAACTTCATGGCAGTCATCCTTTGCATTACACTAAGCCAATTTAAGCACTACACTATAGCCAGTCTACCATAATAGTACTTACCTTTTTAATTTTTTTTTTGAATCCTCACCCGAGGATATTTTTCCTATTTATTTTCAGAGAGAGTAGAAGAGGGAAAGACAGAGAGAAATATTGATGTGAGAGAAACACATCGATTGGTTGCACAAGCCTCGACCAGGGAGGAGCCTACAACCGCGGTATGTGCCCTTAACCAGAATCAAACCTGGGACCCTTTGGTCTGCAGGCAGACGCTATACCCATTGAGCCAACTGGCTAGGGCAATAGGACTTACCTTTAACACATAGCAAAACTTTAAGACATGTGCAGTTCCAAAAGAATCCATATTGTCCTCTATCAATTATATCATTTCTATTGTTTGTGAGCATGTGAGGTCATTCTCTTCAATGTGCAGGCGAAAGAAATCACATCCGCTGTGACTTAGCAGCTATTTCAATCAAGCACTTAAGAACTATTCCAGGAAGAGTAAGTCACATTGACCGATACTCATTTGTCCTTTTAAGATGCAGTCCATAAGAGTTTGAATCATTAGCCATCCTGGCTGGTTCTGAGCCAGGTGGAATGACCTCAAGCCCCAAGCATAACCATTTAGATTTCTGAGGATAAATGGGCATGTGTGATTCCCTATAATCACAGATCTTACTCTCAAACCAAGGATTATAATCAAGGAAAATATGATTACCACCAGACCAGGTCCCTTACTTCTGCTAGAATATGTAATCCAATGGGAGTCATTCAGGAAGCCTTATATGGAACCAACAGAAATTGAGTTGACTATTTTGAATGTCATCTTCCTTCATTCATTCTCCTTTCGTTCTTTCTACGCTCCTTCCCTCACTTCTTTCCTCCTTTCTCATAAAGGTGCAGACACTGACATTGAGAACACCCCATTCTGAACTTTTTATTCTGTAGGAGTTTAAGAAATGTAAGTTTATTGCCCAGCCAGCATGGCTCAATGGTTGAGCATCATCCTATGAACCAGGAGGTCAAGGTTTAATTCCCAGTCAGGCACATACCGGGTTGAGGCTTGATTCTCAGTGTGGGGCATGCAGGAGGCAGCCAATCAGTGATTCTCTCTCATCACTGATGTTTCTATCTCTCTCCCCCTCTCCCTTCCTGTCTAAAATCAACAAAAGTATATTTTTAAAATTAATATAAATTTATCACTTTAGTGCACTGAAATTCTTATTTTTCATTGCCAGATTAGCCCTTCAGAACAGTTTAAGGTTTGTTTGAAACGTTTTATCTCACTGCAACCCAGTGCCATCCTTCTTTGTATGCAGAATTCATAGAATCTGAGATCTATATTTGACAATCTATTCTCTGCTATAAGGGTCATAAATTTTGTGTCTTCTCCATACTAATATTTTGCACACTTATTCTTTGAATATGTATCAGCATGTTTCTGTTATATGTATATGTCACACAATGCTACTGCAACAATGGTTCTTTACAGCTGACTGAGTTCACACATCACTGACATGCACACAGGGAAGAAATGAAATAGAAATGGCCAAGGCAAAATTTTACACTTCTTTGGGGTATATGATAGACAGTTAGAAAGCTGAGGAGACCATAAAGGAAAAGATTGACAGACTTAATTTTAAGAAAAATTAAAAGTACTCTACATAAAAAAAATAATTAAAAGTAAAACCATGAACTGAGAAAAACATACAACATAAAAGACAAGTAATCATCAACAATCCCTTAGAAAGAAATACTACAGATGTTTCAGAAATAAATATAGGCACTATTCTGATACTACACAATACACTGCTGAATAAAAAAGACAAAGATCCATATCTTCATTGCACTTACAGTCTACTAGAGGGTAGTAGACAAAATGCATTTTAAAAATAAGTGAATTCTATGTTCCTCTCTTCTGACTGTGGTCTGTGCATTTAAACTATTTCCTCTCAGAAAATACCCTAATTATGTTTATATCACACACACAACACACACACAACAAAACACCATGAAGTGGTAACTGACAAGGCAGCAGTGGAAAGTGCTAGCAAGGCAGCATCAGGCATATCAGGGGCAGCCAGTTAGTGCCATCACCAACCTAGGGGTCAGGCAGGAATGCACAACACAAATGCATTGTTTGAAACAAGGCTGTCAACTTTTCAGAGCAGGAAACATTTGGCAGAAGAGAAGTGAATAGATGGGTAAGTGTTATTTGTTGGGGAGAAAGATAGTGAATTTCTACCTGGCTTCTTTTTTAAGACCCGCAGATGATATGGGAGAGATATTAATCATACCTATATTGTGTCATTTTTTTAACTCCTTGAAAAAATTATAAAATAAAAATGATACACATAGTTTAGTTACTCAAATCCTAAGGTTGGTGGATGCATGCGTGAAAAAGATAGTGGTGTGTGTTTTTTTGTTTGTTTTGCCTCAACCAGTCCAGTTCAGAAGCTAAAACACACAGAACCTCGACCAAAGCTCTTTTGACCCACAGATGTTTGGTCATGCCACGCCAGCATATTATAAAACCAGCACATCTGGAGGGTTATGAGAGTAGGCTGGCTGAGGTTAGTTCACTGGAGATATCTCAAGCGAAAGGAGATATGGGCAAGATCTGCTTCAGCCCAAGATTTAAAAAAAAAAAAAAAAAAACTGCAGGAGAGTAGGATCCGACTCTGTGATATTCCTAAGGTGGCAATATAAATCTTTTCATAGAAATGATTGATCTGTATTTCAAAGGAAATTTCTTCTTAAAATCTGAGCAAAGTGCTTGAGGCTTTTCATAAGTACAGCATATGGAATATTAATACTCTTCCATCAACTCAGCATTTTACTCCAGTCAAATGCAGAAAAATCTCATTTTAGAGGAATCAGCCAACTTTTTAAAGACAAGCAGATGATTTTTTTGACATATTTAGGTGTATTCAAAGCTCTCTCATCACAGCGAGGTGATATACTTAAATACTGGCATCTCTTTCTTAGGAACATCAGATTCAGTTCAAAAAGCCCTCTGGCAAAGCTCAGGTCCAGAAATGCTCCAATTTTATTAACATTTATAACTACGATACTGTTTCAATTGGGGAAAGAAATATCATGATTCTACTTTCTGTCTGGTTAGCAGACAGGTTTAAAAATCTTTATTTTTGAAAGTATTACAAATGTCACTTTTTTCTCCCCATTGACCCCTTCTAGATCGCCCCCAGGCCTTCACCACCCTATTGTCTGTGTCCATGGTTTATGCATATATACATACAAGTTCTTTAGTCTATCTCTTCCCACTTACCCACCTACCACCATCTTTCCTCTGAGATTCCACAGTCTGTTCTATGTATCTATGTCTCTGGATCTATTTTGGTCATTAGATTCCACATATGAGTGAGATCATGTGATACTTGTCTTTCTCTGACTGGCTTATTTCACTTAGCATAATACTCTCCAGGTCCCTTCATGCTGTAGCAGATATTTTTGAGGTAAAGAATCTAGGCTTCTCGAGATATGTATGTTTCCTACCAAAGGGCACATTGAAATTTTTAGAGAAATATTTTTCAAACTAAAGGTTTGAATGACCTACTAGATGGAGGCTGAGTGGTCCATATGACCCATTAAAGAACCATTAAACCAGATTTATGAATTATTTTTATTTTTATTGAAAGCCAATGGAATATATTGGAATGGAATAGAATAGAACAGATCAGAATTGCTTACATATAGGTGTGTGTTTTGTGGGAGATGACACATGATATATGTGTGTGTGCTGGGGGAGATGACATATACATTTCTAGTTGTACATTCAGGTGAAAATGCTTATTAGAAGGTAATTGGCACAGGGAAGACAAGTTTACTTCAGGATATTCTAAGACAATGCTATTTTAAATGACAAGATAAAAATGCTAAGTAGGGCCAAGTTCCCACATTTAACCACTAAGCATGGACAGAGTTGCCACATTCCAGATCCTAAAGGTACTGAAGCTCCAAACACGAGGAAGTCTAACACTCCCTCCTCAGGGGTTAATTGAATCATAAAACCATGTTGACAATTCTCTATATTAGTTGCATCTTTTTGGTCAAAATTTTTTGTAAATTATTAATTCTTACCTAATGCACAAACATAGATATTTAATTATATAAATAGCAATTATGTATTTTTATTTCATTTTTTATTAAGTTTATCAGGGTGACATTGGTTAATATGATCATGTAGGTGTGGGTTTCTATGTTACCTGAGCTGTAGGCTGCACTGTGTGCTCACCACCCAAAGTCAAATCTTCTCCCATCACCATATATTAGGCCCTCTTCACCCCCCAACCCCTTCTCTCTGGCAACCACTATACTGATGTTTGTGATCACAAGTTTCAGTTTTATATCCCACATGTGAGTGAAGTCATATAGTTCTTAGCTTTTTCTGACTGACTTATGATAGATCAAACACCTAAATGTATTTTTTTGTAAATGAGTAAACCAGTGCTCAGCAGTTAGGTGAATGGCCTAAATTCATACAGCCAGTAAGGGGCAGATTCAGGACTTGAACCTGGGTATCCTCAGTCTAATTAGGGGCTCTTAGTTCTGCATTGCCTGTTCTATAAGGTAGTCCAGAATATGGCCATCTCACATTATCGTTTTAGCTCTGACTTAACTTCTTCATAAGGCATTCTTGCCTTCATTCCTTTGTAAATGTCTTCTTAGCTTGACCTCTACCTCTGCCTGTCAAGATGTTATTCATTCATAAAGGTTTTACCTCAGATATCAACTACATTGGGGCCTTGACTTACGAGTTTAATTAGTTCCGAGACCGAGCTCGTTAAGGAGCTCGTTAACTCAAATTACTCTATCAACTCAATGCAAAAAATCGTCAGAGAGACAGCTGGTATCTCAAAAAACTCGTTAGTCGGAACACTCGTAAGTCAAGGCCCCACTGTATTTAATACTTTAAAAACCTGGTAAGATTTAGAAAATCTTAATGGTCTGTTTACAACCCCTGCCAATTAAGTCAGTATCTCTGGAGGTGGAGAACAGATAGGAGTATTTCTTACATATCCCAGGTGATTCCAATGTGCTGCCAAAATTGAGAACCACAGGTTTAAAACCTTTCTCATCTTATCATCATTTTTATCTTTGTCAACATTTTTCCCCACTAGATTTTTTTATACTAGGACTGCATTTTGCTCATTGAGTCATCTCCCTGCCCCATTCCTACCAAAAAGAACACCTTACATATTTTAGACATTCAGTAATAACTTTATTTTAATTTAATTTACTTTTAAATTTATTTTAATTAGAGTTGACATACAGTATAATATTAGTTTCAGGGGTACACCATGGTAATTCACATTTATGTACCTTATAAAGTGTTCACCATAATAAGTCTAATAAAGTAATAACTTTCTTATTGAGATGAATTGGATTCTCCAGAATGAGTATGGAGAGGAAAGGAAGTGGATCTGAACTCATCCTCTAGGACAGTAGTTCTCAACCTTGGCTGCACATTAGAATCGCCTGGGAATCTTTTTAAAATCCTGATTTCTGGGCCTCATCCTCCAGAAATTCTGTTTCTTTGTTACTAATGTTGTGGCCCCACCCCATAACAAAGAAACAGAATTTCCGGAGGATGAGGCCCAGAGGTCAGGATTTTAAAAAGATTCCCAGGTGATGCTAATGCGCAGCCAAGGTTGAGAACCACTGCTCTAGGAGATAACTTTTTTTCCCCCCTCTGGAAAGGCAACTTGAATCTTTGGCCTGAAGTCCATTAAGCAAAATGTAATTCAATGATAAGTCTATCTTTTAAGACTACTTCATGATGTTTTCTGACTTATTCTTTCAGTTGAGAGATTTTAAACTTAATGCACACATATTTAAATGTACCATTTAAAGTAATTACCAAAATGCTATAATATCTCTCCTATATTAAAGACAGTATTATAATGGACTGAAACTATATAACTGTCATACTTTTATATTTCCAAGAAAGCCAGATGAGGACATTTTAATCTGATTTACTTTATATATTTTTATTGCAATGGCTTTCTCTTGTTGGTACTGCAAAAATGTTCTCATACTGATATAGTTGTTATTAATACCACCCCCATCAGCAATATCTTCTTCATCATTATCATCACTTCCTAGCTAATGATGTACGATGTCATTGTTGCTCACTTTGGCTATTGCAGCAGCTTTCTACCTGATCACCTGCTCTTAGTCCATCCTCTCATCTTTCTTCTGCTTTGCTTCCACTGATAATTCTCTCTAATACAGACTTACTGACCTTAGCCTCCAGCTAAAACACCTTCAATGGCTCCACTGACATGTTAGCACCTGACATTCAAATCCCTGTCAAATATGAATTCTATGCAAAATTTAAGGTATTTTCTCCCATAATGTGTGCCCTTATAACTTACAGTCTATGGAGATTTGGTCATTTTCCATGGATTTAACTGAAATATGTTCTGCTACAACCAATATCTACCTAAGAAAATCACGTTAATTCTATCCATCAGAAAACTTTTGCATGGTGTCTGTTGATCATATTTCTTTAGCATTTCTCTGGTTTTTCTAATGCAGGGTCATGAATGGAGAAAGAATGGCTCAGTTATGTATGGCAGTGGTTCTCAAACTTAAGTGTGCATCAGAGTTACCCTGATAACTTCTTAAAACGCACATTACTGGCCCACACCGCAAGAGTGTCATATTCAATGCATCTGTAGTAGGGCCTGGAGGAGACACAGGTGATGCTGATGTTGCTGGTCCAGGGACCACACTTTGAGAACCACTGATGTATGGGACTACGGGTCTTAGTTAGGGAAGCTGGTAAGATTATGAGGAAACCATGCCATTTCTGAGATGCCATGTTACCTTTGTGTATATGACAATCATCATATAGTCTATGGACATGCCGAACCTTAGTGTTCATTTGTCCATCCCTGTCTCTTTCCTTTCCAAGGGTGGGATAGGTTTCTTCCACTGTGGCCACTTTCTTCACCACCACCGTCCCTCCAGTGGCCATTGTTGAGAATCATCTAAAAGGCTACCAACTGCTTTAAAAGATGATAATTCACACCAGTTCAGATAATGAAATAAGAACTTAGTAATAAAAGTATGTTTTCCAATATTTTCAACTAAGATGATAAAAATATTAATGTTGTGTCCTCCTTCATTTTTTAAAGTAGTGCTCACTATCCTGTTTTTCCTTTTCCTTCTTTCTCTTGTTTTATATTTTGATTTACAAGTTCAGCACCAAAGTTCCTCATTTCCTTTTCTAAGCACTTCTCATTAGGTAGTACTCATTAAGATGACTCCTAGATCATGGTCTTACGGTAAATAACAGGATTTCAATTCTAGGCATAGGCATGTGAATAAACACACACACATACACACACACTCATTTAAAATCACCCTCAAAGAGAAGAACAGAGATTTTCAAACTGGGACCATGGTGGGATGTCACCTGGAACCTGTCAGAATGGCTGTCATGATGGATCTGCTAGGGGTGGTTGGCAGAAATGTGGGGGAAGGGGAACACTGGTGCACTGTTGGCCGGAGTGGGGATTGGTGAGCAGGACAGTGTGGAGTTTCCTCAATGGGTTAAAAATGGAGCTCCCTTGTTACGCAGCAGTTCCATTTCTGGGAATATACCTGAGGAGACCCAATACACTGATCTGATAGAATGGGTGCATCCTATGTTCATTGCAGCATTACTTACAATAGCCAGGATTTGGGGGCAGCTGGCTGCCCATCAGTAGATGAAGTAGATGAGTGGATAAAAAAGATATGGTACATTTATACAATGGAATACTACTCAGCTGTAGAAAGGCAGGAAATCTTGCCTTTTGAGACAGCATGGATGGACTCAGGGAGTTTTGTGCTGGGTGAAGTGGGCCAGTTGAGAAATGCAAATACCATAATACCATATGATTTCACTTGTATGTGGAATCTAATGAGAAACATAAATGAGCAAAATAAACAAACAGGATAGGGCAGACTCATGGGTGTGGAGACTGGACTGCCTGCTGCCAGCGGGAAGGGGGCTTGGGGGACTGGATGAAAAAGGTAAAGGGGTTAAGCAAAAAGGAAACACCTCAGAGACACAGACAACAGTATGGTGATTACCAGAGTGAAAAGGAAGAAGGGGGAGATGGAGTAGGGTATGGAGGGATAAATGGTGATGGAAGGAGTGGTAAACACACAATACAATGTACAAATGATGTATTATAGAATGGTACACTTGAATCTTATATAGTTTTATTAACCAATGTCACCCCAATAAATTCAATAAATTTTAAAAAATTTAATATGAAAATAAAAAGTAGTTGGTGCCATTCCAAAAAGACTTTTGAGAGACAGTCTAATACATGTTTATTCTAAATTATTTTTCTATATTTTAACTTAATCTCAGAAAAAATAACTCTCAGCACATACACTATAAAACTTTCTTAAAGGTTTAACATCCTTGTATCTGTAGCTCCTAGCAAGCATCTTAACATAATATATATATATGCTTTGGGCTCCAATATATATATCAGATCTTTATTTTAAAAGTTAAACATTTATAGATGCCAAATAAACTAACAGCAAACAGAGCTTTAACTTGGTATGTGGCTTCACACATTCATACATCTGGTTGAAAAATTAAAATTCCCACTCAAAATTTAGGTCTAGTGTGTCCAAATAATAGATAAGCCATAGCAAAATCATGTCATCTGAGTAAGTGTTCAATTACTTTTCTGTCTTATAAAAGTATAACTGCAATGAAAGCTTTTTTGAGAAATTAGAAAAATGTCACCATTTGCTTTATATGTTTTCAGAAGTTAAATATTGAATTCTACTTCACCTTTTATGGGAAATAGGCAGTTATCATTTTGGAAAAATTCAAAAACTTTGGACAAAAAGAGAAGATTATGAGCTTTTCTAGGCTAAAGATCACATTTATTCTTCTATCTTGTAGAGTGTCTTGCACACTAGATATGGTGTGTGTGTGTGTGTGTGTGTGTGTGTGTGTGTGTGTGTGTGTGTGTTAATTGGATAAACACTCAGAGAAGAGCTTGGGGTCACCAGGTTCTAGTAGAAGGTTTTAAAAACATTACAAAATAATAATAATGGTCATGATAGAAATAAAAATTCTAGATTGAAAAGGTTATATTTGCACTGATAGATGGAGGTGGATATGTTATTACCACTCAGGGAAAACAGGCAGCCGTCAGCCGTGCTGAGAAGTTGGAGTGTCAGCAAAATGGCCCATGCACAGCGACATTCCTAATTTTATCATTGCTCTGGGACTTGGCCAGCAAATGGAGATGTTATGAAGCCTCACTTCGCCAACACAGTGTCTCCATCTTAAGTGTGCCAGGCTAAGTTCAGTAATGTTACCTTCCTTCCCAGGAAGGGGTCACCTTATGCTTTGGGCTCCAAGATAAGAAGACAGATCTGGTTTCTTCTTTATTTTCCAACTGCGGCTCAGTCCTACAGCAACATAGGTGGCTTAATTAACCCTCGATGTGTCCCCTGGGTAACTTCCTTTTGCAGAGTTTCCAGTAAAAAGTCGAAATAGAAGCAATGGCAGTCTCACCCACTCTTTTCTTGTGGAAAATAACCTAATCCTCACCTCCGCCTGCAAAAGTTGCTAGCAGGGCCAGAATGTCATTGTCTGGGAAAGAAAATAATGGTTTCAGGGCAAAGTGAGCAAGCTCTTTCTCTCATCCACTTCTTTTTGTTTCTCTTATTTCCCCAAAATGATTGACAGCTCCATTAAACATCGCCTTGGCTAACCAGGAAGACAAATGGTTTGTCACAGAGATTGCTTATCCCAGAAGACACTAAACCTTTGTCTACCAGCCAGATGTGCTGTCAGTGACATGGGGGAGGGACTTAGAATCCCAGTCCTTTCCTCCCTGTGGGCACAGATACGGAATCCTGTTTCCTATAGTGGGGCTTGCTAGGTCCAGGCACTCAGATCTTTTCATGAGACATTGAAGTGAGCGCAAAGAGCGAAAACTGTCATTTTGAATTGTTTGTGGGCTATGATTTGAAGCACTGTGTTCTTTTAATGATTTCAAAAGCCCTTGCAGTGTCATGGCATATTAGAACACTTTGAAATTCCTAGAATGTTCCTAGAATTATTTTTCCTAATAATGTTCTACTAGTATGTTACATTTTTCAGACTATAAAAGTACATCTAAGTCTCTATTATATGCCAAGGAAAATGTTAATTATATAGATTCTTTCCCTTCTCTTTCCTTCCCTTCCTTTCCCTTCTCTTTTTCTCTCTACCCCTCTCTCCTTTCCTCTCTCCCTCTCTTTTTCCCTCCCTCCCTCCCTCTCCCCTTCTTTCCCTCCCTCCCTTTCTCTCTATCTCTTTCCCTCTCTCTCCTTTCTCTTTAATTTTTCAGGACATATTATAAGTGTTATCTTTCATTGTCATTTCCCTACAAACTCACTCTATAACCACCATCACCCAGAATATAAACTTCCAAAGAAGTTTGTGTCTGATTTGTCAACATTGCCTCCTCAGTGCTTAACTACGACTGAGCCCAACTCTTAATAAGGGAGGAGTTTTGAACAAATGATTCCTGTGTTATTAATAAGGAGCATGTAGGTGGTATCCTACACAAAGTCAGAGCCACGTGGAGCTGAATTCCCTCTTGGGCTTGGCAGGGCTTGCCTCAGCCTGGAGGAGGAAGATGTTCCTTTTGGTAATACTCGCAGACACCCCAGGTACTAGCTGCCCCCACACTGGAGACTCTGAGCTGAGTTGATCAGCTCAGTTTTCTAGCAAGAACAGGGGAGCCAGTTCTGTCTGACTTTCTGCTCTCCCCATTATATCAGAAAGGAAACATTTATTCTTTAGCCAATGATCTGTCCTCAGTTCAGAGGTATATAGTGGTGAGGGTGGTAGCCTTATTTTTGAAAAATGAATTGAAGCTTTGAAATCTCTCTTCACACACACACACACAGAACACAATTTTGTGCACAATTTTTAAGAGTTCACAAGAGGATCTGAACCTGAAACAAAGATTAAGTAAGAATTCTTGGCTTAACCGGGGCGGCATGGCTCAGTGGTTGAGAGTTGACCTAGGAACCAGGACCTCATGGTTCAATTCCTGTTCAGGGCACATGCCCGCATTGTGGGCTCGATCCCTGGTGTGGGGCGTGCAGGAGACAGCCGATCAATGATTCTCTCATCATTGATGTTTCTATCTTCCTCTCCCTTTCCCTTCTGCTCTGAAATCAATAAAAATATATTAAAAAAGAGAATTATTGGTTCATTCATTAATCTAGTCATTACTTTGCCTGTGGTGAGCTAGTTTGGAAACAGTACTAGAACAGCCCCTTTTCTCTAATACACCATCAACACATGATTTTTAATGTAGAACCTGAGAGCATGTTGAATTTTTCTCACAGGGTCAATGTTAAAGTGTTCTATCTCTCTCTTGTCCCATGCTCAGCACCCAGTCCTCCCTCATTTCCACAGTGAGCACTGAGCAGTTCCCTTATCCAGGACAAATTGTATTCATCAGAACACGGCTAGGTTCTGGGAACCCTACCTTTTGTCTGAAAAGGCATAGCCATGATGTCAGCATGACAGTTTCAATCATAGATAACCCAGGAAAATTCATTAATCATAAAATAAAGGACATGCACCCAATTTTAATATGTAAATTTAGTTTTAAATCTTAGTAGAAATGTTCAGTTTTTGAAAATAAAATCTATTTATGAATGTATTCTCTCTTAAGATTGACCATTATGCTTTTTATTTCTAAGAATCTAAATTAATATAATTATAACAAACATCTAACACATTTATGACCTGGACTCACTACTCTAAGATCTGACTTACTGACCTAATAATTGGTCAGAAGTACATCTAGCCAGGGAAACTACTTTTGAATTAAAAAGAAAATAAGAATATTTTGCAAGAACTAAAACCTATCCTCCTCAGACTACTACAAAAAATTCAAGAGGAAGGAACACTTCCAAGCTCATTCTATGAAGCCAGCATCACCCTAATACCAAAACCAGGTAAAGACAACACAATGAAAGAGAATTACAGGCCAATATCCCTCATGAACATAGATGCCAAAATCCTCAACAAAATCTTAGCAAATCGGATCCAGCAGTACATCAGAAAGATCATACACCATGACCAAGTAGGATTTATCCCAGGGATGCAAGGATGGTACAATATCCGCAAATCAATAAACGTGATACATCACATAAACAAATTGAAAGAAAAAAACCACATGGTCATATCAATTGATGCAGAAAAAGCATTTGACAAAATTCAACACCCATTTTTGATAAAAACTCTCAGCAAGGTGGGAGTAGAAGGATCATACCTCAACATAATAAAAGCCATATATGACAGGCCCACAGCCAACATCATACTCAACGGACAAAAACTAACACCATTTCCCCTAAGAACAGGAACAAGACAGGGATGCCCCCTCTCACCACTCCTGTTCAACATAGTACTGGAAGTGTTAGCCATTGCAATTCGGCAAGAAGAAGAAATAAAAGGCATCCAAATTGGAAAAGAGGAAGTAAAACTGTCCTTATTTGCAGACGACATGATATTATACGTACAAAACCCTAGAGATTCCATCAAAAAGCTACTAGACTTAATACATGAATTTGGCAATGTAGCAGGATACAAAATTAACCCCAAGAAATCTGAGGCATTTCTATACACCAATAGTGAACTTTCAGAAAGAGAGATTATAAAAACAATCCCGTTTACCATTGCACCAAAAAAACTAAGCTACCTAGGAATAAACTTAACTAAAGAGGTAAAAGACCTCTACTCAGAAAACTACAGGACGTTGAAAAAAGACATAGAGGAAGACATAAACAGATGGAAGAACATACCGTGTTCATGGATTGGTAGAATCAACATCATTAAAATGTCCATACTACCCAAAGCAATCTATAAATTCAACGCACTTCCCATTAAAGTACCAACAGCATACTTCAGAGATCTAGAACGAACTTTCCAAAAATTCATCTGGAATAAAAAAAGACCCCGAATAGCTGCAGCAATCCTGAAAAAGAACAAAGTAGGTGGGATCTCAATACCAGATATCAAGTTGTATTACAAAGCCACTGTTCTCAAAACTGCCTGGTACTGGCACAAGAATAGGCATATAGATCAATGGAATAGAATAGAGAGCCCAGAAATCGGCCCAAACCAATATGCTCAATTAATATTTGACAAAGGAGGCAAGAACATACAATGGAGCCAAGATAGTCTCTTCAATAAATGGTGTTGGGAAAATTGGACAGATATATGCAAGAAAATGAAACTAGACCACCAACTTACACCATACACAAAAATAAACTCAAAATGGATAAAGGACTTAAATGTACGACAGGATACCATAAAAATTCTAGAAGAATCCAAAGGCAACAAAATCTCAGACATATGCCGAAGCAATTTCTTCACTGATACAGCTCCTAGGGCACTTGAAACTAAAGAAAAAATGAACAAATGGGACTACATCAAAATAAAAAGCTTCTGCACAGCAAAAGAAACCATCAACAAAACAACAAGAAAACCCACTGTGTGGGAAAACATATTTGCCAATGACATATCTGATAAGGGCCTAATCTCCAAAATTTATAGGGAA
This sequence comes from Myotis daubentonii, assembly GCF_963259705.1. Classification (NCBI taxonomy): domain Eukaryota; kingdom Metazoa; phylum Chordata; class Mammalia; order Chiroptera; family Vespertilionidae; genus Myotis; species Myotis daubentonii. The sequence goes on along the minus strand of NC_081847.1, from coordinate 81,323,179 downwards.
CTCATACAACTTAACAAAAGGAAGATAAACAATCCAATCAAAAAATGGGCAAAGGACCTAAATAGACACCTTTCAAAAGAGGACATTCAGAAAGCCAAGAGACATATGAAAACATGCTCAAAGTCACTAATCATCCGAGAGATGCAAATCAAAACAGCAATGAGGTACCATCTCACACCTGTCAGACTGGCTATCATCAACAAATCAACAAACGACAAGTGCTGGAGAGGATGTGGAGAAAAAGGAACACTTGTGCACTGCTGGTGGGAATGCAGACTGGTGCAGCCACTATGGAAGACAGTATGGAGTTTCCTTAAAAAACTGAAAATGGAACTCCCATTTGACCCTGTGATCCCACTTCTAGGAATATATCCCAAGAAACCAGAAACACCAATCAGAAAGGATATATCCACCCCTATGTTCATAGCAGCACAATTCACCATAGCTAAGATCTGGAAACAGCCTAAGTGCCCATCAGTAGATGAATGGATTAGAAAACTGTGGTACATCTACACGATGGAATACTATGCTGCTGTAAAAAGGAAGGAACTCTTACCATTTGCAAGGTCATGGATGGAACTGGAGAGCATTATGCTAAATGAAATAAGCCAGTCAATAAAGGAAAAATACCACATGATCTCACTCATTCATGGACAATAGAGACCATTATAAACTTTTGAACAATAATAGATACAGAGGCAGAGCTGCCTCAAACAGATTGTCAAACTGCAGCGGGAAGGCCGGGGAGGGTTGGGGGGCAGGAGGTAAGGGGGTAAGAGATCAACTAAAGGACTTGTATGCATGCATATAAGCATAACCAATGGTCATAAGACACTGGGTGATAGGGGAGGCTAGGGGACTGTCTAGGGCGGGGGGATAAAATGGATACATATGTAATACACTTTGTAATACTTTAAGCAATAAAAAAATAAATAAATAAAAAAAGAAAAAAAAAAGAAAAGAATATTTTGCTACAGAACCTCTGTTACAAGTGGCAAAGAACATCACTAAGAAAAATGTTGCTTGACAACACTTTGGAATTTTATGCAACATCTTTTTAAAACTAGTTGTTCATTTGAAAACAAATAATGATAGTGTGATCTTCTTGCTAAACAAATTTTTGTTTGACTCAAGATAAATAATGATTTTTGTAGTGGCATTTCCTGGGTAGTTTTCTTATACCTCATGTAAAGACCACCTTCTGGACATTAGTTACTTAATTTGTTTATACTTAAATGGCTCGTGGGTTTTTCACCTCCTATTTAAGTCTCTTAGATGCAAAGTTAATATGGACACATAAATGAGATGAGAAAAAGGGCTTTACCGAAGGGTTTTCTACTAACAGCTGTAATGATCATGTGTTCTTGCTCATTTGTTATCTAAACCCTGATTGCATTTCTGCTCTGAATCTTGACACAGTGACTTGTATATCAATGCATTCCTAATTTAAGCAGTAAAAATAAAGTAATTTTAAAAACAAAAATCTGTGTTTGGTTCTTGAATAGAAAGTACCATAATTGTAATTAGGAACAAAAGCTGCTGTGGTTTTCTTATTACAGTGATAGATAAATACTGTAACTACATTGTTGTCTTGTAAATGAAGTATAATAAGCTCTCTCAGCAGAAGATGGTTCTCTTTTAGATACAAATACATTTTGCCCTGTAAAATCAAACAGTAATTTTGTCATTATTAATTTCTTAATTATTTATTATGCAAACCATGCTCTATGAGATAAAAGCTTCACATTATCCTGAATTCTTTAGTTCAAACAAACTCTCTTTCCACCAATGCATAATGCTAGATTATGTAGAGTGTTGAAGACAAGCATAGAAGGAAATTGATTGGGAATAGCTGTTGGGACCATCTCATCTCATCTTTTTTTTTTTTGGTTAATGTACCGATTGTTCATTGGCTGATTTGTAGGGTGGAGTGGTAACTTGCCTATACAGAGATAAAATAGTCATAAGAACAATCTACTCTGAATTGTGTCTAGTTTCAAAGTGATATCCAAACAGTTGAGTCAATCACTGGTGTGTGGAGACTCTACCTCAACCAGTTTTGCATTTCTTGACTGGGTTGAGATATCTTTTCCTCTAATAGGCCCTTGAGACTATCACGGGGTTATTGATTTGATTTTCAGTTAGCTTTTTCAGCTAGATTCCTTGTGCTTGAGGAAGGAGATGATGATGATGAAGAAGAAGAAGAAGAAGAAGAAGAAGAAGAAGAAGAAGAAGAAGAAGAAGAAGAAGAAGAAGAAGAAGCAGCTGAATTCTGTGCCCCTTAGTAATTTGATTCTTTGTGTTTGCGATTGAGGACAGGGGAGGACATTGGAATGCATTTCCAGCTGGTCAATATTTATTGCTTCTACAATATGATAAGATAAAAGCTGATTGCAATTAAGCTATAGGATGCTAGACTCTTCCAAAATTCTGGTATATGAGCACCTGGAAGGAAAAATGAGTAAAGGTGCAACCCTACACCTCAGGTGTGGGAGCTCTTAGAAAATATCTAGTTACCATTGCCTCTTCTTCCTCCAATTTGTACCTCCTCTGTACATACATTCATAGAGCCACAGCTTTCTGGGCAATATGTAGCACATGCATCATTCCAGGTGGCACATGACTTCAGCAAAAAATTATGGCTACAAAGAGGAAATTTTGAACACTCCTGCAGCTGGAAAGCTGTTTAGCATAGCATTAATTGATCTGAACACCAGAGATTCAAATCAGATTCACTCTTCTTATTTATATGCCAGAAGGCAGAGCCCACCCAGAGCCTCCCAGCCCACAGCTGTTTCACACACTACTTTTCTGCTTCTGAGTGCAGAGGTGGGGCCATCTGCACTGCTTGAGGTTTTCTTGTGGGCATATCCCATGCCCTGTTACAGGCTTTTTAATTAACTGGATGCTAGCTAAAGTAATGTTCAGCTATTGAAGCAAGAAAGCAGAAAAAATAAATCAAAGAAGACGCACATTTTATTAGTATTATTGGATAACTCATATTCTGCAACAATACCTTTGACGCAGTCCCAATATTTTGAACTGGCCACTAGGGAATAAGATAAATTGCAAAAAGATAAAAACATTTAGGCTGTATTAAGAAGGAGTGCAAATCATCATAGTTATGCAAAGTAGACTGAGCATTATGCCATAGGGCTTTACCCATAAAACATAAGTGTTTGATAATTACCATAGAGGTAAAATGCATTAGCTAAAATAATGTGCCCTGGTAAGTGTATTGCACCACACAATTTACTTTTGACTTTGCTGGAGGTGTTTTCTAAGTATCCCCATTAAAATAATTGTCTCCACATATGCTGTATATTCATGTAAGTACAAACCTGTGCATATAATGGCATAATTAAAAACTATACCCACATATAAGTACCTTAGAAGAATTTCATAATTCTCTTTCTTTCTAAAAAAATATGTTTTTATTGATTTTAGAGAGAGGAAGGGAGAGAGAGATAGTAATGCTGATGAGAGAGAAACATCAATTAGCTGTCTCCTGCATGCCCTCTATTGGAGATGGAGCCTCTTGGTGTGCATGGAACTATGCTCAATGCACTGAGCCATATTGGCTGGGCATAATTCTCTTTCTTTAAACATTTGCCTTGTCCTGAGATCCTCCTTCAAAATATTCTCTCCCTGCTCCCACTCCTGTAGGTTCTACTGTACCTGCTTTTCTGTGATTTTTTTTGTAATTATATAGTTGAAAGATCTATTGTTTAGGTTTCCTTTTTCTTTATTTTTTTATTTAAGTATAGTTGGTATACAATATTATATTGATTATATTAGTTTTAGGTGTACAGTATAGTGATTTATGCCTTGCCAAGTGATCACCCCACCTTGCAAACTTGTAACCTTCTCCACCTTGCAAACTTGTCACATGTCTTTAACCACATCCTCTTTTACCTTTTCACCTATCCTTTACCCCTTCCGTTCTGGTAATCATTCCTTTGGCCTCTGTTTCTATGAGTTTGTTTTGTTTTGTTTTGTTTTGTTTTCATGTGTTTCCTTTTTTTAGAGTTTATATCTAAATGAAACCTCATGGTATTTGCCTATCTCTGCTTGACATATTTCACTTAGCATAATGCCCTCTAGATCCATCCATGTTGTCCCAAATGTGAAGATTTCTTTTTTATTTTGCTGTTCAATATTCCATTACATATATATCTTCTCTATCCATTCATCTGTTGATGGACACCTAGGTGGCTTTCATATCTTGGCTATAATAAATAATGTTGCAATAAACTTAGGAGCGAATATATATATTTTTTCAAATTAGTGTTCTTTACTTCTTTCCACAGGCACCCAGTTTAAGTTATCTTTAAGCAGTAACACATTATTCAGAATTAGGTTTTGATGAAATTATCCTATATAATGAAAAATTAATATGCAAATTAACCCTTATGCCCTCACAAGATGGTTGCCTACAACCAGGCCGGCAGGGAGGTTAGTGAGGGACGACCAAACAACTGAACAGCAGGCTGCGTGGGGCAACCAGGCTGGTGGGGGGGGGGGGGGCATGAGAGGCAACCAGGCCAGCAGGGAGGCAGTTGGGGGCGACCAGGCTGGCAGGGGGGACAATAAGAGGTGACCAGGCTGGCGGGGGGCAGTTAGGGGTGGCCAGGCCAATGGGGGTAGTGCAGTTGAGGATGACCAGGACAGCAGTGGGGCCAGTTGGGGGTGATTAGGCTGGCAGGAGGGGCAGTGAGGAGTGACCAGGCCAGCAGAGGGGGGCAATTGGGAGCAACCAAGCTGGCAGGGGGGTTAGTTAGGGATGACCAGGTCAGCAGGGGGGGCAGTTAGGGGCGATCAGGCTGGCACACAGAGGTAGTGAGGGGTGATCAGGCCAGCGGGGGCGGGGTCAGTTAGGGGAGACCAGGCAGGCAGGCAGGTGAGTGATTAGGAGCCAGCAGTTCAGGATTGTGAGAGTGATGTACGACTGCAAGTTTAGGCCTGATCCCCAGAATTGAGCCTAAACCGGCAGTCAGACATCCCCTAAGGGGTCTGGACTGGAGAGGGTGCAGGCTGGGCTGAGGGGAACCCTCCCCCCCCATGAATGAATTTCATGCCCTGAGCCTCTAGTAATAAATAAAGACATAGTTCTTATTCTTTATTAATAGTCATAATTTTTAAATACAATGAACACTATTACTCATGATTACCATTGTGAATGAAGTTGAAAAAAATCTTTGTGTCTTGTCTGATATCATTTTTGAACCAACCAAGCTGCATTTTTCTTTTGATTGTCTTTTTAGAGGGGAAGGGAGAGAGAGAGAGAGATAGAAACATCAATGATGAGAGAGAATCATTGATTGGCTGCCTCCTGCATACCCCACACTGGGGATTGAGCCTGCAACCCAGGCATGTGCCTTGACCAGGAATGGAACCTCCTGGTTCCTAGGTCAACTCTCAACCACTGAGCCATGATGGCCTGGTTAATTCTTTTTTTTTTTTTTAACAGATGGAGTACTGCTACCAGACTTAGTCTATGTAAATAATTCTCACTGTTGATAAGACTAGATTCCATAAAAGATAGGGTTTGTTAGTTCAACAAGTTCAATCAGTAGTCTTGGTCCATATATATTCCTGGAATTGACCAGTATTTACTGAACATAATCAAGTAAATAGGTACTTCATGGATTTTCATTTTGAAGCTCAACTTTGACCCTGGGTTGTAATCTTACCTTTCTAAAGATTTGTTGGGTATTTCTGATTGCATCACCTTTACCATTAAACCTAGCTCCCTAATGACTACCCTTGATCTCATTTTCATCACTAAAGGGATGAGTTTACCAGCAACCAATATTCAAAATCTTGGTGATTTTCTCATTACATTACATTGCTGCAATCTTTCCTTTTTCATATTACTTGAATGCATATATTCTTGCATGTTTCCAATGCCCACCCCCCCTCCCCAAGAACCTGATGCCTCATAAATGGGACATTATAATCAGTTTCCAAAGTGTGCTTATGTCTCCAGTTTTTTGTGGGTCTATAGTAATCAATATGTTTTCCTTCCAATGATTTTTTTTTAAATTGTGGAATACTAGATAGTTTTCTTTCTCCTTAAATCCATGCATGGATTTAAAGGCAGGTCCAGAGAAGAATGAAAGGGTGTGTGTGTGTGTGTGTGTGTGTGTGTGTGTGTGTGTGTGTGTGTTTCAAATAGACATTGTAAATTAATGGCAGAGTTTTCAAATATTAAATGCTCTTGGTTTGTCAATTCCAGGAGGAAATCTCCCTTGTCCACCAACATAACGAACATCTGATGACCTAGAAGAGTAACGAAGGAGAGAGGATCAATGATAGAGTTTGGTGGGTCTTGTAATGAAAGCTTCAAACAATTTTGTTAAACACGAGTCTTATTAGTTGTAATATTTGACATGCAGAATCTAATGTTCACCATTATTGATGTTCACCAAATTTTCAATCTGGGAATATGGTAGGGTTCCATTATCCCACCTATTTGCAGTTAAACATATTCTTGATTTGCCTTCACCAATAAAATAAAATGTGACTGGAAATGACACTTGCCACTTCTGGGTGGAAAACAATGTAATGCTGGTGATCAACTTCAATTTTCATTTTCACTCTCACAACAAGGGTATCTTGAAAAGTACGTACGGAAGTTGTGTCTCAATTGGGCCACCAGCAGCTGGGGTCCCTGAGGAAAATGAAATAAGCACGTTCCTGCTCACCCTTGTTAGACATGTACTGTGAGTAAAATATACTTTTTTGTTTTTAAGCTTCTGAAATTGTGTGGTTCTTTGTTATTACAGAATAATCTAGTCCATTTCAACTACTACAATCCTACTGAAGTTTCCTATTATATATTTTTGTCTTTTAAGGATAACAACACTTTAATGTCTTTCTTTTTAACAATTATATTTCTATAGTTTTTTTCTCATCATAAAGCCCTAGCCAAAACCCCTAGAATATTATTGAATAAGTGAGGCTATAGCACACATTCTGGTTCATAATATAAAGAAAATATTCTTTAGTATGAGGTTTGCCTTGAGTAGTTGTATGGAAAATTTTCATCAGAATAAAAAAAAAAATCTGTTCGTTTCCTACTTTGCCATAAAGGAGTTTAGTTTTTCTTTTTTTAATCCTCAGTAGGTTGTTAAATTTTATCAAATGTTTTTTTACATATATTGACTTGCAGATATAGTTTCTCTCTTTTAATCCTTTCATGTAGTAAATTATATTACTTGATTTTCTTAATGTTAAACCAGATTTACACTTCTGGGTTTAATTGAACTTTATCATCCTTTAAAATGTATTGCTAGATTTAGGTCAATTACATTTCATTTAAATTTTGTCATTTATATTCTTGATCAAGATTGGTCCATAATTTTCTTTTCTCATATTTTTCTTGAGAGGTTTAGGTATTAAGAGTATAAAATGAGTTAGAAAGTATTCCCTGAATGTCTCTCTGGAGAAGTATATGTAAGATTTAACGTATTTGTTCCACATGTATATCATTTATAAATGAATAAATATTCACATAGTGAGGAGTATACTCAATTTTTTAATGATGAAGGGATATTGCAACTATATAAAAGGTATAAATTTTCTACTTTGGCATTTGACACTCTCTGTTGTCTAGCTCTAGGCTCTCTTTTCAAATCTAAAGCCTAAGGGAAAATATTATTCTGGATTTCCTAAAGCAATACAGTCATATGTCACTTAATAGTGGGGATACATTATGAGTAATGTGTCCTTAGGTGATTTTGGCATTGTGCAAACATCATAGAGTGTACCTAACACAAATCTCGATAGTATAAACAACTACACACCTGTGCTATATGGTATAGCCGATTGCTCCTAGCCTACAAGCTTGTACAGCATGTTACTGTACTGAATACTATAGGCATTTGTAACACAGTGGTGTTTGTACGTCTAAACATATCTACACAGAAAAGGTACAAAAAAAATTTCACCTTAAAGAAATTGACTTTGAATAATGATCAAATATGTCATTATACTTATTTTGTCTCTTCTCTTCTGGTCAGTTGAGATCAGACATAACTATTTCTAAACAAACCTGTTGGAAAGAAAATGACTGGAGTGTGCTACCTCTCTGGAGTACACCCACATCTTTCCCCTACTGCTTCCTGCAGTGCATTACCTCTGCTTATTTCTCCTAAATTCCAAGGCCCTTCTTTTGTTTCTTTAACTTGTTTCCTGAGCCCATGCAGACCAGTTGGCTCATCTCTTTCTATCATTGTGTATTTCTAAATAAACGTTTTCTTACAGCAAGGGGGAAAAAGAAAATGACTGGAATAGAAAATTTGAAATTTAGGTGATTGAGACTTAGAATGGATAAGAAACTGTAACCTTATAGTAGCAACTTTTCCCAAAAAGTTCTTTTTAGTTTCTCCTAACAAGTATATGTAGGGATTATATGCTAAGAGCAGAATGACATTGAATGAATAAGATTTGGGAAATTGATGCAATAAAATATTTGAGAAATGCTTTCTCTCTGTCAGCTTTGATCTTAATTATTGTTCAATGCTCTTGAATGGTAAGCAACATGGGTCTTCAAACAGTCTTCAAACAGTTGCTGTTAAAACTCATGTTGCACATAACTATTGGGGTTGGAGGTGTTGAGAAATAAATAGTTCTAAATGTTCAATACAATTATTTTTTTACGTGAGATTATTCTCGAGGATGAACTAAAACTAGGAAGCACTGGGACTAAATAGACCAGATATGTTTTCAATATTCTGAGTCAAGAAATGTTGAAGTTATGGACCATTTCAGAAGAGAGGGACACATATTTGAGGAGAGACCATGCTCTGAGTTTTTTGGCTGCATGTGAGACTGAGAGAACTACACTGGCTTGATGTTCGAAGTGTTAGTTTTCCTTGAGAGTACAGAGGTTGAAGATGTTGGTTGGATAAGAAAATTAGCTGAGAGTTAAACATATTAAGTTTATATTGTCTGGAGTTGGTCTTATGTATGATCAATTGGAATATATAAGTCAGAATTTCTGAAAGGAAATGTCTGAACTTCCTGAAAAGAAATTTCTTTAACTTGGAGTCAATAGTAAAAACAGATACAATCACCAAGAGAAAAACATATAAAGCAACCTTTATATGTTCCCCAAATCAAAGGATAATAGGACCCTAGAAAACCTCAGCATGAAAAAAGAAGATGAAAGAGGTAATGCAAAAGAAAATGTATGCATGTTTTCCTTCAATGCCTTCTTCCTTCATCCTTCATTTATGTAGTGATGTTCCCAGAGTTCATGCTAAAGCCCTGTCCTTTAATGCACACACCTGTCTCTTGAGCTCTTGAGTTTCAGTATGATCTGATGTAATTTATTTGAAATCTCTAAATCAGTGGCTATAAACTATGGCCCATGGGCCAAATCCAGGTGGACACCTGCTTTTGTAAATAAAGTTTTATTAGACTCTAGCCATGCCTCTTTACCTATGAATGCTTTCACACTAAAAAGTGTCATTGAATAATTGTAATAGTACCTGGCCCTCCAAATCTACAATAGTTGTTCTCTGGCCCTGTCCAGAGAAAGCTACCCTCAGGCCTAAATTAATGTTATAAGTACTAAGGGTACTTGAAATCCATAACAAGATTTCGGAAGTCAAAGGATGTTGTGTTTGCTGGCAACTATTCACCAACTTCATATCTGTACATAAGTTTTATTTTTAAAGCACCATCATAGGTAAAGTTTATATCTATTGAGTCCTCTTTATTCATAAGAACTGAGATGCTCAGGTCATTTTCCAAAATTCCATTCTGACCACCTTGTTCTTCACTTTGAAAACGTCCATCATTGATGGGCCAGAAATCTGATATTCAAATGCTTCCCAGCTTGATAAAGGGCTTCATACACCTCCAATCACAGGGAACATAGCGGACTGAAGGCCCAAGGGGCTGAGCTTTGATATCCACGACTGCTTTTGCACTGAAGCCATACCCCTCCTGGGCTTTTTGCAGCCAGAGACAGAGTTCAGCATTAATTCTAAGGCAGACCTGTTCGGAGAACACAGGTGTCCCTCTGATGCTGGCTTTGGCCTGCGGATTTCTCGAAGGCCTTGTCAAGCATTCCTTATATGGCAAAGTGACCTAGGAGGCCTAGACCCAACCTCCCTTCCCTCTTTCCTTCACTCAGAGTCAGATTTACATTATGATCTGACAGCTCTGCCAACCTTGCCTGGTGCCCTCCTCATTTTTCCCTCACAGGTAGTTTTCTATTAAATTCTTGCTTCCTAGTTCTGTTTGGTGTCTGTTCAAGAGACCCGGACTGTTTTCCCTTTTCTACAAAGCAGGTCTTGTATTTTAACTTCCTCTCCTTTTTTCATTTCAATCTTCCACCCAACTCCTTAAGAAAAGAAAGTCAACTTTTTGAGGCAGGGTGGTTAAAGGTCCACAGGGGAGCATTTTTCAGTGAAACGATGTAGTGAAAACATTCTGCACCTCCTTACCTCCTTAAAAGCATCAGGGTTTGTAGAATATCAGAGTGAGGTGAGCATTGTTCTCTGTGACCCACTGATGCAGCTTTAGAAATATTGGGCAAATTAGACAGGAGTTTCTGTTTTCATCTTGGGGGTGCAAAACAAACATTTCTAGAAGAAGGAACACATATGACCAGTAAACAATCTAAAATTTGATCACCATCACCTACAATCAAGATTTACAAATTAGGATTGCAATGAGTTAACGTTTTGATCCCATTCAATTAGAAAAAAAAAAGTTTAACAGTGATGAGAGGAGATATTTAGTATACATTTATGGTTAAAATACAAATTTTTACAACCATTTGGGATAATGATTTCAATTTATCTCTTTTTGATCATTTATCTAGTAGACTGTTCTTATATCCATTGACCCAGCAATTTTGTGTCTAAGTAAACACATATGAGAAAAACTTGCACCTGGGCAAAAAGAGATTTGTACATGAGCATTCTAAGAATTATTATGCACAGGGGCAACAGCATGGAAACAACACAACTGTACCTCAATGGGAGAGTAGAATAGCAAATCCTAATATATAAAAATCCAGGGGCTGTCACAACTGAAACAACCGGATGGACAACCAAACAGCAGGCTGCGTGGGGCAACCAGGCTGGCAGGGGGGTTAGTGAGGGATGACCAAATGACTGAACATTAGGCTGTGTGGGGCGACCAGGCCAATGGGGGCACAGTTGGGGGCAAACAGGATAGCAGGGGGTCAGTTGGGGGTGACCAGGACAGTAGGGGGGGCAATGAGGGGTGACCAGGCTGGCGGGCGGGGGGCAGTTAGGGGTGACCAGGCCAGCAGAGGGTGCCAGTTGGGGATAACCAAGCCAGCAGGGGGGGCAGTGAGGAGCAACCAGGCTGGCAGGGGGTGCAGCAAGGAGCGACCAGGCTGGCGGGGGGGGGGGGGGGGCAGTTAGGAGCAACCAGGCCAGCAGGGGCGGGGTAGTTGGAGGCAACCAGGCCAGCAGGCAGAGGCAGTTAAGGATGATCAGCTGGCAGTGGCGGCAGTTAGGGGCAATCAAGAAGGCAGGCAGGTGAGCAGTTAGGAGCCAGCAGTCCCGGATTGTGAGAGGGATGCCTGACTGCCAGTTTAGGACCGATCGCCAGGATCGGGCCTAAACTGGCAGTTGGACATCCCCCAAGGGGTCCTGGATTAGAGAGGGCGCAGGCTGGGCTGAGGGGAACCCTCCTTCATTCACGAATTTCATGCACCGGGCCTCTAGTTACAGTATAAACGTATATGTGCTGATGTAACAAGTTACCAAAAATGCAGTGACTCAAAACAGCACAAATGTATTATTATACTACTGTGGAGGTCAGAAATCTGAAATAGTCTCACTGGGCTAAAATCAAGGTGTCAGCAGGGTTGTGTTTCTCTCTAAGGAAGAATCAATTTGTTGCCTTTTCCAGGTTTTAGTGGTTTCCTGCAGTTCTTGGCTCATTGCTTTCTTCCATCTTCAAAGCCATCAATGCCTGGTGGTGTCTTTCTCATGTGGAATGACTCTGATATGCTTTCTCCAGCCTCCTTCTTCTATTTCTAAGAATGCTTGTGATAACATAAGACCCATGCAGATAATCCATGATAATCTCTACATCACAAGGACCTTAGCAACCTTATTTCCATCTATGCCCTTAATTATCCTTTGCCATGTAGTTTAACATATTCTCAGGTTCTGGGGATTAGGATGGGGACATCTTTGGTTGAGTTTTTTGTGTGTTTTGTTTGTTTTTTTGTTTGTTTTTTGCCTACCACCATTTACAAACATCAAAACAAATACGCTACAGTGATATAACATCACAGGAATGAGCCCTAGCAATATATTATTAAGTGAAAATACTCATTCTTAAAAGACTATATATAATATGATGCCCTTTTTATAAAATAAAAAAAGTTTTTAAAATGTACATACTTAAAAATCAACACAGCATTATAGAAATGGGTGTTTGGAGCACTGTATTTGTATTGCTAAAGAAGGCGAATGTGAAGTGGGGCCAGGATTGAGAGGGGTGAAATTTTGGAACATGTACAGTGATGCCTCAGATATAGCCTAAATTGTAAGGAAATCACTTGTCTTGCTCCATCAGGAGGTAATTTTTAAAAAATATATTTTTATTGATTTCAGAGAGGAAGGGACAGGGAGAGAGAGGTAGAAACATCAATGAAGAGAGTGAATCATTGATTGGCTGCTTCCTGCATGCTCCCTACTAGGTAGGGGTCGAGCCCAAAATCCAGGCATCCAGGCATGTGCCCTGACTGGGAATTGAACCATGAACTCCTAGTTCATAGGTTGATTCTCAACCACTAAGGCACACTGGCTGGGGAGGAGGTAACTTTTAACAGTGTGGATTTAAAATCTAATGACTGTGATATGAAAATTTTTCTACATCTCAGGAAATTTAAATCAATATTGCTGCCTTTTAGGTTAAAAAAGAATACCTATATTAAACTTTACAAAGGCAACTCTACGTATGCAGTTGTAAGGAACGAAATGGAAAAGCAGATTAGTGAATTTCAAAACACTGACCTTGGTGTTCAGAGGCAGGCCATTCAGCACCATCTTGCTGAGTGTTCACATCCCACTTTGGTGTTTTTCTCATCTGCGCTCCACTACAGGCAGTGAGATTAATCTGGTTAAGGCCTGAGTGAGGTCATAGATTAGGTTACGCTGAACCTTACTCTTTAATTTAGTGTCTTCCTTTGAACAATTGTGCACAGGGGAGCATCTCCATCTGTGGGCTGAGAGGCAGGGCCCTCTGGAACCACGTGCTAACTCTCCCTGCAGAACACCCTGTGGCTTCATCTATGCTAATTAGAATTTCAGAAACAGAGCAGAAAATCATTTCTCTGTAGAAGAAACAAGATCTGTTGTTCAGAGTGGATGTGTCAATTCAATTTACTGGTCACTTCAGAGACCTGGGGCACCCCAAATTATTTTATAGTGCCTTGCACACCTATCAAATGTCATGCATTTCAATGTTCTCTCAAATCCATTATCTCATTAGGGCTCTCTTGTGATCCTGGGTGATGGGTTAGAAAAGCTAATTTGTGCCATTCTACCGAGGAGGATGCAGAGACACAGCAAGATTAACCTCATCCCCATCTGATGATAAAGTCCATACCAGAATTCAACTCTTCAAAATTCTAGCTATATTAATTAATGTTTTTCATTGCAACAAATATCAGCATGCTTAATAGCTGATATGACAGAACTTTCTCACTCAGATGAGAGTTTTAAGATGAAGTCCTACCCAGTGGGCAATTCTCTCCAAGTGTGAGTCAAGGACATCAGCTTTCCCAGCAGCTTCTAATGTCTTGTCTGGATCAAGCCAGTATAAGAAGAAAGAATATGGAAAATGTATAGCAGCCAAGCCTAGAAGTGGCATGCATCATTTCCACTTATGTTACATTTGTAAAACTCAGTTTCATGTCAAGAAAAGATGGGGCCTGGCTGGTGTGGCTCAGTGGTTGAGCACTGACCTATGAACCAGAAGGTTCGTTCCTGGTCAGGGCACATGCCCAGGTTGTGGGCTTGGTCCCAAGTGGGAGGTGTGCAGGAGGCAGCTGATCAATAAATCTCTCATCATTGATGTTTCTATCTCTCTCTCCCTCTCCCTTCCTCTCTGAAATAAATAAAAATGTATTTAAAAAAGAAGAAGAAAAGGTGGGGGGTGTCATCAAATTGTATTCCCAGGAATAAGAAATTTCACACACTTGGTAAGCAGGTCGCCTGTTTTTGCCATATAATCCAAGCATTCTTTTCACTATACCAAGTTACCATACAGGTTAATTTACGCCTCTTTCCCCCACTAAAATTTTGAAGCACTCAAGATAGAGATTTATTCCTGTTAGAACCTCTAGCTGGTCAAGCGATCATGTTCAATGAATTTTATGAATGTGTTTATTAACACAGATTTATAAGAGGTTCTTCAATAAGGGGACGGGGGTTTCCATGTTTAACATTGTGATGGTCACCTGAATAAATATATAGATAGCACCCTGATCTATTTCTACTCACAACCAATCTAACAATAAAAGTGTGGGGGATCTTTTCCACACTTTCAACCAATTCTCCAACTCTAGACACCAACTAGATGACCTACAATTTTGTTCAGTTCTGACACTCACTACCCAAAGTAATAGATGCGTAGGGCAAGGTATAGAAGAAGGATTATGGGCCTTCATGCCCTTTCCATGTGTGTTACCCTCCTAGCACCTAGACATTTCACCACTCCAGACGCTCTGCAAACCCAATGTTGGGGGTTTTGACGGAGGTTTCATTACATGGGTACCCTCTATTAAATCATTGGTCATTGGTGATTGAACCTGTTGTCCTCCCTGGAGATCTGAGGATAGGGCTTGAAAATCCAACCTTCTAATCACACCATTGGGCTTTTAGGAGACCAGTGCCCATCCTAAAACTAAAATGTCTCTCAGCCAAGAGTCATCTCATTCACTTAACAAAGGCACGCATCACTCAGGATTTGTGAGGATTTTAGGAGCTCTGTGTCAAGAACCAGGGAGAAAGATGGCATTTTATAACAAAATATGCTACTATCACCTCTATCACACAGAAAATTTCAACAGTTTTATAATATTTTGAGCCCTGAATGTGGGACAAAGACTACAAATACATTTTTTTTATTGTATCACAATGTCTCACACCCATACCAATATACCAATTTTATAGGTGCTACAAGATAACGAGGTAGTTAATGTAAAATGTCTGACAATGGAAGAAGCTTCTTTATTATATTGTGTTTAATAACATTGTCCATTTTTATTAAATGCCTTTTTTATATGTCACATGCCAAATTCTAGTACTGAACAGTTTAAAATGCATTATTTCCAAGGTAAGTTAAATACAGTAGATTCTTCTTATCTGTGGTAACTATGTTCGATAAAGTTGCCAAAGGCACTGAATTAGCAAATACTGAACCAACGCTCCTAGGGGAAATACAGGATTGCATTCCTTAGGGCCTCTGGTCACAACATTTTCATCAACCAATCAATACACAATCCTGTTTTATGTGTGTTTCTGTTTAAAAGACATCTTATTTAATATATTATGTTCTTTCATTATCATTGAACTCACAGCTAAGAGCACTATAACTCATGCTTGAGTGAAGCTTAGCTAGCACAGGTATTTTTCCCACAAGGGTCATCACAGCCTTCTTGTGTTTAGAAACACCAGACAGCATTTCAACACTATAATTGGGAGCCATTTCAAGCAGCAAAATCACCAACAAAAAGCACAAAATTGCATAAAATTTGGCACTAAATATATCATGTAAAGGACAAGTTTTTACAGTAGGAGAATGAACAAGAGGCAGAGTGTCGCCTTGTTTGACCTCTGCTGAGGACATGAGCATTGGGCAATTCAAACTTCTCACTGCTCTGGGCATATTCATGACGGACCACAAAAGCACTATGAATATCGAGTTTGGGGTTGCAAATAAATTTTAATGAGTTAACAAATTCACAAATATACAGTATGAATGAGTATTAATTGCACTATTAATATATCCATTTTACCCATACAGAAATGGAGGCTTACAGTGGCCAAGCCACCTGCCAAGGTACATAACTGGTGAGTGGTGGACTTGAGGTCGGCTTGGCTCCTGAGGCCACACTTTAACCATGATGCTGGTTGTCTCATGATCCCCTGGTTGTGTCCAGAAACCAATAACCCTCTGTGAGGAATCTTATTTGGATTATTTTAACACTGAGTCATTAGGCTAGATGACCTTTAAAATACATTCAAATCTTGAGATTTAATTATTTTAAGACTTCTCTCCATTGTGCAAATTCTTTATGGGGCCATATTTTAAAGAATTTCTCTAATGAGCCAGCATATTTTTTCTATAAGCTCTCAATGGTTTTAACTAGATTTCATGATGACCTATTTATTTTGTAATATTTCTTCACCTACCACTGTAATGTAAAAACATTAAATATAGACTATTTTACAAAATAGTCTATTTTATAAAAATCTACACTAAGAATTTTTCTAGATGTTGCCATTACCATTCAGGGCAAGCCACAGATCTAATTTTGTGCAGACTATTTTTCACTTTTTATTCACATCAGGTACTTCTGCTGACCCTCTGGGGGTCATGCACAATAACATGGTCAGGAATTACAAATACTCTGTTGGCCTTTTTCAGGAACGCAATTGGACATCAGCCCTCATGTAGCTTTTGAAATTCTTCACCATATGTGACATTTTGTATTATAATTTCTAACTTTAATTGCTCCTATAACTTACTATACTCATAATTAGATAAACTGCCTTCTTACTTTTCACCAGCCTGCCTATGAACCCTGTCCCTGAGGCAACTCCCTTCAAAGACACCTTCTTCAGTCAGGGAGGAAGGGAGCAGGAATTAAATGGGAAACTGGGCATAATCTCAAACACGTATTTCCTGGACATTTAAACACAAACTGTCCAAATCCCCACTCCTGCATGAACACAGTAGCAGTTTGTGCAAATCATTTTAGAGGAGGGGTTTCTGCCCTCTCTACTAATGCAGAGGCCACCCAAAAAGGACCTGTTTGTAGAACATAAGAATTCACTCTTTTCTTCTGCAGCTTTTTAGAAGAATATAATTAGAACACATTCCTAACAGCAAGAACCTGGCTCAATTTGTCATTTTCCTATAATCAAAATGACCATCTATTCAAATTTTCTGCCAGAATATTTTGGGGGAAAACTATGTGGGTGACCTTTTGAACAAGTTTGCCCTTTGCAGCTATGTCATTGGTCTTGACTTTTCCTAATTCCTGTTTGAATAAATGAATATTTCATGAATTGCCACAGCCACAATTATCTATAGTTCAGGGACAATGTATAAAGAAAATAGGATGGTGACCTGTGATGCTTTTAACCTCTTCATGGAAATTGGATTAAGTCCGTGGATAGGATGAAGAACCGCCACATCTTTCCTCATAAAATCATAGTCTGATCAAACCCCCTGCAATTGGCAGAGGTCACATACAAGAATCTGCACCCACCCCCCAACCTTAGTCACTGAGAGCAAGGAAGACACCAGCCCATGTCCCCAACCCACTCAACATTCTGCACCGTCTCTGGGAATGTCCTGTCTACTTTAGCAGCCCCTGCTGTGCCCTTGTTCTTCTCTTTCCTAGACTCCCAGCTCAGCAGAGGCTACTTCCGTTATTGAACCTCAGCAGGAGCAGCTGAGGCCTATGTGCCACCATCCATCTCTGGATGTGAATCATGCTGCTCACCTGAGCAGGATGCAGGTCTGGCTTCTGAGATGCTGTGTGCCCTTCACCCTTGTGGACTAGGCAAATAGTGTTTTAGAGGATCTTTTAATGTTTGAACTCTTTCTTTAAAAGAAATCTTATATATTGTACTGAACTAAGTTTCCTTCTTCACTGTAGTCTCCCCGCTCCCCCCAAAAAAAGAAGAAGAAATCTTTTATGGAAATCTAAAGTGCAAAATAGATAAAAAAAAAAAAAAAAAAAGTCCCTCTTATGCAAAATAGATAAAGAAGATAAAATTTCGATTTGGGTGCCCAGATTTTCCTTGCTTAGCTACTATCCTTGCAAATGTCACCTGAGTCATCGCCATGGACACCTATGGCTCTGTGGCTTGTGGTCTGAATCCACCGGACCAGGTCAGAGACCTGGGCTTAGGCCTTGATTTCCTCCCACTCTCTGAAAATTCTCAGGCACTCTTCCTGCTTCCCCAAGTCTCCTTTCAGACTATGACTATGCCAATCCCCAATAACTTGAGTATGGCTTTTGGGCTCCCCATTGTTAGCCCCATGTGAATGGACAAATAACTCAGAACTTTGATGCAACTTCAAACTTCCGCTGTATACACATTTTTTTTCTGCCTCATTAGATCGCAAAGTTGACTGCTGTTATTTGCTTTTATTGACTCGATCCTCCTGCTTAGACTCCATTTAAGGACATATCAGCGGCTAAGGAACAGAAGTCAATACAGGGTGTCCCAAAACATGTATACACACTTTAACAGCCGATAGTTCAATTGATGTTTCTTTTCTGCTAGACTAAGCTTTGAACAAAGGGAATTCATCCTAAAGTGCTACTGGAAGTTTGAAAAGGCAGTTGAAGTACAAACACTTCCTATGTAAGTATTCAAAGTGTGTATACGTTTTTGGGTGACACCCTCGATTATGAAGGCAGACATATCCAAATTAGGCATAACAGTCCGAGATTTGAGGCCTCAGCCTATCACCCTTCCAAAGCCTTCATCCTCTATTCCAGCTGCACTTTGACTTGGGTAACTGCCCTGGCCCACAATTTCTTCCAAAAGTTCCTTAGGCACCTTCACCCAGGAGGCTGTTAAACAGTCACTGGCTGATGAAGTAAGTGTTTGCATGGCAGAATCCCCTCTTAACTACATTCTGCTCAGTGAGATAGAATAGCAAGTCCTATTTTACCCAGTATGTCCGTTTAAAGGGGGGCCTTGTGGCAAACTGTGGAGCTCTGGTCTAGGTGGTCCTGGATGAAGCTAGTTGATGCTGGAGGTGAGTGCCCAGGAGTCTGGGCTGCCTTAGCGCCCAGCATGGCCTCCCCGAGTGATGGGGGGATTAAGATATTTGTACACATAACTCAGTTCTGCCCAGTATGCATAACAGAGCACATGTGTTGAGTTAAATAATAAGAACAAGAGGAAAGAGGGCTCAGCTCTGGGGCCTTAGTTACATACTTCCATATGGGGTGTCAGTAGTTGTTCTGAGGGAACAAAGGTTTACAAAGGTGAAATGACAATGGTGGGTTCCTTTAAGAGGAGACAGGGTAATTTCCTCTATCCTCATTTCACTACTTTCTTATGTTTCATTAGCTAGGAGAAGGTTGTCTCTCTAAGCCATACATCAACATACACACACAGGCTCACACACGTGTGTGTGTGCACATGCACCTGTTCTTGTCTGAATAAAATATGCACCTAATTAATATTTGGCATTTGCTATGGTTTTATGTTAAGCATTGCTTTTTGTTCTGAATGTCTGACCTTGAGGTTCAACTTCTTTAACATCATTCTTATTATTATTCATGAGATGCGTGCATACAGGGTGAGGAATTTTTACTGAAAAATGCTGTTGAGATCTGCTTATGGTGACCAAATGCAGTTGACCACCCCATAGTTCTGATTGTTTTATTTTAGCCAGAGAACAATGCCTATTGATACTGTGGGGTTCAAAGGGACAGAAATTCCAGGAGTTGGAATATAGAAAGAAAACCAATTTTCTTATCTGGGGGAACACCATCAATGATGCATTATTTTAGAAGCAAGAGTGAATGAAAGGGAATCAGCCACAGAACCATTTCTACCACCAGATGGTGTTTGTCTGCCTTGTGTACTAATTGCTATCAATAATTAAACGCAGGTCTCTGATTCATATGCACAGAGGCAGTGATTCTTAAATTAAACATTTTGGAATCATTATAGGACATTTTATAGGTTCAGCTAAACACAGCACTCTGGCTGATTATGATTAAACATACTGATACTAAATTACATATTGATCCCATAAATATCAATGCACACAGAGAAGCAATGAGAAGACGTGTAACTAGAAGGAGCATTTTAATTTGAGATGATAATGGGGACAGGTTTGAATGGAACATCATGCAAAGGTTTGGATTCTCTTGGTTATCTTTCATCATATAAGAAATAGATTTTATTTTTCCTTTCATAATATTAAACATTCATTAGAAAATATATTTAATTTTATGGCATACATAACCTGCCTAAAGAGACTCAAATATTTTGAAAGTAAAAAGCAGTAATTTGTGTTTTCTTGCCATATTCTTAGAACTGTAAACATAACGTAACTTATAATTGTTTCCACATCTCAGAATGTTTATCAGTAAAAGGGACAGTGGAACTGTATTGCATTGACCAGATATAAAAACTTTAAAAGTCATTTTGAGAAGAATATAGCATTGGATGCTTAAAAAATACTGGTTCAGACTGAATACTATATGTGATCTTGTATTAAAACTCTTAACCAGATTCAGTATTTGTATCCCCTCCAAGATTTTAAAGAAGGTGCAAAGATCTCTGACGTCTTACAGCTCTAAAATGAGATGATTCTATTATCATATTAAAAATGCACTGCTATTTGCGAGGAAGCTGCATTAGTGCAAATGAGAGCTGAGATTGCTCATAGAAGCCAGGAGTTACTCTTGATGATTCACTTATTTCCAAGCATTTCGTCTGCGGGCCCTTTGATGGATGCGATACTTTATAGTGCAACCTCCGCCTCAATCAAAGCCATCAGATGATGCAGCATGTCCAAGGGATTATCAGTTATGACTCATGTATTCAACTGCGCTTGGGGAGACAATGAACAATGAAAATACTAATATGAGAAGAAGGGCGCTGTTCTTTATAAAAATAGATAAATGAAGTAATGCTCTTGTTGCTAAATTGTTAACTTTGAAAAATATTGTGCCCTGGTTATATAATGGTGACAGAAGAAGACTTGACTTTAGGTTATGAACACACAGTACAATATAAAGATGATGTATTATAGAATTGTACACCTGTAACCTGTATAATTTTATTAACCAAAGTCACCCCAATAAATTCAATATTTTTTTAAAAGAGAAAGCTTTGGGAAATTATAATATCAGTATCTAGATAATTCTTTTGTCTCCAAGGGTTTCCAAACACTTGGCAGTAAATTTTCAGTGTCACAATTGATTCATTTCTGTTCTTCTCTATCATTTGGGTTTGCAACCATGGTGCCTATGCCAGGGTAGAGAAGAGTTTAACAGTAGAGCAACAAGGCCAAGGTTTCAAGAAGGTCAAAGGATTAACAAAAATGTATTCAGTGCAAACACAGCCCAATTTGTTCAGTTTTATCAGTGTGGCCTCGGGGCTTATCAATTCCATCAACATTCCTGAGACAGATTCTCTGGGGGTATGTTAATAAAGGTAGGTATGCAACAAAAAAGAAAAAAAAAACTACTCTTCAAGCTATGTCTTAATATCCTCATCTATAAAATAGATTTAATATTCTCATGAAAATATTGAATGTGTTAAATAGAAAGGCTTGTCAATTAATGGAATGCTATTAATTTCATATTGTAACCAGCTCTCACTGTTGTATTTTATCTCCATTCAATTTCATTTAGAGATGAAACATTGTGCTTGCTGACCTCAGTGGCCTCTTCAAACTCTTTCTACAAAACAGTTATAATGACATTGGTTGGGTTTTGTGGTTTTCAAACTTTCACTAATGTACAGGAAATGATGTCATTTTAGGTCAGAGTTTTCAACCTTTTTCATCTTATGGCACACATAAAATAATTACTAAAATTCTAAACACACCAAAAATATATATTTTCTGCCAATCTGACAAAAAATAGGTATAATTTTGATTGTTTTATAAATAATCCTATATAATAAAATCCTAATATGCAAATAGACTGAGTGGCGGAATGACCGGTCACTATGACACGCACTGGGGGGATGATGCTCAATACAAGAGCTGATCCCTAGTGGTCAGTGTGCTTCCACAGGGGGAGCACCACTCAGCCAGAAGCCAGGCTCAGGGCTGGCAAGTGCAGTGGCAGTGGCAGAACCTTTCCCGCCTCCAAGGCAGTGCTAAGGACCCCTCAGGGGATGTTTGACTGCCTAAGCTGGCAGTCAGACAACCCCTGAGAGGTCCTAAACTGTGAGAGGGCACAGGCCAGGCTGAGGACACCCCCTCAGTGCACAAATGTTGTGCACTGGGCCTCTAGTTATCTATATAAAAGGCTAAGTGACTGACCATATGTCTGTCCGACTGTGTGACCAACTGACCAGCAGGTACATATGATGCACACTGGCAATTCAAAAATAAATGTTGACTCGCACATACACAATACATGTAAAGCTGTTGCTGGTGCCAATTGCACACGTTTTTTAATTTTATAATACTATTTTATATATACTATTTTGACATGTAATTTTTTGCAGTAACGTAATTACTGCACGAATATTTATTCTAATTATGTGCACAAATGTGTACAAATCCATGCACTGGGCCACTTGGAATAATAATAATAATAATAACCTACCCTTTTTGCTCCAAAATGATTTTTTTAAAAATCAGGTGCCTATCCTTGTGTATAAGGATTTCTGGTACCAAGAATTAACAAATCAGATACAACCTCATTATGCAACATGAACAATAAGATGCAACTCTATTATATGACCTACATATTTATGGCTTAAAATAGGACATTTTCACCAGACGACCATTGTCACGTTGGCTGTTGTCATCTTTTTATTTGACAATCTAAGGGGGGAAAAAGTTCAGTGTCCCTGACTAAATATTCAGGTTTTAAAAACTCTTGGGGCACACCAATTGAAAATCACTGTTTTAGGTAGGTAAACTCATCACAGATAATCATATTAGGGTTCAACATAAATGAGGGATCATTTTAGACTATTTGTTCAGGGTTTTGAAGTAACCAAGACAATTGGTGTAAGATTGTTAATATGTTCATTATAAGATTTTTAATATATTGATCTATAATCTATGATATGAGTTATAAAAGTACACATTGAATAACAAAATAATAAATTAAGCCTGACTGGCTTGGCTCAATGGTTGAGTGTCAATCTATGAACCAAGAAGTCTTGGTTCAATTCCTGGTCAGGGCACATGCCCAGGTTGGGGGCTTAATCTCCAGGGTGGAGCATGCAGGAGGCAGCCAATCAATGATACTCTTTCATTATTAATGTTTCTATCTCTCTCTCCCTCTCTTCCTCTCTGAACTCAATACAAATATATTATTTTAAAAAAAAACACAGCAGGAATAGATGAGAAACAAAGTAGTTTCTACATGTTATAGAGGTCATATGGGGTATGCAAGTACTATGTTTATTAAGTTAGTAATATGGAAAAATAAGAAGAGAGCATATATTTATTTTTTAACACTGTGATTCAGAGAGAAACCCTAATAACTGTTGACACTATGTAAACTAAAGCAAACATCACAACACAAGGGTGATACAAAGATGACACAAAGATTGAACCATTGCAGCTAAATCTACAGAGATCTAAAAAGAGAAAACGCAGTTCACGGTCCACACACAGATAGAAAGAACCACATTATACATGTAAGCAGCTGCACAGGCAGATGAGGAAACATTATTTATAAGCTCACAAAGGCCACTAGAAATGTAGAAGTAGCCAAAATGCAAAACTGCATGTAGCAGGCATGTTGTGTTCCAGATACACATGTACAGATGGGCTCTGAAAAGAGAGAATTCTCTTCAATTGCCTTTCCCAGATCTGAGTGTATTTTTGAGTGGATGAGAATGTTATTAACTTTTGAGTCTCTACATGAGGGTGCCCTTATCTGTACCTTGATATTAGTGCCAAGTCCGACGGATAAAGAGCCCATAATAAGGGAACACTTTGGATATTGATCCTGAAACATCCCTAGAAGTCACAAGGAAATGTGGCTCAAAAGATTTGGGCAATGCTTCCCACAATATGCCCTTTAATCAGTTAATAATTCCATTCTGAAAAGACTCAATACCTTGGCATCTCTAAAGTAAAGGAAGTCACTCCAGCAGGTACTTCAGTAATTGTACAGTATGCTTCAAACCTGGTGACATTTAGTTAGGATGAACTACAGAAGACATTGTACATCTCAAGCAGCATGCGATTTATTTTTTAAAATATATTTTTATTGATTTCAGAGAGGTAGGGTGAGGGAGAGAGAGATAGAAACATCAATGATGACAGAGAATCATTGATCAGCTGCCTCCTGCACGCCCCACACTGGGGATCAAGACCACAACCCCAGCATGTGCCCTGACCTGGAATCGAACCATGACTTCCTGGTTCATAGGTCGATGCTCAATCCCTGAGCCACGCTTGCCAGATAAGATCTTTTTTTAACCTATTCTTGGATAAAGGTGCTTAATTTGTGTCTGGGAATTTATTATGTGCTATATGTTCTTAGGTTTTAGTTTTGACTCCAGAGTTACTGAAAGGTGTATAAAAGCAGCAAAGAAAAATTGCTTGCATTCTTGCCTTCCTGAATGAACCCTTGTTTTTAAGATTCACCTGAGTTTTGTTTTTGTATCCAGTTTTTCAGGGACTTCAAAATGTTCAGACATAGAGAAAAAGTATATCCACTGAACATAGAGAAAAGTTAGCTGTATTAGTATTTTATTATTTTATTTTATTATATTTTATTATATTTTATTTTATATTATTTCCTTCCTTCCTTTCTTCTTTCATTACTTCCTTCCTCCCTTCCCTCCTTTCTTGGACTGTGCCATATTTTAAATATTAGCATCTGTTTAGTCTTAAATGTTTTGATGACAGTTCACAATTTTCTAGAACTTCAGTAGAACTAATCAGAAGCCTGGAGCCATGACTGCATATCAAATTTTCCAGTCATTTTTCTTCCCTTACATGCATCTGCCTTCATATTTATCCTAACTTGGTTATGTTAGTGGCAGTGGGAAGGGCACCAGGTGTTAGACCCCAGGGGGTTAGATGGGACTTGGGTTCAGCAACCTCAGTACATGAGTTCTTGCTAGGAAACATTTTAGAGCGAAAACTCAAATTATAAGGTAACATTTATTTAGAAAGTCACAGAGATAGAAAAAGTAATCCTGTATAATAAAGAGGTGATATGCAAATTGATGGTCACACCCTCACACAAGATGGCCTCCCCTAAATGGCTACAAGATGGCCGGCAGGGGAGAGCAGTTGTGGGCAATCAGGCCAGCAGGGGAGGGAAGTTGGGGGGGACCAGGCCTGCAGGGGAGGGAGGGAAGTTGTGGGGGACCAGGCCTGCAGGGGAAGGCAGTTAGGGGGGACCAGACCGGCAGGAGAGGGCAGTTGGGGATGACCGGGCCTGCAGAGGAGGGCAGTTAGTGGGGACCAGGCTGGCAGGAGAGGGCAGTTAGGGGTGACTGGGCCAGCAGGGGAGGGCTGTTGGGGGTGACCAGGCCGGCAGCGGATGGCAGTTGGGGGCGACTGGGCAGAGGAGGGCAGTTGTTGATGAGGCCGGCAGGGGAGGGCAGTTGGGAGCAATTGGGCTGGCAGGGGAGGGCAGTTGGGAGTGATTGGGCCAGCAGGGGAGCAGTTAGGCATCAATCAGGCTGGCAGGGGAGTGGTTAGGGGATGATCAGGCTGGCAGGCAGAAGTGGTTAGGCACAATCAGGCAGGCAGGCAGGCGAGTGATTGTGAGCCAGAGTCCCGGATTGTGAGAGGGATGTCCCAGATTGGAGCAGGTGCAGGCTGGGCTGAGGGACGCCCCCCCTCATGCATGAATTTCGTGCATCGGGCCTCTAGTTAATAGAAGAAACGGTGTGAGGGAACAAGTTATAGAGGCAAAAGAAGGGCCCTTGGAGTTTGGGAGTGAGGAAAGTAAAGGTAAGGCCCCTGGGGGAAGGAGCTGGGGGAACATGAAGGGAGAGGCACAGGTGTGCTTCAGATCCTAGGTAAGGGGAGCGCACTGGGTCTTCTGTGCTAAGGGTTTTAAAGGTGAAGATTTTAGGGGATGTCATAAGGGAGGATCTCAGTAGAATATTCAGCAGCTTTCCAGGTGTGTCCTTTCAGGGTTTAGGTCTCCACTGATTGGTCAGCGTCAGGGCAGGGGGCCATTATTCAATGCAGCTGGTCTGGAGGTCAGCCTTTCTGCCATCCACAACAAATCTACAGTTGTGAAGAAAAGGGCCGTAAGGACAGAGGGTGATAGTTGTGAATTAGTGCTTTGTAGAAATTATCAGGTAAAAGAAATATGAGAGAAATTTAGACCTTAAATTAAGACCCCCCCCCCAGCTTAGTTTTGAGAAAAGGGCTGTCCATTTTCTCTGTAGTCTTTAAGCTCCATGAGAGTAAGGCTCATTTTTGTCATTTTGGCCAGCTGATTTCTCCTATTTACCAAAAATCTAGGAGATAGTACATATTTAGTAAGTATGTGTTAAAAGAAAGAAAAAAAGGTAAGGAAGGAAGACCATAGCTTTTTTAGGTTTGGCTTAATGATTTATTTATTTTTTTTACTCAAGAGCCATTAAACCCTAATTTATAATGGCACATAGTAAATGCTGAGTATGTTGAAGAAAATCAAATGTCAAATGGTGCATAGGGAAGGGATTTCTGTAGTACCAATTGTGAAAGCATTTGTCTTGCAGGATTTTGACTTGGGTGTGCTTGTAATACAAATCAACTCCATTAATACTAGAGCTAGCATTCTTAATAGAATGATATGGAACATTAAAACAATTATCCATTATCCATTATTAGATACTTTATTCTACTCCACCCACCTGCCAGTAAAATGCTTTTGTATTACTAAGCTAGGCATTGATAAAGAATACTGAAGCTCATTACAACATTTTCAAACCCTTTCTATATTTTCTTTTGCCTAACAGAAAGTTCTAAATACGCCGGCCAATATTTTTAAGAGAATAAAGACCATATAAGTTAAAATATATAGCTAGTAAAATATCTAAACTACAAATCAAACTATATATTAAACAAAATGAGTAAAGTGGAGAAAAACAATCATATCACGAGTCATCAATTCAACTGAATTCTCCTTAAAACCAAATTGAATTCAAGTGTTCTGTTCATTGTTTCTCAATATATATAAACATTTGCAATCAGAATAAAAAATTAAGTAGGGTAAACACTGAATTATTTCAGCAAAGAATCATTTTGAAGTAAACACTGTCACTTGTACAGAACAGACTGTTTCCCAGGACAGGAACTTGTTGGAGGCTGTGTGTTTTGGGTGGCAAAAAGGTGGTTACCTAGCAACAACCCCTCCTCCCAAGTCTCTGCTGCCAGAGTGGTATTGCTCACGTCAGCAAATTGATTACGTGTTTGCTGGATCCTAAAAGAACAATGTAACAATGTGGTCGGGCCTGAATCTCAATCATAAGAAACTTACAGGTTTTTCACTGTGTTGGATCAGCTTCCCACTCCTCAGCTGGTGCTGCTACAAGCTCTTCTAAAGAGAATAGATATTGAATAATAAGCTATTCGCCAAAGGAAAATGAGGAAAACCTCTGGCATTTTAATTAATAACATTTATTTTCAGTTTGCTTTTAAAGCAAGCAAGGAAACAGCACATCCACAAATAGCATTTGCTCTGGGCAAGAGGTAATCTTATCACCAGGTGTCTAAGAAATTAGACAGCCCAGGGTGGGGCAGGGTTTTGTGAAAACAGAGTTTAAGCAATCTAGACAGGTTTTACATGGCAGCATTTTACCACTTGAAGGTAAAATTAATGAGATACTAATTTATATGGAACATACACATGAGGTATTTATGTTTACAACAAATGAGTTTAACCATATGTTAGCAATAACTTGGCTAGAAATCATATGTATTAGTAAACCTCACACTGTGTATTTTGTCTACCTGTGATATGCACCACAAACAAATGGCCCTCTCTTTCATCTCATGGGTGTTTATTCCTACCGACCATCCCACCAGGTGCATGCTTAACTGAGGAACAAGCAAACTGAATGAAGTGAAAGATAAGGCCACAAATCACGGATTCTGCCAATGGAAAATTAAATACAGTTCATTAGTATGTGTGTTTTCACAGCAGGAAGATACAAAGTTCAAAAAAAATCTGTTAGAAAGAATGTTAAAATGCCAAGTATGTGGGAGCTATAGAAGGGAAAGAAAACCCTGGTTTATAAAATTTTCCATGATGCAAAAGGCTGCAGCCCGTTTCTCCCCAGATACAGTCCTGACGCTCAGAGTGGCAGCTCACCAATGTGCAGGAACCTCTCACTCGTGCAGTAGCTTTCAGATACTCACCCAGTGCTCTCCTCCCCCATCCCAGCACAAGCTGAATCTCATTTGCTCACTGAGCTCCACAGCAAAAGAATCCTTTGCGGAGCAATCATTGGTAGATGGTGTAACAGCCGTAGTTATCTCCTTTGGAAAATTGCTAAACATTTGTTAAAAAAACAGAAACAAAAACACAGTCTCCAGATTAAAATTAATCAGAATCTAACACCATATTTTCCCCAGTTCCTCAACCCCAGGAAGATCATCCGTGCAGGAAAAAAAAAAAAAAAAAAGGTTTTTCTTTCAAAATAACCCATAGTTATTAATGTCATCTTAGATTTTGGTCTGATCTTGTAACTGTTTTTGCACAACCCTTTTAGAAGCCAAGGTTTTTAACCAGGAATGTCATTTCAGAAGCAGTCTTGTTATATGCGAGAGTCATAACTGAGAGTGAGTCTGAATACAGAAGGGGTGATACCCATCTGCTCCTACGTACTCTAACTGGTCAAATGTTAGATGTTACAGGGAAGAGAGCTGACAGCCAAAGCAACAGCATCAGTACAATGTTTAAACTAATAATTTATTAGAAAATGAGTGATTATAATGGACAAACTGTTATCTTATTTTAAATAGATCAATGTGCAATGAGTTGTTTTCTAACATAGGAATACCAAAGAAAAATTCAGAAAACAAGAAAATATATTCTTGCATTTTACCACGGGTCATTTGATGCAGAAATTTATCTTAGTCTTCCTTTAAAATGCCTTTGTAAATCACATTATTTTAAAAACTCAGACACAGTTTTAGGGGTCTCGATGATGCAAAGATTTTATATTGGGAGCTGATAGGGATGAGTTTCAGAGCTCATCTCCATGTGCCTCTGAGTCACCCCCACAGAACAGCAAAGCTAATATCCAGTCGTCCAACAGTTAAAATAATCGATGAGTGCGTGTTGAATGCTCAGGAGAGAAGAGAGGAAGAAAGAAAAAAAAATGAGAGAGGAGAGGCGTGGAGGGAGGAGAAGCGGGGGCGGGGGCAGGTGCTGATTTCAACCCTGTAGCGTCAGGATTGCGTCAATTCGTGTTTCAGCCACATCTGGAGTCTCAGAGACCAGCTTCTCAGAAGAACCTCAACAGGAACAGGGGCGGCAAATCACTGAGCGAGGGCGAGTGGACCTCCCTCTCTGCCTCCTCCCCGTTCCAGGCGTAGGTCCCCGGGCGCCGCTCTGTTGTTTTCAGCATTCGGGGAAGCCTGCGCCTCAAGTCAGGCAAGCGAACCGAGCTAGAGAGTTTCCCGTTCAGCACCTCGGACAGAGCACGCAGCAAAAAAATGGCTCCGATCGCTACCAGCAGGGAAGAATTTGGTAAGCAAGTTAGTCAACTTACAACTGCGGTTGTTCTTTGAATACTCTGGGTGGGCTGTGTTTTTTGTTCCCCCCAACCCCAGCGGGATGTTGCATATATATTTACTTGGTAGTTCATCTGAAAGGAAAAGAACAATAAACAGGTAATCCTGGCTTATCTCGGTTGTTTTTCCTTTCCTTAGTATCTTGCTCCTTAAAATTGCCTTCTGCTGGGGCTATTTAACATCCAGGAAGTTCCTGAAACGTCCAAGGAGCTCTGGAAATTGCAGCACGCGCTAGGGGGAAGGAAAGGGAGTCTGTTTGCTTGTTGGTTTCATGAATTCTGTAGTTGATTTTTATTTATGGGTAAATTTAGGGGAAGCCAAATGTCCTGTGATTACATAAGGGTTTGATCTTGGCATACGTAACACAACTTTATATATTGGGGGCTTGGGGATGTATATTTTATTACAGAGTGCACCGTGAGGATGTTTTCCTTGATATGTTTTTCTTGTATTCTTGAAATATGTTGCTAGTGAAAGAGACAGAATCCTATGATGCTAGATAGAGGTAAAAGGGTATTTGACACGAAGTAGCTGAGCTCAGTTCCTTTCACAGGTGAGCTAATGGCAGCTCAGAGGGATGAGGGGTGTGTTGCAGGTCAGTTAGCTAAAAGGTACTGGAAACTAGAATTAGTACTCCATTTTTCCAGTTCAATTTTCCTTTTCCTATGCCAAATTTTGGCACCATTGCTCTCTTCTCTTTTAATAAATAAAATGAGATGTGGTTCTTTAAATTAAAAAAATAAATAAATAAAACCTATCTTTAGGTCCCATTACATTCCAAAGACAAGAGATCAGAGTTTTACTGACTTTGCAAGTATTCAAAAGCACAAGAAATTTTATAAAAGTTTGTGAGTAGGGAATGATATCTTAAAATACATGATAATGGTTATTAAACTGAGTGAAATGACTGAGATTTTTGCAATCAAAAGCTTAAGACCTTATCAGTAGAAAATATACAGGGAGTAAGTGAGTCTTCCCATGTTCTACTGAATATTCTGCCATTTGACATAAGGATTGAATAGAGAGAATTTCTGATACTAATTCAGAAATGAGTTTCTTTCACAGCCTTACCTTTGGGTGATTGGGTTTATATTGTTGTGATGTTTATTCCCAATTTCTGATTTTAAAGTGAGTTATTTTCGAACACTGAGGCATCAGTCTATTAAAAAAACTCATTTGCTATGGCTTTTATTGTTCTTCTTGCTTTAGTTCATGACTTTGCTTTTGCTCCCTGGCCTTGTCTTATTAGAGAGTCCAGGAGTGGACTCTCCCCCACAAAGACTTGAATAGAAGAACTGAAAAGCAGATACATACTAAGTTTAGCTGATTATCTCTCGCCTCATTCTTTTACTGTAGCATTTGCTGCTTTTTCTATTTGGGGAATTAAAAGGTTTATTTTTCATAACTATGTGATTTAGTTTCTTGATATAATTGAACTATAGAATATTTTATTGTTGTTTTGTTTGCTTTTTTATCTTCCTAGATACTTCTGTTCTTATTTGTCATTTCTTAATGTTTTAGTGCTTAATGTATATTCTTTGAGCTTAGTTTTGTGATTATAAAGTAGATAGGCAGAAGATGTGAGGGAATGGGGAAGGGGACTAACAAAAGATTATTCTTTCAGGGGTTATTTAAACAAGACGTAATCCTTTCCTGACTGGAACTTTTAACTTTATTCCTCAGTGTTTGGGAAGAAAAAAAATAGATTGGAATGGAAATAAATGTGCATAGTCTTACATCAGTTATATTCACTTTTGCTATATTAAACATTGGCTAATTGGAGCATTTTATCCAGATATAGCAATACTGATTTATCACTACTTTTTTAGTGTTACTAATTATTTGTGGGAGAAATATGCTTACGTACGGAACATGATAAGCTTCATGCATAATCAATATTACTAATGTCAGTGTAATTTAATGTGCCTGCATTCAAGGAAAAAATGCCAATTTCAATTTGATTACCATTTGCCATGTGGAAATATGCTAGGAAAAACTGGTTATGGATAAAATTAAACTCTAAATTATCTATATTTATTCTTCTCATTATACTTTAAAAAATTATGTTTCATTTGGAACCATTTGATTTTTACCTTAGTTAGGTGTGATTAATTTGTACTTCAGATAATTCAGTGTTTGGGGAGTTTGGGATTGATATACAAGGAGTTTGTAGTGTTATAAGTTATGTAATATTAATAGTCTGTTGTTCATCTTTTAAATTATTTTCCTCTAACATGTGTACATTTCTTTTACCACTGTCTCATAATTTGGATGGATATTATTAGTGAGTCTGTGACAAGGGCAGGTAATGTTTCACCATTTCTTGTTTGGATCCTGGGTAAATAAAGAACTGCTAAGAATTCAGATTCTCCCAGTATCTGAAGAATGTGCATTTAAAGTTCCATAGTCAGTAAGAATTGATGGTTCTAGAAAGCCTCAAAATGTCAATGAGAACCTGATACAATTAGTACCGACCCATCATGCTGTATGACTCATCTTATTTGTAAAAACAAAGCTAGGTCAGGGTCATTTAGCATTCCCAACATCTGTCCCAGGCCCTGTCTCACCTTTTTATTTCAGTTATGAAAACTACTGAAATGAAGAAGTTTCTATCATACTGTGTTTGTGTGTTTTTTCTGTGTCACACAAAGGATGTGTTTATTCCTGGAGGTGATGTGAAATGTGTTCATCATTCATCCCCAGAACAGTTGGAAAGTAATTCAATCTGTGCTACTTAGAGCAATTGCCAGCTCTAGGATGCTTTCATGTAGGCTCGTGTCTCCAGCACTGCCCCTTTAATGTATGTTATTGGTCATTTGATTTTTCAGATGAAATCCCCACAGTGGTGGGTATCTTCAGCGCATTTGGCCTGGTCTTCACGGTCTCTTTGTTTGCATGGATCTGCTGTCAGAGAAAATCATCCAAGTCTAACAAGACTCCTCCATATAAGTTTGTGCATGTGCTAAAGGGGGTTGATATTTACCCTGAAAACCTAAGTAGCAAAAAGAAGTTTGGAGCTGACGACAAAAACGAAGTAAAGAATAAACTGGCTGTGCCAAAGAATTCATTGCATCTTGACCTGGAGAAGAGAGATCTCAATGGCAACTTTCCCAAAACAAACCTCAAAGGTGGCAGCCCTCCTGATTTGGAGAATGTGACCCCAAAGCTCCTTTCAGAAGGGGAAAAAGAGGGGGTTTCCCCCGATAGCTTAAAGTCCAGCACTTCCCTTAGCTCAGAAGAGAAACAAGAGAAGCTGGGAACCCTCTTTTTCTCCTTAGAGTACAACTTTGAGAAGAAAACATTTGTGGTCAATATCAAGGAAGCACGTGGCTTGCCGGCCATGGATGAGCAGTCGATGACCTCTGACCCATACATCAAAATGACCATCCTTCCAGAGAAGAAGCACAAAGTGAAAACCAGAGTTCTGAGGAAGACCTTGGACCCAGCTTTTGATGAGACCTTCACCTTCTATGGGATCCCCTACACCCAGATCCAAGAGTTGGCCTTGCACTTCACAATTCTGAGTTTTGACAGGTTTTCAAGAGATGATATCATTGGAGAGGTCCTTATTCCTCTGGCAGGAATTGAATTGTCTGATGGAAAAATATTAATGAACAGAGAGATTATCAAGAGAAATGTTAGGGTAATTCATTTTTTTAGTTCTTCAAGTATTTATAAACAATCTCTTATGTAGGTGTTTTCATATCTAGGGGTTTTTATTAAGATAATAAAATTTTTTACACATCAGGTTTACCATGTTTAATTATTATTAATCATAATCAAATGGGGATCAGGGGACTAGAGTAGATGAGGGAAAATTTAACTCATAACTGAAATGCTTAAGGCATTTTGATGATATAAAACACATAGGCATTTTTTATGGATATTTAAATATCACTTATATAAATATTTTTCATAATTTCTATCACAAGCAATTTGACTAAGATGCCACTTCAACTAAAATGCAGGAAAATATTTCTTATTCATGCTCAAGGTAACCAAGATATTTCAAGGTCAGCATAATTGAATCTGAAATTTAAATTTAAAATTAAATCAATTTCTCCTGAGGATTTGGAAGCTGTATTGACTTTTCATAGGATTGCTTTTCAAGGAGGAGACATCACATCATATTGAATTATAAATGTTCATCGTTATGTTGTATGACAGAAAGTGAGCTACTCTGCCTGCAGAGTTGTACTACTTTGATTCTGGGATTATCAGAAAATGATAAGACATTAGTTAATCAAATTTAATCCTATTTCCATATTACATACAGAATACAAAACTCATTCCAATTGTGGTATTTTAGAATTACTTGTGGCTCTAAGGCATAATTTCACAAAATACCCTGAAGCTCATTTTGACCATATCCTTGCCTTTGTCTCTTTGTTGAACGTAATGAAAGTCAAGGTTTAGAAACATTAAGTAGCTTAAGATACCAGCTGTTTAGTGGCACAGATCTGTGCCTGCCTCTTATTCTTCTTTCTTATTCTTCTTGAAGTGTGTATTCACACAGCTACCCCATGCCAGCTTTTGGATAAATATATATATATTGAAGTTTTAGGATCTCTGGCCCAGCCATCATTCTTAGTTATAATCAAGCCCCAAGTTTACATTTTGTTACTTTCAGCTAAAACTGGGACTCTTGAGTTCTGGGTAATCTTATGTAATGTCTTTAAAGTACAAATCAAACCTAAGTATTATGCAAACAACGAACCTGTGGTACTGTCCAAACACAAAGCATTAAAAATTGAGTCAAATCTCTCCAATATTTAATTCACTATTAGATTAAATAAGGACTTTGGATGGGGGTTGGTGGCAGAGAATGTTAACTCCATCATCCCTCTGGACCCAGAGAGTGATGGAGGTCAGAATATATTCATTTGGGCTGAATTCAAATTCCAATAATTTCAATGCTAAAGAATTTAAAGTCAAATTTAACATGAGTCATTTTGCCCTATACAGATTGGTTCAAATGATAATACATTACTATTAATAACTTCAAAAAGTATATATTTTATTTACAAAGTAAAAATAAAACATACCTCTGTGTAAGCTGTGCTCTACATATTCTTTTAAACATTTTTAATAATGGGTGTGGCTAACTCAATGACCATTTTAAAATCCTGTGTAGTACCTAAAGAGACCAGAAGATGGCAGGCAGTTGTTTTCAAGAGGTGATGATATGGCACAAAAGCTTGTTACTCTTGGATTCCTTAGCATACTAAAATAAAAATAAGTAGAAAAGTTACACTTAAATAACAAGGCTATTATATTGATGTAAAATGTACACATTTCAAAACTAGAAAATGATAAACATGCTTATACCACATCTCTCTTTGTTTAGAAGTCTTCAGGACGGGGTGAGTTGCTGATCTCACTCTGCTATCAGTCCACCACCAACACTCTCACTGTGGTTGTTCTAAAAGCTCGACACTTGCCTAAATCCGATGTGTCTGGACTTTCAGGTAAGAATTCTTCTGAAAGACTCAGGCTCACTGTATAAGTGAGTAATACATTGGGCAAAATAGTTAATGAACATAATCATGATTTTGATTTACCTTTTTATTTATAATCAAAAAAGACATGATAGCTTTTCTGTTTATCATTTTATAGAATAATAATGTGAGCCAATGCCATTAGCAAGAAGAAAACTACCTAGTCTTAAGATCTAAGCCAAAGATTGTATAGTGTAGGTAGGTGTCTGAATGGGGTTAAACAGAAAGCGGTGTGATAAATGCAGAGATGAGAGGCCATGGTCAAAAATACAGTGATGGATCTAAAATAAAGATTTGGGAGAAAAGTTCTTAATTTTAGTATCTTAAATGAGCCTGCCTACCATTACACTTCTATTATTTTATTATGTTTTCTTTTATTTTCTTATATATCTATTTTAAGAATTAGCTTTTTCATTTTGTGACTAATTTAAGAAAACAACCTTGTTATATGGCATGATGAGAAACAACATAGGACCTATGGGTTAAAATGATCTGAGTTCAAACCCTAACCCTTTCATTTGTTTATTTATTTATTTATTTATTTTCCCATTGCCATTTATCCCTCTATGCCCTCTTCCACTTCCACCACCCTCCACCCCAGCAATCACCACACTATTGTCCATGTCCATGATTAAGAATAAAAAATTAAAGCCTAAAAAAGCATTGTCACCGTGAATTCTAAAGGCCTGTTCAACAGACAAAGCAACCCAAAGCTCAACAAAGTAGAGAGACTTATCCAAAGTCATACAACTCAGTAAGGTTAGATGTTCATTTATGTGTTTTTTTCCTTTCTATCCCATTCTCTGAAATGAGCTATTACTATTCAGAATGTGTCATCAGAACATTCTCTTTTCTTCCCCTTTATGTTATCTCTTCATCTGGACATTACAGTTCCTCCTCATCCTCTGGTTTAGAAATGCTTTCTCTTATGTTGCATATTCTTAGTTATATTCAAAGCCAGATTTATGTGTATATTTGCCCTGTTCCGCCTCATTTTCGCTGTAATCACACTTTGTTGGTGTGCAGTCATCTCTGAGGGCACGGCTGTGTTGAGGCCAGCTCCCCAGATTGGTCCTGTCCCTGTAATGTCTCTTGTTTCCCATTGCAGACCCCTACGTCAAAGTGAACCTGTACCATGCCAAAAAGAGAATCTCCAAAAAGAAGACTCATGTGAAGAAGTGCACCCCCAATGCTGTGTTCAACGAACTGTTTGTATTTGATATTCCTTGTGAGGGTCTTGAAGAGATCAGTGTTGAATTTCTGGTTTTGGATTCCGAAAGGGGGTCCCGCAACGAGGTGATCGGGAGGCTGGTCCTGGAAGCGGCCGCGGAAGGAACCGGTGGAGAGCACTGGAAGGAGATCTGTGACTATCCAAGGAGACAGATCGCCAAGTGGCACATGCTCTGTGATGGTTAGCATCCTGGCCTTGCGTTGGGACTTCACGATTTTTACTAGGCAAGGGATGATTTTCTTTCTTTCTGATATATAATTGCAAGCTTGTGACAGCAAGCTCCCCTTTTTGTTGTTGTTAGAAATGGATTGAATTAGCAAACCAGGAAATAACTGTAAATTATCATGATAAATTTCCCCTTTCCTAGAGACATTGGATAAATTTTCTTAAGCCGATTTAGTCCCCCCTGCAGGTTACCAGGGATATAACTAAGAGTAGTCAAGCATTTGACAAATGCAGCAGTACAGTCCCAGGTTATGGTGGGCTCTACGAGGTCATGATATCATTGGAGCATGTCACTGGGAGTCAATGGGATTGTTAAGATTTAGAAATGAAAAATGTGTCTTCACTTATGAGAATTCATACTTTTTTTCAGGTGGGGAAATCAATTTTTCTTTAGATCCAAAGATATTAAAGAAGTATGCTCTAGTTTGTTTTTATTAATTGTGTCATGTGCAAATGGTGTCCTGCATATAAAAGTATATAGTCATTGTTCTTTGTTTTGTAATTATTTGATGCGATTTTATCCTAAAAGGAGTACCTTAGGTTTGTTTCAAAAGGACAGTGAACAAACTGAGTAATCATTCTATCAAAGGGCTGAGTTGAGAACACTGTGGCTGAAATATGATTTTTCTCTCTCCCTAAGGTTATATGTGAGTCAAATGTTGTCAAATATAATCTCACATAAGGACCATCATGGCCTTGAATTATTCACTGCCTGTCACAAGTGTCGATGTGGTCTAAGAAAGCCCTGTTTACCTTGTGAAGTTGTTGAATTAGCTAGTGGGTAAAGAAATGAACTTCAGGTAGAATCCAGTTAGAAATGCAGTTTTCTTATAGGAACTATGTATAGTACGCCAGTGTACATTCTAGGTGTGCCCTTGAACACAGAGAGGACATGGCTAACCAAGTCTTCATTGAGTTGTTCTGAAAAAAGGAATAAGCTACTATTTGAAAACAAACAAACAAGCAAACAAAAGACTGAAGTTATAACCATTGCCAGACAGAAAGCATTACTTAAACTAACAAACTGATATGATTAAAAAGCAGTATGCAGCAAGCCTAATATAATTTACATATGTTCACACAAAATATATTTAGGCTGTCAAATTAGCACAATAAAGTATGTTTCACTATCTTTTCTAGGCTAATTTGCCTTGAGCTGTTTTCTGTGGAACAGTTTATAGTCAGAATTGTGTCTTATACCGTTTTCCAGTGCCAGGGCTCTGAAATTCATTAAAAACCAAGAGTACAGCATGGCCCTCTGACTATTTGGAAAGAATGAACTTGAGGTAATGTCACTATACATGAGTTTTTAGAGAATTATGTGCGAAACTCACTCGGGTAAGGTTGAATTATTAAATATGCAAGTTAGAAAATAAAGTCTACTGAGAATTTTACATTTTGAGTCAGGTTTTGTGTCAGTGCTTTAGCAGTTTTTGAGAATGTGTTTGATATCTCCGTGTTTGTAAATTCTATGATAATGCATTTTCAAAACAACTTCTACATGCTTTTTATGACTATGCCTAATGTAAAGAAAATGTTTTACATGTACAAAAATGGAAACTGACCTCTTTTTTTGTGCTTTAAGATGACTTTGGGATTGAAAAGACCATCCCCCCATCATTGTCTCCATTTCTCCACAAAGTCACCTCACAACATTTTGGTCCACTTAACATTTCCCTGAAAGCAACATGAAATGAATTGTAGTCAGTGTGTGGTTTGGGGAAGTCAATGGCCTTTTAACATATGTAGATTTGGCACACGGGCCATGGAATATAATATATTTTAGAGCTTTGGAAAGTTGTCAGGAGTCAACCCTAAGAACCTTCACAGCCACCAGAAGTTAGTGGCGGTACCACATAAAGTATGATTGTTGAAGGAGGGTGTTATTTTTATTTTAAAGTAAAACAACAAAACCAACAACAAATACTTTTTTAAATTGCAATGAATAATTTGTAAATAGTTTTTAGTTATTAAAACTTAAAGTGTTTTTGAGTGTGAAAAAGTTGAGTAAAATAATTTGCAACTGCTTTTAAGTGAAGACAGAAGAAAAACAAAAAAGCAATTGAAACAGGCAGGGACATACATGATCCCATCATCTTCTGAAAGTTGTCCTGTTTTATAATGTATTACAATATTAATGTGAATATCTTGACTTCTGTTACAAATCCTGTACTGTATTAAACATGTAAATTAATTGTTTGTCTGATTAGCCAATCTCACCACCCTAATAGGGAGGTGTTCACATTTGAAGAACTGTGTAACTCAGTAACTGACTTGTTCTGATGTAACTCAATAGAAGTGATTTGGAAGGAAGCATGGTGTATGAGATGGTGTCTGTTCTTTCGTGCCAGCAATGTATGATGTTTGTAAGACTATGTTTGTAAAACATGAATAAATCGCTGCTTTTGCCCAACCCATTTTCACTCAAACTTTCTGCTGATGAACTCTGAAATAAGGCTTCTCTTATTTCTTTCTAAGTTCTCAAGTTTTCCTAATAGATCTCCTAGCATAAATTAGGGAACATTAGTGATTCAGCAGCAAGATCTTTCATGTATCTAATTTTATTTTCCTTAATCCTCATAACAATCATCTGGGGCAATTATCATTATTGCTGTTATGCAGAAGCAAAACCTGAGACTCAAGGAGCTTAGGCAATGGACTCTCATGCATATGTACATATATTCAGTTTCCTGTTTATTAGATGATGCCCCTGATTATTAGATGATGCCCCTGTTTATTAGATGTCCATATAAAATGTACTGGACATCTTTCCCTACGTGCACTTAGAAAGAGATAGTCCTCATCCTTTTCACAGCTGAATAGTACTCCCTCACAGCATCATTTCCAAATGATCATTTGTGGATACATTTGTTTTTATTCTTTTATTATAAGTAAGACCTCAATAAAAAAGAAATATGTGTTTTATTGACCTTTCCCTTTCCCTAATAGCTAGGTTGCATATAGTAAATTTAGTTAATAATTAGTTTAAGTCTGAGCCATTATAAGTGTCAGATTGGAAGCAAATGTAAACATGAAAACCACTATTGTTCAGGAATAGAAAAACATTACTCCAAAGCTATATAGGATTTTTTGGTCATTCTGATATACTTCATTATATATGAGAAGCCATATGTCAATAGTCATAGACATCCCAAATTTTGTCAAATTAATTGTGGGATGAAATAGGTTTTTTGTGTGTGTGTCTCTCTGTGTGTGTGTGTGTGTGTGTGTGTGTGTGTGTGTGTGTTTTGTTTTTATTTTAGTGAAGAAGGGAGAGGAGAGAAAAATAGAAACATCAGTGATGAGAGAGAATCATTGATTGGCTGCCTCCTGCCCACCCCACACTGGGGATCGAGCTTAATTTCAAGAAAACTCTATGCAGGACCTTCTTTTCTGACTATCAAGCATAAAATACCATCAGAAAAATGCCTGACCTTTGTGTCATCTACTTTAAATTGACAACTCCCTCTTTGCAGTGAAGGTGAAAAGGCTAAGTCTGTTATCGGTATGCTAGAAGCAAAGGGGAAACACAGTGGAATCCAATCCAGGGAACAGGAGGCTGCTTTTTGGAGGGAGTTGTTGTGATTTGAAATAACTTCCAAGAGATAAAAATGTTACCCATAACATAAGGTGTTCCATATAGGCTTACAAGTCAACAGAGAGGGTTTAGG
Organism: Myotis daubentonii; assembly: GCF_963259705.1. NCBI lineage: Eukaryota > Metazoa > Chordata > Mammalia > Chiroptera > Vespertilionidae > Myotis > Myotis daubentonii. The sequence goes on along the minus strand of NC_081847.1, from coordinate 81,282,881 downwards.
TCTGTGAGCTTAAAGGTGGCTAAATGCAAAGAGCTCCCCTCTCTTGAGAAAGATGACTACGTTCCACTGCAGCATCCTACAACCCTGAGATTCCCAAGAATAGCAACAAACATACAAGGCTGTCTTACAAAATCTCAAGGTTTAATCAGTATATGAGGAACAGCCTTAACCGGGGCTCAGTGGTTAGAGCTTGGCCTGTGAACTGAAGGGTCGCAGGTTCAATTCCAAGCCAAGGGCATACACCTCAATTGCAGGCTAGAATCTTGTCCTGATTCAGGGCATGTTGGGGACACAACCAACTGATGTATTTCTCTCATATCAATGTTTCTCTCCCCCACCCCCTTACCTTTCATTTTCTCTGAGAATCAATGGAAAAATATCCCCAGGTGAGGATTTAAAAAAAAGAATATGAAGGACAGAATTGTTAGGATTTGCTGATATCATAGAGATCTAATTAATCTAGCATCCTCATTCAATAGATACCAGGGCTTTTGTGATCTGCCTGGTAAATAACAGTTTCACCAGTAGAACCTGCTGACATATACCACCTCACGAGCTGCTGTTCTAGTTTTCTAGGACTTCACATACAGACTACCCAAATAACTTATTCATTGCCTCTCCCTATTATCGCAGAAAAAGAACTTGTCTTTGTGGGTGGTTTAGTTTGATGTAGAGTCAGAAGCTTGGAAATGGATGTATTATTGAGGCTGAAGTCAGATCCCCTGGCCACAGGCAGAGCAACATAAGGGCATTTGTTCCTTTGTAAAGGCAAGGGAGAAAATAAGAGTTCCAGAAAAATAATTTATGGGGGGGGGGGCGGGAAACAGGAAAGGAAGAATCAGCTTTCACTCACTAGTTACGTAAAAACTCATTTTGCTAGACTTATGTTGTCTCATCTTTAAGAAGCTATTACGAATTTATCCGGCCATTCAGTTAGAGGTGACAACTGATGTCACTCTCACAGTCATAATCAGTAGTCTCCCTCAAATGCTTCTGGTCCCAGCACTCTGGGTTGCTCTCCATCCTCCATCCCCAGCCCCACACAGTCTTCCATTTCTGAGAGTTCCCTCATGCACACAGATGTGCTGTTTTTAACCTGGCCATTTTCCTCCCCTCGGCAGTCAGCTCTCTCCCTGTGGGGATGTTCTGAAGCTTAAAGGATTCCAATGATGCTTCACAGAGTCACAGTATGCTTCCTCCGGCCACTGCCCCAGCTCTGCGGGTAGTGCTCACATTGCAGACCACAAATGCCTTCCTGTCGGAAGCTGCTCCACAGGCCAGCCCACCAGCGGAGTCAGCAGGAGCTGGAGGTCACCCTGCAATCCCCTCTTCGATGGAACTGAGGAGAATTCCTCACCCCCTAGCTCTGTGTCAAATTATATGAGGCTAGAGATTATCCTCCTCCTTTGCCAAACTAGATTGTCCTTGCCAGAGTCCTTGAGTTTTTGCTCTGCCAATTAACCCTGGCCGTAATTTGTATGTGCCATTGCTCAGGCATAAGCCCAACGGTGCTAAAGTGAAAAATAAGCTGAATGAATTTTTCTTTGTGGTACTAACAACCTTCCTGCACCACCATCTCTATCTGAACCCCTACATTTGGCTTAAGTTTATATGTCCATTTTTCTCCCTTTGGATGGATGGTCTCCCTTCTAGTTCTAAGGTATCACGTGAAAAGAGCACTTGTAAGACACCCCCACCATGTTTTTAAACATCCCTGGATCCTAGGGTGAGTGGAGCCCAGCTTTGTGGTAGGCACACTCCTGTTGCCATAGCATTTTGGGAAGGGTCAGATGACCTCTATTGTCCCCAGCCCCAAAACGCTGGCCTCAAGTTACATATTTGTCAGTATTATCATCGTGACATCATGAGTCATCAACATTCCTATATCTGAGCCCTGTCCAGGTGGCTCAGTTGGTTGGAGCATCGTCCTGAACACCAGAAGGTTGAGGGTTCGATCCCCGGTCAGGGTAATTACATAGGTTGTAGGTTCCATCCCTGATGGATACAACTGATTGATGTTTCTCTCTCTCTCCCTTCATCTCCCTCTCTCTAAACTAAAAAAGTAAATAGCCCTAGACTGTTTGGTTCATTGGATAGAGCATTGGCCTGCAGACTGAAGGGTCCTGGGTTTGATTCTGGTCAAGGGCAGGTACCTCGTTTGCAAGCAGGATCCCTGGCCCTGGTTGGGGTATATGTGGGAGGCAACCAATCAATGTGTCTCTCTCACATCAATGTTTCTCTCTCTGTGTCTCTCCTCCTCCCTTCCACACTCTCTAAAAAAAATATCAATGGAAAAATCTTCTTGGGTGAGTATTTACGAAATAAAAATATATATCTTCGGGTGAGGATTACAAAAATCCTATCTCTGAGAAGCTCTGAGATTTTGAAATTACTCAGTTTTTTTTATCTAAACAATCCAGTCTTACAGAGTTCTAGGGCTGTTTCAAAAGTATAATTTGTGTAGTGGCAGGATACTTTGGAGTCAACTGATTTACAAAAGAGCAATGGGAATTTATTTCAAATCAAGAACAATGCTAGGCACAGAATTGTAACTGATGGGATTAAAGGATCAATAAACATTGTTCTTACCCTCAAGGCCTCCACACACACACAAGAAATAGACATATATCCAAGAATTAAAGAACAAGAAAGCATGTGCTGTATATTGTAATAGTGATATAAAGTAAGATGGGATTACAGGGACAGGAGAAAATAATTATAACAAAAATATCAGGTATTGCAGAAGTAACTTTATGCTAAAATTTAAGTTGGATATTAATTAGATTTTTATATAAGAAAACATATGGATGAAACAAAAAAAGTGCATGGCTTGTTAAAAATGATCAAGCAAGCCATTTTAATTTGGGATAATGTGTTTGTGAAATAAAGCTGAAATGTATGCATTGAAAAGATTCTGGAAGGCTATTTATGATCACTAGGCATTTGAATATTCCTCTCTTTAAATTGGGTAAATTGAAAGTTGTTCATAATTGTTTCCCTCATTGGGTTCTTATTTATAACCAAACAATAAAAGAAACAGATACAGAATTTCAAGTACCTAATGGTTTTATTTTACTTATTTATTTTTTTATCCCCCCCAATAAAACTTCACCTCAGAAGATTGTTGAAAAAATGATCTTTCTCTTTGAATATACATCTCTAAATCTAAGCAGGGAGAAACAAAAGTTGAAAATGAAAATTAAATTTCATATTTTTTCCAGGGTTGGTTATAAACTTGGAGTGGTGCAGTGACAGCATATCTTTTTTTTTCAAATAATTCTTTATTGTTGAAAGTATTACATAAGTGCTCTTTTCCCCCCATTGACCCTGTCCAGCCTGCACCCCCCACCCCAGGACTTCAGCACCCTATTGTCTGTGTCCGTGGGTTATACATATATTAGTATGCAAACAAGGTCTTTGGATGATTACCTCCACCCACCCTCCCCTACCTTCCCTCTGAGATTCCACACTCTGTTCCATGTTTCCATGTCTCTGGATCCACTCAGGTCATCTGTTTATTTTGTTACTTAGATTTCACATATGAGTGCAATCATGTGACACTTGTCTTTCTCTGACTGACTTATGTTACTTAGTATCATACTCTCCAGGTCCCTCCATGCATAACAGTATATCTTGATGATAACTGCTGTTAAATCACAAAATTCCCTACCTTCCATCCTCTCCTGGCCAAAGTAGATGTCTGTGTTCTTTGTTTTCTCTCTGTTTGAAGTATATTGTTTTAGGGACTGTCACATATGTTAATCAAATGACCATAGAGTTTAGCATCTCTAAGAGCATCTCTTAGAAAAGGACTTTTCTGTCTTGCAGTGTCTTATAAGCTCTAGTGTGATAATAAAGGCATACAATTTCCAGATTATAATCATCCTGGTGATTGCTAATATAATGAATAATAATATTAAGAATTAATTTGAGGAACCACCTGCCTCATTTCAATTTCCTCAAACTCCAGAGCTTTAGTGCACTTTTCCATGGCCTCTATCACATGTGCAGGCATTGAAACCTGAGACCTTGGCTCCCAGTAAGGAAATATCCTCCCACCTCCCTAATGAAAACATGAACAAATCCAGGCCTTATATGACTAGGCTGTGTTCCAGTATAGTAAGCACAGGCATTGCTGTGATAATTGAGTAACCTGTTCAATTGTTTTGACTGATTTGTGCTACCTTCCTTGGGTCAAAAGGGATTAAGTTCAAACCACCAGGCCATGGTGCTCAGTGGTTGAGCATCAACCTATGAACCTGGAGGTCATGGTTTGATCCCTGGTCAGGGCACATGCCGGGGTTGCAAGCTTGTTCCCCAGTGTGGGGCACACAGGAGGCAGTCAGTCAATGATTTTTCTCTCATCATTGATGTTTCTATCTCTCTCTCCCTCTCCCTCCTTCTCTGAAATCAATGAAAATATATTTAAAACGAACCTGTTTTCAGAAATCCTCTGGGAGACCACTCTACTTTCTGGCAGTGATGTAGCTGATGCCAGCACTCCTATTGAATGAGAAGAGATTCATACAGAGCACTGCCTCTTCCTCACTCTACATCCACAGTCACACAGTCCCAGCTCCATCTCCTTGACCAACATGCAACGATTCCACTTCCCCTACACACTTGAAGAAGGGTGAGGGCATAGGATTCATTGAGTCATTTAAATGTGTTAGAAAATTATGCTGTCATTTCATGTGGAATTTTGAAGAGCCAGAAATGTTTTGTTCCATTATCCTCTTCTTTTGCCCTGGTTGGTATTTGGTGATGTTTCAGATGAACTTATTGCCCTCTTATCCTGGCTCCCATGCCGTGGAGTTGAGCTCACATCTAATGCACAGTTATTAAAGTCACTGAGCATAAGGCATTGTTCATTACTGCAATTCTTCTCTAGGTCTCATAAAGATGCTCATCTAAGAGGTCGCTTGACTTTCCCAAGGTCAAACTAGTTCAAAACAGAGTACTTTGATATCTTACTATCAGGTCTGTGATTTTCCCACTCTGCTCTTCTCTCACACTTAAATTCTAATGTTTTCTTAACATGCTCCTCTGAAACCATTATAACTTCAGTCTTTATCAAGGTTGTCAGAATTGCCTTTCTTTAACTGTACTATGTTTGTTTTCTTCAAGCCTTGTGTTAGTATATTATGAATTTTTTTAACAGAATCTCATTCTAACATAAGTGGAAGACTCAAATACCATTTTAAAACTATGATTTTAGGCCAATTTCCTTGTGCAAAATAGTGATGAAAGGAAAACCTTGGAATGCTGGAGCCATGAGTTGAAAGTACAGCTGGCAATAGCGCTCAGGTAGTCTCCTGCCAAGCATAGTATTTTTAGATCAGATGGCATGTTATTTAAATTATGCACACTTCAGTGAAATTTATTTTAAAGAATTAAAAAATATGCATAATTCCCTAAGGATACCAAAGAATCTAGAAAAAAAATGAAGTGATCAATCACTTCATTGTAGTGGGGTAAGAAATTTATGCTATATTTCTGCAAGTGTTTGTTAAGATACTGTTTTTAGGTATTTTAGACCATTTTTTTTTTGCTCATTTGTTTTGTTAATCCTTACCCGAGGGTATTGCTTTTTAGAAAGAGTGGGAGAGTGGAGAGAGAGGTAGAGGGGGAGAATGGGGGAGGGGAGAGAGAGAGAGGAGAGAGAGAGAGAGAGAGAGAGAGAGAGAGAGAGAGAGAGAGAGAGAGAGAGAGAGAGAGAGACTGGGCTGGGGCAGGAACCTGCAACCCAGGTACCTGCCCTGCACCAGGCTTGACCAGGAAGGGAAGCCTATACCTTCAGTGGGCAAGCTGATGCTCTAACCCAGGGGTCCTCAAACTTTTAAAACAGGGGGCCAGTTCACTGTCCCTCAGACCGTTGGAGGGCCAGACTATAGTTTAAAAAAAAACTATGAACAAATACCTATGCACACTGCACATATCTTATTTAGAAGTAAAAGAAAACAAAACGGGAGCAAATACAATATTTGTATTTGCATGTGGCCCGCGGGCCGTAGTTTGAGGACCCCTGCAACCATTGCACAAGGGTTTAGAGAAAATTTTTAATATTATTAATACTAAGTGTAACACTTTGTCATCAAGATCACAGTTTTTCAAAGCTTTGTGTTATCTATTATTATCTTTTGGAGGGAGTTAATCTTGCTATGATGGCAACCCAATTATTACATGTAAGCGTTATTCCTGTTAAAAAGTCTTTCTTGTCCTTTACTTCTGATAATAACCCCTAATCATTTAGCTATGATTCTTACTGACCAAGAGGCAACTGGGCATAGCTGGAAAATGCACAGGCTTTACTAACAATCAAATCATGGTTTGAACCCATCTGTCTCAACTACTGGCTCTGTGACTTTGAACAAGTTTTCCTTAAGACTTGATTTACTCATCTGGAAAATGGTGCAATGACTATCTAGCTTGCAGCCTTCCTGAGAAAATGTATGTGAAGTGCTTGACAACTCATAGATGCTCAATAATGGGAAGCAATTAAATTTTAGCTCAAGATGTGAATCTGCCCTCAGCTATACTGCCATCATCAGGCCTAATTGGACAATGGGGCTCCCTCTGGAGAACATTCACACTTGTAAGCTCCCCTTTCATTTTTCTCAGAGAGCCGGGTGCTTAACATCACAGTCCAGAGTAGAAAATCCCTGGCTGGAGCCATGGTTCCCTTCCATAGTTATGCTTTTATATATGCCTACATGTTTGTATCAGAATACTATAACAAGTATCTCTGACTTATCTCTTATTCCTATAGTTTAATTTTTTGTGGTTATATTCTGGACACAAACTCACTCCAAAGCTCATAGAACCACATCTTTATCATGCATTCAGTATGTTTTATTCCTCTTGACTCAACATCAGCACCCTATTCACACCCTATATCTTAAGGTTTCTTGTGCTTTGGTCCATTTCAGATACCAGTATGGGATCTCCTAAGTCATCTTTATTTTTTCCAGTTTGATTAGAAACTGTAAGCTCTTACCTGATTTTTACCAACTAAAGTCATGTTAGCTTCACACATTCTTATTTCTACTAATTCTTCCCAGAAATCTTTGCACACTATATCTAAGACATAGAGCCATGTCTAATCCATTATGTATTTCCTTGCTTGCTGCTATCAATAGCTTAGGGCTGATGTTGGGATCCAAATACAAAATGTGGATCATAAACAAGCAACTTTGGATTATAAGCACAAAGTATGTAAACAAGACATAGGCGAAGTGATTTAAATCATGAACTCATTTCCTTGTACTCTATATATTTAGAGACCAATGCTGTACCCATTCCCACTTCTCAAGTGTTTAGATTATTTAACATAATTTTGGTTCTGTTTCCATCTGAGAACAGATCTAAATGAGATGTAGGGTACTGCAAGCTGAGCAGTTCTGCCAACGTTTCAATCTGAGAAGCCCAGGGAATATTCACAGGGAGCCTGAGCTGTGTCTCACTCAGCAACCTCAGGCCTGCAGATCATTTGAATAAGCAATTTTTCCAAGGTTGAGATCCTGACCCTGGAGGGCTCATCAATATCCATAATGTCAGAAAAGGCTACAATTGTGGTATGCCTAGCATACAGACAATGGGCCTAGTTTCTATTTTCACCTCAGTGAAAATTCTCTGGCTTTGTGTTAGATTTTTGTTCACTGATTGCTTCTCTTTCAGTCAAATCCAGCCACTGGATTGATGTGATTTAAACCTAGTAGGTACATTTCCATGTAAGCAGATATTATGTTTAGTGTGACTTCCATCAAACATTTTGTAGGTATATGTAAAACTGAAAAAGTCTAATTCATGGATGTTTCAGAAACAGCTGATGAGTACTGCATGCACTATTTCTCTCCTATAACCCAGAGTCATGGGGAGTTCCATGTAGAGTGTGGAGCTCCAGTGCTCATGATGATCCCACTGGCTTGTGCCTATGTGTGGGGGTGTATGGTGGAGCCATTAGTAAATATTTTTAAAACCCATGGGCGTGCTATACTGAATTATAAGAGAAATAAAAGGATATAAAGGTGAGAGCCATTCCACTGAACATGTATTCTCTATTTGGCATGACCTGATGTGCATGTTTCATAGTAGTTATCAGTATGAACCCAAGTCTTTAAATGAGAAGATTTTGATTTTGAAGTTTGGAATTGTGGGACTTTTGACTAAGCATTTAACTTCTCTGAGTTTCAGTTTTCTTATTTGTAAAATAGGATAATAATATTTTAATTTTCCAGCATATTGAATAAAGCCATGGGATAATATGTTAAACTGAGTTTTCAAGTCATTGTTGGGATTAAGGAAAATACTTCTTTAAAAATAGAAATTATCTCTGTAATTTCCTCTTGCTGATAAGTAGGTCCCACAGACCATGACATTTGCTCATGCATTATATATTTGATTTGATTGGTTTCCATTCCCACCCATTTGCTGAGCAATAACTAAATGTTTAGTCCTAGTCTACTTGTAATAAATAGATTCTACCTGAACCAGAGAGGAGGCTAAGATATACAGAATTAGCTAGCGTGTAGCATATAAGTTTAAAAGACTAGAGGAATGCAATAAATGAATCAATATATGCACATTGAACAGTGAGCCATTATTTCCATCTGCTATTGTTGAAATAATAGAGCAGATGACACTAAACTCATTCTTGCGGGGGGGGGGGGCATATTGAAGACTGGGATATAGGAGAGGCACTCTAAGTAAAGGAATCAAACCAAGTTTTCTCATATAAATAAAATCAGATTGGGCTGAAGGTCAGGACACATCTAGGGAGAAGTGAGATATATTCTGGGAAATATACATGAGAGCTAGATCATCAATGGGTCTTGAAAGAAAGGACAAGAACTGTGGCCATCATTTTGTAGACAATGAAAATATTTAAGAGCTTGAGCAGGGAGCTGACAGAATCTAAGTGGTGCTAAAATAAACAAATTATTAGTAGTCTATAGGAGAGACATATGGGTAATGGGGAGTTTTTTCTCTTCTAACTTTTATAGTTAGTAGTCAAAACCATGCAACATTGTCCAATATGAGAAAGAGGCTGCAGGTCGAGAGCTTGGCTTTGTGTCTGTAATTATATATTGCTTCTCATTATTATTATTACCTAATGACACCTATCTCTTCTGATAGAGATTTTTTTTATTTTTTTAATTGTTTTATTGCTTAAAGTATTACAAAGAGTATTATATATGTCTCCTTTCTTTTTCTCCCCTTGACCTTCCCCTAGCCTCCCATACCCCTCAGTGTCCTATGTCCATTGGTTATGCTTATATGCATGCATACAAGTCCTTCAGTTAAGACCATTATAAACTGATGAACAAAAATAGATACAGAGGCAGAGCAACATCGAACAGACTGTGAAACTACAGTGGGAAGGCCGGGGATGGTTGGGGGGCTGATAGAGATTTTTTATTGTTTTGTTTGTATCCTACCGAGTAGTCTCTACTATTGTCCTTCCTTTCTAAAATTAACTCATACCTTTAATGTCAGATCTAGATTCACTATCTCTATGCAGCTTCCACTGGCTCTTCCTGGTTTTATTATTCTTCCACTTCTTTGAATCCATTCTAAAATTATAATCGAAAGCACTCAAATAATCTAGTTATGTTCATATGTTGACTGATTAATCTATTTATTTTGTATTCATCTTGAATCTCTGGTTTATATCTCACACTTTTGTATGTGTTGTTCCATAACTTACCTTATTTTTGTGTTGAGCATGTAGTAGATACTCAGGAAATATGTGCAGAGGAATTAATTTATCAAGATATGGTAATCCCTTTATTGTAATACTAGAGGCTCGATGCATGAAATTCGTGCAAGAGTAGGCCTTCCTTCCCCTGGCTGCTGGCACCAGCTTCCCTCTGGCATTCGGGACCCAAGCTTCTCTCATAGCCCTAGCTTCATCCTGAAGGACGTCCAGTCTAATTAGTATATTACACTTTTATTATTATAGATCACCTATTCTCATTCTCTAGAACTTAGAAATCAGTCAATCACAAGGTGGAATTTTCAAGTTCAGTAGAGACAGTGAGATGTTTAAGTCTCCAATTTTATAGCAGAAACAAAGAAACAAAAGCAGGTCCAGAAAATAGGTGCAGATCAAGGAAAATACCTTAATGTGGTTCCCTTGCTAATTGATGACAATGTTATTACTTGAATTTGGATTTTCAGATTCAGGATAAAACTGGATCTGTGGATATGTGCTTAATCATCAGAGTCTTACATTTCAGATATACAGTACAAGCATATGGATCTTTTTTCTCATGGGCAGAGAAGAGTAAAATGTTATTACTTTTCAAATTTTAGAGGAATACCATATCGAAGATGATATTAATTAGACCCTAACTTTATTCCCATAATACAAATACCTAAACAGAAACTCATCTGAGTTTATGATTGCTCTTGCCTATGCCATAGCTTAGAGAATTAAACTAATTTTAAAGGGCATTTTACATTTTATGAGGTATAAGGAAAAAAAATTGGAAAACTTTACACTAGTCAATTAAATCTGAATTATCTAGGTAGTTAATATAAAAACACACACTATAAAAAGTATTGATGAAGAAATTGAAATTTAGATAAATCAAGTGACTCATCTATAGTCACTTTTTAAAATATTACAGAAAGTAAAAATATCAAATATGTTTAATTCACAAGATAACTTTTTTCCACTTTTTTGGTGCCTATTTTATATGACATCATCACTCCAATATTTAATACATTTGTAAGTTGGAATATAAAAAAATAGAAGATGTGATAGGCCTAATAAAATGCATGTATATATGACAATAATGCTATTCTCAATTTCAAAAAATATGAGAAAGCCTCTATAAAATGGCTCCTTTTAAAAATACCCTCAGCCCTGCCCAGTGCTTCAGTTGGTTGGAGTGTCATCTGCTCACCAAAAAGGTTTTGAGTTTGATCCCTGGTCAGAGCACATAAAGGAGGCAACTTATGAATGTTTCTCTCTCTCCCCTTCCCTCTCTCTGTAAATTCAATGAACATACCCTTGGGTGAAGATAAAATAAAATAAAAATATCCTCATTATTTTTTAACTCTTCCTTGATTTTTAGCATAAGTTTATCAGTCACATTATTTACTTTTCCTGCCCTGGACTTAGAGTCAGTCCTTTCTCCAATGAATTTACCCACAGTTTTTATTTATTTACTTATTTATTTACTTATTTTTAAATATATTTTTGTTGATTGCAAAGAGGAAGGAAGAGGGAGAGAGATATAGAAACATCGATGATGAGAGAGAATCATGTATGTAGAGTTTGTGTTCTATATTTGCTCAACAAAGAATCAAAGAATAGTTTTGCAGACACAACGTAAGTTATGGGAATGCACTCTCTTATCCAAAAGCAGTTTTAGGTAATTGTTCAGAGAC